>NC_135954.1:105203364-105945864 GCF_053455715.1 Rhinoraja longicauda | reverse complement strand
TTCTCTCCAGAGATGCTGCCAGACCTGCTGAGTTATTCCAGCTTTCTGTGACTATCTTCTGGTATTCATCCTGATTTGGCCAAAGTATGGCACCAGAGTCACCACTGTGATTGATTCTTAACTGATTCAGTTCAGGAGTAATTAGAAATGGGCATCGCATGTCCCTACACCAGCGAATAAATAAATCTTGAAGATTCATGGTTCTAACCTCTCTCTAGGTGAATAAGGTCTTAGACAGGTACATGAATAGGACAACTTTGGAGGGATATGGACCAAACGCAGGCAGGTGGGACTATGTTGGCCCATTGGGAGGGGAGAATGGAGGGGGGAGGGGAGGAGGGAGGGATGGGGGAGGGAAGGGGGGGGAGGGAAGGGGGGAGGGGAGGAGGGGGGAGGGAGGGAGGGAGGGAGGGAGGGAGAGGAGGGAGGGAGGGAGGGAGGGAGGGAGGGAGGGGAGGGAGGAGGGAGGAGGAGGAGGAGGAGGAGGAGGAGGAGGAGGAGGAGGAGGAGGAGGAGGAGGAGGAGGAGGAGGAGGAGGAGGAGGAGGAGGAGGAGGAGGAGGAGGAGGAGGAGGAGGAGGAGGAGGAGGAGGAGGAGGAGGAGGAGGAGGAGGAGGAGGAGGAGGAGGAGGAGGAGGAGGAGGAGGAGGAGGAGGAGGAGGAGGAGGAGGAGGAGGAGGAGGAGGAGGAGGAGGAGGAGGAGGAGGAGGAGGAGGAGGAGGAGGAGGAGAGGAGGAGGAGGAGGAGGAGGAGGAGGAGGAGGAGGAGGAGGAGGAGGAGGAGGAGGAGGAGGAGGAGGAGGAGGAGGAGGAGGAGGAGGAGGAGGAGGAGGAGGAGGAGGAGGAGGAGGAGGAGGAGGAGGAGGAGGAGGAGGAGGAGGAGGAGGAGGAGGAGGAGGAGGAGGAGGAGGAGGAGGAGGAGGAGGAGGAGAGAGGAGGAGGAGGAGGAGGAGGAGGAGGAGGAGGAGGAGGAGGAGGAGGAGGAGGAGGAGGAGGAGGAGGAGGAGGAGGAGGAGGAGGAGGAGGAGGAGGAGGAGGAGGAGGAGGAGGAGGAGGAGGAGGAGGAGGAGGAGGAGGAGGAGGAGGAGGAGGAGGAGGAGGAGGAGGAGGAGGAGGAGGAGGAGGAGGAGGAGGAGGAGGAGGAGGAGGAGGAGGAGGAGGAGGAGGAGGAGGAGGAGGAGGAGGAGGAGGAGGAGGAGGAGGAGGAGGAGGAGGAGGAGGAGGAGGAGGAGGAGGAGGAGGAGGAGGAGGAGGAGGAGGAGGAGGAGGAGGAGAGTGCTGCAGCAATGCAGGAGAGGTTTGGGCCCAATGGGTCCACTTGGTCTAGTTACCATTACATTTCAAGTGCAAATAATAGAATATTCACTGTATATTTCTCTGAGCACTTACAAAAAGACAAGTCAACAATATTTTATGTTTGATTAAGTGAAATGTAGAAAATATGCACCTTTCAAGTAAAATATTTGTACAAGGAAGTGAAGTGAGAGCGGATGAGATTGAAGCCATTAGTCTCTGAGGTTTTCATGCATTATGAAAGATAACAAGGATTGGAACCACACTAAACTGTTATTCATTCACAAGTAACCATCAGCTCAGCACCAAACATTACGATCAGAGCTCAGCTGGCAGAAAGACGCACAGACTTCCAACAATTCCCAGGAATGAGTTGGAATTGCTAGCCGACTAGAAGAATGAGGGGAGACCTCATTGAAACATACAGAATAGTGAAAGGCTTGGCTAGAGTGGATGTGGGGAGGATGTTTCCACTAGTGGGAGAGTCTAGGACTAGAGGTCATAGCCTCAGAATTAAAGGACATTCTTTTAGGAAGGAGATGAGGAGAAATTTATTTTGTCAGAGGGTGATGAATCTGTGGAATTCTTTGCCACAGAAGGCTGTGGAGGCCAAGTCAGTGGATATTTTTAAGGCAGAGATAGATAGATTCTTGATTAGTGGGTGTCAGAGGTTACGGGGAGAAGGCATGAGAATGGGGTTTGGAGGGAGAGATAGATCAGCCACGATTGAATGGTGGAGTAGTCTTGATGGGCCGAATGGCCTAATTCTACTCCTATCACTTATGACCTGATGAATTTCCACAGTTAAAAATTTAAATGCGTAACTTCTCCACGCTGCCTTTGTCAGCGAGTCCAAGTAAACCAGCTGGAACCGCCTACTGAAATAAAACTAAACAGATTAAAAATATATATATTTTTCAGATTTTTTTTTTAGATTTAGAGATACAGCGCGGAAACAGGCCCTTCGGCCCACCGAGTCCGCGCCGCCCAGCGATCCCCGCACATTAACACTATCCTGCACACACTAGGGACAATTTTTTACATATTACCCAGTCAATTAACCTACATACCTGTACGTCTTTCTTCTCACTCCTGGCACGAAATGTGAGGCCAGACGGATATGGAATTTGCAAATAAAGCCTCATTTTATAAATCCTCTTAACAATTATTTGCAAAACTCACAAACACACACACTCTTCAGGTTTAAATAATCTTAGGGTAGATATGGGAAGAGACTTGGAGATGATATGAGGAAGACTTTATTCACCCAGAGAGTGGTCAGTGCCAGAATGCATTGATTGAGAGAGTGGGTGTCAGCATTTAAGTGTCTGGACAAGTGCCTGAATTGCCAAGGCATAGAGACCAATGGGCCAAGTGCTGAGGTGTGGGATTAACTGGGAACTGTGAAACGTTTGGCCTCATGGTCCATTTCCATGCCATAGGTTTCAATGACTTCTATCTTTACAATGATCGATGTAACTGATGTAGCCGACAAGATCAGGGAATGGGTTCAATCAAGGAACCAAACGTTTATAAAACTAAAGGGTTCTGTAACATTTCGGCACGGTGGCGCAGCGGGAAAGTTGCTGCCTTACAGCGCCGAAGACCCGAGTTCAATCCCGACTACAGTGTTTTCTCTGCTCGGCGGGGGCTTCAATGTCGGGAGCCCCGACCGCCCCGACGTGCAGCTGCAGCGTCTTCGCCCGCCCCGAATCGCGGGGCTTGGGTCGGCCTGCTACGGGCCTTTCGCCGTCCGGAGCGGCCTGGAAACTTCAACAGCCTGACCGCGGGTGAAGACGGCAGGGGAAGAGAAAATACATTCTGGCCTTCCATCACAGTGAGGAGGTGACTGGAGGAGACTCACTGTGATGGATGTTTCTTTTTTTTTGTAACAGTTTTAAAACAGAATAAAGTGCAAGTAGATCTGTGCCGGATCACTGTGCGATGTGACCATCCGGCTCAGCAGGATCATTTCATAGCAGCAATGGCCCTGGGGATGAAGCTGTTCCTGAGTCTGGAGGTGCGGGCGTAGAAGGCCTTGTATCGTCTGCCCGATGGTAGAAGTTCGAACAGACTGTTGCAGGGGTGTGAAGAGTCTTTGTGGATGCTGGTGGCTTTTCTGAGGCATCGTGTGTTGTAGATGCCCTCCAAGGCTGGTAGCTGTGTTCCGATGGTCCTCTGAGCTCTATGGACTACCCGCTGAAGAGCTTTCCTCTCTGCCTCCGTGCAGCTGAGGTACCACACAGGGATGCCATGTGTTAGGATGCTCTCTATGGTGCAGCGGTAGAATGTCGTCAGCAGCTGTTGGGGTAGACCAGACTTCTTCAGTGTTCTTAGGTAGAACAGTCGTTGCTGTGCCTTCTTGACCAGCGCAGCAGTGTTATTGGACCATGTTAGGTCCTCCGAAATATGAGTGCCCAGAAACTTGAAGCTGGACACTCTCTCCACATTGTCCCCGTTGATAAAGATCGGGGCATATTCCCCGTTGTGTGACCTACGGAAGTTGATGATCAGCTCCTTGGTCTTGGTGGTATTTAGGGACTACTTCCCCTTTGATGTTTCGGTTTCACACCTTACCCTTCCATATCTCCGTGTCTCCCTCTCCCCTGACTCTCAGTCTGAAGAAGGGTGTCGACCCGAAATGTCACCCATTCCTTCTATCCAGAGATGCTGCCTGCCCTGCTGAGTTACTCCAGCATTTTGTGTCTATCTTCCACATTTATTCTAACTCACACTGCGAAGGAGATTAGATAGAACACAGCACCGGAACAGGCCCTTCGGCCCACGATGCCTTTGCTGAACATGATGCCAAATGTATCTCCTCTGCTACACTGCATCCAAACCGGCCATCCTCTGCATATCTAATATCCTCTTAAACATCACCATCACATCTGCTTCCACCTCTACTTCTGGCAGACCCATCAAGCACTCGACAGTCTTCTGTGTTTAAAATGTGCCCGACATATCTCCTTTATACTCCCCCCCCCACTGACCTTCAAGCAATGGCCTCTGGTCTTTGACATTTCCACCCTGGGGAAAAAGGTTCTGAATGTCTACCCTATCTAAGCCTCTCGGAATTCTATATATTTCCACCAGATCTCCCCCTTAACCTCCCACGTCGCTAGATAGAGCTCTTAAGGATAGCGGAGTCAGGGGGTATGGGGAGAAGGCAGGAACGGGGTACTGATTGAGAATGATCAGCCATGATCACATTGAATGGCGGTGCTGGCTCAAAGGGCCAAATGGCCTCCTCCTGCACCTATTGCCTATTGTCTATTGTCGCAGAAAAAAACAATCCAAATTTGTCCCACCTCACCGTACAGCTAATATTTCTTATCCGGGCAGCATTTTGGTAAACCTGTTCTGCCACACTCCCAAAATGAAATCAGGAACCTTACAATAAAGAGGACAGGGCTATCCAACCTGAAAATACCTGACTTTGTCCCATAAGTATGTGTTCCCACGACGAACAAAATCCTTTCAACACAGCTTTCCAAAGTTTACACTTCTGTAAGCTGTTTTCACACTTTATAAAGTTACAAAATCTGTGTTACAGAACGGGTTCGTTCCTTGTAGATGTGTCAATTGCATTTTGACATTCTTCTTCTTGCGTTTGAAGCAGCAGAAGTTATGTATCGCCCTCCAGGCGCTGTAGCCAGTGCAATGTGCTGTTGTCGAGGGCCATGAGGTCTACCCCTCCACCAGGGGGACGGAGGGCAGCGCAGTCGAAAATGCCGTGCTGCGCTGTTTGCTGGTCTGCTCCACACACGCAGGCTGCTGATGGACGCAACCCCCAACGATGCGTGTTGGCGTTGAACCGGCCGACCCCTGTGCGGAGCCGGTTCAGGGCGACCCAATCTTGACCCAATTTTGACATTTTATATCCCTTGCAGGTATTTAGATTTAGAGATACAGCGCGGAAACAGGCCCTTCGGCCCACCGTGTCCGCGCCGCCCAGCGATCCCCGCACACTAACACTATCCTACACACACGAGGGACAATTTTTTACATTTACCCAGTCAATTAACCTTCAAACCTGTACGTCTTTGGAGTGTGGGAGGAAACCGAAGATCTCGGAGAAAACCCACGCAGGTCACGGGGAGAACGTACAAACTCCGTACAGACGGCGCCCGTAGTCAGGATCGAACCTGGGTCTCCGGCGCTGCATTCGCTGTAAGGCGGCAACTCTACCGCTGCGCCACCGTGCCGCCGTACTCGTAAGTGCCTTACGAGTGTCATGATGATAAACTTATTTTGAGGTGTGCACTCCCTCTCAATGCCACGTTTGCCACTACCTTTCATTGTTGCAAAATAAGAATAGTAAATTCAAGTAGCTGTCCGCAAGCAGCGAGTTCTGCAGAAACCCAGGCCTCAATCACCCCGCTTCCTCCACGGACAATGGGCGCACTGTTCCATTATTTTAGCAATGCGCTCACGACAGGATGAACTTTAACAATCAGGTTGCCTCTCAATAAGTTGTAAAGTTACATCACACAATGAGCACTTCCTCACACCAGTATAATGGAAGGATGTTGTCAACCGAAGCTGGATTTTGTTTTTAAACAAAGCTAAAGTTACCCCTAGAATTCCTGCTCAATGAAGAGACTATGGAATCTGCAGATACCACCTTTACTGTTTGCAGTTATGTTTATTGTCACCTGTACCGAGGTGCTTACGTTGCGTGCTAATCAGTCAGCAGAAAGACGATACACGATTACAATCGAGCCATTTACAGAGGACAGTAAGGGTCCCTCCCACAGGCACCTATGCAAACAGAGCCCCCCTGGGGAGAATCTATTTAAGTGCAGATAATAATAATTCAACTTTGATTGAAGATCTACATCAAAATGGTTACTTCATAGATAAGTGTTTCAGTGAGGTGGTATTTAGGGACTACTTCCCCTTTGATGTTTCGGTTTCACACCTTACCCTTCCATATCTCGACTAAGGTGCAGGCGACAGGTAACGTTGGGACCACGAGGAAAGACATAGAGGGACGTGCAGGTTACCCTGCGGCAATCACCCTCGTGAATAGTTTCTGTTTCAGTTTAGTTTATTGTCACGTGTACCGAGGTACAGTAAAAAGCTTTCGTTGCGCGCTGACCAGTCAGCGGAAAGACAACACACGATTACAATCGAGCCATTTACAGTGTATAGATACATGATAAGGGAAGAAACGTTTAGTGCGAGGTAAAGCCAGCAAAGTCCGATCAAGGATAATCCGAGGGTCACCAAAGAGGTCAATAGTAGTTCAGCACTGCTCTCTGGTTGTGGTGGGATGATTCAGTTGCCTGATAAGAGCTGGGAAAAAACTGTCCCTGAATCTGGAGGTGTGCGTTTTCACACTTCTACACCTTTTGCCCGATGGGAGAGGGGAGAAGAGGGAGTGGCCAGGGTACGATTCGTCCTTGATTGTGCTGCTGGCCTTGCCGAGGCAGCGTGAGGTGTACATGGAGTCCATGGAAGGGAGGTTGGTTTGTGCGATGGTCTGGGCTGCGTCCACAATTCACTGCAATAGTATATTGTTTTTGAATAATGTTGGAGTGAAACCAACAGCAGCAGCCAGGTCTGTGGCACCGCGAGTGGTTCTGATGCATGGCAGGGAATGTGGAAACAGAGAGGGGCTCCAGAGACTAAGTTAGAGGGACAGCTGGGAGATTCAGTGGCTGCAAAAAAGAGACACGAGGATGATAAGTTGCCATGCTGTTGCAAGGGTCACGGATGTCTCAGACAGCAGGAAATTCTTCAACGGTATTAATGATTTGTATGTGAATGTAGGTGCCGGGGTTAGTAAGTTTGCAGACAACAATAGAATGGGTGGCAAGTTGGTCAGTGAAGGTGGTTATTTATGATCACAACAGTATCTTGATCAACTGGGCCAGTGGGCTGAGGGATGGCAGATGGAGTTGAAAAATCGCATACATGCACAGTGACAATAGACAATAGACAATAGACAATAGGTGCAGGAGGAGGCCATTCAGCCCTTCGAGCCAGCACCGCCATTCAATGCGATCATGGCTGATCACTCTCAATCAGTACCCCGTTCCTGCCTTCTCCCCATACCCCCTCACTCCGCTATCCTTAAGAGCTCTATCCAGCTCTCTCTTGAAAGCATCCAACGAACTGGCCTCCACTGCCTTCTGAGGCAGAGAATTCCACACCTTCACCACCCTCTGACTGAAAAAGTTCTTCCTCATCTCCGTTCTAAATGGCCTACCCCTTATTCTCAAACTGTGGCCCCTTGTTCTGGACTCCCCCAACATTGGGAACATGTTATCTGCCTCTAATGTGTCCAATCCCCTAATTATCTTATATGTTTCAATAAGATCCCCCCTCATCCTTCTAAATTCCAGTGTATACAAGCCCAATCGCTCTAGCCTTTCAACATACGACAGTCCCGCCATTCCGGGAATTAACCTAGTGAACCTACACTGCACGCCCTCCATAGCAAGAATATCCTTCCTCAAATTTGGAGACCAAAACTGACGCATTGTATTTTCGGACAAACCAGGCCAGGAATGACACGGTAAGTGAGAGAGCTTAGGGGAGTAAGGTAGAGCAGAGGGGGGGTGCAGGTACACAGTTCCATGAAGTTGGCGACAAGGATGGGCACAGTAGTGAGGGTGGTGACTTCACCAGTCAGGATACAGAGTGCAGAACTTGCGACCGTCATTTACAGCTGCATAAGATGTCGGTAATGCCACATTTGAGGTACTGCGCACAGTTCTGATCACCTTGCTGCTGGACGTTATTAAACTGGAAAGGGTGCAAAAAGATTTACGAGGATATTACCAGGTCAGGAGGGTTTGAATTCAAAGGAGAGGCAGGATAAACTGGGTCATTTTGCCATAGAGCGCGGGAGGCTGAGGGGTGGAGGTTTATAAAATCATGAGATGCAGAGGTGAGATGAATGTTCACACTGTTTTCTCCATGGTTATGAATCTAAGTTGAGAGGGTTAAAGTGAGAGGGGAAAGATTTAAAAGGGACCAAAGGGACATGTGCATGGAATGAGTTGCCAGGGGAAGTGTTAGGGGCTGGTACAATTACAACATTTAAAAAACTTTTGGACAGGTTCATGGACAGAAAAGGTTTGGAGGAATATGAACCAGGCACAGGGAAAGTGTGACAAGCTTAGAACAGCAACTTGGTTGGCTTGGGTAGGTTGGGCCAAAGACACTCGAGTATGAAGAAGGGTCTCGACCCGAAACATCACCTATTCCTTCTCCCCAGAGGCGCTACCTGTCCCGCCGAGTTACTCCAACATTTAGTGTCCACCCTCGACAGCTTGATGACTCTGTATTTGTCAGATGCTTCTTTCACCTTCTATTTGGGTTTAAGATTTCCAGACTTCCGCAGACATTCATTTTTTTGATCAATATGTTTACGTTTGCACAGAGTACATTTTTGTCTAATTACCTGCTCCTGCCGTTCCAGCCACTTGTCGACCATAGGATGGGTGGCACTTAAAGATGAGCGGGCATTGTCTCGTTTAAACTGATTTGACCAGTGGCCAGCATCTCTTGGTAAACTCCTGTAGTTGTCCTGTCCGTTCACTGGATGCCTTTGTGTTGTTTCCTTCTGCACGATGTGGTGAAGAAAAAAAGGTTTTAGCCGCTGATGCAGTCAAACCACATGCTACAAGGAAAAATCGGGCGTTTATTCAGCTCAGACCCCAATTCATGCAGAGTGTGGAGTTAAAACAGAATGGAATTTACTTTGTCCCTTGAATTAGTCATGTCACAAAATTCAGAGAGCTACTTTTCGTTAGCTTTTTTACATGAAAATCATATTAATTCTAGAAATAGACGCAAAACTTTCAACGTAAAGGAGGATACAAACAATCTCCCAGATGTTCTAGTGGCCAGAGATCCTAGGGTGACGGAGGAACTGGGGGAAATCCACATTAGGCAGGAAAATGTTTTGGGTAGACTGATGGGACTGAAGGCTGATAAATCCCCAGGGCCTGATGGTCTGCATCCCAGAGTACTTAAGGAGGTGGCTCTAGAAATTGTGGACGCATTAGTGATCATTTTACAATGTTCTATAGATTCAGGGTCAGTTCCTGTGGATTGGAGGGTTACTAATGTTATCCCACTTTTTAAGAAAGGAGAGAGAGAGAAAACGGGAAATTATTGACCAGTCAGTCTGACATCAGTGGTGGGAAAGATGCTGGAGTCAATTATAAAAGACGAAATTGCGGAGCATTTGGATAGCAGTAACAGGATCGTTCCGAGTCAGCATGGATTTACAAAGGGGAAATCATGCTTGACTAATCTACTGGAATTTTTTGAGGATGTAACTAGGAAAATTGACTGGGGAGAGCCGGTGGATGTGGTGTACCTCGACTTTCAGAAAGCCTTCGACAAGGTCCCACATAGGAGATTGGTGGGCAAAATTAGAGCACATGGTATTGGAGGTAGGGTACTGACATGGATAGAAAATTGGTTGGCAGACAGAAAGCAAAGAGTGGGGATAAATGGGTCCCTTTCAGAATGGCAGGCAGTGACTAGTGGGGTACCGCAAGGCTCGGTGTTGGGACCGCAGCTATTTACAATATACATCAATGACTTGGATGAAGGGATTAAAAGTACCATTAGCAAATTTGCCGATGATACAAAGCTGGTACACAGTGTGAACTGTGAGGAAGATGCTAAGTTGCAGGGTGACTTGGACAGGTTGTGTGAGTGGGCGGATGCATGGCAGATGCATGGCAGATGCAGTTTAATGTGGATAAGTGTGAGGTTATCCACTTTGGTGGTAAGAATAGGAAGGCAGATTATTATCTGAATGGTGTCAAGTTAGGAAAAGGGGACGTACAACGAGATCTGGGTGTCCTAGTGCATCAGTCACTGAAAGGAAGCATGCAGGTACAGCAGGCAGTGAAGAAAGCCAATGAAATGTTGGCCTTCATAACAAGAGGAGTTGAGTATAGGAGCAAAGAGGTCCTTCTGCAGTTGTACAGGGCCCTAGTGAGACCGCACCTGGAGTACTGTGTGCAGTTTTGGTCTCCAAATTTGAGGAAGGATATTCTTGCTATTGAGGGCGTGCAGCGTAGGTTTACTAGGTTAATTCCTGGAATGGCTGGACTGTCATATGTTGAAAAACTGGAGCGACTAGGCTTATATACACTGGAATTTAGAAAGATGAGAGGGGATCTTATCGAAACGTATAAGATTATTAAGGGGTTGGACACGTTAGAGGCAGGAAACATGTTCCCAATGTTGGGGGAGTCCAGAACCAGGGGCCATAGTTTAAGAATAACGGGCAGGCCATTTAGAACTGAGATGAGGAAAAACTTTTTCAGTCAGAGAGTTGTAAATCTGTGGAATTCTCTGCCTCAGAAGACAGTGGAGGCCAATTCTCTGAATGCATTCAAGAGAGAGCTAGACAGAGCTCTTAAGGAAAGCGGAGTCAGGAGGTATGGGGAGAAGGCAGGAACGGGGTACTGATTGAGAATGATCAGCCATGATCACATTGAATGGCGGTGCTGGCTCGAAGGGCCGAATGGCCTACTCCTGCACCTATTGCCTATTGTCTATTGTAAAGAAACATGCATGGTGGTGCAGAGATAGAGTTGCTGCCTTAGAGCATCGGAGACACAGGTTCGATCCTGACTACGGGTGCTGTCTGTATGGAGTTTGCACGTTATCCCAGTGACCACATGGGTTTTCCCCTTGATCTTTGGTTTCCCCCCACACTCCAAAGACGTACAGGTTTGTTGGTTAATTGGCTTGCTGTATCGGTAAATTGTTCCTAGTGTGTGTAGGACAGTGTTAATGTGCGGTGATTGCTGGTTGATGTGGTCTCGGTGAGCCGAAGGGTGTGTTTCAGCGCAGTATCTCTAAAACTATAGACTAAGAAAACTTATACTGGAACTAAATTATTACCGGATCTCAGGATACATAATCTGCAGATGGATTGCAGAATTAGCCTGGATAATCCCAGAAATCTTTAAAAATCAAGAAAAAGATCTCTCAATTTTGCAGAAATATGAATTAAAAGCTGATGGGAACTGGCAAGACTTGAAAGAGAAAAAGCACTTTAAAAGCAGGTGTTACAATTACAGTAGAACTCCTATGGTTTGACCCTGTATCTTCCAAAATTATCTGATTATCTTTCTTTCAGCCAGAAACCTAAATAACCAATTCTGCTAGCATTTCCATTACTATCCATGTTTGTTTCAGATTTTGTACATGTGCAGACATTGATATTGGTTAATTATTTCAATTTCATCAACGCTTCAGTTTTGAAGCCTAAATACTGTTTTTAAGCCAAGACTGGCGTGGAAAGGTAAAATGAAGGAACTACAGATTTACACCAAAGATAGACACAAAATGCTGGAGTAACTCAGCAGGTCAGGCAACATCTCGGGAGAGAAGGAATGGGTGACATTTCAGGTCGAGACTCTTCTTCAGACTGAGAGTCAGGGGAGAGGGAGACACAGAGATATGGGAGGGTAAGGTGTTAAAACGAGGCATCAACAGAGATGGGGGATCAAAGAAAATGTAGACTAGATCATTGTTAGTGAGAAGAAAGTGACAACAAAGCAAACGGAGATAAAATATAATCAGGGGGACAGTCAGACTGGTCATGGAATTGGGAAGGGGGAGGGATGGAGAGAGAGGGAAAGCAAGGGTTACTTGAAGTTAGAGTAGTTAATATTCATACCGCTGGGGTGTAAGCTGCCCAAGCGAAGTATGAGGTGCTGTTCCTCCAATTTGTGCTGGGCCTCACTCTGACAGTGGAGGAGGCCCAGGACAGAAAGGTCAGTGTGGGAATGGGTGGGGGAGTTAAAGTGTTTAGCAACCGGGAGATCAGGTAGGTTTGACTGAGCGGAGATGTTCAGTGAAACGATTGCCGAGCCTGCGCTTGGTCTCGGCGATATATAGGAGTCCACGCCTATAAAAGATGGTACATTCCACAAGAAAGTGAGAGGGAGGGAGATGCAGGCTGTTACTTAACAACAGCATCTCTCAGGATTGGTAGTCTGCATCAAAAAGGTTGTTATAATACTGATATTGCTGACCTCAGAATTACGTTCAAATCAAATTATTCAGTCTGTCTCGAAGAGCAACACAAGTGAGATGGGTTTCAAACTGAATCTATCATTTGGTTTTTTTTTTCACACTGAAAACAAAAGAGATTTGAGGGGAAGATCCATCAGGTTTTCAAAATTATTAAAGTTTTAAAAGAGCAAACTGTGAAGGATTGTTTATCGCGGAGTGATAAATCAACACGAAATGGATGGGGAATGAGGATGATCACGAGAAGATTGATGGGGAAGTTAGCACATTTCTTTTCACATGGAGGGTTGGGGAGAACATAGAACGTTTCTTCCCAAGCAACCACATACACTGAGGCTATTCTGCAAAGGAAAACTGGTTAAGTACGTCAAAAGGAACTAGATTTGGGATGGGAAGAGAAATATAATTGGACATTTAATGAACTGTCATCCCCACGTGACTGAAAAATCTCTTTCTCTAATGCATTTTCGAAGGTTGTTATGAAGCAGGCCAGTAAAGAAATATAATCCACAATCCAAGGGCAAGGTTTCCTTCAAACTCGATTGGATAACTACTCCGCAGGATTGATGAAAAAGCACTTTTCATCACAGTCCAAAAGATATACAATCATCTTCCAGCTATATTTCATATATTGATTACTTAAACATTACAGTATTCTGCTCGGTACTGTACAGCCACCTCCAATAAATATCTCTTTCCAGGCAGCTGAAAGCCAGACCCCCACATCTAACCCCATTCCCGTTATAAATAATGGGGTTTACACTCAATCATCTGAAGCACTTTAGAATCACCTCACTGCCTCATTTAAGCCTTTACGTCTCAGCATGAAATGACCATACTCAAGTCATTTTAGTGCAGATATATGAAATGTCAGTGTTTCTGAAAATCTCCAGTAAATTGTTGCACAGCTTGAAGTACTTAAAGCATGATTAAAGTATGATTAGCTTTTTGCTGAAGTTACCAGGTATCATTGAGAAAGATTCCATCCCAAACGCACTTGATTCAGCCCGAAGTTTATAGATTACAATTTTTTCATTTGAATTAAAGGTGGGGGGGGGGGTTTACACCAGTACAGTTCAGAAGCACCAGCCACTCGGTGATGGTAATAATCATTGTACAAGATTAGAGTCTGCAATGACAGCAGCTAATTCGCATTGAAATGGGATTACAGAAGTGATATTACAGAAAGCAAATTAATCATAAAGGGTCAATATGTATCACTTCACTGAACTATTCTCACAATAATTTAACATATTGCTATTCTCAAGGCAATGTTTTATTACCACAGCTTTATAAATCAGTCTTTGCGGTTAAGTAAATTAATGCTCTCATTCCCTCGTCCTTGAAGAATGCAGGCTTCACTGTTTCCTTGCTCCTTCTAAATGCCCTTTGGAAATGGGGATGGTGTTTTACTTCAAGTTCACCTGAAAGTCCAATGCTCAAGCTCAAGAAAATGGAGCGGGTGGGACCATTGGTAGAGATTCATGACGTAGCAAGGAAACAGACAGGCCTTTCAACCCAACTCACCCACGCTGACCAACATGCCTACCTGTGCTCCTGCTGTTTGCCCGGGATTGTCCCAAATCCCTCTAAAGCTTTCCGATCCACGTTCCAACCTGAATGCTTTTTAAACGTTGGAATTATATCCCACATCTAACACCTCCTCTGGCAGCTCATTCCATGTACCCACCACCCTCTGCGGAATAACCTACTCCCCGAGTCCCTTTTAAATTTCGGCACGGTGGCGCAGCGGTAGAGTTGCTGCCTTACAGCGAATGCAGCGCCAGAGACTCAGGTTTGATCCTGACTACGGGTGCTGTACTGTACGGAGTTTGTACGTTCTCCCCGTGACCTGCGTGGGTTTTCTCCGAGACCTTCGGTTTCCTCCCACACTCCAAAGACGTACAGGTTTGTAGGTTAATTGGCTGGGCAAATGTAAAAATTGTCCCTAGTGGGTGTAGGATAGTGTTAATGTGCGGGGATCGCTGGGCGGCGCGGACCCGGTGGGCCGAAGGGCCTGTTTCTGCGCTGTATCTCTAAATCTAAATCTAAAAATCTAAATCTTTCACTTTTCACCTTAAATTAATGCCCTCTTGTTTTAGAGTCCGCTACCCTGGGAAAAAAAGCCAGAGGTCATGGGGAGAAGGCAGGAGAATGGGATTAGGAGGGAGGGAGAGATCAGCCACGATTGAATTCCTTATGACCAGCTCTCCCACACAGGATCCCCTCTAATGTTGCCCCCTCTCCCTTGACTGTTCATCCCCCTCTATTGTTCCCACCTACCTCCATCCATCATCCAGTTCGGTTCATCACCTTCCTTTCCGATTGAATTCCAGTCTCTGCACCCTTCTCTTCTCCATTTACCGCTTCCCAGCCACTAGTGCTATCTCCACTCTTCCCCCCTCCTCCACCTGACTTTTATCTCTCAATCATCTTCCCCTCACCTGCGCCCACCACCTATCGCTTAAGATAGACACAAAATGCTGGAGTAACTCGGCGGGACAGGCAGCATCTCTGGAGAGAAGGAATGGGTGACGTTTCAAGTCGAGACCCTTCTTCAGTCTCCACTTATCAATTGCTAGCTCTTGCCCACCCGTCCTCCCACTCTTTATACTGGATATTTCCCCTCTATCGGTCCAGATTAAGGGTCTTGACTCAAAAACTGCCTATTTTCTACACATCATTGGATCAAATATTGCTCATTTTCAGAATAGGTCATCTATGACTAAACAGAAATTAACAATTGAATATAAAGCACATTCACAAAAAAGGCTGGTCATCTGCCCCATGCCTACAGCACTTGACTTTTGTGCAGTCCTTCTGAATATGCCCAAACCTATTGAGTTTCTCCCTTTTTTGCTACAGATTCCAGTATCTGAAGTCTTTTGGAACACAAGAATATCTCATTTCTGCTTTTTCCCTCCTGATTTCCATCTTAAGTGTAGTTTGACATCCCTTTCGCTCCTTAAATGACCAGCTTGAATCCCTGGTGCCTATACCTGATACACGCTTCCTCCTTTTTCATGACCAGAGCCTCAATATTCCTCGTCAACCATGGTTCCCTAATCCTGCCAACCTTGCCTTTCACTCCACCAGGAACATGTTAGAAGTAGTCACAAAAAGCTGGAGTAACTCAGCGGGACAGGCAGCATCTCTGGAGAGAAGGAATAGGTGAAGTTTCGAGTCGAGATCCTTCTTCAGTACTTAAGTAAAGCATTTTTATGATTAGATTTTTACTTAAGTTATCCGCCTGAAGAAGGGTCTCGACCCGAAACCGTCACCCGTTCCTTCTCTCCAGAGATGCTGCCTGTCCCGCTGAGTTACTCCAGCTTTCTGTGTCTATCCGGTTGAAACCAGCATCTGCAGTTCCTTCTTACACATGTTAGACAATAGACAATAGACAACAGACAATAGGTGCAGGGGGAGGCCATTCAGCCCTTCGAACCAGCACCGCCATTCAATGTGATCATGGCTGATCATTCTCAATCAGTACCCCGTCCCTGCCTTCTCCCCATACCCCCTGACTCCGCTATCCTTAAGAGCTCTATCTAGCTCCCTCTTGAATGCATTCAGAGAATTGGCCTCCACTGTCTTCTGAGGCAGAGAATTCCACAGATTCACAACCCTCTGACTGAAAACTTTTTTCCTCATCTCCGTTCTAAATGGCCTACCCCTTATTCTTAAACTGTGGCCCCTTGTTCTGGACTCCCCCAACATTGGGAACATGTTTCCTGCCTCTAGCGTGTCCAACCCCTTAATAATCTTATATGTTTCGATAAGATCCCCTCTCATCCGTCTAAATTCCAGTGTATACAAGCCTAGTCGCTCCAGTCTTTCAACATATGACAGTCCCGCCATTCCGGGAATTAACCTAGTGAACCTACGCTGCATGCCATCAATAGACATTTAGTTAGAAGTAGTGAAAGGTCAACAACGGTACTCCACTGGGTCTGAGGAGTACTTTGACACATAATCAGGTTGTGATAGATCTTGAGCAACGTAAAAAAAAGTTCCAAACTCAGAATAACGAGAAGGTCGTGGGCACTCACCTTTTTTCTGTCAAGGCTACTCGATGTCTGGCTTGGCTTTGGAAAGCCTGGCATTGTTGACCAGCGAGCGGGATTTTTGCGGGACGGTTCGGCTGAGTTGAGGTTCGGTCCCGTTACTGAGGATAGAGGACCAGCCAGTGCTGGGTCACTGCTCCGCCGTACGTGAAGCGGCATATCTAACGGGGGGAAAAGCAAGAGACCAATATTACCGCGAAAGAGAAAGACTGTCATTTTACCAATTTTTTTAAAATTCGATAAACAGGTCACAATTGCTAAACTTCAGAAGTAAGACACTGGCAGCTGCTACTTCGTGATCCTGAGATATCAAGCAGCTGTGTACAAGTGCAACTTTTTTAGTAGGAGGTCGGCTTGTACACACTGGAATTTAGAAGGATGAGAGCAGATCTTGTTGGAACATATAAGATTATTAAGGGATTGGACACGCGAGAGGCGGGAAACATGTTCCCGATGTTGGGGGAGTCTCGAACCAGGGGCCACAGTTTAAGAATAAGGGGTAGACCATTTAGAACGGAGATGATAAAAACGTTTTCAGTCAGAGAGTTGTGAATCTGTGGAATTCTCTGCCTCAGAAGGCAGTGGAGGCCAATTCTCTGAATGCTTTCAAGAGAGAGCTAGATAGAGCTCTTAAGGATAGTGGAGTCAAGGGATATGGGGAGAAGGCGGGAACGGGGTACTGATTGTGGATGATCAGCCATGATCACATTGAATGGTGGTGCTGGCACGACACTGACTACGCAATTGGACTCTCACAGGAGTATGACAGATTGGTCGGAACACAGCCAGTTTCAGTAACTCAGTCATCCACGAATGGAGGCAGCAACAAAGTGGTTGATGCCACCCGGTCCAAGACAGGTTCTGACCTCCCCACCATCAGTCCTGAACTGCTATCAACCTTATTGGTGACTCTGAGACTATCTATGATCTGGCTTCACCTTACACAAAACGTTATTCCCCTATCATGTCGAATAGGGGGATCGGGGACCTGAGGACATACGTTCAAGGTGAAGGGGAAAAGATTTAATAGGAATCTGAGGGGTAATTTTTTCACACAAAAGGTGGTGGGTGTATGGAACGAGCTGCCAGAGGAGGAAGTTGAGGCTGGGACTATCCCAACGTTTAAGAAACAGTTAGACAGGCACATGGATAGGACAGGTTTGGAGGGATGTGGACCAAGCGCAGACAGTTGGGACTAGTGTAGCTGGGACATGTTGGCCGGTGTGGGGAAGGTGGGCCGAAGGGCCCGTTTCCACACAGTATCACTCTATGCCTCTATGTATCTATATACTGTAAATGGCTTGATTGTAATCATGTTTTGTCTTTCCACTGACTGGTTAGCACGCAACAAAAAAGCTTTTCACTGTACTTCGGTACACGTGACAATCAACTAAACTGAAACAAGGGCAACTGCTTCAAGAGCTAGCTAATATCGTCAAACATACTCTACCCGTGTTCTCATCCCACTACTACCATCGGCAGCAGGCACAGAAGCATGAGAACCATGACCCGTAGGTTCAAGAGTTTCTTCTAGCAACCATCAGGATCTTGAAACACAATGCACCCTAACCACAACCTAACTCAGCAACAATCTACGGTGGACTTCATTTTAGTTGCATGACGTACTTCGATTTGCACGATTATGGCCTGGTTAGCTAGTATTACTGATAATTCATTGTATTTGTGGTTATTGTGCATTTGTTTGTTAGGTTATTGTTTTAATGGGTCTGTTAACCCGCAGCAAGCCAGAATTTCATTGTTCTGTTCTTGTTGCTTATGACAATTAAACACTCTTGACTCTCTCGTAGTGATTAATCTATTCATCAATGCATATTTAATGCAATCAAAGCTCCCTCATCGACTCATCAAGCTAATATAATTCAGCACTAACCCAACCCATACACAGAATAACAATACAATGCCACACATGCACTGGCTGGTTAGAATGCCACATTGGCATAGTAGAGATAGTGTAAGAAAATAACTGCAGATGCTGGTACAAATCGAAGGTATTTATTCACAAAATGCTGGAGTAACTCAGCAGGTCAGGCAGCATCTCAGGAGAGAAGGAATGGGTGACGTTTCGGGTCGAGACCCTTCTTCAGTCACCCATTCCTTCTCTCCTTGGGCATAGTAGAGATAGTCATAGAGCGATACAATGTGGAAACAGGCCCTTCGGCCCAACTTGCCAACACCGGCCGACATGTCCCAGCTACACTAGTCCTACTTGCCTTTGCTTGGTCCATATCCCTCCAAACCTGTCCTATCCATGTACCTGTCTAACTGTTTCTTAAACGATGGGATAGTCCCAGCCTCAACTATGTCCTCTGGCAGCTTGTTCCATACACCCACCACCCTTTTGTGAAAAAGTTATCCCTCGGATTCCTATTAAATCTTTTCCCCTTCACCTTGAACCTATGTCCTCTGGTCCTCGATTCCCCTACTCTGGGCAAGAGACTCTGTGCATCTACCCAATCTATTCCTCTCATGATTTTGTACACCTCCATAAGATCACCCCTCATCCTCCTGCGCTCCATGGAATAGAGACCCAGCCTACACGACCTCTCCCTATAGCTCACACCCTCCAATCCTGGCAACACAGACGATGAGGTAATAATATGCAAAGGTTTTAAACAGTTTGTAGAAATAGTCCCAAGATAATTAATGTCAGGGACAAAGCTACTGGAAGTGATTGTGGGTTGAGCGGGATGGCCAAGAGGGAATGTGATAACAGAAGTTCGTCAAAAGTTTCAAAAGACGAAAAGTAATCTGTTCGAAATTCTAAACACCATGTATACTTCAAAGAATGTCCAGTGAACTGGTGGTTCTACCACTGACGTCCCAGAAGAATTCCAGAAAGTGCCCTAATTGCAGAAAAACTCCAATAATATGGCACACTTCAACAGTGTATCATATCATATCATATCATATCATATATATGCAGCCGGAAACAGGCCTTTTCGGCCCACCAAGTCCGTGCCGCCCAGCGATCCCCGTACATTAACACTATCCTACACCCACTAGGGACAATTTTTTAATTTTTTTTTTACATTTACCCAGCCAATTAACCTACATACCTGTACGTCTTTGGAGTGTGGGAGAAAACCGAAGATCTCGGAGAAAACCCACGCAGGTCACGGGGAGAACGTACAAACTCCTTACAGTGCAGCACCCGTAGTCAGGATCGAACCTGAGTCTCCGGCGCTGCATTCGCTGTAAAGCAGCAACTCTACTGCTGCGCTACCGTGTAACAGTGCCACATGTGCAACTGCAGTGAAATTTCTTTTGCATGGAGTACACGTGTGTGCGCCGCCATTTTGGCCGCCATTATTTAAAGTCCAAAGTCCGGTCTGTCCATCTTTGTGTCCCAGGGGCTCCTCCTGCAGCCGACCTTGAAGGCATGAAGGGCATCACCCCCGTCCACCTTCTTCCCGGCCCACACGCTTCGCAACCGACATCTTCCGGTTGCACCGTCCGACGAGCCTACGGGCGGGTTCCCAGTCTTGCCGCTAGACGAGCTTTCCGGCTGGGTCCCACCTCGGGACTTTGGTAGCCCCGGACTAGCAGATTTTCCGAACCATCGAATGAAAACTTTTATTGATACTCCAACACACATTCTACTTTTAGTTTTAGCTTTTAGAGATACAGGTTCGACCCACCGAGTCCGCACCGACCAGCGACCCCCGCACATTAACACTACCCTGCACGCACCGGGGACAATTTTACCTTTATAACCAAGCCGATTAACCTACAAACCAGTACGTCTTTGGAGTGTGGGAGGAAACCGAAGATGTCGGAGAAAACCCACGCAGGTCACGGGGAGAACGTATAAACTCCGTACAGACAGGCACCTGTAGTCAGGATCAAACCCGGGTCTCCGGAGCTGTAAGGCAGCAGCTCTACCGCTGCGCCTTTGTTGTGCCCACCGTTGCAAATGCTAACGTAATAATCCGTGCAGACAGCACCCGTAGTCAGGATCGAACCCGGTGCTGTCAGGCAGTAGCTCCACTGCTCTTTAAAAAATGTTACGCAGGAAAATAATATAATTTCCAGTGAACCTGTCGGGTCTGTAGAAACCAGGTGTCGGCAGGTTTCATGGAGCTTGGGGACTGGGGGGGGGGGGGCAGTGAGCAGAAAGGGATCCCCTAAACCAGGAGGTGGGGGATGCCCGATGAGTGAAAGGGTAGCGTGGGAATCGTGGAAGAGGCGTGGAGAGGGTACGGGTGGTGAGTGAAAGGGAGCGTGGGAATCGTGGGACTCCAGTGAGCGTGCAAATTACACACCAGTGAGCCAGATGCCGGACTATCAATATCGCTGAATAGTCCAATAACAGATGATCAGAATCGCACAATATCGCTGCGGAGGGAACTTCGTTTATACTACCTGCTGCTATCGGGCATCAGTTCATCACGGTCCCTGGTGGCTAATAACTGCAATTTAATTAACTTTTTAATTAAGTGGTTTTAATTAACTTTTTTTAAAACGTTATATATTGCTTACAAACGATTGGATTATGCATATGATTTGTGGAGAAGCCGAAAAACGAACACGGTTTTACAAAAATAAGCCTTTATGTTAAATCCTTAATACTTTGTGAAACATTCACACAAAGTAATGAGACCGGTGGCACATAATGTTTATTTTAGAGCCAGATAGTTTGCTGAGCAGTAATTATGGCTTAGTATGTCATTCAATAATCAAATTGGTCCTCAAGTAGCTCAGTGTAAGAATTTCTGGACACATTTTTTTCACGGGATTAGTTTACAATTACCTTAAATTGACAATGGCTCTGATCAAGTCCCACTAGGTTCAGGAGAAAGGTTCCAACCACAGTAGGCCACAGGGTTCCACCAGATCTTTGGCAGCAACCTTGGGATTGCCATATTAAACTCTGAACAACCCAAGGATGAAAATACTGAAGATAGACACAAAAAAAGCTGGAGTAACTCAGCGGGACAGGCAGCATGTTTGGAGAGAAGGAATGAATGGGTGACGTTTCGGGTCGAGACCCTTCTTCAGACTGGTTAGGGATAAGGGAAACGAGAGATATAGACGATGATGTAGAGGGATAAAGAACAATGAATAAAAGATATGCAAAAAAGTCACGATGATAAAGGAAACAGGCCATTGTTAGCTGTTTGATGAGTGAAAACGAGAAGCTGGTACGACTTGGGTGGGGGACTGTTAGAGAGAGAGGGGATGCCGGGGCAACCTGAAGTTAGAGAAATCAATATTCATACCACAAGGATGAAAATACTGAAGATAGACACAAAAAAGCTGGAGTAACGCAGCGGGACAGGCAGCATGTCTGGAGAGAAGGAATGAGAGGTGATCTTATCGAAACGTATAAGATTATTAAGGGGTTGGACACGTTAGAGGCAGGAAACATGTTCCCAATGTTGGGGGAGTCCAGAACAAGGGGCCACAGTTTAAGAATAAGGGGTAGGCCATTTAGAACGGAGATGAGGAAAAACTTTTTCAGTCAGAGAGTTGTGAATCTGTGGAATTCTCTGCCTCAGAAGGCAGTGGAGGCCAATTTTCTGAATGCATTCAAGAGAGAGCTAGATAGAGCACTTAAGGATAGCGGAGTCAGGGGGTTTGGGGAGAAGGCAGGAACGGGGTACTGATTGAGAATGATCAGCCCTGATCAAATTGAATGGCGGTGCTGGCTCGAAGGGCCGAATGGCCTCTTCCTGCACCTATTGTCTATTGTCTATTGAATGGGTGACGTTCCAGGTTGAGACCCTTCTTGAGACTCTGAAAGACTAGTGTCTCTCTCATTTTCAACAGACAATATTTTGCTAAAGAAGTCCTTCTAGACCTAACGTAAGCACTTTCTCAACAATGAAGATTTCAGCCTGGGTCTAGTGAAAATGAATTACACAACAGTGAGCCTTCTTCATCTATCCCGATACCACCTGACAACTCAAAGGTATTACAAAAAGCTGGAGTAACTCAGCGGGTCAGGCAGCATCTCTGGAGAGAAGGACTGGGTGACGTTTCGGGTCGAGACCCTTTTTCACTCTGTTACCTTCTCCCAGCTAACAATGATCTATTCTATATTTTCCTTGATCTCGATTCCCTTTGCCCTGTTTTCACATCTTTATCTATGTATCTTCCTCACCCCTGAAATCAGTCTGAAGAAGGGTGTCGACCCGAAACGTCACCCATTCCTTCTCTCCAGAGATGCTGCCTGACCCGTTGAGTTACTCCAGCATTTTGTGATACCTTCGATTTGTACCAGCATCTGCAGTTATTTTCCTACACCATCTGATAACTCAGTCAGACAGTGCCAGGAAGCTTCGGCTTTCTAGATGAGAAAACGATAAAAATTAATGAGCCAGGCTAATGGCTTTGAAAGCCAAATTTTACAACTAACTTAATATTTTTGTAAAACGGAGACCTTTTTAGAAAGGCTATGATAATGATTTGATCACTAATGCAATCTAGTCATGCTAGTGCTGGATTCCCAACCAGCAGGATCCCCTTCGCTGATGCCTTCATTATTTCAGCCGCCGGCCTTTCTCCCGAAATGTTTCATGTATGAACATGTAATAAAATATTCATTCCTCGAATGATTAGCTGTGCATAAACAACCTCAGAAGTATTTACTGCATGAAAATTTAAACGCCCGATGGAGTCCCAGGCAGTTTGCATTCGGACTTTTCAAAGCTCGATTTTCACGAGGCGCTGAAAGGTGGGGAGTGGAGAATTGTACGAAATGGTGCATCTTCAAAAGAAGCAACACAACATCCTTCCACTTTGCGTTACACATAGTCCAGGGACACAAAGGCCATTTCAGTACTGGATCCATCAAAACTTTACTATCATCACAATGTCACCTGCAAGTTCTCAAATTAGAGGATTATCTTTTTGTCAGGAATGCTTTCGATGACAAATGGGATCTTTTACAGAAGTTATCAATCTGGGAATTGATCTCAGACGCATCATCTGACCCAGATATACTCCACTTTGTTACTTCAATTCATTCTGGGGGGAAATTTCATTGACGTTTGTTTTCCTTTGTTTATTTCCCATTCAAGGATCTTATTGCATTTTTTCAAGTGCCCAATTGATACTCTTTTCCCACTTTTCTGCTTGGTGGATGACAACAGCGGCATGGTGGCGCAGCGGTAGAGTTGCTGCCTTGCAGCGAATGCAGCGCCGGAGACTCAGGTTCAATCCCGACTACGGGCGCCGTCTGTACGGAGTTTGTACGTTCTCCCCGTGACCGCGTGGGTTTTCTCCGAGATCTTTGGTTTCCTCCCACACTCCAAAGACGTACAGGTATGTAGGTTAATTGGCTGGGCAAATGTAAAAATTGTCCCTAGTGTGTGTAGGATAGTGTTAATGTGCGGGGATCGCTGGGCGGCGCGGACTCGGTGGGCCGAAGAGCCTGTTTCCGCGCGGTATCTCTAAATCTAAATCTAAATCTAAAAACAGATTTCTTTCAAAAAGAATTCCTGTCGAGTTTGTATCAGCTTGGCATCTGTGCTCACCCATGTTAAGTAAGAGTGCAAACATGAACTCCATTACATCAACTGACACTGTGTTATCTGGAAATTACTCAATAACGGACACATTTAAACACGGCTGATTGACATTCTTTCAGTGTAGTTTCTCCAGCATTTAGTATGTATCTTCGATGGGTCGGAAGAAGGGTCTCGACCCGCAACATCACCCATTCCTTCTATACAGAGATGCTGCCTGTCCTGATGAGTTTCTCCAGCATTTTGTGTACGTCTTAAGTGCAGTTAGGTTGGGCAGCAGATGAGACACATCACAGTCTGAGAGGAACACGCAGCAAGAGTTAGAAAGGACATGGCATCAGTAATCTTACAAAGACAAGGGGGGTGGGCGGCCAAAAGTGGGTGTGCACAGTAATTCTCCTCCAAATATTACAGGTTAACATAGAAACATAAAAACATAGAAAATAGGGTGCAGGAGGAGGCCATTTGGCCCTTCGAGCCAGCACCGCCATTCATTGTGATCATGGCTGATCATCCACAATCAGTAACCCGTGCCTGCCTTCTCCCCATACCCCCTTGATTCCGCTAGCCCCTAGAGCTCTATCCAACTCTCTTTTAAACTCATCCTCCACTGCCTTCTGTGAAGGCACATAAATATCCATAAAATGAGCATTTAGGTAACGTCAGCAACCTCATGCCAGACCAAGACTCGTGGAGCAATCTCCATTAACTGGGTGGATTTTTGTGCAGGTTAAAAATTCAAGGCCAATACACACTTGAAATTTGTAAACTGAAGTCCATATTTCTGCAATCAAACAATTGAGTTAATTGCAGAGCAACGATATAATTTCTTTAATTAAACAAGATTTTGCTTTTAACAAAAATAACAGTGTGGGTAACCTTTTCAATAACCTAGAGGTTCAATATGAATTAGTTTAATAAATCGGCTAGCCTATTAAATACAAAATCATTGTTTTACTTCGGTATCTTTTACTCCTCATCAAATTGATTTTATATCATCAATCCAGCGAGTTGTAAAGGTCAGGGGACTACAAGGATATTCGACAATTTGTTTCTTCAACATACAATGCATGAATACCAGGACATTTTGATGGTGTGCCCAAAATGTCAGGAAAGGGAAGATAGACACAAAAAGCTGGAGTAACACAACGGGACAGGCAGCATCTCTGGAGAGAAGTAATGGGTGAAGTTTCGGGTCGAGACCCTTCTTCAGACTCGAACCGACCCGAAACGTCACCCATTCCTTCCCTCCAGAGATGCTGACTGCCCCGCTGAGTTACTGCAACTTTTTGTGTCTATCTTCGGTTTAAACCAGCATCCACAGCTCCTTCTTACACATGTCAGGAAAGGGAATGACCAATACTTGTTTCACTCCTTGACTAAACTGGAACCTGAACATTAATGCTGGAGTAACTCAGCGGGTCAGGCAGCATCCCTGGTGAGAAGGAATAGGGGACGTTTCGGGTCGAAACCCTTTTTCAGACTGAGAGTCAGGGGAATGGGAACGGAGAGATGTGGACGGTGATATATAGAGATATAGAGCAAAATATACGCAAAAAAGTAACGATGATAAAGGAAACAGGCCATTGTTAGCCGTAGGCTAGGTGAAAACGGGTTACAAACGATGAGACTCAAGAAGACAACTTTGAACCTAGTGCAATGACTTAGGATGAGGAGGAATGGAGAGAGAGGGGATGCCAGGATTACTTGAAGTTAGAGAAATCAATAATCATACCACTGGGTTGTAAGCTGCCCAAGTGAAATATGAGATGCTGTTCCCCCAATTTATGTTTGGCCTCAGGTGGACTGAGCGAAGTTATTCAGCGAAATGAATGCCCAGTCTATGTTTGGTGTCGTCGATGTATAAGAGTCCACACTTTGAACAACGGATATAGTAGATGAGGTTGGAGGAGGTGCAAGTGAACCTCTGCCTACCCTGAAAGGACTGTTGGGGAGTTGCATTGCCTGAATGGATAAAGACCAGGAGCCAACAATATGCATGATTAGGAGGGAAGTTTTTTTTTAAAATTGTCTCCAATGAGGAGATCAAGCATCAGGCACAGAGGAAGAGTAGGCATGAGTAGATCATGAACATTAACAAGGGATTATCCATTGGGCCACATGGCAATTCCAAGAGAACAAACAAGCTTGAGATTACAGGACAAAGTATAATGTATCAATTTAACGGGCGGCACGGTGGCGCAGCAGTAGAGTTGCTGCCTTACAGCGTCGGAGACCCGGGTTCGATCCCGGGTGCTGTCTGTATGGAGTTTGTACGTTCTCCCCGTAGGTGACCGCGTGCGTTTTCTCCGAGATCTTCGGTTACCTCCCACACACCAAAGACGTACAGGTTTATAGGTTAATTAGCTTGGTGTATGTGTAAATTGTCCCTCGTGAGTGTAGGATAGTGTTAATGTGCGGGACTCGCTGGTCGTTGGGGACTAGGTGGGCTGAAGGGCCTGTTTCCGCGCTGTACCTCTAAATTAAAAGTAAACTATGGAAGATGAACGAGTGTTTTCTTTCATGAGGACCAAACAAACTAACAAAGCTCAGAGAATGTAACCGTGTGAATGAAGAAAAAGCAGCAAATCTTGGAATACATGGAGTACTTTTGATAAATAGGTGAGGCACTTAAAGGGATGGCTGTTGAGCAAGATTGCTTGCCATTCACGAGAGAAAGTAGAGTGAACTGTAAGTAGGAAGGTAGTGGATAATAGGGTCCCATAGGGATCAATGCTGGAATCACCGTTCATGATTTACATTATCAATTTAGAAATTCGAATCAAAAATTTTGAAATTTTGATAAAATACCAACACTGAGGAAAACCGCAGGAAACTACGGAAGGATATTAAACATTAAGAAGGGGCCAAACATTTGGCAAGTGAGGTAAATGCAGGGTCGCACATTGAGAGAGGAAGGATTCTTAAGCAATAACAGACCCGAATGATTGCTGTTGTTGTCATTCAAACTCTTTCTCGAATATGACCGTGACATCTACTAGTGTGTGGTGTGCCGATGTACGTGAACATGACTGAGTGCACTACTGCTTATCAGTGGGACAACAGAACAAAAAAGCCGAGAGAATAAGACTTTCAGTGGGAAAGGATTAGTGCAGTTATTGGCCGGGACATTTCAGAGATAGGGAATGACAATGCATGAATATGTTTAAATCGGCACAGAGATTGAGGTTTTTATATTTTTTGGCACATTTTTGTTTACTTCTTTTCTCAGTTTCACAGGAAAGGTTCAAGGTTCCAGTTTCTGCTCCGACCTACTCTGTAATCAACCAGTTTGAGGCATATGCTCAGGGTACAGACTTGACAGAGGTTTTACACATTCCTTTTTCAAGGAAACATTTTAGTGTTGCTCTGCAAACTGACAGCTGAGCTCACAAACAGAGCAAGAGGAAGAAAAATGCAAGCAACCATTTGCAACAGTGTCATTTGGCTTCCTCTGAGACTTCTGATCTGGGAAATCTTCACCGGCTATCATGAATGTGATTGAGAACAAAATACATTAGCAGTTTATCAGTTTATATTTTGCAGAAGTAACAAATATTTGGACATTGTCAACTTAACATCATATTTAGCACATTTAACTAACTAAAGTGATGGAATACTTTTTTTTACATGTGTGAATAGGCTCTTATTTAGTTTAGAGATACAGCGCGGAAACAGGCCTTTCAGCCCACCGAGTCCACGCCAAACAGCGATCCTCGCATATTAACACTATCCTACACACACTGAGGACATTTTTTTGCATTTACCAAGCCAATTTACCTACATACTTGTACGTCTTTGGAGTGTGGGAGGAAACCGAAGATCGGAGAAAGCTCATGATGGCACGGGGAGAATGTAAAACTCCTTACAGACAGCACCCGTAGTCGGGATCGAACCCAGGTCTCCGGCGCTGCAAGCGTTGAGAGGCAGCAACTCTGCTCGAAACTCTAGAAAAACTGATTGATGACAGGATAGATCATGCAACGAGCCATTAAAATGTTGTGAAGCATTTTGCTATCTCCTTTACAATTGACCGTCTCCGGTACGCGGTTGGCATTGATGGCACTGCCCTGAGCCCTACCTCAAAGATAGGAGTTTCGCCATCAACATAGGCAGTTATTCCTCTGCTCCAGCTAGCCTCTCCTGCGGAGTTCCACAAGGCTCCATCCTAGGCCCCATTCTCTTCTCTCTATACATGCTCCCCCTTGGCCAAATCATTCAAAGGCACGGCATTTCTTTCCACTGCTATGCCGATGACACTCAGCTTTACCTCCCCCTGAAACGCAACAACCAGTCAAATTTAAACAGCCTCTCACACTGCCTTGAGGACATAAAATGTTGGATGGCACAGAACTTCCTCCAATTAAATGAGAGCAAGTCCTATTCGGCCCCCCCGACTTCATCAAATTGATAACAGGCAGTCTTGGAAGCCTATCCTGCCTAGTCAAACCGCATGTCAAAAACCTCGGCATGATATTTGACTCTGCATTAAAATTTGATAAGCAAGTCAACGCTGTGGTAAAAGCCAGCTTCTTCCAACTTCGAACCATAGCTAAAATCAAACCTTTCCTCCAATTCGACGACACAGAAAAAATCATTCACGTTTTCATTTCCTCCCGCCTAGACTACTGCAACTCCCTATACACTGGGATCAGCCAATCTTCCCTGTCCTGCCTGCAACTGATCCAAAACGCCGCAGCGAGACTCCTGACGGGTACCCGTAAAAGGGACCACATCACCCCGATTCTGGCCTCTCTCCACTGGCTCCCTGTACGGTACAGAATCAACTTCAAGCTCCTCCTATTCACGTATAAAGCCCTAAATGGACACTCCCCCCCCTACATCAAAAATCTTCTAACCCCCCTCTCCAACTCCAGGTCCCTCAGATCGGCCGACTTGGGGCTATTCACTATCCCGCGGTCTAGGCTTAAACTCAGGGGTGACCGCGCTTTTGCGGTTGCAGCTCCTAGACTGTGGAACAGCATCCCTCTCCCCATCAGAACTGCCCCCTCCATCGACTCCTTTAAGTCCAGGCTCAAAACATATTTCTACTCCCTAGCGTTTGAGGCTCATTGAGGAGGCGCTGTGAACTGTTTGCGTGCTACTGTATGTTTTCATTTTTTTTTCTATTGGAACCTAATCAGATGTACAGCACTTTGGTCAACGTGGGTTGTTTTTAAATGTGCTATACAAATAAAATTGACTTGACTTGACTTGACTTAAGGTTCCCAATGAACTGATTTCAATATGGCCATCCTGACTGTACTCACACATGGATCTCAACAGGACATTTCTTTTGGCAATACGGGGGTGATCATTGTCTATTTGGAGGCAATTATGCTATGTTATTTCTATCAATGCCAAGGCAAATAGAGCATACAACAGGATGGAAGTGTCCTGTTGAGATCACCCATATTAATGCAATGATTTCCAAGGTTGATTGACCACTCCAGTATCCATGGTTCCAGCCGCTTGATGCTCTGGTCAGGTGAAAGGAGGAGGCATGGTCAGCAGCTGGGATCAAATGAGTCCCGAGGACTATGGGTGATGCAAGAGTACAGTTATGAAGAAAATTAGAAAGGCAACAAGGGGGCATGAGTTAGCGTTGGCAGATATGGAGAATCCAAAGGAGTTTTTTAAAAGTATGAGTATATTTGTGTCCTTGTTCAACAGTCACTTACAATCAGCATGCAGGTACAGCAGGCAGTGAAGAAAGCTAATGGCATGTTGGCCTTTATGACAAGAGGAGTTGAGTATAGGAGCAAAGAGGTCCTTCTGCAGTTGTACAGGGCCCTAGTGAGACCGCACCTGGAGTATTGTGTGCAGTTTTGGTCTCCAAATTTGAGGAAGGATATTCTTGCTATTGAGGGCGTGCAGCATAGGTTCACTAGGTTAATTCCCGGAATGGCGGGACTGTCGTATGTTGAACGACTGGAGAGACTAGGCTCGTATGCACTGGAATTTAGAAGGATGAGAGGAGATCTTATCGAAACATATAAGATTATTAAGGGGTTGGACACGTTAGAGGCAGGAAACATGTTCCTAATGTTGGGGGAGTCCAGAACAAGGGGCCACAGTTTAAGAATAAGGGGTAAGCCATTTAGAATGGAGATGAGGAAAAACTTTTTCAGTCAGAGAGTTGTAAATCTGTGGAATTCTCCGCCTCAGAAGGCAGTGGAGGCCAATGCTCTGGATGCTTTCAAGAGAGAGCTAGATAGAGCTCTTAAAGATAGCGGAGTATGGGGAGAAGGCAGGAACGGGCTACCGAGTGTGAATGATCAGCCATGATCACATTGAATGGCGGTGCTGGCCCGAAGGGCCGAATGGCCTACTCCTGCACCTATTGTCTATTTTCTATTGTCTATATATTAAGGGAAAAAGAATAACTAGGGAGAGAATAGGGTCCATCAGAAACCAAAGTGGTCATCTGTGTGTGGATCCACAGGAGATGGATGATTCTTCAATGAATATTTTGCCTCTGTTTTTGCCATGGAGCAGGACACAAGGACTATGTAACTTATTAATGGAAAAATTAATGGGAATGTCTTGGGGTTAGTCCACATCCAAGTGGAGGAGATGCTGGATGTCTTAAAACATATGAAGATAGATAAATCTGAGGAGCATGTGTAGGAAAATAACTGCAGATGCTGGTTCAAATCGAAGGTAGACACAAAATGCTGGAGGAACTCAGCGGGTCAGGCAGCATCTCAGGGGAGAAGGAATGGGTGACGTTTTGGGTCGAGACCCTTCTTCAGACCATTTCTCTGTTTTTATCTCCAACTGATCTCTATGCTTCTGCATGCTCTGACAAGATTCTTCACTCTCCTCAACACCACCGATTTTTGTAGCATCTGCAAACTCACTAATCAGCCCATCATTTTAGTTTAGTTCAGTTCCCATTCCTTCTCTCCTGAGATGCTGCCTGACCCGTTGAGTTACTCCAGCATTTTGTGTCTACCTTCAATCTGAGGAGCATGACCAGTTAGGGTTGGAACACTGCGGAAAACTTGAGAAGAATTTCTGGCCGTGACATATGCATCATTGAAAGTTGAAGGTGAGGCTCCAGAATACTAGGGGGTGGCTAACATTGTGCCCTTACTAATGAAAGCCTGCAATGAAAAACCTGAGAACACTACAGGAGTACATTTAATATCTGTGGTAGGTGAGTTGTTGGAGGAGATTTAGGGATTCTGTAAAGATTCTTCACAGAATCTTTTTTATATAAACAGCAGAGATTTTTACTGTCTGTTTTGTCTTCTGTTATATATATTCCCATATCCATTTGTTTTATTTTTGGCTCATATTTGAAATTTAAAAGCCTTCAATCGTCAACATTGTACCTTTATGGCAATGTTATCAGCATCTTCATTTAACCGAATATCTTTAACTTGACTTAACCAAGATTGGATTACTTTCCCCTGAGGTATTTTCCAAGGGAGAATTGTCAATTTGATTTCATTGCACAAGTACATAATTGTATTTGCTGCAGGTTTTGCATTATTTTAAAATGTTTCACATTGCATATCTGTCACCACATCTTTTAAATCCAGTGGTTCGAACACTTTACCTGGAGGATTCATAATCCCTGAAGGAGTAAAACCCTTCTTCAGTCTTATTTTAATTTCTTCTCATAGCCTTTGGTCACATTCCTTAAAATGTCTATGGTGACAGCCATTCAAAGTTAATCAGTGTCTTTTATTCACAAATTACGAGCTCGTTAGTGGGGAGATTAACTCTGGTGTAGGTGGGTGGCAGGAGAACCAGGGGAATATGAATGGGCATGCTTGAGAGGACAGGATTCAGCAAAGTAAGTGGGCAAATGGGTTGCACTGGGATTGCTTTGGGAACTGACATGGACTCTGTGAGCCAAATGGCTGCTCCATACATTGTGAGCAAAAAATGGGGGAAAATCCAGAACCTGGGAAGCATTGGCAGTATTGATAGCAAAGCGAACTTTACCCACTTCACACAGAAGTGTGGAGCTTTGAGTTTTGAGACAAGTGAAAAGCTTAATACTCTGATGATTATTTTGAAGGATGTGAATCTGAAAATAATTGAAGTGTGTATTATAAATCTCTTGATATAATGAGTTTCTTGTGCAACTTCTCATGAAAGAAAAATAATTGTGCAGTTCTAAATAAATTCAAATGGAGTGAACAGCCCTTTTGATTGAAAACACAAGATTATACATATTTGAGGGTCCATAAACAACTCGGTGAGAATATATGCTGTTTATTTACACTGATTGTCAGCAAAGTGATTTCTTCTCAAAATGCTTAAATGCATTATTTTTACATTTGTACTCAAGTATGAGTCATTGAGTTATACCTCACAAATATGGGCCCTTCGGCCTACCGTGGCCAGGCCAGCCTTTTTGCCCGGTAAGGAACTGCAGATGCTAGTTTAAACACCGAAGATAGACACAAAATGCTGGAGTAACTCAGCGGGACAGGCAGCATCTCTGGATAGAAGGAATAGGAATAGGAATGGGTGGCGTTTTGAATCTGAAGAGGGGTCTCGACCCGAAACATCACCCATTCCTTCTATCCAGGGATGCTGCCTGTCCCGCTGAGTTACACCAGCACTTTGTGTCAACGTTTTTGCCCATCTACACAAATCTCATTTGCCTGCATTACGACCATATCCATCATGCCTGTCTCAAATGTTCCAGTTGTATTGGATTCCACCACCTCCTCCAGCCGTGCATTCCAGATATCAACCACCCTCAATGTAAAACAAAAATCCCTCCGAGTTTCCCTTGAAAACTTATTCCTCTCACATTAAAACTACATCCATTTTTTGATACCCCTATCATGGGAAAAAAAAAGATTTTGACTATTTAATCTCTCTATACCTCACATACTTGAAGTCGTAGCTGTTATCAGGCAACTGAACCATCCTATCAACAACTAAAAAGCAGACCTGAGGTACTATCTATCTCATTGGAGACAATAGACAATAGGTGCAGGAGGACGCCATTCGGTCCTTCGAGCCAGCACCACCATTCAATGTGATCATGGCTGATCATTCTCAATCAGTACCCCGTTCCTGCCTTCTCCCCATACCCCCTGACTCCGCTATCCTTAAGAGCTCTATCTAGCTCTCTCTTGGAAGCATTCAGAGAATTGGCCTCCACAACTCTCTGACTGAAAAAGTTTTTCCTCATCTCCGTTCTAAATGGCCTACCCCTTATTCTTAAACCGTGGGCCCTGGTTCTGGACTCCCCCAACATTGGGAACATGTTTCCTGCCTCTAACATGTCCAACCTCTTAATAATCTTATATGTTTCAATAAGATCCCCTCTCATCCTTCTAAATTGTATACAAGCCTAGCCGCTCCAGTCTTTCAACATATGACAGTCCCGCCATTCCGGGAATTAACCTAGAGACCCTCGGACTATCCTTGAGTGGACTTTACTGACTTTATCTTGCACTAAACTTTATTCCCTTGTTATGTATCTGTACACTGTGAATGGCTTGATTGTAATCGTGTATTATCTTTCCGCTCACTGGTCAGCACGCAGCAAAAGCTTTTCACTGTACGTCGGTACACATGACAATAAACTAAACAAAATAAACTAGACTAAAATAAAGCATAGAAGACATAGAGGGGGGGGGGAGTCTGCCACATATGTTCCACAGTTCAATAAAAGTCGTCTGATCTTTTATTTTGATGCCACTTTGCTGCAGACGCCTCATATTCCTTTTCTAATAAACCCAATGATCGAGTGTTAACTTGAATGTCATTGTGTCTTATTCCCAATGTAAAATCTAATGACATTTTAAGCCTTGCTCCCCCGAGTTTATCCATTGAGATAGTGCGGAACAAAACTCGTGCTGAGAAACTAATTTTACAAGTGATGAATGCTATTCCCTCAATATAACACCTAAAAACAAAATCAGTGGTTTTCAAAATTAGAAAAACCTGCATGTTCAAGATGACTCCGAATCCTCTTTTAGTGCAGACAGACAGCAGCAACAGCAGCTAGGCTTATCATCTGGTGTTAGATGAAGCAGGAGAGAGCCTGCTGCAATATATTTTTACTCCCCTCATCAAGGCAGTTATTTACATTAGCCCAAGATTCTGCAAATTATTTGCACAAACATAAGGAAGTGGAATTGACGGGACAAACGTGAAGTGATTTTGGGTAGGAGTATAATGGATACAGTGTGGATCGCACGAGAAAATCTACATAAACACTACAGTGGAAATTTGGAGCAAGTTAATGGCCCTTCATTTCATGTCTCTGCCACAGAAGGCAGTGGAGGCAAATTCACTGGATGAATTTAAAAGAGAGTTGGATAGAGCTAGTGGAATAGGATAGGGGCTAACATAGAAAACATAGAAACATAGAAAATAGGTGCAGGAGTAGGCCATTCGGCCCTTCGAGCCTGCACCGCCATTCAATATGATCATGGCTGATCATCCAGCTCAGTAACCTGTACCTGCCTTCTCTCCATACCCCCTGATCCCTCTAGCCATATGGGCCACATCTAACTCCCTCTTAAATATAGCCAATGAACTGGCCTCAACTACCTTCTGTGGCAGAGAATTCCACAGACTCACCACTCTCTGTGTAAAGAAATGTTTTCTCATCTCGGTCCTAAAAGACTTCCCCCTTATCCTTAAGCTGTGACCCCTGGTTCTGGACTTCCCCAACATCGGGAACAATCTTCTCGCATCTAGTCTCTCCAACCCCTTAAGAATTTTATATGTTTCAATAAGATCCCCCCTCAGTCTTCTAAATTCCAGCGAGTACAAGCCGAGTCTATCCAGTCTTTCTTCATATGAAAGTCCTGCCATCCCAGGGATCAATCTGGTGAACCTTCTCTGTACTCCCTCTAAGGCTAGAATGTCTTTCCTCAGATTAGGAGACCAAAACTGTACACAATACTCCAGGTGCGGTCTCACCAAGGCCCTGTACAACTACAGCAGAACCTCCCTGCTCCTATACTCAAATCCTCTAGATCAAGGCTAGTGGAATCAAAGGCTATGGGGAGAAGGCAGGCACAGGTTACTGATCATAGATGATCAGCCATGATCACAATGAATGGTGGTGCTGGCTCGAAGGGCCAAATGGCCTCCTCCAGCACCTATTTTCTATGTTTCTCTGTTTCTCGCATGCGGAAATACCAGCAAACAAGGTTGCGCTGTGGGAACCCCCCCATGGAAGACATAACCCGGGACGACCAAAGAAGACCATGCTGAAGACGTTGATGGAAGATGCATATGTGGAGACAAAAGAGGAGCTTGCCAGCTGTACAGAGAACAGAGATGTGTGGGACGTCCGTCACCAGCACCACTGCGTCGCTAATGTTTTCAACGATTTTAAATTAAATTAAATTAATGCTTCTTGCATCTCCACCAAGATACAGCACGGAACGCCACAAGAGATCCTTCCTCCCCATGGCTATCAAACTATACAACTCCTCCCCTTTCTGTCATGGGATAGACTGACTCCCCCCCCCTCCAATCTTTGCACATCCTCAATCCTTTCCACTCGACACTTTAATTTCATGTTTCATGTATCTTGTGTTTTATATGACCGTTGGCAAATCAATTTCCCTCCTGGGATAAATAAAGTTCTATCGTATCATATCGTATCGTATCGTTGATGGTCTCTTATGTATGCATCGTTTGCCTGTTTAATACAAATGACATTTAGTACGTGCTAATGGCTGTGAGGTGTTTTCTAAGTCTTCGTGAAGATTTGAACACTCTGATAAACTGTTCTACTACACTTGAGGGAAACTGCAATTTGATTAAAACAATCAACATGAAGCGATTTGAATAATTGGTAAAACACTCAAGAAACGAAGAGAAGCAGGAGAGAAAAGCAAGCTAAATTCCCAAGCTGAAAGCAATCCTAGAGGGTCGCTCAAACGTTTGCATTACATTCATTTTCAAGGGAGATAAGGTTGTCTTATTTGGTTGTGTAAAATGACAATAACTTTCACAACAGCCTGTCTCACAGGCTTTCAAATTATCTTGAGATGAGAGGTGGATAATGAAAAAAAGAATAACATGGAAGATTAGTTTCAATCATAAATCATAAATATATTCAAATTAATGTGAAAATGAACGAATTTGCACTTTCACAGAAGCTATCTAACATGACATCTGACAACTGTCCCCGACTGTCTGAAGAAGGGTCTTGACCAGAAACATCACCCGTTCTGTCTCCCCAGAGATGCTGCCAGTCCCGCTGAGTTACTCCAGGTTTTTCAGTCTTTCCAACGTAATACAAGTGTATTACCAGCTAATAGTACGACAGATGGAACACCGATTGCTCGGCACCCTCGGTTCCAGAGCCTTTCTGGATTATCTGCTTTTTCGGGCCAACAAGGGTCATGTGATAATGAAATGGCAACCACCCCTGGTCCACTAATGTCACCTCTCCTGTGTCTATAAAGCATCATGCAGTGCCAGAAACTTTAAAAAAAAAGAAAACAATGTAAACTGAATGTGAATGGAATGACCTGCCGACCCATCCCCAGCTTTCACCATCTCCAGCGAGGCCTTCTTCAGGGTCCCAATATCACCCATCCATGTTCTCCAGGGATCCTAACACACTGAATTACTCCAGCACTTTGTGTCCTTTCGGTGGGTGAAGGAGGGCTCGCTGGGGCATCTCGCGAGTCGGGAGTAGCGTCGGAAACCAGTGCTGTAAATGGCCGGGGAGTCGGCAGGTCTGTCCGAGAAGGGTCTCGACCCGAAACGTCACCCATCCCTTCTCTCCAGAGATGCTGCCTGTCCCGCTGAGATATTCCAGCATTTTGTGTCTATCTTAGTTGTATCCGACATCTGTTACTTATAAGCATCTGCGGTTCCTTCCTACACATTGTTGTTGTCTATCATCTGTTACAAGGGGGTGGTTAAAACAAGCGTTTACTGTATTATCTTTGCGAAATAGTTAGGTGGGAAGATTGAGAGCACAGCTGATTCTTTCACGACGGGGGGGACGCGATTGGAAAGAGCGCTCGCCACTAGCAACGCCATCTGTGGCCGCTCCGGCAATTTCAATTGAGCTCTCGTAATCTTGTCCAGATAATAAGGGAAGATGGCTGGAAATTCGATGTTCAGCCTGTATTTAACAATGCAGGTTAAATATATTGACCCAAATTTGTAATGTAATAACAAGGAACTGTACCAAAGAAAGACACAAAATGCTAGAGTAACTCAGCAGGTCAGGCAGCATCTCTGGAGAACATGGATACCTGATGTTTCGGGTCAGGTCCCTTCTTTGTAAACCTGGAACAAATGCACTAAATATATCCTATCCAAATATATTCTCTCAAAGGTACAAAAGAGATGATTTTTAGTTTAGTTTAGAGATGCAGCGGAGAAAAAGGCCCTTCAGCACACCGAGTCCGCACCGACCAGCGATCCCCGCACATAGACACAACCCGACACACGCTGGGGACAATTTTACATTTGTACATTTTTTTTATACCAAGCCAATTAATCTACAAACCTGTATGTCTTTGGAGCGTGGGAGGAAACCGAAGATCTCGGAGAAAACCCACGCGGGTCACGGGGAGAACGTACAAACTCTGTACAGACGGCACCCGTAGTCGGGATCGAGCGCCTTAAGGCAGCAACTCTACCGCTGCGCCACCGGGAATTATTGGAAAGATTTCCCAGTACATGGCAAAGCACAGAGGAGACATACAAATATTGACCAAAAACTACGACTTTGATCCCAGGAATGATGGGTTAACATATGATGAGCGTTTGACGGCACTGGGCCTGCACTCGCTGGAGTTTAGAAGTATGAGGGGGGACCTCATCAAAACGCACCAAATAGTGCAAGGCTTGGATATAGTAGGGATGTGGAGAGGATGTTTCCACAACTGGGAGGGTCTAGGACTGGGAGGGTCTAGGACTAGCCTCAAAATTAAAGGATTCTCCTTTTGGAAGGGGAAGAGGAGGAATTTATTTCGTTAAAGGGTGGTGAATCTGTGGAACACTTTGCCACAGAAGGCTGTGGAGGCCAAGTCAGTGGATATTTCTAAGGCAGAGATAGAACGATTCTTGATTAGTACGGGTGTCAGAGGTTATGGGGAGATGGCCAGAGAATGGAGTTAGGAGGGAGGGAGAGATAGATCAGCAATGATTGAAGGGCGGAGTAGACTTGATGGGCCAAAAGGCCGAATTCTGCTCCGATCACTTATAACCTTATGACTCTGCAGCCTGCACACACGAGGAATTATTGTTCCAGTGGTGTTGTGGGGCAATGAAAGGGAGGGAACCCCAGCTATATGATCAGTTGGTGCCAAGGTCTGGCAGAGAAACAGCTCGCAGCGACAGTGCGGATGACGGAACAGGTCAATGGGACAGCGAGTGTGGCGGCCACACAAGATCACCAGCGGCATGACGGCTTTTGGAAACAATTCAGACTCATTCAGCCAAGTGGGTGCACGGTGAATTCTGAGCTGTGGATAAAATCCAGCAGCCACAGGAAAAAAAGTGGAAAGCAACAGAATGGCCAAACAGAGGAGACGACTAAACAGAATGAGAACCAGCAGGAACTGATCGATGCCAACTCACTGTTGAGTTAAAATTCCCTGGCAATAGTACAGAAAACTGACAACACAGGAGCACACCAATTACTAGAATAGTGGCAGTCCGCGGAGATGATCGTCACTGTGGTAAATCTGTAGTTCATTGAAGCCTTAGGGTTTTTCTTGTTGTTTTTTAAAACTTTCACGTGCATTATAGAAAGTTTGCTAAAATGTCTCACCTTGGTCAAAATATTTTAGAATGGTATTAGAGCAGAGTTGGAATTTTCTGATTGTTCGCCTTTGTAAATTTCTACATTTTTTCTGCCTGCTTTATATCAGGAAGAATTTCTTCACAACTATAATTGGCACTCCATGCCTATGTGAGGGTCTGGTATAGACAGCACCGCCATTCAATGTGATCATGGCTGATCATTCTCAATCAGTACCCCGTTCCTGCCTTCTCCCCATACCCCCTGACTACGCTATCCTTAAGAGCTCTATCCAGCTCTCTTTTGAATGCATTCAGAGAATTGGCCTCCACTGCCAGGCAGAGAATTCCACAGATTCACAACCCTCTGACTGAAAAGTTTTTTCTCATCTCCGTTCTAAATGGCCTACCCCTTATTCTTAAACTGTGGCCCCTTGTTCTGGACTCCCCCAACATTGGGAACATGTTTCCTGCCTCTAACGTGTCCAACCCCTTAATAATCTTATACATTTCGATAAGATCTCCTCTCATCCTTCTAAATTCCAGTGTATACAAACCTAGTCGCTCCAGTCTTTCAACATATGACAGTCCCACCATTCCGGGAATTAACCTAGTAAACCTACGCTGCACGCCCTCAATAGCAAGGTATCACTGCACAGTCAGTATAGTGAAGCAGTTCCAACAGCATCTCAACACAAACTAGACCAAGTGGATCTGTTGGGCCCAAACCTCTCCTGCATTGGTGCAGCACCCTCTCCTCCCCCCCTCCCCTCCCCCCCACTCCATCCCCCTCAACCCCCCTTATCCTCCCTCCTTCCCCCCTTCCCTAGGAGATAGATTTAAACTTTAAAATGTGAATAACTTAAAAAATATAACACCGATTTCAATGAAACTTCTTCCATTAGCACCAAAGGGACGATGGTGAGTAAAGGGCTTGTCCCACTTTGACGATTTTTTAGGCGACTGTCATAGTTGTAGCAGGTCACCGAAAAACCGGCAACTGGACCCACTCTACGACAAAGTCTGCGACAAGCTGCAACAACCTACCACCTAGTCGACGTCAAGCTACGGCAAGCTACCGACAACCGGCGACCCAATCGTCGCGACTTAGGACGTCCACCTACGACCGCACCTACGACAACCTACGACAACCGAAGTCAACCTACGTCCACCCGCGACAAGCTACGACCGTGTCGGCGACAACTGAAGACAATTCATGTCATTTTCGCCTCCGGTTTTGACGCCGCTACCTGTCGCCGGTTGACGTAGGGAGTCGCCAATGGAATTCACCGGAGTCAGCCCCGGCGACAACCTACGTCACCTGCCGACAATCTGGCAAAAACCAACGACAGCACCTAAGTCAGGATACGTCAAGCTACGCTCATTGGCATTAAACCCACTGTCGGCGAAAAGTTTTCAACATTCTGAAAATCCAGCGGCAACCAGAAAGATGCCACAACTCTTTGGAGACGATTCACGAGCATACAGCCTAGTCACCTAAAAAAATCACTTAAGTGGAACAGGCCCTTAAGGTGGGCCGAAAATTGTTGAGCTATTGTGTACCATTTTGGCTGTAGTTCAGGAACAAACAAACAAACAAACGAGAGTTTTAGTCGATAGATGGTGTACATGTAGTATTGGGATGATCAACATGAAAAGGCTGCGTTCTGTTCTTTTTTTTCCCCCCCTTCAAGTACCTGTGGTGATTTTTAAAGAAAGAAATCTCCATTCATAACAAGAGAAGTTGAGTATAGGAGCAAAGAGGTCCTTCTGCAGTTGTACAGGGCCCTAGTGAGACCGCACCTGGAGTACTGTGTGCAGTTTTGGTCTCCAAATTTGAGGAAGGATATTCTTGCTATTGAGGGCGTGCAGCGTAGGTTTACTAGGTTAATTCCCGGAATGGCGGGACTGTCATATGTTGAAAGACTGGAGCGACTAGGCTTGTATACACTGGAATTTAGAAGGATGAGAGGGGATCTTATCGAAACGTATAAAATTATTAAGGGATTGGACATGATAGAGGCAGGAAACATGTTCCCAATGTTGGGGGAGTCCAGAACAAGGGGCCACAGTTTAAGAATAAGGGGTAGGCCATTTAGAACTGAGATGAGGAAAAAGTTTTTTAGTCAGAGAGTTGTGAATCTGTGGAATTCTCTGCCTCAGAGGGCAGTGGAGGCCAATTCTCTGAATACTTTCAAGAGAGAGTTAGATAGAGCTCTTAAGGTTACGGAGTCAGGGGGTACGGGGAGAAGGCAGGAACGGGGTACTGATTGAGAATGATCAGCCATGATCACATTGAATGGCGGTGCTGGCTCGAAGGGCCGAATGGCCTTCTCCTGCACCTATTTTCTATTGTCTATTGTCTATTCACCGAGGGAATAGCTGAGTCAAACAGTTTGGTTAATTTTCGGAAAGATGCCACATCCAATACAAAACCCAAGATCCTGTTTTTAATTCTCCATCAGCAGGTATTGGAGTGTACTTGTCAGGGAAGGTTCGAGAGATGTGAGTTGAAGTGATTCCAGTGTTGTGGTCTGTCTTTAGAAATTAGCAGACTTTTCAGCGATGGATGGTCCCTTTGTGAAATTGGTTTGTCAGTTTGCACCGCGCCCATCAGGTCTGGAATATTTTCATCTTGGAGACTGACAGTTCTGAGCTTTCTAGTGTAAGAAAGCAACTGCAGATGTTGGTACAAATCGAAGGTATTTAACTTCACAAAATGCTGGAGTAACTCAGCAGGTCAGGCAGCATCTCAGGAGAGAAGGAATGGGTGACGTTTCGGGTCGAGACCCTTCTCCAGTCTGAAGAAGGGTCTCGACCCGAAACGTCACCCATTCCTTCTCTCCTGAGATGCGACCTGACCTGCTGAGTTACTCCAGCATTTTGTGAAATAAATACCTTTATTCTGAGCTTTCTGCTCATCAGAGTGCCGAGCTTTGAGAACGCTAACAATTGGAACAATGTACTTCAGTTAAATAAATAAAACAAAGCTTATCTTATCACCTATGTAAAGGGTAAAATATTAATATTCTAAATGTACACATGGGAATGTACGCCATTTTTTTTTTTTAAACGTAAACCATTGCGGCTGCAATTCATTTCAGTTACACAGTCTCCTTTGATATGAAATGTCTGGTGATTCTTCATTGTGATTAGCCGGCATTTAATAACTAATTTAAAAAACATTATGGGTGGTACGGTGGCGTAGCGGTAGAGCTACTGCCTTACAGCGCCAGGGACCTGGGTTCCATCTGCAGGTGCTGTCTGTAGTAAAAGTTTAGATGTGTAGGAAGGAACTACAGATACTGCTTTAAACCGAAGACAGACTGGAGTAACTCAGCAGGACAGGCAGCATCTCCGGAGAGAAGCAATGGGTGTTGTCTTGGGTCGAGACCTTTCTTCAGACTGGGTCTGAAGTCTGAAGAAAGGTCTCGACCCGAAACGCCACCCATTTCTTCTCCCCAGTTAAAGTCTGGACATTTGTTTGTTTGATTTCAATGTTGATTTTATACTATCTATCGTCTGCTGCTGACGTCAATTTTCAGCTTTCCAATATCAGTTACTACTTTTCCCACGTTAAAAAAAAGAGGGTAATGGAGTCATAGAGTTATACAGAATGGAAACAAGTTATTCAGCCCAATTAGTCCATGTCGAACTGAGAAAGTCACATTTTTTGCCTGCGCTTGGCCCATATCTCTCAAACTCTTTCCAACCCTTGTACCTCCAAATGCCAATTGTGCCAATAAAGCTCTCTCCCAGGTCTATCTTAATTCTTTCCCTTCTCACCTAACCCAACCCAACATCATCAGAATTGCCGATGTTCATGGCACACCCTCAATTTTCTGTTCTGTTCTGCTCGACCCGAAACGTCACCTATTCCTTTTCTCCAGAGATGTGGCCTGTCCCGCTGAGTTACTTCAGCATTTTGTGTCTATCTTCAGTTTAAACCAGCGCCTGCAGTTCCTTCGGACACACTTCTTGTTCCTGTGCCACTGAATTAGTGCAACAAGTTTAATGGACTACTTGGCCACTTGAGATTGCAATTCAACAAAAATGTGTTCCATCTCTTTCTTAAAAATCAACTTTTACCCATTTTGCAAAAGTTCCCTCAATGCTTGTCGACCCAGCACTGAACAAATAGGATTCTGAACAGTGTGGGCCACATTCCAGCACTGAAATCGATGTCTTTCTCTCACTTCTCTCAAGCCACAACCGCACACATTCTATTCAAGAGACCCACCTATTGACGGTATTGCCATTAAACCTCCTCCTGGCTTCAGGTGTACCATCCCTTCACCTCTGGTACATGTTGGTCTTTCACAAAACCCAACAATGCCCAAACACAGAAATAGCCTCCAACAACTTCTCGATCCAAAATGGATGGTCTTCTCCGGCCTCCTTTAGCACAATTCCATTGAATGATATTCATTATTCTCTCACAGTCAAAATAAAGCAAGGTGTCTTCTGTTCACTCAGCCACATGGTCAAGATCTAATACATTTTCATAGAGCAAACAAATTGTTGTGGTCAATTTCAAGATTTTTTTTTATCAAGTCACAATCCGACTGCTATTTTTGTATCTTGCTTTGAGCAAACATTGCCTTGGGTAAAATTCTTGTGTTTAATTTTAAACAGCACCGTGGGCGGTCACGGCGGCGCAGCGGTAGAGTTGCTGCCTTACAGCGCTTGCAGCGCCGGAGACCCCGGTTCGATCCCGACTACGGGTGCTGTCTGTCCAGAGTTTGTACGTTCTCCCCGTGACCTGCGTGGGTTTTCTCCGAGATCTTCTGTTTCCTCCCACACTCCAAAGACGTACAGGTATATTGGTAAATTGGCTTGGTAAATGTAAAAATTGTACCTAGTGTGTGTAGGACAGTGTTAATATGTGGGGATCGTTGGTCGGCGCGGACCCAGTGGGCCGAAAGGCCTGTTTCTGCTCTGTATCTCTAAACTAAACTATACATGACCTCTTAAGAGTGTTTCTTAGTCAATTAAGCACATTTCGACTTTATAGAGTGATGAAAAGTGTTGCAAGCTCAATCAAACCCTGTCTATTTTTCTCATAACAATTTGCTTCATTCTGATTAAGCTTCTATCTAATAATAAATGGAACTGCCTATAACTATGCCAGGCCATCACTATGGCAGTGATCTTGGTACTATTTCCACCATTAATCTTCTCAGTTTCTCTGTCTTTTTCCTAATCTTTCCTTAAATGTTCAGCACAAAGGAGGATCTCACGTTTGGGTTTGCCGAATCTTGGCTGTAACTTTTCAATCGTGCATTTTCCGTCTCCATTCCGCAAAGATCCACCATTTGCGGTTCTCCTTTGCCACAATTACACAGATGTAATGCTGAGGTTCTATAAAACGCTGGTCATGCCGCATTTGGAGTACTGTGAGCAGTTTTGGGCACCATATCTGAGGAAGGATGTGCTGGCTCTGGAGAGGGTCCAGAGGAGGTTCACAAGAATAATCCCTGCAATGAGTGGGTTAACCTTTGATGAGTGTTTGTCGGCACTGGGCCTGCATTCGCTGGAGTTTAGAAGAATGAGGGGGGACCTCATTGAAACACACAGAATAGTGAAAGGATTGGATAGAGTGGATGTGGAGAGGATGTTTCCACTAATGGGAGAGTCCAGGACAAGAGATCACAGCCTCAGAATTAAAGGACGTCCTTTTAGGAAGGAGATGAGGAGAAATGTCTTTAGTCAGAGGATGGTGAATCTGTGGAATTATTTGTCACACAAGGCTGTGGAGGCCAAGTCAATGGATATTTTTAAGGCAGAGATAGATAGATTCTTGGTTTGTACAGGTGTCAGAGGTTATGGGGAGAAGGCAGGTGAATCGGGTTAGGAGGGAGAGATAGATCAGACATGGTTGAATGGCGGAGTAGTCTTAATGGGCCGAATGGCCTAACTCTACTCCTATTCCTTATGACCTTTCTCCCTCTTGGTGACAGTGTTCTGAAGACACATTATCACATTCCGTACATAACACGAATGCAGGTCCCCAACTCACTAGAACCACCCAGACTAACTTGATTATTAGATTAAATGAAACACAACTTCCTTGGGAAAGCAATAACTCTCAACACTGCACAAACTCAATCTCCTCGCTTTCAAATTTCATTCCCTTTCCCTCTCCCTTGCCCCAGAGCTCATCAATTCAGCTCATCTGCCTCAGTACCTTGAATGTCTTTTCCAACCAATATCAGCTACCCAATCATGTATTAGACACAAAAAGGTGGAGTAACTCAGCGGGACAGGCAGCATCTCTGGAGAGAAGGAATGGGTGATGTTTCGGGTCGAGACCCCTTCTTCAGACGTTCTTCGAGCCGAAACGTCACCCATTCCTTCTCTCTAGAGATGCTGCCTGTCCCGCTGAGTTACTCCAGCTTTTTGTGTCTATCTTTGGTTTAAACCAGCATCTGCAGTTCCTTCCTACCCAATTATGTATTTATATCATTAGCAGTCCACTATCAGTGGAGGTTTCTCTTCAAACCTAGCCAATCTCTTCCATACTTCTGCCAAAACAACTAAAACCATTTTAACTGCCAACTAATTTATTTTTTGTTTGTGAGGCCATGCTGTGTGTAAATTGGATGCTGTGTTCACCTATATTTTCCACCTTGACTTGTGCTTTGGGACATCTCAAAATCAAGAAAGTGTGGGTAAGCATCTTCTCAGAACAGGCAAGATTGGACTAGTGAAAGACCCAAATCCAGGAAAGTTGCTGGACCAATTTTTAGCTGAGTCTCAATCAGTACCCCGTTCCTGCCTTCTCCTCATACCACCTGACTCCGCTATCCTTAAGAGCACTATCTAGCTGTCCTTGCCTTGCCTTCTTGTAAACTTGATGAGGAAGCTAACTGGTTCCCTAAGATAGACCTCAGCTGATCGCTAACTCAGCTAACATTGGTCCAGTGGACATTATCACACTGACATTCCCTTGTGAAAAAGTTTTTTTCAAAAGTTTGTTAGCCTTAGACCCCACAAGTCTATCAAACAGTGATGGTTTGCACAGAATGTCCTGCAGAATCTTCTGGACAAAGGCATGATATATATTATGGAATGGCGCTCTGAGCACAGGGTCAAGATCATCTGTGTAGGAAGGAATTGCAGATGCTAGTTTAAACCGAAGATAGACACAAAATGCCGGAGTGACTCAGCGAGACAGGCAGCATCTCTGGAGAGAAGGAATGGGTGACGTTTCTGGTCAAGACCCTGCCTCAGACTCAAGAGCATCTGGCTCATTGTCAAAACTCACCACCAAGCACTAAGACCTCACGCGTCTGGTGCTGAGAGGGATCCGACCCTGCTTGATCTTTCCTGTAACATCAAAGTCTCACTCGTCAATTAATGCATGCCATATTTTCGAAGGCTGTGTAAAGGAGGAGATGGTCACCCATCTCTTTGCAGACTGTCTATTTGGAAAGTGTGCCTGGAGGAGGCAGTGGAACACTGGGCTCCTGGATCTATGGGGCGTTCTCAGTATATGTACATGCGGACATCAGGTAGATGAAAGACCCTCTTGGTCTGCTTGAAACTTGTTGGTCTTCGGGTGTATCGAGATATCTGCGAGGAGAGGCTGCCAACTGTCCAATTCCTGGATGTAGGGGTACGTGCCGAGGGAAGCTTGGTGCAGCCGATGCCAAGACTTTGCGGGCAAGGACTACTATCTGGGTACATTGAAGAGCTGGGTCCAGTGTGGAGCCCCCTCAAACGACGTAAGTTTGTATCTTGCCCAGAGTAGGTGAATCGAGGACCAGAGGACATTGGTTTAAGGTGAAGGGGAAAAGATTTAAGAGGAATCTGAGGGGTAACTTTTTCACACAAAGTATATGGAAAAAGCTGCCAGAGGAGGTAGATGAGGCTGGGACTATCCCAACGTTTAAGAAACAGTTAGACAGGTACATGGGTCGGACAAGTTTGGAGGGATATGGGCCAAGCGCAGGCAGGTGGGACTAGTGTAGCTGGGGCACGTTGGCCGGTGTGGACAAGTTGGGCCGAAGATGCTGTTTCCACACTGTATCACTCTATGACTATGACTCTATGACACGCCAGGGGGCCTCGTGAGTGGTAGTGGTGCTATACACACACACACGCGCACACACACAAATATGTGGGATATGGGGGGATCTTATGTGGGGGGATCTTATAGAAACTTACAAAATTCTTAAGGGGTTGGACAGGCTAGATGCAGGAAGATTGTTCCTGATGTTGGGGAAGTCCAGAACAAGGGGTCACAGTTTAAGGATAAGGGGGAAGTCTTTTAGGACCAAGATGAGAACGTTTTTTTTTCACACAGAGAGTGGTGAATCTGTGGAATTCTCTGCCACAGAAGGTAGTTGAGGCCAGTTCATTGGCTATATTTAAGAGGGAGTTAGATGTGGCCCTTGTGGCTAAAGGGATCAGGGGGTATGGAGAGAAGGCAGGTACAGGATACTGAGTTGGATGATCAGCCATGATCATATTGAATGGCGGTGCGTACAGGCTCGAAGGGCTGAATGGCCTACTCCTGCACCTATTTTCTATGTTTCTATGTTTCTATATCGGACTAATGATATTGCGAATGCATAGACAATCTAAATGCACTGCCCTTTTTTCCCTTTGTTCGTACTTTTTATGATGAAGTTTATTTCTGTAATTTGAAAAGAGCCTAAGGGAACAAAGACAGCACCAGCCTCCCCTGAGGCAGGGGACCAGCCTTTGTGAAGAACAGTGAACACTGGATACTGGGAGACCAGCAAAGCCACCTGTGACCTGCGCTCAGCATAACAGAGAGTGTTTGGGACATGGCCAGATAGTTAGAGCCTGCACGATTAACTGCGCAAATCTGAATTAAACAGCATTTACACTGGAGTCCAAACTGTGTCCCTTTGTTTGCTTTGAAAGTAAAAAGCACTGGGATAAAACACACTTCAAGGGAGATTAGTCAAAGTGCTCAGAAAGCGTAGAAGCAACAAAGTAAAAAAAATATTTTAAAAATAAATCCGATGAACCGAAATTAATGTTTCTGACTGACTTGCTTAAAATGCTCCAGTGCCTTTCCAAGAGGAATGACAAACTAACTAATGGCACTTTACAAGAATCAGGGAAGGTACAAAGTGATGAGGAGGTCATGAAGATTATTATTATTTTAATTTTAAGGGCGGCACGGTGGCGCAGCGGTAGAGTTGCTGCCTTACAACGCCAGACGCCGACCGGGGTTCGATATTAACTACGGGCGCTGTCAGTTCGGAGTTTGTACGTTCTCCCCGTGACCTGCATGGGTTTCCTACGGATGCTCCACTTTCCTCCCACACTCCAAAGACGCACAGGTTTGCAGGTTAATTGGCTTGGTAAAATTGTAAATTATTCCTAGTGTGTAGGATAGTGCTAGTGTTGCGTGGATCGCTGGTCGGCACAGACTCGGTGGGCCGAAGGGCCTGTTCCCGCGCTGTATCTCTCAAACTAAAGTTTACAAAAGTGAACTCTAAAATGTGATTTATACAAAATCAGCGAAACGTTCAACATATGCGGTGTGATTTACAATCTTTGAGAAAATATACACACATACCATTGATGCATGTTAGTCCTTCATACCAAAGAATTCTTTGAAATTGCCCAGTCCACACTCCAGAGAATAAATTTCTGCATTGATGAATCACATCAAACAGATCGTACAATCAAGAGAAACAAGCCTTGCCCAATGACTTCACAAAGCGCTTCATATATCAAAGTAAAATCCAACTCTTGAACCATTGTTGCTCAGCTTCCACAAGCCCAAATTCTTGGCTGCCTCGGGTGCTGATGTCAACAAGTGTGCTCCACTCAGAGACAGTGGCACTGTCAAAGTTGCAGCTAAAACAACACCACATCACATCACGAAACTGCAGATGTTGAGCTGAGCCGAGGACAGACACAAAGTGCTGGAGTAACTCAGCGGGACAGGCAGCATCTCCGGAGAGAAGGAATGGGTGACGTTTCGGGTTGAGACCCTTCTTCCAACAAGCGAGGTCTGGGTTTTCATGAGTCTGAAGAAGGGTCTCGACCCAAAACGTCACCCATTCCTCCTCTCCAGAGATGCTGCCTGTCCCGCTGAGTTATTACTCCAGCACGGTTGGTCTTTGCAGCTCCTCGCATGCCGGAGACTCAGGTTCGATCCTGACTACGGGTGCTGCACTGTAAGGAGTTTGTACGTTCTCCCCGTGACCTGCGTGGGTTTTCTCCGAGATCTTCGGTTTCCTCCCACACTCCAAAGACGTACAGGTATGTAGGTTAATTGGCTGGGTAAATGTAAAAATTGTCCCTAGTGGGTGTAGGATAGTGTTAATGTACGGGGATCACTGGGCGGCACGGACTTGGAGGGCCGAAAAGGCCTGTTTCCGGCTGTATATATATGATATGATATGATAAAATACAGGGTGTGTCAGCATCCGATAAGGTTAGAATAGGCAACGATTATTGTACTATGTTTTGGTGGTTTTAAGGATTCATCGCCACTTCTGACCTTATCACTGCATTTAAAATATTTTTAAAATATATTTAATACTGTTTCTGCTAAGTTTAACAAGGGAGCTTTGACTGAAGTCAGATAAAAGTATCAACATCTATGAACGTTTTAACCTCCAATGCATAATTTAACCGAAAAGAGTAATTTAAAAGCACTTATGCTAAGTGCTTAGGGTACAATGTTCAAATTATTCATGGCCACAGTGCCTCAAGGACAAGTCTTCCCAAATCCTGCTGATTGTCTCAACTGAAAGAAATCTCATGCAGGAGCAAAACAATATCGTGTTGACATGCACCAGATTCAATTCATTCTGTGTCATACATCATCTTCATAACTTGCATTCCCTGTTGTTCGAAAAGCTGCTTCAACACAAGGGAGCAGATCATTATGTTCAGTCATTAGACTCAAAATCTCGCTCCTTCCTCTCACCAACCACAACTGGGCATCACGCTTGATTATGGGCTGACCACCTAATCGATCTAATATCCTGTCTTTTAAAACCATTAATTTAACATTGTGCCATGGACTTCATCGATTGATCCACTGAAATAGCTGGGTGTGCCTTTCAACTCTGCAAAGCAAGTGAAACTTGTCCATTATCGTACAGTGTAATTGCATTGCTTACTTTTTTATTTAATCTGCACTTTTGCATCTCTCCATATTAATTTTTTTAAATCTGGAGATAGATTATGCACATTCTTCCCCTTCAGGGTCAACATTTTATAAGGACCTTTGAAAATAGAAAAAATGCTCCACTTCACTCTTGATGATGTGGTTTGTTTTATATTACAGAAGTTGTGCTACGTTTGTAACCTCTCCTTATTTGCGCCTGCCATACCTTTTCATGAATATGGGCACTGCCTGCCCTCGCAGCTGCGGCGGCTTGCCTGCAGTCCGTTTGTCTTTTGTGATTTTTGTTGTTTTTGTCTGAATTGTAGTTTAATATGGTGTAGTGTTTGTATGTTATTGGGGGGGGGGGGGGGGTTGGGAGGGAGGGAACGGGAACTGTAACATTGTCTTTCCCGAACGGAGATGCGACCTTTGTTTCTGTGTCGTGTCTCCGTTCCCGCTGCGGCCTACCACCGGCCATGCACCTGGGACCACCTGGGGCTCTGGTTCGCAGAGCCACGGCCCGGACTCACCACCTGCGGCGCTGGCTGCCTTCGGAGGCTGCGGGAGCGGCTGCTACTCGTCTCCGGAGGCTCCGGCGCGGGCCGCGTGGACGTCGGAAGCCCACAGGCCCCTGGGTGGGGGCCGACATTGGGACCTGCGGCAGCGACAGCGTCTTCGCCCGCCCCGAATCGCGGGGCTTGGTTCGGCCCACCGCGGACCTTTCACCGTCCGGCGCAGCCTGAAATAGGCCGCGGGATTTTCTCCGCCCGGCGGGGGCTTCAATGTCGGGAGCCCCGACCGCCCCAACGTAGCAACTTCAACAGCCTGACAGCGGGAGAAGATGGCAGGGGAAGAGAAAAATACATTCTGGCCTTCCATCACAGTGAAGAGGGGACTGGAGGAGACTCACTGTGATGGATGTTTCTTTTGTTTGGTGTTAGTTTATGATTGTATGTGTTATTGCATTTTTATTGATTATTCTTATTGGTCTTATTGTTCAACTGCGGGTAATGTTTCATTTCACTGCACATTTATGTGTATGTGACAAATAAACGACTATTGACTATTGACCATATTAACCTGTGTCCAATCGAGTCATGGACAATTACGGCAAGTAAATGGATCTTTTGGGCTATCAAATGCATGCCGACAATCGACAATTCACGATACCAACTCTCCTCAACACTTGGAGCGATTGCTCACCCCCAACAACTTCTCTTTTCACTTTGATTCCATCCTCACCCCACCCTTGTTCAGTCCCTCCCGACCTACATCCGAGACACCTCACACGCCCTTCTGCTCAACCGTAACTTTCAATCTCGAGGCCCACATCGCCTCATCTGTACCATGGACGTCCAGTTTCTTTACACCTTCACCCCCCACCAGGAAGGTCTCAAGGCCCCCGATCCTTCCTTGAGCAGAGCCCCCAATCTATTTCCCCATTACTAACACTCTCCTCCGTCTGGTGGCAGTTGTCCTCACCCTCAACCACTATTTCGACTCCTGGATTGCTTCCGATCTCATCACCTTTCGTGACCTCCCCTCAGCAGTGCAGCGTAGGTTCACGAGGTTAACCCCCGGGATGGCGGGACTGTCATATGAGGAAAGATTGGAAAGACTGGGCTTGTATTCACTGGAGTTTAGAAGGATGAGAGGGGATCTCATAGAGACGTATAAAATTATAAAAGGACTGGACAAGCTAGATGCAGGAAAAATGTTCCCAATGTTGGGGGAGTCCAGAACCATGGGACCACAGTCTAAGAATAAAGGGGAGGCCATTTAAAGCTGAGGTGAGAAGAGACTTTTTCACCTAGAGAGTTGTGAATTTGTGGAATTCTCTGCCACAGAGGGCAGTGGAAGCCAATTCACTGGATGAATTTAAAAGAGAGTTAGAGAGAGCTCTCGGGGCTAGTGGAATCAAGGGATATGGGGAGAAGGCAGGCACAGGTTACCGATTGGGGACGATCAGCCATGATCACAATGATTGGCGGTGTTGGCTAGAAGGGCCAAATGGCCTCCTCCTGCACCTATTTTCTATGTAATCTATGTAAACAGCCTCCAGCCTTCCCCAGCCCCACACTGCCCGTTTCTATCATCTTCCCAAAATCCACAAACAGGGCTGCCAGGCAGACCCACTGTGTCTGCCTGCTCCTGCCCCAAAGAACTCATCTTCAAATAGCTTGATCCCATCCTATTCCCCCTTGTTTGTAACCACTCCATGTTCTCCATTGATGCTGCCTGACCCGCTGACACAGTCCAGCACTTTGCATCGCTTTTTTTCTAAACCAGCACCTGCAGTTCCTTTATTGTACCTCCCTTTCTAGTATATGTGCATTTTACGGATTTTCAATGTATTTATGCTGCTATTTCAATTTCTTACACGATTCATTCTCTTCAAACTTATATTTTTGAACGAACATTGCTGATCCACTTGTTTTAAAAGTTCCCTGATGGCACTGATTTTAGTCCGTTCAGAAGCTTCATGTCTCATATTTGTACTTCAAAGATAGTGTTTAACTTTATCACTCTGAATGATAAAATGACAGCCTGTCCTGACCCTCCCCAGGACCATAAAAACTTTCACTTTCTTCATATTTACTGGATCATTTTAAATACAAAGATTTGCACTGGATCCCCCCAAAACTAAAGTCAATTTCAATTTGAAGTTTTTGTTGAGCATTTGCAGTAATGTGTTAATCGCATAAAAGTGTCTTAGTTGCAAACTAGGACTTGATCAATGCATTTCTCTATTAAAAGCCTTGCACGATCTTTTGAGAGATTTTTAGATGAGTAGGAAGTGATCGTCAGGACGATAAAAATGATATATTAACAGCCCCTGAAACTTCATCTAGACATTGGAACCAACACCGCATTTTAATTATAATGGTCGTCTAATTAAACATAAAGTGAAATAACATCTCAAAAGATAATTTTCCTGCTTCTGCCTGTGGCACACGGCCAATGCTGACAAACAAAGTGGTGTGGCAGTGCTAATTAACTGGCTGACGTTTCTCCTGCATGCATGAACTGTGCACGTTCCAGGCCAGCAATGCACATTTTGTTCAGAGAATAGACTGCGTGTGACCTCGGTCTCACTTCATACTTAATAGGCTTGGAACTCAAACAAAAGGTGTTGGCCACAGACTTGCAATACCACCTCCCATACACTGCCCCCTGTTGTTCTGTCAAACTTGCCAACATAATTCGTCCATCCAAAATCTCCCAATTGACTTCACTCCCCAAATGTCATTCTCATTAACAAAGGCTTTAAACTTCCTTAACTCTCAACTCTCAACGGGCGGCACGGTGGCGCAGCGGTAGAGTTGCTGCCTTACAGCGAATGCAGCGCCGGAGACTCAGGTTCGATCCTGACTACGGGCGCCGTCTGTACGGAGTTTGTACGTTCTCCCCGTGACCTGCGTTGGTTGTCTCCGAGATCTTCAGTTTCCTCCCACATTCCAAAGACGTACCGGTATGTAGGCTAATTGACTGGGTAAATGTAAAAAAAATTGTCCGTAGTGTGTGTAGGATAGTGTTAATGTGCGGGGATCGCTGGGCGGCGCGGACCCGGTGTGCCAAAGGGCCTGTTTCCGCGCTGTATCTCTAAATCTAAAAAAAAATCTAAATCTAAAAAAAACTCCCATAATACCAAACATTATTTCCATCAATTAGGATTTTGCAACGGGTTTCCTCAAATTGCCTTGCTAGGTGTGTAGGAAAGAAAACTGCAGAAGCTGGATTAAATTGAAGGTAGACACAAGATGACGAAGGAAGGGTCTCCACCCGAAACGTCACCCATTCCTTCTCTCCAGAGATGCCGCCTGTCCCGCTGAGTTACTCCAGCATCTTGTGTCTACCTTTGGCTTACGAGGTAGGCTACATAGCTATTGCCCAGTTTAATCGTGTTCTATGGAGTCATGACGAGAGAGTTTAGAAGGATGAGGGGGGACCTGATTGAAGCTTAACCGAATAATGAAAGGCTTGGATAGAGTGGATGTGGAGAGGATGTTTCCCTGGTGGGAGAGTCTAGGACTAGAGGGCACAGCCGCAGAATTAAAGGATGCTCCTTTAGGAAGGAGATGAGGAGGGATTTCTTTAGTCAGAAGGTGGTGAATCTGTGGAATTCTTTGCCACAGAAGGCTGTGGGAGCTAAGCCAATAGATATTTTTAAGACAGCGATAGATAGATTCTTGATAAGTACAGGTGTCAGAGGTTATTCGGAGAAGGCAGGAGAACGGGGTTAGAAGGGAGAGATAGATCAACTACGATCTGAGCAAGGGTCTTGACCCTCTCTGCCACAGAGGGCAGTGGAGGCCAAATCACTGGATGGATTTAAGAGAGAGTTGGATAGAGCTCTAGGGGCTAGTGGAATCGAGGGATATGGGAGAAGGCAGGCACAGGTTATTGATTGTGGACGATCAGCCATGAATGATCATAATGAGTGGCGGTGCTAGCTCAAAGGGCCGAGTGGTCTCTTCCTGCACCTATTTTCTATGTTTCTATGTTCCTTAAACGTTACCCATTCCTTCTCTCCAGAGATGCTGCCTGTCCCACTGAGTAACTCCAGCATTTTGTGTCTATTTTAGAGTATCTGCAGTTTCTTGTGCCTCAATTCAATCCCCACTTCCAGGCTCCAAGCTTCGGTAAATCGCTTCCTAAACCTCAGTATCCTCTAGCCCCCATACAAATCGTTTTGTCCACATTCGTGTGTCCCAAATTCATTGTCAGAGGCTTGCCGTCGAATTACCATTGCAACCCCTTGGAATATTCCTCCAAGTTGCATAATTTGAGGTGTTTCTGCTGATGTGTTTAGAAAATTAAAGTCAAAGAGATATTTGTAAATCTCAGCATAAAGAGAGGGGCAGGAGGCAGAATTGAAAAAGAACCACCTCCCATAAATTACTTCCATTTTTTTTTCTCTTGAATATCAATAAAAGAGACCGTATTTATAATTTGAGCTTTTCAGAATAAAGACAATTGCAATCAAGGCTGATCCTGAAATATGTGGAGTCGGAATACCCCAGTTTATACTGACTGAACCTTAATGCCACTCCATCAGCTTTTCCCTCGAGTACATATTTAGGATACAATTTATTTCTATCCTGCCAAGTGGAGACTAATCAGGGACAGTTTGGGTCAAGAAACTGGTGCTGCCTCGGCAAAAAAGGAATCAATCCTGAGAGGATTACGTTTAAAGGTGGTGCAAATCTACCATCATAATTGATTATGTGCAGCAAGGAACTGCAGATGCTGGTTTAAGCCAAAGATAGACACAAAGTACTGGAGTAACTCAGCGGGACAGGCAGCATCTCTGGAGAAAAATAATAGGTCAAGATTCTTGTTTCAGGTCAAGATTCTTCTTCGCATTACAGAATCTGAAGAATGGTCTCGAGCCAAAACGTCACCTATTCCTTTTCTCCAGAGATGTTGCCCGACCTCCTGAGTTAGTCCAGCTTTAAGTGTCTATCTTAATTGAATAGCTGGCAATATATTTTTACACACAGCTACATAAAAATTACACACAGCTACTTAATTATAAAAGCTGCTTGAAAACAAAAGGCACAGATTAAGGAAAAAAATGTGTTTAAAAGATCCACAATTGAAAATATGCAAGGCAAATGTTAACTACTTACAAAAAAAAACAATTATTATGTGCAGGACGGAACTGCAGATGCTGGTTTAAACCGAAGATAGGGACAAAAAGCTGGAGTAACTCAGCGGGCGGGACAGGCAGCATCTCTGGAGAAAAGGAATGGGTGACGTTTCAAGTCGAGACCCTTCTTCAGACTAGTTAGGGATAAGGGAAACGAGTGAGAGACGATGACGTAGAGAGATAAAGAACAATGAATGAAGGATATGCAAAAAAAAAGTAATGATGATAAAGGAAACAGGCCATTGTTAGCTGTTTGCTGGGTGAAAATGAGAAGCTGGTGCGACTTGGGTGGGGGAGGGATAGAGAGGGAGGGGGAATGCCGGGGGTACTTGAAGTTAAAAAAATCAGTATTCATACCACTGGGCTGTAAGCTGCCCAAGCAAAATATGAGTATCCTGTATTACACTGCAATATAACCCCAATCTTATACCGCTCTGCTGCTGCCAATCTCCTGACCCCCCCCCATTCGGACCAAACTCAGATCCTGGGGGGACAGGGCTTTCTCCATCGCTGCTCCCACCCTATGGAACTCACTACCCCAAACCGTCAGAGACTCCTCCACACTCACCACATTCAAAACATCACTGAAGTCTCACCTCTTCAGCACTGCCTTCAACCACTGAAGGTCACCTCACCTTCTGTCTCCTTTCTCTGTTCGTTTACTTATTTATCTCTTTATTCACTTCTCTATGTTCTAGAAATCCCTGTAAAGCGTCTTTGAGTGTTTGAAAAGCGCTATATAAATGTAATGCATTATTATTATTATTATTATTATTATATTGAATGTGCGATGCAATTTAGTTATTGCATCGCACAATTTAGTTATTGCTCCACTGAATGAATACTAAGACCGCTGGGGAGAAAGACATGAAGACTTCCAGGGAACTTTAAAAGTAATCGCTGATGGCCATAAACATCGCAAAATTCCCACGCTTACCTGACCGTCAAACTGTCGCCTCCAATCTACCCGTCAAATGTCCTGACGGTAAATAAATTGTTTAAACACAAGTATTTTCTGGTATCTTCAAATGAGTTTACTTAATTTAATATTACGTGCTTCTAAATGCATCTGCGACAACCTAGCAAACCTGGGGACAGCATGCGACAGCGCCCGCAATAAGCAACGATACCTGGCGACAAGCCAGCTGTCGCCGAGAAATTTATATCCGGAAGATTTCTCAGCAACACGCCGAGATCCACTAAGATTCTTTGAAGACTCCTCACGAGTCTGCACCATAGAGAGCATCCTAACACATGGCATCCCTGTGTGGTACCTCAGCTGCACGGAGGCAGAAAGGAAAGCTCTTCAGCGGGTCGTCCATAGAGCTCAGAGGACCATCGGAACACAGCTACCAGCCTTGGAGGGCATCTGCAACACACGATGCCTCAGAAAAGCCACCAGCACCCACAAAGATTCTTCACACCCCTGCAACAGCCTGTTCGAACCCCTTCCATCGGGCAGACGATACAAGGCCTTCTATGCCCGCACCTCCAGACTCAGGAACAGCTTCATCCCCAGGGCCATAGCTGCTATGAATCGGTCCTGCTGAGCCGGATGGTCACATCGTACAGTGAACCGGCACAGATCTACTTGCACTTTATTCTGTTTTAAAACTGTTACAATTTGTTTCGTTGGGTTGTTGCTGTTTAAATTAATTAATTTATTGCATCGTATGGGAGGCGCATTCCCAATCTCGTTGTACCCCTGTACAATGACAATAAAGATATATTGTATTGTATTGTATCATGGCCCCGACACCCCGGCGAACTGTTGGCGACAGCCTAGTCACCGGCAGTCGCCTTAAAATCGCCTAAGTGGGACAGGCCCTTTAATGGGGACATCTACTGGACAGTCTGCATTGCATAGAGGAGGTGAAGAATGTCTTAAAATGCATTCAAATAGATAAATCCTTAGGGCCTGTTAAGTACAAGTAAACTGCGGAAAGCTGGAGAAAACATTGCAGGAGCCCTGGCTGAGATCTATGCATCATCATTAGCCACAGGTCAGATCCCAGAAGACTGCATGGTAAGCACTGTTGTGCCCTTATTTAAGAAGTGCTGCAAGGAAAAATCTAGGAACTACGCACCAGAAAGCATAATATCCGTGTAGTAAGTAACCCTTGCTTTTCCTCTCTCTCCAACCTCCCTCTTCCCAGTTCTCTGACCAGTTATACTGTCACCGACTACATTTTATCTCTGTTTGCTTTGTAGTTACCTTCTCCCAGCTAACAATGATTCTACATTTTCCTTGAGTAGGAAAATAACTGCAGATGCCGGTACAAATCGAAGGTATCACAAAATGCTGGAGTAACTCAGCGGGTCAGGCAGCATCTCTGGAGAGAAGGAATGGGTGACATTTTGGGTCAAGACCCTTCTTCAGTCTGAAGAAGGGTCTCGACCCGAATCGTCACCCATTCCTTCTCTCCAGAGATGCTGCCTGACCAGCTGAGTTACTCCAGCATTTTGTGTCTATCTTCATCTTAACATCTGCAGTAGGTTAGTTACTGGAGGGGAATCTGAAGGAAAGGATAGACATGCATTTGGAAAGAGAGCAGTTGGTTATAGATCGAAGGTATTTATTCACAAAATGCTGGAGTAACTCAGCAGGTCAGGCAGCATCTCAGGAGAGAAGGAATGGGCGACGTTTCGGGTCGAGACCATTCTTCAGACTGATGTCAGGGGGGCGGGACAAAGGAAGGATATAGGTGGAGACAGGAAGACAGTGGGAGATCTGGGAAGGGGGAAGGGAAGAGAGGGACAGAGGAACTATCTAAAGTTGGAGAAGTCAATGTTCATACCACTGGGCTGCAAGCTGCCCAGGTGAAATATGAGGTGCTGTTCCTCCAATTTCTGGTGGGACTCACTATGGCACTAGAGGAGGCCCATGACAAAAAGGTTAGACTGGGAATGGGAGAGGGAGTTGAAGTGCTCAGCCACCGGGAGATCAGATTGGTTAATGCGGACTGAGCGCAGGTGTTGAGCGAAGCGATCTCCGAGCCTGCGTTTGGTTTCGCCGATGTAAAGAAGTTGACAACTGGAGCAGCGGATGCAATAGATGAGGTTGGAGGAGGTGCAGGTGAACCTCTGTCTCACCTGGAAAGGCTGTTTGGGTCGTTGGATGGAGTTGAGGGGGGAGGTATAGGGACAGGTGTTGCATCTCCTGCAGTTGCAGGGGAAAGTGATAGAGATAGTCAGCAAGGCTTTATGTAATGAAGATCATATCTCATTAACTCGATGGAAGAAATTGTAAACAAAGTCCACGTGGGCAAGGCTAAAGATGTAGCTAAGCAAGGATTTCAGCAAGGCCTTCCATAAGGTTCAGCATAATTGGACCCTCTGTAAATTAAGATTGTGTGGATTGCAGAGACAGCTAGCTAATTAGATGAATAATTAGCTTGTAAATAGGAAGCAGAAGGTGATGCTGGAGCCTTGTGACTGGTGATGTTTAGTTTAGTTTAGAGATACAGCACAGAAACAGGCCCTTCAGCCCACCGAGAGCGCCCTGACCAGCAATCCCTGCACATTAACATTATCCTACACATACTAGGGACAATTTACCAAGTATACAAACACAAGCCAATTAACTTACAAACCTGCACATCTTTCGAGTGTGGGAGAAAACCAAAGATCTCGGAGAAAGCCCACGCAGTCACGGGGAGAACGTACAAACTCCGTACAGACAGCCCCCCTAGTCAGGATCGAACCCGGGTCTCTGGTGCTGCAAGCGCTGTGAGGCAGCAACTCTACCGCTGCGCCACCGTGCCGCCCCAGGTTGTGTCGTAGGGTTCGGTGTTGGGCCCACTATTGTTATTCACACCACGATTTGGACGGGAATATGTAAAGCATGGTTGGTAGGTTTGCAGATGACGCTGCATAATGGTCAGTGAAAAAAGGGTCATCAAAAAATTACAGAGGGATCCTGATCAACTGGGTAAGTGATCTGTGGAACAGCAAATGGAATTTAATTCAGCTGGCAAAGGCTGCATTTTGAGAAGTCAAACCTAGGTAAGAAAGACCCTCTCCGTGAAAGATAGGACCCTGGGGAGTTTTGTAGAGCAGAGGGACCTAGGAGTACAAGTAGTATAAGAAAATAACTGCAGATGCTGGTACAAATCGAAGGTATTTATTCACAAAATGCTGGAGTAACTCAGCAGGTCAGGCAGCATCTCGGGAGAGAAGGAATGGGTGACGTTTCGGGTCGAGACCCTTCTTCAGACTGATGTCAGGGGGGCGGGACAAAGGAAGGATATCGGTGGAGGCAGGAAGACAGAGGGAGAACTGGGAAGGAGGAGGGGAAGAGAGGGACAGAGGAATTATCTAAAGTTGGAGAAGTCGATGTTCATACCACTGGGCTGCAAGCTGCCCAGGCGAAATATGAGGTGCTGTTCCTCCAATTTCCGGTGGGCCTCACCATGGCACTGGAGGAGGCCCATGACAGAAAGGTCAGACTGGGAATGGGAGGGGGAGTTGAAGTGCTCAGCCACCGGGAGATCAGTTTGGCCAACGCGGACCAAGTACAAGTACATCTATCTACCTCATTGGTGACCCTTAGGCTATCCTTATTCGGAATTTGCTGGCTTTATCTTGCACTAAACGTTATTCCCTTATCATGTATCTCCGCACTGTGAATTGATCGATTGTAATCATGCATCGTCTTTCCGCTGACTGGATAGCACGCATCAAAATCTTTTTGACGATACCCCGGGACACGTGAAAATAAACTAAACTCAAACTGACATTGTTCCCTGAAAGTAGCGTGAGACATAGACAGGGTGGTGAAGAAGGCTTTTGGCACACTGGCCTTCTTTAGTCACGGCAATGGGAAAAGGCACTGGGATATTCCGTTACAGTTGTACATGACATTGCTGGGGTCTCAATTGAAGTACTTTGTTCAGTTTTGATCACCCTGCTGTAGAAAAGATGCCATTAAGCAGAAAAGATCAACAAGGATGTTTATTCACAAAATGCTGGAGTAACTCAGCAGGTCAGGCCGCATCTCGAGAGAGAGAGAAGGAATGGGTGACGTTTCGGGTTGAGACCCTTCTTCAGTCTGAAGCAGGGTCTCGACCCGAAACGTCACCCATTCCTTCTTTCCCGAGATGCTGCCTGACCTGCTGAGTTACTCCAGCATTTTGTGAATAAATACCGTCGATTTGTACCAGCATCTGCAGTTATTTTCTTATTCAACAAGGATGTTACCAGGACTTGGAGGAATGAAGCTAGAGGGAGAGGTTAGGCTGGCTAGGACTATATTCCTCGCAACGTCGAAGACTATTGGGTGATCTTATCAAGGCATATTAAAATCATGAAGGGCAGAGATGGGGTGAACGCACACAGGCATTGTTGGAGAATTGGTACACATGACAATAATAATAAAAAACTAAACTAAACGAGTTATGAAGGAGAGGGCATGGCTGAGAGGGGAAAGATTTAGTAGGACCCCAAAGGTCAACTTTTTCCATACAGAGTGGTATCTTTTTGGAACGAGCTGCCAAAGGAAGTAATTGAGCCAGGCACAATAACAGCATTCAAAAGACATTTGGACAGGGACATGGATAGGAAAAGTCGTGAAGGATATGGATCAAACACAGGCAAATGGATCTAGCTCAGATGGGCATCTTGGTCGGCATGGACGAGTTGGACTGAAGGGCCTGTTTCCATGATGTCTGAGCCGCGAAAATACTGCAAGTGCTCATCGACCAAGGATGTTTGAGGCAGACGGATTGAAATTTGGAAATTCAACAAATTAAGGGATGGCAAAGGTAAGCAAAGACAATATCAGCAGAAGTTGCTTTGGGCAATTTAAAACACAATAACCCTATCATAAAAATGCAACCCAGCTTTGACCTATGGTAGCAGATATTCACTTGCGGCAAAAAATAAACAAGAAAAAAACAATTCACAAATTGAAAATAGAGAAGTTAAAAACGTAACTTGTAATAAAAAATAGTTCCACATCAGACATTTCCATCTTTTTCCTGTGAATTGCCATCTGCAGAACAATATCTGGGTTCCATTTCGAATTTCTATAAAGAATTCTCGATGGCTCCAGGAATTCACTGCAACTCAAAGTTACCCCTCTGGCTCATTTCGATTTTGTCCCTCTCACCTTAAACATATGTCCTCTTGTTTTTGATTCCCCTACCCTGGTGAAAAAGACTGTGTGCATTAAACTCATGGTTTAATGCACTTTCTATTCCCCTCATGATTTTACAGCACTCTTGATGGTGGGTATTGCGGGACTGGATGCCTCAGAAGGAGTGGAGTCTTGAATTGTTAACTTTTAAGATAAACTAACATTTCAATGCAGTGGCCAGAAAACTATAGAAGCACTTCATGACGCAATTCTCTGCCTCAGAAGGCAGTGGAGGCCAATTCTCTGAATGCATTCAAGAGAGAGCTAGATGGAGCTCTTAAGGATAGCGGAGTCAGAGGGTATGGGGAGAAGGCAGGAACGGGGTACTGTTTGAGAATGATCAGCCATGATCACATTGAATGGCGGTGCTGGCTCGAAGGGCCGAATGGCCTCCTCCTGCACCTATTTTCTATTGTCTATTGTCTATGCTTCACTTTGGGAGTGCCGGAGTGGCAGACTTTATGTACTATTGAATGGCGTCTTTAGTTATGCTGAAACAGTTTCAATTTAGGTCTGTTTTTAGATGAATTGAATTGAATTGAATATTTTATTGTCACATGTGACAAGGCACAGTGAAATTATTTGCTTGTACACCCAAGGTATGCAAATAGTCGCCAAATAAAGGGCGCCGACAAAGTTACAAAGTATCCCGCACAAGATCCACCCTTGTTCTCCTTCACCTCTGCCCACCCACTCATGGCCAATGACACTAGAGGAACAAGATGGACCACTCTGTAGAAATCACCTATACTGAAGTGTAGTACACAAAGGAGCCATTTTAGTAGGCAAAACCCGCCGTTCGCTTTGCCTCTCGCAGTGTAATCAGTGTTTTGGGGGAACAGTATGTGCGATGATACCATTAAAATGCAGATTATATCTCATCTATCAATTCACAGATTTTTGTTATTTTTCTTTTTAAATGTTTCTGCAAGTTTCTGCCTACTAAAATGGCGCCATGACGTACTACGGTTTTTAGGGTTGAGTGGTCTATCTTGTTCCTCTAGTATCTTTGCTCATGGGGTCCCCCTTCACCGAGTCCCCCTTGGTTACACAGCTGCGCAATAAATCTTCAAATAAACCCAGCAAGTTTAAAAAGGGAGTGTTGGAAACAAGACCAAGTGACTTCCAAGTGTTTGCTTGAAACCGGTTCCGTGAGCTTTAAAAAGCATCTGAGTAACTGGGCCCAACTGAGTTTAAAATTGGAGTAGAAATAGCACAGTTGAGCCAAGTGCCCAAAAATCGGGATTTCGAAGCATTGCGATCGTGGATAATTGGAGTTTGCTGTATCTGGCTTGCAAAACACAACTTACAAACAGTCAGAAGAAGCGTCTCGACCCGAACCTTCACCCATTCCTTCTCTCCAAGAATGCTGCCTGTCCCGCTGAGTTACTCCAGCGTTTTGTGTCTCTCTTAACTTTCTACAACTTCCAAATAACTTTCTAAAACTTCCAGTTTGTTGCAGTGATATTGTGTAGGAAGGAACTGCAGATGCTGGTTTAAGAATGAGAAAAGAATAAGAAAAATAAGGCCTTTTCGCAAATTGAGAAGAGAGAAATTAAAAATTTAACTTGTAATTAGAAAGAGGTTCCACGTCGAACATTTCCTCTGTTTTCCTGTGAATTGCCATTTGCAGAAGAATGTCTGGGTTCCATTTGGACACTTGCAATAAAATTCTCAAACTTTTAAGATAAAGAATAATTTTTTTTTAAATTCCCCCTCTTCGTAATTGGGCCTTCATGTGGCAAGGTAAGTTTTGACAACAGGGCAGCTGAGGGAAGAGAGGAACTGCCAAGACACATTTCAGTGTTATGGCAATGGCTTTCCCACTTTGTACTTCCTGCAGCATTTGTTACAGTTGGCACTAGTCCTGCTACACTGTTAGCGAACCCACAGCGCCAATGACTGCAGATGGAAAAGTTTAACATTTTTAATTCTTACAACTGGGACACCCTCACTTTTCTGAGTGCTTAACTTGATAGGATTCCAAAAAGGACTCAATGATATAAAAACAGGCCAGGCTTTCCATCAAAAAACATTATTCAGTTTTAAAAATGTATAATGCTTTATTCCTTCTTGCCAATTGGACTCGCGTCTTAGTGAGATCCAACTCCACAAGTTCTGGTCATGGGATACCTTTTTTGGTGTGCCTCAGCTAAAAAAATATCGAGCAGAACTTGGTGGCCAAACACAGATCAAGCATAGTTCATGCAGGGCTCTGGGGAGTATTGTTGAACAGAATGACATTGGGTACGAGTTTTTTTAGTTTTCTGTAAATGGAACACAGGTAAACGGGGTGGTGAGCAAGGCAACTCACACTACATGTGTAGGACGGAACTGCAATGCTGGCTTAAATCGAAGGTCAACACAAAATGCTGGAGTAACTCAGCGGGACAGGCAGTATCTCTGGAGAGAAGGAATGGGTGACTTTTCGGGTCGAGACCTTTCTTCCGACTTGGGTCTGAAGATGCTGCCTGTCCCGCTGAGTTACCCCAGCATTTTGTGTCGACACAAGTCATACTACAGTTGTACAAAACCTCAGTGGGCCACATGAGGAATATCATGTGCAGTTCTGGTTGCTTGCCCAACATGAGAGGAAGGATGTAATTAAAGAAGAGAGAGTGTGGAAGAGATTGGGTAGACTGGGTCTGCTTTCCCCAGAGCAAAGGAGGTTGGTAGATGACATGATGGAGGTGCATAAAACTTTGTATGGCATAGATATGGCTACCAGCCTTGGAGGGCATCTACAGCACATGATGCCTCAGAAAAGCCACCAGCATCCACAAAGGCTCTTCACGCCCCTGCAACAGTCTGATCGAACTTCTACCATCAGGCAGACGATACAAGGCGTTCTACGCCCACACCTCCAGACTCAGGAACAGCTTCACCCCCAGGGCCATAGCTGCCATGAAACGGTCCTGCTGAGCCGGATGGTCACATCGCACAGTGATCCGGCACAGATCTACTTGCACTTTATTCTGTTTTAAAACTGTTACAATTTGTTTCATTGGGTTGTTTAAATTAATACTGACTAGCTAATTAATTTATTGCATCGTATGAGAGGCGCATTCCCAATCTCGTTGGTACCCCTGTACAATGACAATAAAGATATATTGTATTGTATTGATACGTAGATAGCCGGTATCCATTTCCCGTAGGAGATGTGTTTTAAACTGGAGGCATCGGTTTAATGTGAAAGGGAGGAGAACTGAGGTATAATAATAATAATAATAATAATGCATTTTATTTATATAGCGCTTTTCATATACTCAAAGACGCTTTACAGAGATTTTGAGAACATAGGGAAATGAATAAATAGATAAATAAGTAAATAAATAAATGAACAGAGAAAGGAGACAGAAGGTGAGGTGACCTTCAGTGGTTGAAGGCAGTACTGAACAGGTGAGACTTCAGCGATGTTTTGAATGTGGTGAGTGTGGAGGAGTAATTGTTTTTTTACACACAAAGCATCTTTGGAATCTGGAAATGAGCTGCCAGAGTTGACGGTAGAGGCAGGAACAGCTAACAACATTTGTGAGGTAAATGGACAAGAGTGGAACATACAGAGATGGGGGTGGGGGGTTGGTGGTGGGAGCTGCAGCTGCTTTACATCCTCGTCGCCACCCTGGGTCGTTCTACGGAACTGGCAAAATTTGCAGCAAAGCGTCAACGACGGTACTCTGAAGCACCAATTGCCACTTTTGACTGTTGTCATATCATATCATATCATATCATATCATATATATACAGCCGGAAACAGGCCTTTTCGGCCCTCCAAGTCCGTGCCGCCCAGCGATCCCCGTACATTAACACTATCCTACACCCACTAGGGACAATTTTTACATTTACCTAACGTAATATGGAACTAAAAACTGGGCCGGCATACATACACCTTCAAGGAAAGAATAATTGATGAATAGACTTTTAAATATTAAATGAATTTGGTTTCTGTTGGAATATCCTGCCCCACGCTACAGTCTGAGGGAAAGCTGTCTGTTGTCTTTACTGAGCTGGTCTCACTTTCATGGTGCGGTAACGATTGTTCCTGCTGTCCATTACACCTCCAGGATGTTGAAATCCCTCCTGATTTCCTGCTGCCTCTCTCATTCACCGAGCAATTTGTGATTTAGCTATCATATTCATGGAATCAGCAGTTGCCAGCATTTGCAATTTTTATCATTGCTAATTTGAACTCATCCTGTTTGAATCATCTACCACCTGTTGTTATTTCAATCTTTTGATAGGTGTTGCACACTTCCCACACCAGCAATCCTCTGAACCTAGCACGCCCATTATCCTCATCGTTACAGAATGAGTTATTCCAGGCATAAGCTGGTTAGATGCTCATAGAATTAGCTGCAATCGTTCACCTTTTTTGCGATGTACCTACCTTCCCAGCCTAAAATTGCATATTTCAATCATTACTCTTTTCTCCACAACAACATTATCGCTAACCAGTCGAGTTAAAATAACGTGGAAATAAGGAATTGTCGATGCAGGTTGGTACGAAAGGACACAACGTCGTTGACATACGAAAGAAGAAGAGGAAGAGATAGGGAATTTTGTTCAGGACATGGGGACTAACATAGATAGCTCTGATAAAGGGGAGGTTTCGACGTTATTCTACTCATAACTCTCTGCCCATTCCAATATGCCTTTATCATTGCTGCTTGCAAATGTCAAAGAGATGCAGAAGGCATGACAGCAAGGGGTAGCCATACTATGCAGAAGGAAATGAAAATGTGCAAAACAAAAACAACAAAAAATTACAGGCAAAAAAACAGTTATACGGTAACAATATTAGCAAATAACTGCCAGGAAGTAAAACAAAATAAAGTATCAGTCATAAGGTCAATTAGGCCATTCGGCCCATCAAGTCCATTCTGTCATTCAATCATGGCTGTTCTATATCTCCCTCCTAACTTCATTCTCCTGCCTTCTCCCCATAACCTCTGACACCTGTCCTAATCAAGAATCTATCCATCTCTGCCTTAAAAATCTACCTCTGACTTGGCCTCCACGGCCTTCTGTGGCAGAATTCCACAGATTCACCACCCTCTGACGAAAGAAATTCCTCCTCATTTCCTTCTTAGAAGAACGTCCATTAATTCTGAGGCTGTGACCTGTAGTCCTAGACTCTCCCACTAGTGGAAACATCCTCTCCACATCCACTCTATCCAAGCCTTTCACTATTCTGTGCATTTCAATGAGGTCCCCCCCTCATTCTTCTAAACTCCAGCGAGTGCAGGCCCAGTGCCGACAAACGCTCATCATAGGTCAAGTATTTAAAGGATGTAAAGAGACTCACTTGCTCGGAGGACAGAGGGCGTGACCTCGATCTCACTTGACACCTGATAGGGTTGAAACGCAGACAAGGAATTGGGCGCAGACTCGTTGGTGAACATTTCCGGGCTTTGAGTGCCAGTTGAACTGGCACTGGTGCCATCTCCAACATGATGAGGATCTTGCTCTTCAAAGACGGCAACAAGCTGCAAGGAAGGACATGAGAGTTAAAATACAGAACATTTATTTTGAATGCAATTTGAAGCACTTGCTCCTCACCAGCACCCACCCCTACCTATGATTTTCTTTTCCACCCAAGTGTTGCCCAAAGCAGATTATTTAGAGATATACACTTCATTTCATACTGTTAACAATTATAGAACTTATGGTGGTTAATATAATCACAGTTCATTCAAAATGCTGATTATCTGTGTGGCAACCTTTCCAATTATTGGAATAACCATCATCAAGTAGCTGCCGAGAATCTCGATCATATGCTCAATAAAAATCAAAATATTGCTGATGGCCTGAACTAAAATCCTGGAAACACTCTCCAGTTGAAAGAGAAAGAGTTGGCATTTCAGACTGAAGAACCTTCATGAGGACTGGAAAATCTTCAAGCTGATATCTTAACTTTGAAGTCTGAAGAGGAGTCTGAACCCGAAACATCACCCATTCCTTCCCTCCAGAAATGCTGCCTGTCCCGCTGAGTTACTCCAGCATTCTGTGTCCGGTAGAGTTGCTGCCTTACAGCGAATGCAGCGCCGGAGACTCAGGTTCGATCCTGACTACGGGCGCCGTCTGTACGAAGTTTGTACGTTCTCCCCGTGGGTTTTCTCCGAGATCTTCGGTTTCCTCCCACACTCCAAAGACGTTTAGGTTTGTAGGTTAATTGACTGGGTGAATGTAAAAATTGTCCCTAGTGTGTGTAGGATAGTGTTAATGTGCGGGGATCGCTGGGCGGCGCGGACTCGGTGGGCCGAAGGGCCTGTTTCCGCGTGGTATCTCTAAATTTAAATCTAAAAAAAATCTCTCTTAACTTTGTTTCTCTTTCCAGAGATGATGCCTGAGCTATTGAATGCATCCAGCATTTACTGTTTCTCAGTTACATTCTTGTTGGACTTAGTGATTTCATTTTCAACCATACTGAATTTTTTAATCCAGAAGTTCTACGTTAAAACTAATTCAGTCATTGTTAACTGTCAGCCTCTGCTTCAGTCTTCACTGAGTCATCTATCTTCAACTGCGCCAAAGGCAAGTTTGATAAATGCAACTCTGTTTAAAGCAGTGAAGGAACACAACTGTTATCAAAATAATTCCAAATCTATCACCACAGTCAACACATTCCAGCCTTTGCTTTGCAGACAAAAAGTGACTGGAAAAACACTGAACTTTTGGATCATGAGTCAAGAACTTCATCAAGACTCCAATTTCAGCACACTGGGATTTAGCAGTGAATTTATTTTAAAAGCAAATATTTGAAAATTATTTTTCCATTTTGATTTCACCTTTTTAGTTTTTTCATTTGGTTTAGAGATACAGCGAGGAAACAGGCCCTTCGGCCCACCGAGTCCGCACCGACCAGCGATCCCCGGACACTTACTCTGTCCTACACACACGAGGGACAATTTACAATTACACCAAGCCCGCAAACCTGTCCGTCTTTGGAGTGTGGGAGGAAACCGGAGATCCCGGAGAAAACCCAGGCGGGTCACGGGGGAGAACGTACAAACTCCATACAGACAAGCACCCGTATTCGGGATGGAACCCGGATCTCCGGCGCTGCAAAATGAACCCAGTTAATGACAGGATTTGTTGCAGAATTCATGATGTCTCACAAGAACGCTGCATCAATGTAACCTTCCGTGGAAAGACCATCAGTGCTTTCCAGTGATAGTGAAAGGAAATAACTGCAGATGCTGGTACAAATCGAAGGTATTTATTCACAAAATGCTGGAGTAACTCAGCGGGTCAGGCAGCATCTCAGGAGAGAAGGAATCGCTGAACGCCTCCGCTGAGTCCGCCGAAACCTAGCTGATCTCCCGGTCGCTAAGCACTTTAACTCCCCCTCCCATTCCCACAGTGATAGTGAAGTTGCCTTAAATGATTCAGACAGCTTTGAATTAATTCAATGCACAGATAGGTATAAATTAAAGCAAACAGGCATGCGTCAGTCTGGCGGCGGGCACGAGCAGGAAGGAGACAGCTCAAGGTACAGTTGCACGCTTGACTAATGGATCTTCAGCCACCATGTCTGCAGTTAAAAGAATATCCATTCAAGTGCACTGGACCACCGGTGAAGTGTTGATTGTGTGCCAACATCTCAGCATGCCTCTTATGAACATTTCAGTGGAGTTGAGATGCTGGCAAGCTGATCATTGCACCTGTGCTTCAGGGTACATCTACACGACAGCTTAAGCCTGCTACTTGGAGACTGCCAGCTGCAGTCTGTGTTCCCAGTCAGGCAAAAAAATGTTTACATCGCTTCGAAGTTCAACAACCCTGCCTAAAACAGCTCTGCATGCGCCCACATACACATCTGTGCAAAGCCTCGCACCAAGCAGTCAGGAATTAAATGCTCAGAAAATGGGGAGAGAAAGTGTTCTGCTCCCTGAACTGTTCAGCAGCTTGAAGTTAAATCCTATAAGTGTTTGGGAGATCACCAAGGACTCCTACATTTCGGTGAGACCAAGCGCGGGCTCGGCGATTGTTTCGCTCAACGCCTCCGCTCAGTCCGCCGAAACCTAGCTGATCTCCCGGTCGCTAAACACTTTTACTCCCCCTCCCATTCCCACACTGACCTTTCTGTCCTGGGTCTCCTCCACTGTCTGAGTGGGGCCCAGCGCAAATTGGAGGAACAGCACCTCATATTTCGCTTGGGCGGCTTACAGCCCAGCGGTATGAACGATGACTTCAAACTTCAAGTAACCCTTGCTTTCCTTCTCTCTCCATCCCTCCCCATCCTTGTTCTCCGCCAAGTTTCACCGTCCACCTTATTACATTTTACTGATTATATGCCTCGTTGTCACCTTCCCCTCAGCTAACGACTAGGCTTGTATACACTGGAATTTAGAAGGATGAGAGGAGATCTTATCGAAACGTATAAGATTATTAAGGGGTTAGAGGCAGGAATCATGTTCCCAATGTTGGGGGAGTCCAGAACCAGGGGCCACAGTTTAAGAATAAGGGGTCGGCCATTTAGAACTGAGATGAGGAAAAACTTTTTCAGTCAGAGAGTTGTGAATCTGTGTTAATTCTCTGCCTCAGAAGGCAGTGGAGGCCAATTCTCTGAATGCATTCAAGAGAGAGCTAGATAGAGCTCTTAAGGATAGCGGAGTCAGGGGGTATGGGGAGAAGGCAGGAACGGGGTAATGATTGAGAATGATCAGCCATGATCACATTGAATGGCGGTGCTGGCTCGAAGGGCCGAATGGCCTCCTCCTGCACCTATTGTCTATTGTCTATTGTCTAACAATGATCCATGCTACATCTTCCTTGAGCCTCGTCCCCTTTGATCTCTCGTTTTCACACCTTATAATAATATAAATTTATAACAATAATAAACATTTATTTTTTATAGCGCTCAAAGACGCTTTACAAAACGGTCAAGACATAAAGACAGACGAACTGTCCTGACGGAGAAGCGGCGAACAAATAGCGCCAGCATCCTCTCACGTCAGGGTCCGGCAGTAGACAATAAAGGACACAAGACACACAATTACAATTTTTAACACAAACAGCCATCACAGTGATTGCTCCAGGCACACCCTCACTGTGATGGAAGGCAAAGAAAAGTCTTATCTCCTCCTCATTCTTCTCCTGTGGTGCCACGAGGCGATCGAGGCTCCCAACTTTTAAAGGCCCCACCGGGCGATGGAAAGTCCCAGGGCCGAGCCGAGCAGACCTTACCCTTCCATTTGTCTCTGTCTCCCTCTCCACTGACTCTCAGCCTGAAGAACGGCCTCGACCCAAAATGTCACCCATTCCTTTTTCTCCAGAGATGCTACCTGTCCCGCTGAGTTACTCCAGCATTTTGTGTCTATTTTTGGTATAAACCAACATCTGTGATTCCTTCCGAAGCATTTTCCCAAGCTGGTCAGGTTGGAAACCACACAACAATTATACCCTATGCTTTGCCAACCCAGGTCGACATGTATCAGAAGCTCAGTTAATTTCACACATCAAAATTCATCAGTAAACTTCAATACATTCAAAACTCCGCTGCCCGTCTACTCACCCACACCCCGATCCGTGACCATATCACCCCCGTCCTCTACAAACTCCACTGGCTCCCCATCGCCCAGAGAATCCAGTACAAAATCCTCCTCATGACCTACAAAGCCCTCCATAACCTGGCCCCATCCTACCTGACCGACCTCCTCCACAGGCACACTCCCACCTGCACCCTCCGCTCTGCTGCTGCCAATCTCCTGTCCCCCCACATCCGGACCAAACTCAGATCCTGGGGGGACAGGGCTTTCTCCATCGCTGCTCCCACCCTATGGAACTCACTACCTCAAACCGTCAGAGACTCCTCCACACTCACCACATTCAAAACATCACTGAAGTCTCACCTGTTCAGCACTGCCTTCAACCACTGAAGGTCACCCTACCTTCTGTCTCCTTTCTCTGTTCGTTTACTTATTTATCTATTTATTCACTTCCCTATGTTCTCTAAATCCCTGTAAAGCGTCTTTGAGTGTATGAAAAGCGCTATATAAATGTAATGTATTATTATTATTATTATTAGAACTGAGCCCCAACAACAGCCTTCCACTTTGCCTCTTGCATCCTGATGCAACGTTGAACCTAATGCAAATGTGCACTAATAACAAATGCACAGACTATTCCTCAAATTCGGAAGTGTGCGTGCTGTTTGCTGGCAGCTCATGATAAAACAGCAAACCAGTCAAACCCAGATTAACACCAACCATTAAAAACATTTTCAAGCATTATAATAAAACCAAGATGTTTCTAATACTCCATTTTTCTCCAGGCAGGAAATGAAATGCTTGCTGAATACTGAGCAACAAATGGAGCTTTTTAAACAGCTTTTAACACAGAAACCAGACCGAGTGTCCTGCATTTGTCCAGTAACATTAATTGGTCAAGAGGAGGCAGTGTGTTGAGAGCCTGGTTCTACGGTGACGCAGCGGGGGTAAGGTGGTGCTGCGGATCCCGGGTTCGATCCTGACTACGGGTGCTGTCTGTACGGAGTTTGCACGTTCTCCCCGTGACCTGAGGGGGGTTTTCTCCGAGATCTTCGGTTTCCTCCCACACTCCAAAGACGTACAGGTTTGTAGGTTAATTGGCTTGGTATAAATATAAAAAACGTCCTGAGTTTGTGTAGGATAGTGTTAATGTGCGGGGATCGCTGGTCGGTGCAGACTCGGCAGGCCGAAGGGCCTGTTTCCGTGCTGTATCTCTAAACTAAACTAGACTGAACTACAACTCTGCCCATAGATAGCAAATGGTGGGTTAAACACATCACAAATCATTTAAAAAGCCACTCTGATTGTCAAATCTTTAGAATACGAGACAGGATCCGTTGATGTTTAAGGTTCATTTAATGCAAAGGATGTTCATAAATTCATCAGTGATAGGAGCAGAATTAGGCCATTCAGCCCATCAAGTCTACTCCGCCATTCAATCATGGCTGATCTATCTCTCCCTCCTAACCCCATTCTCCTAACCTCTGACACCCGTACTAATCAAAAATCTATCTATCTCTGCCTTAAAAATATCCACTGACTTGGCCTCCACAGCCCTCTGTGGCAAAGAATTCCACAGATTCACCACCCTCTGAATATTGAACTCCTTTCATAAGGTCATAAGTGATAGGAGCAGAATTCGGCCCATCATGTCTAATAGGCTGATCTATCTCTCCATCCTCACCCCATTCTCCTGCCTTCTCCCCATAACGCCCTGACACCCGTACTAATCAAGAATCTATCTATCTCTGCCTTAAAAATATCCATTGACTTGGCCTCCACAGCCCTCTGTGACAAAGAATTCCACAGATTCGCCACCGCTCTGACCAAAGAGATTCCTCCTCATCTCCTTCCTTAAGGAACGTTCTTTAATTCTGACGCCATGATCTCTGGTCCTAGACTCTTCCACTAGTGGAAACATTCTCCCCACATCCACTCTATCCAGGCATTTCATATTCGGTAAATTTCAATGAGGTCCCCCCCCCCCCTCATTCTTATAAACTCCAGCGAGGAGAAGGTCAGAGCCGTCAAACGCTCATCGTAGGTTAACCCACTCACTTCTGGCAATCCTCCTCTGAACCCTCCCCGGAGCCAGCACACCCTTGTTCAGATATGGAGCCCAGAATTGCTCACAATACTCCAAATGCGGCCTGACCAGCGCCTTATAGAGCCTCAGCATTACATCCCTGTTTTTGTATTCCAGATCTCAGAAAGTTGGTTTGGCTGGCATCTGGTATCTGACCGCCTGGTCAGATACTTCCATGTACGGCTGGAACACCAGTCCATCGCATGCGGCCCTGGGGAGGGCTGTGATGGGGAGGAAATGGTTGCCCGCTGCATTGTCAAGTCAAGTCAAGTCATGTCAATTTTATTTGTATAGCACATTTAAAAACAACCCACGTTGACCAAAGTGCTGCACATCTGATTAGGAGTAGAATGTCTTTGTAAAGAGATGTGTAGAAAGGAACTGCAGGTGTTGGTTTAAACCGAAGATAAGACACAAAAAGCTGGACTAACTGAGCGGGACAGGCAGCATCTCTGGAGGGAAGGAATGGGTGACGTTTCAGGTCGAGACCCTTTTCCAGACTGGACGTTTCGGGTCAAGGCCTTTCTTCAGAACCGAACCGAAACGTCACCCGTTCCTTCTCTCCAGAGATGCTGCCTGTCCCGCTGAGCTACTCCAAGCATTTTGTGTCTGCCTTTGTTAAGAGAGTCTGGCAAATGATGTAAGAAGTTCATCACGGTTCATCCCAAGCAGCTGCGTAGCAGAGGACTCTCAAATTCGTAGTGTAAGAAACTTTCACAAAATGCTGGAGTAACTCAGCGGGTCGGGCAGCATCTCAGGAGAGAAGGAATGGGTGACGTTTCGGGTCGAGACCCTTCTTCAGACTGATGTCAGGGGGGCGGGACAAAGGAAGGATATAGGTGGAGACAGGAAGACAGAGGGAGAACTGGGAAGGGGGAGGGGAAGAGAGGGACAGAGGAACTATCTAAAGTTGGAGAAGTCAAATCCGTGGACTGTTCCCAGAAACACACTCAGAAGACCATCGACTCACCGAAAGACACTTCTTGATCTGCCCAAGACTTCTCGGTCTTTCAGTAGGGTGAGGCGTTTGCAAGAAAATATTGCGGACTGGCACAGTCCAGGCAGCAGGAGCACGTGCTGAGGGATGGACTGGAACTCGGTGCAGCTCATGCAGAGCCTCTGTGGGGTAGGACCTCAGTCCAGAGTCCTCAGCCTCTGGACACTGAGGGGCTGTGCCCAGAGTGGGCACTCCTTTGAAGAAGGGTCCGAAGAAGGGTCTCGACCCGAAACATCACCCATTCCTTCTCTCCAGAGATGCTGCCTGTCCCGCTGAGTTACTCCAGCTTTTCGTGTCCATCTTCGGAACACCCTTTTAGTTTAGTTTAGTTTAGTTCATTGTCATGTGTACCGGGGTGGCAGCTGCTTTACGTCCTCGTCTTCCACCCTGGGTAGTTCTACAGAACTGGCAAAATCTGCAGCAGAGCGTCAACTACAGTACTCTGAAGCACCAAATGCCACTTTTGATTGTTGTAGTTGACGTACGGAAGGAGAAGTCATGTGTACCAAGGTACAGTAAAAAGCTTGTGTTGAGTGCTAACCAGTCAGCGGAAAGATAATAAATACATGATTACAATCAAGCCGTTTACAGTGTATAGGCCCATAATAAGGGAATAACGTTTAGTGCAAGGTAAAGCCAGTAAAGACCGATCAAAGATAGTCCGAGGTATCACAAAATGCTGGAGTAACTCAGCAGGTCAGGCAGCATCTAGGAGAGAGGGAATGGGTGACGTTTCGGGTCGAGACCCTTCCTCAGTCTGATGTCCCGCCCCCCTGACATCAGTCTGAGGAAGCATCTCGACCCGAAACGTCACCCATTCCCTCTCTCCTAGATGCTGCCTGACCTGCTGAGTTACTCCAGCATTTTGTGATACCTTCGATTTGTACCAGCATCTGCAGTTATTTTCCTACACAAAGATAGTCCGAGGGTCACCAATGAGGTTGATAGTTCAGGACTGCTCTCCTCAATTAACAGAAGGAATTATTAGCCAGGGCCCCAGTGGTGCTTTGTACAAAATATATGTGCTGACACCACAACGTATAAAACCATCATTGCTGAATGTATACTGACAGACCCGAAGAATATATTAAGAGCTTTGCACTGTTTTCTTCTGTAAATTTTTTTGGTTACGAATATAGTTTACCCTTGAAGAGAAATGGCGCATTGGATCGGATAAACCTCTAAGCGAGCCCATCTAATGCTCCATTGCTCAAACTCTCCTTGTTACACTGGAATTGACGGTACGTCAGTTGTTATTTTAAAATCCAAGACTGGTAGGCTTTCATTAATCAGAGATGTTAAAGGATACGGAGAAGAGGCAAACAAATAAAAGTTAGTATGAGAAAATAACTGCAGATGCTGGTACAAATCGATTTATTCACAAAATGCTGGAGTAACTCAGCAGGTCAGGCAGCATCTTGGGAGAGAAGGAATGGGTGACGTTTTGGGTCGAGACCCGAAACGTCACCCATTCCTTCTCTCCCGAGATGCAGCCTCTCCTGCTGAGTTACTCCAGCATTTTGTGAATAAATAAAAGTTAGTCGTGGATCAGCCATGATCTTATTTCGTGATGAAGGAGACTTGAGGGACCAAATAGCCTACTTTAAATTGGTGGCACACGAGGCTACAAACAGTCGGCAATTCCCTTGTGATTTGCATTTCATGCTTAATTCCTTTAAATTACTGTCTACTGCTCCACTGAACATCCCAAAAGCCTCTAATACCACCACTATCCTGAATTTTTAAATATGCATCCTCCCCACATTATTTGCACCAAGCACTGCTACTATAAGAGATTCTGTAGTCCCTAAATGTAAACATCTCCTTTGATACAAACATCCCCTCTTTGATCTTCCAAAAGTCATTAAGCAGCCAAAAGCTCAACAGTGTTAGTATTTCCTCCATTAATGTTTAAGCAGCATCTTTGATGAGAAGCCACATGTAGACAAAAGATGGACACAAAAAGCCAGAGTAACTCAGCGGATCAGTCAGCATGTGTAGGAAGGAACTGCAGATGCTGGCTTAAACCGAAGATAGGCACAAAAAGCCGGAGTAACTCAGCGGGACAGGCAGCATCTCTGGAGAGAAGGAATGGGTGACGTTAAGTCTGAAGAAGGGTCTCGACCCATTCCTTCTCTGCAGATATGCTGCCTGTCTCGCTGAATTACTCTGGCCTTTGGGTCAGACACCATCTCTGGAGAAGAGGAATAGGCGATGTTTCGGGTCGAGACCCTCGTTGGCTACAATGGAGCAACTGGGCAGGCACTGTGACAAGTCCATCAATTCCGTCAGTCGCTCCAGACTCCAGCTTTGTGTCGAATTTTCCAATTCGTCACGAGTTCCAAAAATAAATTTAAGTGAAAGCACTCATATGAATTCACTTGACTGTTGCAGTGCCAGCTGAATTGTATTGCTGTCTTTCAACTCAGGTCAAGTTTGTCAGCGGTCACAGGGTCATAGAGCATGGAAAGAGGCCCTTTGGCTCACCGAGTCCACTCTGACCACGTTAAACCCTGTTTAATCACCCAATATCTCTATCAATCTTCCACCCCACCCCACCACTCCCCCAACACACCACACCACACATTCACTCAAGGGCGGCACGGTGGCACAGCGGTAGAGTTGCTGCCTTACAGCGAATGCAGCGCCGGAGACTCAGGTTCGATCCTGACTACGGGCGCCATCTGTATGGAGTTTGTACGTTCTCCCCGTGACCTGCGTGGATTTTCTCCGAGATCTTCGGTTTCCTCCCACATTCCAAAGACGTACAGGTTTGTAGGTTAATTGGCTGGGCAAAAGTAAAAATTGTCCCTAGTGGGTGTAGGATATGCGGGGATCGCTGGGCGGCGCGGACCCGGTGGGCCGAAGGGCCTGTTTCTGCGCTGTATCTCTAAATCTAAATCTAAGATTTTACCAATCACCTGCAAATAGGCAGCAGCTTACAGCAGCCAGATAAACCTGTTACTCGATTCAAGTCAAGTTGAGTTTAGCTGATACAATGTAAGATGAGGTGCGGAGATTCAATGCAAATCAAAGATAATAGAGCACAGCAAGGTAGACCAACTCGACCCTAAAAACCGTAGTAGGTAGAAACTTGCAGAAACATTAAAAATAAAAATAACAAAAGTCTGTGAATTGATAGATGAGATATATTCTGCATTTTAATGGTATCATCACACATACTGTTCCCACAAAACACTGATTACACTGCGAGAGGCATAACGGACAGTGGGTTTTGCCTACTAAAATGGCTCCTTTGCGTACTACACTTCAGTATAGGTGATTTTGACGGAGTGGTCTATCTTGCTCTGCTCTATTATCTTTGATGCAAATCTTGTGTGCAGAGGTATCGCAGGCACCAAGAGTCCGAAAATGCATAAAAAGCTGGAGCAACTCAGCGGGTCAGACTGCATCTCTGGAGAAAAGGAACAGGTGACGTTTCAGGTCGAGATGTCCGAAGAAGGGTCTCAACCAGAAGCATCACCTATTCCTTTTCTCCGGAGATGCTGTCTGAGCCGCTGAGCTTAATACGCATGCCTGGCTCAATTGAGGGGAAAAATTAATTTGGAGAGGTTAAAGGACCAACTTTGGATCCGAGACAGGGACAGGAATGCACAAACAAGTCTTTGAAGGTGTTGCCATGGGACAGGGTGGAAGTGGGCACAACTGAAACATTGAAGAGACATGAAGAGACATGACAGGCACATGAACAGGCAGGAGAGACAGGGGAAAAAAGACACAAAGTCCTGGAATAACTCAGCGGATGAGGCAGCATCCCTGGAGAAGGTGGATAGATAACGTTTTGGGTCGGGACTCTTCTTAAGACTTAAATTTCTGGCCAGGACCCATCTTCAGATGTGGGGATGTGGATCATGTGCAGGCAGATGCGATTGGTTTAAATTGGCTCAGTGGATCAGACAGCATATCATATCATATCATATCATATATATACAGCCGGAAACAGGCCTTTTCGGCCCACCAAGTCCGTGCCGCCCAGCGATCCCCATACATTAACACTATCCTACACCCACTAGGGACAATTTTTACATTTACCCAGCCAATTAACCTACATACCTGTACGTCTTTGGAGTGTGGGAGGAAACCGAAGATCTCGGAGCATCTCGGGAGAAAAGGAATAGGTGATGCTTTTGGTTGAGCCCCGTCTTCGGACATTTCGACCCGAAACGTCACCTGTTCCTTTGCTCCAGAGATGCTGTCTGACCCGCTGAGTTACTCCAGCTTTTTGTGTCTATCTTTGGTGTAAACCAGCATCTGCAGTTTAAATTGGCATCGTTCAGCACAGGTATCATGGATCAAGGTGTCTGTTCTTGTCCTGCACTGTTCTATGTATGTAGAATGCAGCGTTTACGTTATCGCTGAGATCTTCAAATCTGTATTTGAAGATAACATTTGAAACTCTGGATTGGTTTCTTCGGCGGGGAATAAAAAGCTTTCTGAAAAGCAAGCCATGTTTTACAAAGCTATGTGGCAGATATGGGTACTGTTCTTGTGTAGATACAGCAAGTTCAGGTTTTCAAAAGGTATTTGGCAAATTGCCTGCCTGGTGCTTGATAAACACTGAAAAGGTGAGGATGGAATTTGAGGACACAAAGTACTGGTTACTTAGCATGTCAGGCAGATTCGCAGGAGAAATGTGCAGAAAGGAACTGCAGACGCTGGTTTAAACCAAAGATAGACACAAAAAGCTGGAGTAACTCAGCGGGACAGACAGCATCTCTGGAGAAAAGGAAGTGGTGACGTTTTGGGTGGGTCTCGACCCAAAATGTCGGTGTAAAGAAGTGTCTCGACTCGAAACGTCCCCTGTTCTTTTTCTCCAGAGACTCTGTCTGACCCGCTGAGTTACTGCAGCTTTTTGTGTCTATCTTCAGCATCCCTGGAGAACATGGATTTGTGACGTTTCTGGTCAAGACCCTTCTTTAGATTTTTTTAGAGATACAGCGCAGAAACAGGCCCTTCGGCCCACCGGGTCCGCGCCACCCAGCGATCCCCGCACACTAACACTATCCTACACCCACTAGGGACAATTTTTTTTTACATTTGCCCAGCCAATTAACCTACATACCTGTACGTCTTTGGAGTGTGGGAGGAAACCGAAGATCTCGGAGAAAACCCACGCAGGTCACGGGGAGAACGTACAAACTCCGTACAGACGGCGCCCGTAGTCAGGATCGAACCTGAGTCTCCGGCGCTGCTTTTGCTGTAAGGCAGCAACTCTACCGCTGCGCCACCGTGCCGCCCTTCAGACAGGAATTTGAGGTGACAACACACAATTCCTTCAAAGGTGCAAATTCAGGTGAATAAATTCATTTCGATATTAACTCTTCTGTGCGTGCGGTCAAAGCAAACCAAGAAACTAAGAGAATCTGTTATTGGCAGTGTCATTTGCCAGTCTGATACAAGCAGACTCCAATGCTGAGCTATTTTGAGTTAGAATGATAAAATCTATTGAGAGAGGTAGTGATGAGACACAATGCTTTAGGAGCAAGATGTCATTGCATTGCACACAATGTAAGCAATATGAACAAGAATCATCCTTGAAGCAAAGGGAACATAGTGTGTACAAGTCACGTCATCATCAGTGAGAACACGAGAGAGGCATAAAAGACCAACTTTTTGGCCGCGAGTATACTTTTGTAAATATAAATATGAGCAAGGCGCTTTGAAAGCACATATGATAACAAACCATCTGTGATATATTAACAGTGCAAGTACCTGTGGCAATTACAGTCTTGCCAAGTATCTATACGTGCCAACACAGAAAACAGTGCGAAAATATAAATGGTACAAAGGGAAATAAAAATAAATCCTTAATATAACAAAACTGTTGTGATAATTAGAATTTCTCTGGAAGTGAACGTTTGACATTCTAATAAAGACATCACATTTAACCGCGTTTATTATGCAGCCCAATTGAAGCAGCGATCTCTTAAGTTTAAACAACAAGGCACATCCAAAGTTATGATCATTGCAAAACTTGTTTATATTGACATCTGGAGTCAGTTTCGACAGTTATTTATCAAAATCCCTACTCCCCAAAACACAGTGAGAAACATCAACTAAAATCAATTTGAATGGAAAAGCAGATACACACCTAACGTGGGAAAAATAAGAAACGACACGATGCTGGAATGTGGAGCAAAAAAACAAACTGCTGGAAGTACTCAGCAGGTCAGGCAGCATCTGAATGAATGAATGACTGAATGAATGAATGCTTTATTGTCACATGTGACAGGTCAGAGTGAAATTATTTGCTTGCATACCCAAGGTATGCAAATAGTCGTCGCATAAGGGGGCTGACAAAGTTGCAAAGTATACACAGTATCTGCGCCGGGTCCACCTTTGTTATCCCCCCCCATGGCAGACTCCCCACACCTAGTCCCCCATTGCCCACACCCCTCCCCACGGCAGTCCGTCCAAACCGAGTCCTCCATTGTCAAGTCAAGTCTACTTTATTTGTCACATACACATACAAGATGTGCAGTGAAATGAAAGTGGCAATGCCTGCTGATTATGCTAAAACTACAAAACAATTTTTAATTTTTTTTAAAAAAGAACACAACACAAAAAATAAATTAATACAGTAAATTAGTCCCCGGTGATATGAGAGTTAACAGTCCTGACGGCCTTTGGGAAGAAACTCCGTCTCATCCTCTCCGTTTTCACAGCGTGACAGCGGAGGCGTTTGCCTGACCGTAGCAGCTGGAACAGTCCGTTGCTGGGGTGGCAGGGGTCCCCCATAATGTTGCTGGCTCTGGATCTGCACCTCCTGATGTATAGGTCCTGCAGGGGGGCGAGTGTAGTTCCCATGGTGCGTTCTGCCGAACGCACTACTCTCCGCAGGGCCTTCCTGTCCTGGGCAGAGCTGTTCCCAAACCAGATTGAGATGTTGTCCATTGTCCACCCCCCCCCCCATGGAGGTCCCCCCATGCCGGGTCCTCCTTTATTCCTTCCCGCAGCAGCGGCCTCATCACTCCATGTGGTCCGTCCTCGTCCATCCATCGGTCGGTCGGCTCATATACATCCGAGTACACATCCAGGTCAGCAACCGTCTGGCAGTCCAGGTGAAGTGTCCCAACCCAAAGCAACGACTGTTCATTTCCCGCCATAGATATTGCCTGATCCGTTGAATTTTAGTTTAGTTCAGAGGCATTCTTCAGGCACTAGGGCATCAGAGATGTCCTTATTCTTCAGGCACTAGGGCATCAGAGATGTCCTCATTCTTCAGGAAACGGGGCTTCCCCTCTTCCATTATAGATGAGGTTCTCTCTAGGGTCTCTTCTACATCCCGCAGCTCCACCCATTCGTAACAAAGACAGAATCCCACCTCGTTCTCACCTTCCACCCCATCAGCCAGCGTATCCAACATTTCCGTCACCTCCAACGGGACCCCACTACTGGCCACATCTTCCCATCCCCTCCCCTTTCTGCGTTCCGCAGAAACCGTTCCCTCCGTAACTCCCTGGTCCAATAGTCCCTTCCTATCCAAACCACCCCATCCCCGGGCACTTTCCCCTGCAACTGCAGGAGATGCAACACCTGTCCCTTTACCTCCCCCCTCAACTCCATCCAAGGATCTAAACAGTCTTTCCAGGTGAGACAGAGGTTCACCTGCACCTCCTCCAACCTCATCTATTGTACCCGCTGCTCTAGATGTCAACTTCTTTACATCGGCGAAACCAGACACAGGCTCGGCGATCGTTTCGCTCAACACCTTCGCTCAGTCCGCCTTAACCAACCTGATCTCCCGGTGGCTGAGCACTTCAACTCCCCCTCCCACTCCCAGTCTGACCTTTCTGTCATGGGCCTCCTCCAGTGCCATAGTGAGGCCCACCGGAAATTGGAGGAACAGCACCTCATATTTCGCTTGGGCAGCTTGCAGCCCAGCAGTATGAACATTGACTTCTCCAACTTTAGATAGTTCCTCTGTCCCTCTCTTCCCCTCCCCCTTCTCCCTCTATCTTCCTGCCTCCACCTATATCCTTCCTTTGTCCCGCCCCCCTGACATCAGTCTGAAGAAGGGACTCGACCCGAAACATCACCCATTCCTTCTCTCCTGAGATGCTGCCTGACCTGCTGAGTTACTCCAGCATTTTGTGAAACCTTCGATTTGCACCAGCATCTGCAGTCATTTTCTTACGATAAAATAAGGAGTATCTACCATCCCCCTTATGTGTTAAAAGTGTGCTTAGATCAACTCAGAATAAACAAGGTACTAGACTGCAAAGCATACATATTCTATTAGGTTATCAGTGATGTTAGTCAGTAAATGAATCATGACAATAATATCACTGCTTATTTCTGATCACCATTTTAATTACACCTCAGAGAGTTCTCTCTTTTATATGCATGGCCACTGTTAGCCTGGTTTTTAATGAGATGCACTGCCTCCTTGGAGTTTTTACCACTTTGGATATTTATCAGTGAACTTGCACCCTGTACAATTTAATTAAGTCGATTAATTCTAAAAAAAATCTGATTTTTTTTATTTTTTAAAGATGCGGCCATTCTAAATGCATTTGCTTGGTTATTGTCTGCACAAGTTGATGCTATAACGTTAATGAAGTAACAGGAAGTCCATCTATTCTGATGCAGCATGTGTCAGCTTTCACAAGCATTTCGATTAATGCAAACTGCAGATGCTTCCTATTGCCTACTTCCACAGTAACTGTGGGAATTTCAGACTTTGAGAAAAAATTTTTTTTTCAATAATAGCACCTGCAGATTCATTGTGCACGCTGCAAAGAAGTGAAGTACGAGTTAGAAAATATTCGGCGGTCGCCACTTGCCACACGGTTGAAGGGCAAATCATCTGAAATAGTGCAAAATCTCCCATCATTGGCCAAGATCTACATCCATTGTCAAGATTGGCCAACTTAGAACCCAGTCTGATGAAGGGTCTCGATCTGAAACGTCTCTCCATTACTTCTCCCCAGAGATGCTACCAGTCCCCCGCTGAGTTCCTCCAGTATTTTGTGCCTATCTCCAGCGGTATGAAGATTGATTTTTCTAACTTCAAGTCCCCTCCCTCTCCGTCCCTCCCCCACCCTGGTCATCGTACTAGTTTCACTGTCGCCCCGTTGAGTTTCATTGTCTGCATAATGAGTTAATGACCTCAACCAGAGCAAACAATGGAGCATTGTGGGTTCTACCTTTCCTTGATCATCATTGCTTTTTGTAGTTTTTTCCATGCGTATTGGTTCCATGTGCCATCTTCATCTCTCGCTTCCCTCTCCCCTGACTCTCAGTCTCAACCCAAAAAGTCACCTATTCATTTCTCCAGAGATGCTGCCTGACCTGCTGAGCTACTCCAGCTTTCCGTGTCTATCTTCAGTTCAAACCAGCATCTGCAGTTCCGTCCAGTACATCAATTGTCAATATATACAAACTAAAAGACAGGAAATAAAAAAAGTCATTTCAAATTCACTGCTTGATAAATTGCTCGCAGGGAGGATTTTTCAATAAAACTGCTTACGACCGAGCTCCCGTTAAATAACTCAGTGCGATTATGCTATTGCCAAATGTGGAAAAATTGAAATGAGCGGGAATCACCACAAAACTGCCCTCCAATTTCTAAAATTAGCCTCAGTGCAAGCTGATGAACTATTGAAGCGCACGCACGAGTCATTCGCCAATTCCCTGAACAGTTACCAGTTCGGTCAAAGGGTCTGGTAGTAGAACATTTGGTGAGTCAATCATAAAGCATAACATTCCATCTTTTCTGAGAACATCTCTTTGTGCGGCACATCCGGTGAGCCGATCTGAAATAAAACTACACAGCAGGAGCACTCACACTCATGAAGAGTGATTCAAAAGCTTTGCCATCTCATTACATCATTGCAAGTTTTCTTCAACCAAGTACGCTTATGCATTTCATTCCATATTTGGGGCTTTCACGGTGGCGCAGCGGCAGAGTTGCTGCCTTACAGCGCTTACAGCACTAGAGATCCGGGTTCGATCCTAGCTATGGGTGCTGTCTGTACGGAGTTTGTACGTTCTCCCCGTGACCTGCGTGGGTTTTCTCTGAGAAATTCGGGTTCCTCCCCCGCTCCAAAGACGTACAGGTTTGTAGGTTAATTGGCTCGGCATAAATGCAAAAAAATGTCCCCAGTGTAGGATGGTGTTAATGTGCGGGGATCGCTGGTCAGCGCGGACTCGGTGGGCCGAATTGCCTGTTTCCGCGCTGTATCTCTAAACTAAACTAATATAGGTTAGAATGTGTTGGATACCAATCAAAACATCATGGCTGTTTCAGTTCATATCGCCTTCGAAGGAGTGCTCCATCCTTCACCACCACAAGATCCCCGAAGTATTGTGGAGAGCCATTTCATCAACTTTTAATCTAGTCTCTTCCTATTGAAAACTGCTGTTGCCAGTCTGTGCACATTAAGTTTCCACAAACGACAAGCATTTACCAACAAAATCACGGGTTGCTCTGCCATTATGGGGTGTGTGATATGGGGCAGTGGTTCATTATTGGCCAGAACAGGAGGAATAACTCACCTGACCACTGTTGGAGGCTAAATAGACTTTGTTTAACTCTAGACTCATTTGTGCCATCCAACAGGAACATGGACTAATCTTGAGACATTTTTTTGAGACACAGCATGGAAACACCGAGTCCGCATTGACCAGCGATCCCCACATATTAACACTATCCTACACACACGAGGGGCAATTTACACTTGCACCAATAAACCTGTACGTCGTTGGAGTGTGGGAGGATACCGAAGATCTCGGAGAAAACCCACGCGGTCACGGGGAGAACGTACAAACTCCGTAACGGACAGCACCCGTAGTCAGGATCGAACCCGGGTCTCCGGTGCTATAAGGCAGCAACTCTACCGCTGCACTACCGTGACACCCACGTGGCCACTCCAGTAGCAGGAAGAAGGGTCTCAACCCCAAAGGTCATCCAATCCTTCCATCCAGAGATGCAGCCTGTCCAGCTTTTTGTGCCTATCTCCAGTGGCAGAGTGGAGTTCACTTGTCTCAAGTCCAGCATATGCACAGTTGGATCACAGCACGGATCATTCTCCTCCATTAACTATAAAATATGCTCACGAATCACGCCAGAAACTATTCCTTCTCTGCGTCATTATCACTTTCAATCAGGTTTTTCAAGTTATCCATTTGACCAGGCCTTGGTCACCCATCAGTTTCATCCTGACATGCAGTGATCACCCCATTCCCATTGGTTAAACTGGAGAAATGTAACCGTTAATTCTATTGAATTTTGCACGTGTGTGATAAAACATTCTGCTGATAAATTTCAAATAAGTATGTCAACATAACTTTTGTGTTCTTGTTCTAAGCCTGTATGAAACTTTGCGAGTCTTCAAGGTACAACAGAAGTCTTTATTACGTTAACTCAATGCTGGCAGCAAGACAACTAAAATGGCTGCCACCCCACAATCTGACTGCACACTCCACACTGTGTACAGCCAAGCTAACTATGTACAAAACATCTCCCTTTGTCCTGTGCAGCGCCACCTGCTGCACGGGAGGAGCAACAGGTCCTCCCACCCCACACAGTCCATCAAACATCACACTCCCCCTTTCCAGTTTGAACGTCTTTATTCCTGAATGAGTCGCCTTGGAGGAGTACCACGATTGCAACGTGTCGATCGACGAAGGACCACAGGCAGATCGGCGGGGAGTTCGTCTGGTGGAACTTCGTCAAGCCAGGGGATGGGCAAATCAGGCACTCCAGTGTCCACACGATTCGGCACTGGGGTGTCCGACTGCTTGGTTCTGGTCAGTCGTAATTCCCATACTTTCAAAATAAAACTCAGCGCGCATTAAATACGACGACCACCTTTCTCGCTCGGGATCGAAACAATCAAATTGCCGAGACATGTTTTTTTTAAATCGGGGGGGAAAAAATTGAAAAATAGGCTCTTATCTGAGTCTTTGGACACAATCTGAAGTATCCCACTTCTGACACCACTTTTGTGTTCTTATTCTGTGCCTGTATGAAACTTTGCGAGTCTTCAAGGTACAACAGAGGTCTTTATTACAGTAACTCAATGCTGGCAGCAAGACAACTAAAATGGCTGCAACCCCACCATCTGACTACACACTCCACACTGTGCACAGCCAAGATAACTATGTACAAAACATCTCCCTTTGTCCTGTGCAGCGCCACCTGCTGGTCCACCCACCCCACACAGTCCGTCAAACATCACAATAACCATCTCTGAAACTCTGAAACTTAAAATGTTACATTTCTCCTATCTGTTGTCCTTCCTTTCATGTATATTGTCCGTATTCTTGAACAAAGGACCAATGCCAGTCAAGTTATGGTTAGTCAGCAATAAATCTGGGCCTGAGAAAGCTCTTGCACAAAGTGCAACAACTTTAAGTGTAAGAAGGAACTGCAGATGCCGGTTTGCCCGAAGACAGACACAAAATGCTGGAGTAACTCGGCGGGTCAGGCAGCATCTCTGGATAGAATGAATGGGAGACGTTTTGGGTCGAGACCCTTCTTCAGTCTAAAAACTGGATAACAAATATGGCAGAGAAATGGGAAGGTTCATTCAAACTTTGTGATCAAATTACACCTCCTTGATTCTTTGAAGAACACATTCTCCTAACAACAAAGCCTTGGACAGACACAAAAAGCTGGAGTAACTCAGCAGGACAGGCAGCATCTTGGGGGAGAAGGAATGGGTGACGTTTCGGGTTAAGACCCTTCTTCAGACGGTCCTGCCTGTCCCGCTGAGTTACTCCAGCTTATTGAGTCCATCATCGGTATAAACCAGCATCTGCAGTTCCTTCCTAAACAAAGCCTTGGAGTTGGGAAGACAAGATGTGCATTTTGCTTTTCGCTCACTCACAAGGACTCTGCAACTTTTTGAGGTGTCAATAGTTTGATTACAAATCAGAATTCCAAATGGTTTGTGTGATGGGGAATAAAATAGTCTAATAGGTTGAGTCGGAAGTAACTGCAGATGCTGGTTTAAACGGAAGATAGACACAAAAAGCTATAGTAACTCAGCAGGACAGGTCGCACCTCTGGATAAAAGGAATGGGTGACATTTCAGGTCCAAAGAAGGGTCTCGAGCCGGAACGTCACCCATTCCTTTTCCCCACAGATGTTGCTGCCTGACCCGCTGAGTTACTCCAGCTTTTCGTGTCTATCTTTAGTCTAATACTAGACCAAGTGGACCCGTTGGGCCCAAACCTCTCCTGCATTGGTGCAGCACCCTCTCCTCCTCCCCCTCCCCCCTTCCCCTCCTCTCCCACTCCATCCCCCTCGACCCCCGCCATCCTCCCTCTTCCCACCTCCCTCCCTCGGAGATAGATTTGAACTTTAAAATGTGAATAACTTTTAAAATATAACACCGATTTCAATGAAACTTCTTCCATTAGCACCAAAGGGACGACGGTGAGTAAGGTGGGTCTAAAATTGTCGCGTTATCGTGTACAGTTTTGGCTGTAGTTCAGGAGCAAACAAACAAACAAACGAGAGTTTTAGTATATAGATGTTGTTCACTGTTTCCACTGAGCAAGAGTGAAGAAATTTGGATACAAAGCAGCCTAACTCTGCCAGCTAGTGGAGATTTTCTGTGACAACAAAAATGATCTGAATCGATTAATAGAAACAGCAGACAAGCTCCAGCTGATGATTCAATGTTATCGACTTCATCCCTCATAACAAAATAAATACTTTACCAAAAACAGTTTATTTGGTAACTGCCCAAGTCATTGAGGTGGAAATGCTGCCAGGACTGGTCTCTGTCGAGCCTTTGAAGAATTCTTCAAATGTTACTGCAGGCGGTAAATCTTCATTTCTGCCTCCAGAAATAATTGTATGGCAAATGATTTATAGCAGCCCGAAATTGATGAAAATTATTTCCATCAGATTACCCTGGGAATTTAAGAGTGGTATTGTGCGACTTGAAGCCTTTTATCCTTTTGTTTCACAGTCTACGGTTGTCCAGCTGCCTTTTAATCCATGCTGAAGTAGCATGCCATTTATTTAAGACAAACAACTGTGCTTCATATCACTTTGAAGACAAGTTCAATCAGTTTCCATCTGCCCAAGCATGGAATTCACCTTCCCATAAAAAGTTTGAAAAATTATAACATGCCCACTGTTGTCAATGAAGACAGCCCCCTAAATATTTCCTATTTAGTATTAGCTATTATAACTCCAAGAACGTTACAGACCCTAATTTTTGCATAGACCCAAAATGCTGGAGTAACTCAGTGGGACGGGTAGCATCTCTGGAGAGGAGTCGTCGGTGACGTTTCGGGTCGAGACCCTTCTTCAGTCTGAAACGTCACCCGTTCGTTCTCTCCAGAGATGCTGCCTGCCCCGCTGAGTTGCTCCAGCAGTTTGTGTCCTTCTTCAGTTTAAACCAGCATCTGTAGTTCCTTCCTACTAATCTTTGCATGAATGTTTTCTCTCAAAAGGACTGTCATTGTAATCCTGATCTAAGGGCTGCGCTTCCTTTCATTTCCTTCTAGTTCTCTTTTCTTTGAGCATCTTAGATGCAACTTTCTTCAGGGTTTGCTGTTTACCAATCACCCTTGGACTCATTTGTCAGTGCCTGCCTTTTAAAATTCTCGTCTTCTTTCAAAACCTCTGTGGTTTCAGCTGTCCTTTCTTCTGCTCAATCCACTCAGCCCCTCAACGTCTCCATTTTCACTGGTCACAGACTCTGAAGTTACCAGGTTTGAGTATTGGTGTCAGTTTATTATTGTCACCTCTCCCAAGATGCAATGAAAAACTTTTGACTGCATGCTATCCAGTTAAATCATAAAGAACATTCAAGTATCCACAAATACAACAGTTTGTGCAAAGATAGAAAAATACCAGAGAGTCAACTGTAGTGTTACAGTGTTACAACTGCAGAGGGAGCGCAGATTAAAAGAAAAGCGCAAAGTCCACAATGAAGTAGGTTGGAAGATCAGGACTGTACCCGAGCTGGTGGAATTGATAACAGCGGAGTAAAGCTGTTTGTGGATCTGGTGACGTGTGCGCCAAGCCTTTCTATCTTCTGCCCGACAGAAGACTGGAGAAGATGGAATAACCAGGATGAAAAAGGACCTTGAATATGTTGGCTGCTTCCCGCAGGTAGCGAGGAGTGCAGGTGAAGTACGAGTCTGGTTTGTGTGGTGGACTGAACTACATCCACGATTCTTTGCAGTCTCGGGCAAAGCTACTGCAAAACCACACTGCGATGCATCTAGAAAGGGTGCTTTCGACAGTGAATCTGTAGCGGTTGTAAAGAGTCGTTGGAGTTAATGCCAAACTTGTCAGTCTTCTGAGGCAGTGGAGGCATGTTATGTTTTCTAAGCCGTAGCTGCCATATGGTTGGTCCAGGCCAAATTGTTGCTGGTATTTATGCCGAGGACCTGAAGATCTCCACTTGGCACATCTCCACTGTGGCACCATTGATGACATCATTTTGCTTCCTGACGTCAATAACTAGCTCCTTCATCTTGCTGGAGGGATAGTTTGTGGTCTTGACATCTCTCAAGGAGGTCCTTGTTCGAAGAGATGAGTTTGGTTGGCATCGTGGTATCGAAGGCAGATGGGGGGGGGCTGCTAATTCCAGGACATTAGTTTGGTTGGGATTATGATATTGAATACAGAACTATGTTTAAACCAGCAACTGCAGTTCCTTCCTACACATTTTGTCTGGGCTCCACTGCGTAATCTCCTCAAGGTACTGCCTACTTTGAAGAAGTTCTCCTCCTCTCTCCGACGAGAGTTCTGCAACATCCTCTCTCGCTCTCTGTATCTCCATCTATATCTCTTTGCCTCGACTCTCAGTCTGAAGAAGGGTCTCGACCCGAAATGTCACCCATTCCTTTTCTCCAGAAATGCTGCCTGACTTGCTGAGTTACTCCAGCTTTTTGTGTCTATCTTCGGTTTAAACCAGCATCTGCAGTTCCTTCCTACTTAATAATTAGGAGTCTGACACAGGGTGTCCTTATCATCTAGATTTTCTGGCGATGCGTTTAAAACACTATTGTACTCCATAGTCTTGTACTCCATCCCATCATTGTTCGAGATCCGGCCCAATACCATGGTGTCATCTAAAAACTTGGAGATTGAGCTAGACTGAATTTGGCCGCACAGTCGTGAGTGAATATAGTAAGTCGCTGAGAATTATCGTAGAGAATATTTTGTCACCTATCCTCGTGGAAGTTGACGATCCAGTTGAAGAGTGGTGTGTGTAGGGGCGGGCGGGGGGGTGGGGGAGGGGTGGGGGGGCTCGTTCCAGGAGGTAAGTTTGGTTAAGTTAATGGTATTGAAGGCAGAACCATTTTTCAATAAACAGGAATCTGACATAGGTGTTCTTGTTATCTGGATTTTCCATTGATGAGTAAAGGACCAGGGAGATGGTGAATCCCATGGACCTGTGGCAATGCTAATTGAACTGTAGGGGATTAACGCTGCCTGGTACACTGGAGTTACTGTGCACTATGCCCAGCCTCTCAAAGCACTTCATGATGGTGGACGTCAGAGCCAAGCGGATGGTTGATCATTAAGGCCAACCTAAGGCCAACACCACCTTGCCTTGGGATGATAAAAGTCGTCTTAAAGTGTGGAAATGTCATAATAGAGTTGGGAGAGATTAAAGATGTCCGTAAACGTACCCGGCTCGCTGGTCCACACAGGTCCCGAGGGGATGGTCGGACACTCACCACTCATTCTCCACAGGTTCTCTCTCAGGAAAGCCAGCCACAGAAGCAGATCTATAAACACACATTACAATCGATCCACACTGCTTCGTTTGTCCCGCCCCTCTGACATCAGTCTGAAGAAGGGTCTCGACCCGAAACGTCACCCATTCCTTCTCTCCTGAGATGCTGCCTGACCTGCTGAGTTACTCCAGCATTTTGTGAAATAAATACCTTCGATTTGTACCAGCATCTGCAGTTATTTTCTTACACACACTCTTAAATCTCTATTCCTATTCCCTTAACATGTATCTGTACACTGTATAATGGATCGATTGCAATCATGACTGGTTAGTTAGCGCGCAAATAAAAAGCTGCTCACTGTACCTCGGTACACGTGACAATAAACCAAACTGAAACAGATGACGTCATTCCATGAACCTGCTGTCCAAACCGACCACACAAAGCATTGAGCTCATCAGGGAGGGACGCATAGTTGCTGGAGATACTGCCCGACTTCACCAGAAAAACATAGAAACATAGAAAATAGGTGCAGGCGTAGGCCATTCGAACCCGAGCTGATCATCCAAAATCAGTACTCCGTTCCTGCTTTTTCCACATATCCATTGATTAGGAATAGTTTAGCCCCAAGAGCTAAATCTAACTCTCTCTTGGAAACATCCAGTGAATTGGCCTCCACTGCTTTCGATGGCCTTGCTTGCCACAATCGACAGGTGTTTGTGTGGTTATCCAGAGATTCTAGATTGGTCTGGAATTCCCTCTTGCCACTCTTGATGGCTTTGTGAAGGTTGTAAACAGTTTTCTTGTTCGGCACAGGATCATTTAACTTGAACGCTTAATTTCTCAACCACAGATGTTTGTCCCCCCTGCTCCCCAAGCCTTAAGCTGTGATATTCTCTTTGTAAACCTCTCCTGCTCTTTTTCCAGAGTTTTAAAACCTATCTATTCCCGACTCTAATATCTCTTTATGGCTGATCATCAATTTTTTTTCATGATGCGAAATGCCTTGGAAGGTTTGCTTCATTAAATGCACAACGTATATCAACTTATTGTTGTGCCATTGGGAATAACCTTTTCCCAGTTCTTCCTAACATAATAATCAAGCTGCACATAAAAATAAATAAATGAAAAGACTGGAGCTACTTGGCTTGTATACACTGGAATTTAGAAGGATGAGAGGGGATCTTATCGAAACATATAAGATTATTAAGGGGTTCGACACGTTAGAGGCAGGAAACATGTTCCCAATGTTGGGGGAAGTCCAGAACCGGGGGTCACAGTTTAAGAAAAGGGGTAGGCCATTTAGAACGGAGGTAAGGAAAAACCTTTTCAGTCATAGAGTTGTGAATCTGTGGAATTCCCTGCCTCAGAAGGCAGTGGAGGCCAATTCTCTGAATGCATTCAAGAGAGAGCTCTTAAGGATAGCGGAGTCGGGGTATGGGGAGAAGGCAGGAACGGGGTACTGATTGAGAATGATCAGCCATGATCACATTGAATGGTAGTGCTGGCTCGAAGGGCCGAATGGCCTCCTCCTGCACCTATTGTCTATTGTCTATTGAAATCCAACAGCCACAAAGACAATTAACAAGCATCAGCTCGCTGTGGAGTAGCATTTTGCACAATCGAGCACTATTCACTTAAAATGGGTGACATATCCTTTTCAGTTCCAACGTAATTAGCATTGCCTTGATTTAGTTTAGTTTAGTTGAGATACAGCACGGAAACTAGGCCCTTCGGCCCACCGAGTCCGCACCGACCAGCGATCCCCGCACAATAACACACAACTCCACACACTCAGGACAATGTACATTTACGCTAAGCCAATTAACCCACAAACCTATACGTCTTTGGAGTGTGGGAGGAAACCCAAGATCTCGGAGAAAACCCACGTGGTCACGAGGAGAACGTGCAAACTCCATGCAGACAGCACCCACAGTCTGAAAAAGGGTCTAGACCCAAAACGTCACCCATTCCTTCTTTCCAGAGATGGTGCCCGACCCGCTGAGTTACTCCAGCATTTTGTGATACCTTCAATTTGTACCAGCATCTGCAGTTATTTTCCTGCACCAATAGTCAGGATCAAGCCTGGGTCTCTGGCGCTGGAAGGCACCAACTCTACCGCTGCGCCACCGTGCCGTCACGGATTTCTTGTCGATTTGCAAGTTCTCAAATCTGGTTCGCTTGGTGAATTTTGCAAAAATCATTTACAAAACATAGAAAGTAGGTGCAGGAGTAGGCCATTCGGCCCTTCGAGCCTGCACCGCCATTCAATATGATCATGGCTGATCATCCAACTCAGTATCCTGTACCTGCCTTCTCTCCATACCCCCTGATCCCTTTAGCCACAAGGGCCACATCTAACTCCCTCTTAAATATAGCCAATGAACTGGCCTCAACTACCTTCTGTGGCAAAGAATTCCACAGATTCACCACTCTCTGTGTGAAAAAAAACTTTCTCATCTCGGTCCTAAAAGACTTCCCCCTTATCCTTAAACTGTGACCCCTTGTTCTTAAAGTTCACAATTTGTCATGAGATACAAAGTCAAAAGAGCCAGTGAAAAATGCTTTGTTGCCTCATTCCCGCACACAAGTTTCACTTCCATTCAATGGCTTGATTGTAATCATGTTTCATCTTTTCTTTGACTGAATAGCACTAAAACAAAAAAATTTACAATGTTCTTCAGCACCCTCGGGATTCGGTGGTGCCACATTGGCCAATTTACTGGATGATCGGATGTTGCTCCTACTTATGTCGGGCCACACCTTTTATTCCAGGTACTTTCTTTAAGACGTTGCCCAGCGGTAAAGTCAAATTTCCAGTGAATTTGGTAATATTCGAGGAAACACAGTAAATGAAGCACGTGTGAATTTTAAGAGAGTGCCAGATGCCAAACCATTGGGATTTCTGAACAATTATTGCTGCATTATGCTATTTACAAGCACTGATGGCAGGCAGCCCCATCAGATTTATGAAGAGTGAAAGATTTTAAAGATATTAACACAAGGGGTTGCTGGAGAAAACTAGCTGAATTGATATATTTAACGTTTTAAATATATTTATATATGGAGAGAAGGAATGGGTGACGTTTTGGGTCAAGACCATTCTTCAGGCTTAAGAAGGGTCTTGACCCGAAATGTCACCCATCCCTTCTCTCCAGAGATGCTGCCTGTCCCACTGAGTTACTCCAGCATTCTGTGCCTATCTTCATGAAAAAATATGGTGGACACAAAAAAGGACCCGATAACACAACTTCTAACTAATATAAAACAAACCACATAATCAAGAGTGCAGTCGAGCATTTGTACTATAAAAAGTCCTTCTGAAACGTTGACCCTGAAGGGATAGGAAATGTTTTGGGTCGAGACCCTTCAGAGACCTCTCAGTCTGAAGAAGGGACTCGATCCGAAATGTCACCTATTCCTTTTCTCCAGAGATGCTGTCTGACCCGCTGAGTTACTCCAGCTTTTTGTGTCTATATTTATTTATATGTATATATGTGTGTATGTGTGTGTGTGTGTGTGTGTGTGTGTGTGTGTGTGTGTGTGTGTGTGTGTGTGTGTGTGTGTGTGTGTGTGTGTGTGTGTGTGTGTGTGTGTATTTATCTATACACTAAAACTCTCGTTTGTTTGTTTGTTTGTTCCTGAACTACAGCCAAAACGGTACACGATAGCGCAACAATTTTAGGCCCACCTTACTCACCGTCGTCCCTTTGGTGCTAATGGAAGAAGTTTCATTGAAATCGGTGTTATATATTTTAAGTTATTCACATTTTAAAGTTTAAATCTATCTCCTAGGGAGGGAGGGGGGAAGGAGGAGGGGTGGGTGGGGGGGAGGAGGGAGGATAAGGGGAAGGGGTTAGGGGAGGGGGAGGAGGGAGGGAGGAGAGGGGGGGAGGAAAGGGGGGAGAGGAGGGGAGGGGAGGGGGAGAGGGGGGGGAGGGGAGGGGGGGAGGAGAGGGTGGGGTCCACTTGGTCTATATATATATAAACATTTATATAATATTTTATGCTCTGAGAAGAATGCTCATAAGAATGCTCATTTATATAATATTTTATGCTCTGAGAAGAACACATTCACCTCTTGTAATATAATAACACTTAGAGCTTTTGGTTCTGGATTAATCAAATCCTGCTCAATCATTGTGGTCACTCAGAAAGATTCTGAAATACTATCAGATTGATTTTTATTTATTCCCTGAAAATATTTACTCCTCGGCATGATTGGTGACAGCAGGTATTGTGTGGGGTGGCTCTGAGATACCAGAACTAACTGTTGAGTCTTCCCGAGGTGTCGTGGGCCTAACTCAACGAAACACCAGGGAAGGGAGGTGCCCACTTGATAAACCCCAATGATACACTTGCATCTACACGATCAGTTTATTTTTGCTTGCAAACATGTAGGTAGCTTGTTATTGCATCTGGGGTTAGTTATTGTCCTCAGCATATGTGTGCATAAGCAGTTTAGTTACTGCTTTGGCTTTGAGCTTTTTCTGTATTGAGCGCTTATCCTGATGTTATAGCGCATGTACACAATGTTTTAATTGTAATTATCGAAGAATAAGTGATCATTAGATTTACCTGCTGCATAGAGATAGATCATTGTCACATGAAGCACAATATGCATTGCACTTCAAAATATGTTCATTGGTTGCAAAATATTTTGGAAGATTAATAACTCTACATTAATGAAAATTATTCATTTACCTTGACAATGCTTTACCAGTAAGTAAGGCTCCACCATTAAATATCTAAATTATAACTAGCAGCAACATCTGTGATCAAATTAAAAGTCAATTTCCGGCTGTTTGGAAATATTGGTACAAGATTAGTATTTTTAATGTGCTTAAAGGATATAGAACCATTACCTCCACATGACAGTTATGGGACACTAAAGAGCACAGAAACAGGCCGTTTGTCTCGTCTTATCAATGTCAACCAAGTAGGCAGTCTCGGCTAATCCCATTTCCTTGCAATTGGACCATATCCCCCCCGAATATTTACAATCCATATATCTGTCCAAATGTCTTCTGGAAGTCAAATTGTCACTGCCTCTCTAGCTTCCTCTGGCACCTCATTCGGATAAGGATTATTCTCAGAGCGAAAAGGTTGCCTCCGAGATCCCTCTTAGATCTCCAGCTTTCGCCACTGTCCTGAGAAAAAGACCGTGAGTGTCCACTTTATCCATGCTTCTCAGAATTCTGTACTCTTCGCCACTCAGCCTCCTATACGCCAAAGAAAAAAGTCCCACCTTATCCAGTTTCTCCCTATAACTGAAGTCCGCAAGCCCAGGTAACATTCTGGACCCTATTCAACTTAATGTTATTCTTTCTAAAGTATTTATTCACAAAATGCTGGAGTAACTCAGCAGGTCAGGCAGCATCTCAGGAGAGAAGGAATGGGTGACGTTTTGGGTCGAGACCCTTCCTCAGACTGATGTCCGGGGGGCGGGACAAGGGAAGCTTTTCTTATTCTTTCTAAAGGTGGGCGGCCATAACTGCACACATTACCTTCGGTGTGATCTCACCAACATCTCCTACAGCTGAAGATAGACACAAAAAGCTGGAGTAACCCAGCGGGACAGGCAGCAACTCTGGAGAGATGGAATGGGTGACGTTTCGGGTCGAGACTCTTCTTCAGAAGAAGGGTCTCGACCCAAAACATCACCCATTCCATCTGTCCAGAGATGCTGCCTGTCCCGCTGAGTTACTCCAGCTTTTTGTGTCTATCTTCCGTTTAAACCAGCATCTGCAGTTCCTTCCTACAAATCTCCAACCGCTGCATGTCCCAACTTTTGTATTCATTACCCCTGACAATGTAAGTGTACCAGATGCCTTCTTCACCATGCTGTCCATCTGACTTGCTACTTTCAGGTAACAATGCGCCTGTACTCATACATCTCTCGGTTCTGCAACACTCTCCAGTTTGTACCATTTACTGTTGAGGTCCTACCCTGGTTTGACACACCAAGGTGCAACACCTCACATTTGTCAGTGTCAAGTTTCATTCCTTGGCTCACCTTCCCGACTAATCTAGATCCGGTTGTATTTTACGATATCCTTCCTCACTGTCTGTCATAACCAATAATAAACTACCATAAATATAGATGCCCTTCTTTTAAACAATAGACAATAGGTGCAGGAGGAGGCCATTCGGCCCTTCGAGCCAGCATCGCCATTCAATGTGATCATGGCTGATCATTCTCAATCAGTACCCCGTTCCTGCCTTCTCCCCATACCCCCTGACTCCCCTATCCTTAAGAGCTCTATCCAGCTCCCTCTTGAATGCATTCAGAGAATTGGCCTCCACTGCCTTCTGAGGCAGAGAATTCCACAGATTCACAACTCTCTGACTGAAAAAGTTTTTCCTCATCTCTGTTCTAAATGGCCTACCCCGTATTCTTAAACTGTGGCCCCTTGTTCTGGACTCCCCCAACATTGGGAACATGTTTCCTGCCTCTAACATGTCCAACCCCTTAATAATCTTATACGTTTCGATGATTGTAAAGAAATTAATTTTAGTCTCAGGTGCTGCACTGGATTAAAGGATATACTTATGGGTCTTGTGTTCTGGTGTGACCAATCTTTCACCATCCCCGCCAAACATTTTAGTAACCTGGATTCAAAACTTCATTGAATTTCTGCCTTCGTAATTTGGTTGTCGTCTAGTTCAGTATTATAAAATGAACGCGCAATTAATTATCATTCCAACACCACACATATATTGCTGTGATCACTGTTTAAAAGGTATTTGAATAATTTTTAAACATTAAATCCTGTGTGCATTTACATAGAGTCACAGACTCTATGACTCTATGTAAATGCACACAGGGATTTAATCTTTGTGATCATCATATTTTGAAATCTGCTCAAAATTAAAATTGGAATGGGAGGGAATTATTTTTGGCAATCTGTGGATATACTTCACTTGCAAAGGTGAGCGCAAACCTGGAGAATGATTGAACACACATCAAGGGACAGGGATGAGAAACTTCAAGCATTTTATTCAGTCCTTGGTGTGCAGCTCCTTACTCCACCAGTTGTGCCTTTGTGCACAAGGACAGAGTATATATGTTCTTGACATTCAGTTTGAATATTCCATTGACTAATAACTCCTTTATTAAATGATGCTCATTACTTATATATGCTTTAAACAATTCAACTATTAGTCCTGAACTCAATTGCTTATTTCTTTCTTCCAAGTTGTAGTTTTAGTTTTAGAGATACAGCGCGGAAACAGGGCCTTCGGTCCGCACCGCCCAGCGGTCCCCCACACATTAACATTACCCTACACACACCAGGGACAATTTTATATTGAAACCAAGTCAATGAACCTACAAACCTGTACGTCTTTGGAGTTTGGGAGGAAACCGAAGATCACGGAGAAAACCCACGCAGGTCACGGGGAGAACGTACAAACTCCGTACAGACGGCGCCCGTAGTCAGGATCAAACCTGGGTCTCTGGCGCTGTAAATCAGTAGCTCTACTGCTGCGCCACCGTGCTGCCCTATTTTCCCAGTGCCACTGTAATTGTGATCAGTCGTTGGCTTATCATGGAGTGATGCATGCACCATAGATGACCAGGGTTCAGAACCAATGTTTGATGCCATTGTTTGCATTAAACTATACCAAAATTATTTGATCGCATTTCTGTGAAGAGCCGTGTGTCAAAGGTGTTAAAGCCATAACATAATATAAATAGCCATTATCGTGGTTAAAGGTTCAAATCAGTCTCATGTGTCAGAAGGTCACATCCAGTTTAAATTCCAGTTTAAATTCCACCTCCAGTTAAAATTCCATTTGGAATATTTTGGAGGACCAAGAACCAAGGAACTGCAGATGCTGGTTTATACTGAAGATAGATACAAAGTGCTGGAGTAACTCAGCGGGACAGGCAGCATCTCTGGAGAGACCCTTCAAACGAAGAAGGGTCTTGACCCGAAACGTCACCCATTCCTTCTATCCAGAGATGCTGCCTGACCCGCTGAGTTTCTCCAGCAATTTGTGTCTAAACCAGTCTCATTCTCCCCGATAGCTCTGAAGACTTTGCTCACTTTGCCTTGCCTTCATACATGCCACCACAGGCTTTGGGAAACAAACTGATAAACAAGCTCTAACTAATTTAAGGTCTTGGCACATCATCTTGCCATACAGTAGTACTGCTAGTTTAAATTTGTAAAAGCAAATAACAGATAACAAGGGAAACCCTGGTGACAGGTAGCAGGACATTATATTAAAGACACCAGCTTGTGTCTGGGAAATGTTTCACTCCACTTGTCGGTACAATTTAAATGGACTAGATTCAAACACATTTAAGAGATTCTGACTCGCCCTTTAATGCCTACAGCTTTGTTCAATTGTGGTTTCTGTATCACCATGCAATGTTGCTTCTGTGAATCATCTCAACTAATTCACCGTGACATGCTGTTTCCTGCTTTTCTACCTTGCGTATGATGATGATTTGTCAAAGTTGTTAAAACTACAAATATATAGACTATATAGACACACACACACACACATTTATACATGTGTGTGTGTATAGATATATATATATATATGTGTGTGTGTGTGTGTTTGTGTGTGTGTAATACATATATATAAATATATATATACACACACACAAATATACACACATACATACATACATGCAAACATATAGATGGACATAAAATGCTGGAGTAACTCAACTGGACAGGCAGCATCTCTGGAGAGAAGGATATTTCAGGTTCTGAGTTACTCCAACGTTTTGGGTCCATCTTCGGTTTAAACCAGTTCGTTCCCACACATACATACATACATACATATACATATATATAAATATATACGTACACATACACAAACATATATATATATGCAGCAAGCAAATATGTAGAGAACCTATCAGCAACTGAAAGATTGAAAGCTCTCGTCAATAAATACTTGATTTTTTTTCTCTTTGGAGGTGTAAAGAATTGTGTTTTTTTCTGGGGAAAAAAACTTCAGGAAATTTATTTCAAAATCATTAACCATAATGAAATAAACCTCCCCAATCACTTATGTTTTACAAAATCCCTGACATCCATTAGCACTTGCGAGCATCATCCTTATTCAAGCATACAATTCTTCTCAATTAATCACGTTCCAATGTTCCGTACACTGAATATCAAATCAGAGCCTTGTCTCAATTTGTGACAGTGGTTCTTTTTCACATTAACACCTTCTAGTAAAAGCTCATTTTAGCATTTTCTTTCATGCAACAGCACTGCATTTGTTTTACTTTGAGCTACACTGAATACCAAATGATTGAGCAAACTGAGGTACAAATGCTGCAAATTGGCCATTTTTACATACAGCCTCCAGGAGCCTTTCTGTCAGTGCACAATAATGCTGCAAATTAGTTTTGCATCCAGCAGGCTAGTTGAGCGGAGGCAACTCAGTTCGGTGAAACTGGGAAGGTAGTTAGTTAGGAACATTCCTCATTTAATAAGCAAGAGGGAAAAAAAACATTTGCCGGAAGAGACAGCAGGATAATGACTTAGCAGCAATGCTTTTAACTGCACAGTGTGTTAAATACACACCTGGCTGCAGATGTTTACAACTGAGATTAACAAAAGACTTAATCAACAATGATCACGGCTTAAATTCTAACAGTGAAAATACTTTGTCTCATGAGAAGTGGCAGAATCTGAAAGTGACCTGGCATTACGAAGTGCATAATTGGAGAAGAGCTTTGAATCTAAGTGAGCAGAAAAGCGGAGTGTCACGATGCCAATAATCCCTGTGGAACTTGAAGCTGAAAGGTCAGAGTTTCCCTAATTATAACGAACAGCCAAGCTGAAAGGTTGCTTGTCATTGTGGGAGAGTCGCCTGTGTTCGGTGGCGGAAAAAAAACCCTCTTGCTGTTATATTCTGCAGGTACTTTTCCCCAATCTGAACTTGAAAAGCTCTTGGGTTGACACCAAATGCTGGAGTAACTCAGCGGTTCAGGCAGCATCTCCGGAGAGAAGGAATGAGTGACGTTTCGGGTCGAGACCCTTCTTCAGACCTCTTCTGAAGATCTCTTTATTAGTTTTTACATTAAGTTTCTCCTTGTGTTCATTCCTGACAGGAGTGCTTAATGCTAAACGACTGTTCCAAGCATGCAAGCAGTGCTTTAGCAACTCAACCAGGAAGCCTTTAGCATGCATGAGCCAACCCAACCGGTCGGTGCAATGTGTCATCTTGGCTACATTTTAGGGAAAGTGTCTGCCCCCAATCAAAACAGAAAATCGGGTAGATGCTCAGAATAGGGAATCGAAGACCAGAGGACAGAGGTTTAAGGTGAAGGGGAAAAGATTTAATAGGAATCTGAGGGGGTAACTTTTTCCACACAGGTGGGCGTAATAATCTTTATTTCCAAATGACTTCATAAGTGCAGAAATTCTAGGAGCAGAATAAGGCCATTCGGCCCATCAATTCAACTCCACCATTCAATCATGGCTGATATTTGGATGTTTCCACCAGTGGGAGAGTCATAGAAACATAGAAAATAGGTGCAGGAGTAGGCCATTCGGCCCTTCGAGCCTGCACCGCCATTCAATATGATCATGGCTGATCATCCAGCTCGGTAACCTGTACCTGCCTTCTCTCCATACCCCCTGATCCCTTTAGCCACAAGGGCCACATCTAACTCCCTCTTAAATATAGGACTTAAGGTCAGTCTAGGACTAAGGATGCAGAATTACAGGACGTTCTTTTAGGAAGGAGATAAGGAGAAATTTCTTTAGTCAGAGGGCGGTGAATCGGAGGAATTCTTTGCCACAAAAGGCTGCGGAGGCCAAGTCAGTGGATATTTTTAAGGCAGAAGTGGATAGATTCTTGATTAGTACAGGTGCTTTTTGAGGTTATGGGGAGAAGGCAGGAGAATGGGGTTAGGAGGGAGTGATAGATTAAATTAAATTAAAGCGTTTCATTCTACCTCGGCACACGTGACAATAAACTAAACTGAACTGAAAATTCAACTGATACTTCTCTACATATGAAGTGTGAGAAAATAACTGCAGATGCTGGTACAAATCGAAGGTATTTATACACAAAATGCTGGAGTGGAGTAACACAGCAGGTCAGGCAGCATCTCAGGAGAAAAGGAATAGGTGACGTTTCAGGTTCAGAATGAATGAAAAGAGTTCTCATAGCACAGTGCGTGTGTCAGCGTTTGATTTTAATGGTCAAAATTAATGCTACTAGATTCTGTGAATGACATGTCAAGATAAAGTACTTAGAAATCCAATAAATTCCGACAGCTATTTTTTTAAGAAATCAACAAAATCAACTTTATTTTAAAACAACATATTCCTATGAAAGATGGATAACTGCATGCAAAAATCTTTTTTTTTTTTAAACGGGCACTTCAAACAAATGCAAAATATACCTAGAAATGTCACTGGACGGACCTTGCTGTCGGTTTGTTCACGTGTGAGTTGTGCTTGTGACACCTCCACATAAGTGCAGGTTTTGTTGGTTGTCTTAGCTTGCCGTGGTCCCTGTCATAGAGGACGTCCTAGGTAGCGAAGACTGAGTCGCCAGTTTTCGTCAGCTTGCCGTCGCCTATGTGGTAGGTTGTCTTAGCTTGTCAATAGACAATAGACAAGCTAAGCCGTCACCTATGTGGTAGGTTGTCTTAGCTTGTCGCAGGGATTGTCGTGGACATTGTCGTACGGTTATTTTCTTCGGCGATCTGCTACGACTTTGACAGTCGCCGGCAATCGCCTAAAAAAAATCGCCAAAGTGGAACAGGCCCTTTACTCTACTGAACCTACGTCTGCGATGTAGGCAAGGGAAGGATGTGGGAGTGAAGAAGCATCTCGGGAGAGAAGGAATGGGTGACGTTTCGGGTCGAGACCCTTCTTCAGACTGATGTCAGGGGGGCGGGACAAAGGAAGGATATAGGTGGAGACAGGAAGATAGAGGGGGAACGGGAAGGGGGAGGGGAAGAGAGGGACAGAGGAACTATCTAAAGTTGGAGAAGTCGATGTTCATACCACTGGGCTGCAAGCTGCCCAGGCGAAATATGAGGTGCTGTTCCTCCAATTTCTGGTGGGACTCACTATGGCACTGGAGGAGGCCCATGACAGAAAAGTCAGACTGGGAATGGGAGGGGGAGTTGAAGTGCTCAGCCACCGAGAGATCAGATTGGTTAATGCGGACTGAGCGCAGGTGTTGAGCGAAGCGATCGCCGAGCCTGCGTTTGGTTTCGCCGATGTAAATAGGTTGACATCTGGAGCAGCGGATGCAATAGATGAGGTTGGAGGAGGTGCAGGTGAACCTCTGTCTCACCTGGAAGGACTGTTTGGGTCCTTGGATGGAGTTGAGGGGGGAGGTAAAGGGACAGGTGTTGCATCTCCTGCGGTTTCCTAATTGTCCAAGCGCTCCTTTTCTCAACAATCCACAGCCGGTTTCTTTGAAATGTTTTAAGTGCAAGTATTTACATGTTAATGAGCAACAATTTACGAAAATGGATCATCAATATTCCGCAGTCATCTTTTAATTTAAATGGAGAACAGCAGGAAATGGCACCTTCTCTTGCTCTGGGTCAGGCGGTCTGCCTCATGGATTACGCACTTAATCATACGTGCCCCTCTAACCTCTTCCCCAGTAGTACCTTGACTATCTGCATTTACATTCTTTTCCCAGCGGTTGCAACATGAAGGAAAAATGTTGAGAAGAAATTTGAATCTATGGAATATGCTTTCAAGAGAGAGCTAGATAGAGCTCTTAAAGATAGCAGAGTCAGGGGGTATGGGGAGAAGGCAGGAACGGGGTACTGATTGTGAATGATCAGCCATGATCACATTGAATGGCGGTGCTGGCTCGAAGGGCCGATTGGCCTCCTCCTGCACCTATTGTCTATTGTGTTTACATACTTGTGCTGCTGCAGGTAAGAAGTTTTCTGCTCGGTTCGGTACATATGGCAATAAAACACTATTGACACTCGACCCACCGCTCTCTGTAAAATAAAATCATGCCCAACGGAGCTCGTTTACACTTCCCTCCTCTGATCGAAAACCGGTGCTGTCTGGCATTTGACATTTTCACCCTTGGTAAACGGTTCTGAAATTCTCCCCTGTCTATGCCTCTCATCATTTACTTATTCCTATCAGGTCTCCCTTCAACCTCCGATGATCCAGAGAAAACAGTTTAGGTTTATCCAACCTCTCCTGAGAGCTAATATCCTCCGATCCAGGCAGCATTCTGGTAAAAAAAATAAGTTTAAGGTGAGGGATGAGATTTAATAGGAGCCAGAGGGGTGACTTTTTCTTTTACACCAAGGTTGGTGGGGGTATGGAAGGAGCTGCCAGAGGAGGTTGTCGAGGCTGGGACTATCGCAACGTTTAAAAAACATTAAGAAACATGGATCGGAGGGGGTTTAGAGGGATAAGGCCCAAACGCAAGCAGGTGGGACGAGTGTAGATGGGACACTTTGATCAGTGTGGGCAAGTTGGGCGGAAGGGTCTGTTTCCACGTTGTATGACTTTAAACCTTTTTTTGCACCATCTCCAAAGCCTCCTCATGCTCCCTGTTTTGGGGCAACCAGCACTGAAAACAATACTTCAAATGCGGCCTAACCAAAGCTTTCTGCAGTTGCAATGTGACTTCCTGACGCTTACCTGTGAAGGCAAGCATGCCACATGCCTTGTTTACCACTCTGTCTACTTGTGATGTTACTTTCAGGGAGTTATGGACCCAAGACCCCTCTGTACATCAATGCTGTTAAAGACCTTGTGATTATTTGTATCCTTTCTCCTTACATTTGAGCATTCAACTGTACATTTTCTGTTGGTTGTTATGCCTCGTCTCAACAGGACTCCCAAACTGACGCCAACTTATGGATTTGAAGGTATCACAAAATGCTGGAGTAACTCAGCGGGTCAGGCAGCATCCAGGAGAGAAAGAATGGGCGACGTTTTGGGTTGAGGCCCTTCTTCAGGCTGGTGTATGCTTCAGATCAGTCTGAAGATGGGTCTCGACACGAAACGTCACCCATTCCTTCTCTCCGAGATGCTGCCCGACCTGCTGAGTTACACCAGTATTTTGTGATACCTTCCATCTGTACCAGCATCTGCAGTTATTTTCCTATCCAACTTATGGATTTAGTTTGTTAAATACAAACTCTTCACCCAGAGGGTTGTGAATCTGTGGAATTCTCTGCCACAGAAGGCAGTTGAGGCCATTTCACTGGATGTTTTCAAGAGATAGCTAGATATAGCTCTTAGGGCTAACAGAATCAAGGGATATGGTGAGAAAGCAGGAACAGGGTACTGATTTTGGAAAATCAGCCATGATCATATTGAATGGCGGTGCTGGCTTGAAGGGCCGAATGACCTACTCCTACACCTATTTTCTATGTTTCTATGCCTCTGTGTTTCATTTGTTGATTTTGATTGGGTGCTTTGAAAAGGGAACCAATTCCTAACACATTTGAGCTGTATTCAAACCCAGGTCTCACTGGGGAAAGGAAAGCAGGGAGCAATTACAATGTTTGTAAACGCATCAAAAAAAACCGACGGAAACGCTTACACTTTAGACTTCTTGCAGTTAAAGCAATTCCACATCACAAGTAGTTTTTCACATTATTTTCAGTGGATGTTTAAAATTAAAGCAAGTAGAGAAACGGCGGCACAGCGGTAGAGTTGCTGCCTTACAGCGAATGCAGCGCCGGACACTCAGGTTCGATCCTGACTACGGGCGCCGTCTGTACGGAGTTTGTACGTTCTCCCCGTGACCTGCGTGGGTTTTCTCCGAGATCTTCGGTTTACTCCCACACTCCAAAGACGTACAGGTGTGTAGGTTAATTGGCTGGGCAAATGTTTTTTAAAAATTGTCCCTAGTGTGTGTAGGATAGTGTAATGTGTGGGGATCGCTGGGCGGTGCGGCACGGACCCAGTGGGCCGAAGGGCCTGTTTCCGCGCTGTATCTCCAAATCTAAATCTAAATCTAAAATTTTTACAATGTGTTTTTATTTTGTGGAATGCATTAGCTTACTGTTTTGAATTGCCTGCTTAAGCTGCTCCTTGGTGAAAATTTGATTAATGAGTCAGCAAAAAAAACACACACAATCCCTGAAACATCCTCTATGAAAACACCTCAACAGGGAATACCTGGGGAAACACATCTGTGGTTCTTTGTTTATAAAGATCCTTGTCGATTCTGGCGGAAGGGAACAAAAAGTATTGTACCATGGCAACGCGCATCAACATATTTACGGAGACAAGTCAAGGCAAAAACCATTTCATATAAATTAGTCACAGTGGCTACTGTTGACTAGAAACCTAGCAGGGGTTTTGCATTTCATTCCTACATTTTTTTTTACATTAATTTCCTGATTGCTCTTCTGCTCAGACCTGTCTTCCAGTGCAGGGAACATTTTCTATTTCATAACAAGAACCCAATTTTTTTTTGCTGGGGGGAAAATGGGCAGTTTCCTTTGTACTGGAAGGAATTGCAGATGCTAGTTTACACCGAATATAGACACAAATTGCTGGAGTAACTCAGCGGGACAGGCAGCGTCTGTGGATGGAAGGAATGGGTGACGTTTCGGGTCGAGACCCTTCTTCAGACCCTTTGTAACTGACTGCAAACTTCAGGGTTTCCAGAACAATGCACAGAGTCTACAACTTGCTGTCAGTTGTTCAGCGTTCCATGTTAAGGACATACTCCAAAATTAGACTCTGCATGGAGTGCAAAGATGAAGTGTAATTTTAGGACAACAGGCCAGCACTACACTATGAAATTTGCCCAAATATCCCACACCAGCTTAGATCTGGCATAGATCTCACTGTGCCTCGGTACACGTGACAATAATAAAACTAATCTACCATTATCTCACCCAAGTCCAGAGGCCTGACATTAAGACGCAGGACTGCTCAAGCACAAATGATTTCACAGTGAACTCCTTAGGACCAAGCATTAACACTTGACCAGGAGTCAATGTATAGCCATTTAAAGTGACTACATAACAAGTTGCTCAATCTCAACACATGTTGAGGACAATGTGAAGACTTCTTCAGCAATGGCTCTTAAATACAAATCTTCCCACAGGCCATCAGGACTGTCAACTTTTATAACTCCAGAGACTACATTTTGTCTACACTATAGTAACTTTATTAACTTTATTTATATGCTGTAACTGTAATTATTTTTTGTGCACAATCCGCAGGCATTGCCACTTTCATTTCACTGCACATCGTGTATGTGTATGTGACAAATAAACTTGACTTGACTTGAAATGTTTTATTAAAGTAAAGCTGGAAGAATATTGAGATGCGAATAAGTCATAAGGTCATAAGGAATAGGAGTAGAATTAGGCCATTCAGCCCATTGTCTACTCTGCCATTCAATCATGGCAGATCTAGCTCTCCCTCCTAACCCCATTCTCCTGCCTTCTCCCCATAACCCCTGACACCTGTACTAATAAGAATCTATCCATCTCTGCCTTAAATATATCCACTGACTTGGCCTCCACAGCCTTCTTTGGCAAAGATGCTAAAATAGTAATCCATTATATTCCTGAATAATTATTAACCCCAAACAAATTCCACATGGATGAATGCTGCTCAGCACTTATCGAGCAATGTCCTGAAATTGCTGGAGAATTGAATGTAAGAGTTATCAACTTTATCGTGGGTGGCACGGTGGCACAGCGGTAGAGCTACTGCCTTACAGCGCCAGAGACCCGGGTTCAATCCTGACTTTGGGTGCTGTCTGTACGGAGTTTGTACGTTCTCCTCGTGACCACATGGGTTTTCTCCGAGATCTTAGGTTTCCTCCCACACTCCAAAGATGTACAGGTTTGTAAGTTAATTGGCTTGATATAAATGTAAATTGGCCCTAGTGTGTGTAGGGTAGTGTTAGTGTGTGGGGATCGGGTGGTCGGTGTGGACTCAGTGGACCCGAAGGGCCTATCTTCGCGCTGTATCTCTAAACTAAACTAAACTAAAAATCGGCGGGATGCCTGGCATTTGGGATAGACTGAACAAAGCAAAAAATTCACCATGTTTTAACTCAGATCAAAGTACATTGTGTGCTAATTGATAATTCACAACTTTACATTTGCAGCAATAAAAAAAAAACGTATTAATTGATTTCTTAACATATTTTACAGGAAAATAATATTCAAGCATTGACATTTTTAAAAATCAACACAGCATTTCTGAAACATGGGGAAATGCTGCTGTAAACAAATTCTGCAAGCATTTTTATTTGGAGACTTAAAAGCAAAGCATCGGAAGTGATCTCCTGCTACTTCAACTATTTTATGGAAAGCCTTATGGAACATATCAAAAGATTTCTGCTCATTAGTTTGACATGTATGCAGTTAACTTGATATTCATTATGAACATGTAGAAAGTTAATTTGGTTTCTGAAAACACACGTTCACTTAACTGCATTATCCTTTCCTATTAACAGTCTCAAACACCAATTAACACCTTATCAGTACTTTAGGCTTGTGTCCAAGATTGTGCTAATGATTGTAAGTCCAGGAAAAGCACCACTTAAAACAAAAAAAACAGGAAGGAAACTTTCAAAAACAAGGAAGACTGCAATTAGGATTTTAAATTAGTATAAATCAAACACAATAACAGGCTTTAAGTTCAATTTGCTTTCGAAAAGACAACTTATTTTAATAAGCCCGGCTAATATTTTCCTTGATGGGGCAATGTAGAAGAGGGTGTACCATATTAAAGACAGATTCAGGTGGTCTGAAACAAATAACATGGAGCATCTAAAGAAAATGGAAATCTGAAACTTGCTCTCCACCTACCCAGTAATGTGCACATTTTAAGTCAATTGAAGTTTTGGTTTTGGTAAGGATATCCAGAAAGTAAACAAATATTTTGTAAAAGGGGATGAAGCATTATTTAACTCAGTCGGGCACATGGAAGCTCGATTTTAATCATGTATTGCTTTTTCTGCTGACTAGACAGCACACAGGTCTCGTCGGTCATGGTCGGCCTGCGGGGAGATTAAAAGGGGCAGTGTAAGTGTTGGAAATGCTGCCCGTATTTTATCGGGATGCCTCACAGCATGGTTTGGGACTCCCTCCATCCAAGACAGCAAGAAATTGCAGAGAGTTGTGAATGTAACCCAGACCATCACACAAAACCAACCTCCCTTCCATTAAATCCATCTACATTTCATGCTGCCTCGTCAAAGCCACCAGCATAATCAAGGACCAGTCTCACTGTAGTCACTTCCTCTTCTCCCCTCTCCCATCAGGCAAGAGGTACATCTGTTTGAAAACGTATACTTCCAGATTCAGAGACAGTTTCTTCCCAGCTGTTATGATGCAACCGAACCATTCTCTCACCAGTTAAAGTGCGGTCCCGACACGAACTAAAGGAGACACGAACTATCTTTAATCGGACATTATCAGACATTATCAATGGAGCCACGAACTATCTCTAATCGGACATTATCAGACATTATCAATGGAGCCACGAACTATCTTTAATCGGACATTATCAGACATTATCAATGGAGCCACAAACTATCTTTAATCGGACATTGTCGGACTTTATCTTGCACTAAATGTTGTAACCTTTATCTGTACACTGTGGACAGATTGGTTGCAATCATATATAGTCATTTCTTTGACTGGATAACACGAAGCATAAGATTTTCACTGTAACTCAGTTCATGTGACAAAAATAAACTAAAGTAGAGGATCAATCTGCTGAAATGCCAACAACTCCCTTTCCCTTCGAAGGGTCTCGACCTGAAACGTCACCCATTCCTTCTCTCCTGAGATGCTGCCTGACCTGCTGAGTTACTTCAGCATTTTGTGAATAAATACCTTCGATTTGTACCAGCATCTGCAGTTATTTTCTTATACTCCCTTTCCCATGATTCTTTTAAGAAAATGGGGGGGGGCGGGGGAAAGCGGGCAGATGGAGTACTGCAAAAATAAAAACACATGAAGTGCTGGAGTAAGTCAGTAGATCAGGCGAACTTGGATGGGTGATGTTTCAGGTTGGGACCATTCTTCAGACTGAGTACGATACCTGCTGCCTTGCTTCCATTGGTGTGAAATTAGCATTGGAAGTTATGTTGTACCTTTGTAGCAAACTCAATGCCAGCATTTATTTCGAGAGGGCTTGTATACAAAAACAGGGATGTAATGCTGAGGCTCGATAAAGCGCTGGTCAGGCCACATCTGGGGTATTGTGAGCAATTTGGGCACTGTATCTGAGGAAGGATGTGCTGGCCCTGGAGAGGGTCCAGAGTGAGGTTGACAACAATGATCCCAGGAATGAGTGGGTTAACCTATGATGAGTGTTTGTCGGCACTGGGCCTGTACTCGCTGGAGTTTAGAAGAATGAGGGGGGACCTCATTGAAACGTACAAAATAGTGAAAGGCTTGGATAGACTGCATGTAGTGAGGATGTTTCCACTAGTGGGAGAGTCTCGGACTAGAGGTCATAGCCTCAGAATTAAGGGATGTTCCTTTAGGAAGGAGATGAGGAGGAATTTCTTTAGTCAGAGGGTGGCGAATCTGTGGAATTCTTTGCCACAGAAGGCTGTGGAGGCCAAGTCAGTGGATATTTTTAAGGCAGAGATAGATAGATTCTTGATCAGTACAGGTGTCAAGAGGTTATGGGAAAAAGGCAGGAGAATGTTTGGAGGGAGAGATAGATCAGCCATGATTGAATGGCGGAGTAAACTGGATGGGCCGAATGGCCTAATTATGCCCCTATCACTTATGATCTTCATTTTATTAGTCTCTAAGTTGCTTAACACTGAAGTAGCTACACACAGATGTTCAATTACATGACATTAAGTCAAATGCACATCACAAGATGAGGCACTGAATGATTGTTTCGTGTTACGTTTCCGACGTTGTGCTTCTGACTGCAAAGATGATTTGACGCGAGTCAGCAAAGCTGAAATCGAATGACAATATTAAGGTTGGTCTGGAGTGGCAGTCTAATAAACCTGCCTGTCCTTAGATGGATCAAAATGCATAGCATGTGAGCTCTCCAACTGCATCAGATTAGATTAGTCCCACAAGCACCACCACAATAAAGATGCAGCATTACAGGCAGACACACAGAACTGCAGATGCAGGTTCGCAAACAAAAAGGACACTAAGTGCTCTGACTAATTCAGCAGGACAGGCAGCAACTCTGCCTGAACTGCTGAGTTACTCCAGCATTTCGTCCCTTTTTTCTGCAGCATTAAATGGCTCTGCGTTGCAAGGATGGAGAAGACAATGGAGCAATTTTCCACCGGGGATGAATAATGTTTTGTCGTATGGTATGGACAGATAAACACAATAGACAATAGACAATAGACAATAGGTGCAGGAGGAGGCCATTCGGCCCTTCGAGCCAGCACCGCCATTCAATGTGATCATGGCTGATCATTCTCAATCAGTACCCCGTTCCTGCCTTCTCCCCACACCCCCTGACTCCGCTATCCATAAGAGCTCTATCTAGCTCTCTCTTGAATGCATTCAGAGAATTGGCCTCCACTGCCTTCTGAGGCAGAGAATTCCACAGATTCACAACTCTCTGACTGAAAAAGTTTTTCCTCATCTCAGTTCTAAATGGCCTACCCCTTATTCTGAAACTGTGGCCCCTTGTTCTGGACTCCCCCAACATTGGGAACATGTTTCCTGCCTCTAACGTGTCCAACCCCTTAATAATCTTATACGTTTCGATAAGATCTCCTCTCATCCTTCTAAATTCCAGTGTATACAATGCTTGTCGCTCCAGTCTTTCAACATATTCAACACAAAGTGCTGGAGTAACTCAGCGGGACAGGCAACATCTCTGGATAGAAGGAATGGGTGACGTTTCTGAAGAAGGGTCTCGACCCAAAACGTCACCCATTCCTTCTATCCAGAGATGCTGCCTGTCCCAGCATTTTGTGTCTATCTTCGATGTAAACCAGTATCTGCAGTTCCTTCCTACACGAGAACACGATGGAGATTGAACGACAACCCCAAACAAGAGAGGAACAGCAACAATGAGCTGAGCAGCAAGAGTTTCATTCCCATGTAACCCATCCATTCTTTTGCTTTGCTTAACTGCCTTCTTTCACACAAACCTGTTTCACAATATTCCCCTTGGCAATTAATGGGACGGCGATTTCCCAGTCTATTGTACAACTGTCAATGTTTCAACTGGAAGCTCAAGTCCACAGTGCTGAGATGACTCGGAGATTTCTGTGCAGAAATGTAATAATTTAAAATCACGGCTGGCAATTTCAATCTTGCAAGGGAAGAAAGAGTGGATAGACTAGGCTTATACTCGCTGGAATTTAGAAGACTGAGGGGGGATCTTATTGAAACATATAAAATTCTTAAGGGGTTGGAGAGGCTAGATGCGGGAAGATTGTTCCCGATGTTGGGGAAGTCCAGAACCAGGGGTCACAGCTTAAGGATAAGGGGGAAGTCTTTTAGGACCGAGATGAGAAAACATTTCTTCACACAGAGAGTGGTGAGTCTGTGGAATTCTCTGCCACAGAAGGTAGTTGAGGCCAGTTCATTGGCTATAATTAAGAGGGAGTTAGATGTGGCCCTTGTGGCTAAAGGGATCAGGGGGTATGGAGAGAAGGCAGGTACAGGATACTGAGTTGGATGATCAGCCATGATCATATTGAATGGCAGTGCAGGCTCGAAGGGCCGAATGGCCTACTCCTGCACCTATTTTCTATGTTTCTATGTTTCTAAGTGCTTCGATAAAGACTTCCCTTTACTCTTTTTAAAAGTAAAATGAAAACCTGCCCAATGAATTCACGTAAGAAAATCATGGACTCGAGCTGCTGAAGACATTCACAGCGCAAAAGCTGGGGTTTGTTTTCTTGACATAATACTCCTCCAGTGAGTGGCAGAGTTCAAACACAGTATGGCACTGTGCCTGTTAAATGCATCGTCGAAGTGTGTGTGTGTGTGGGCAATAGTAATTCTTATTCAAAAGAAAACATGCCCACCAAAAGATTTACAACTAAAGCAGTTAGACAGACATTTCCTCTCATGGAAGGATGTCAATAGCTTACCACTTTGGAACTTCATCAATCAGCAGAATCACTCGAGTAACTATTTTGGCAACCTTGCAACTATTTTTCTGACAGTCATATATTTTCGAGGAAAATCAAATGCAGAGGCAGAGCAGAATAGCTACAGTGAGAATATTACAGGAGTTTACAAGACAAGGTAATCCAAGATCAAGAATAACCTTCCAACTAATGGTGGATACTTCATATCTATAAGATAAGGATATAATTAATGCAGGCGGCAGGGTGGTGCAGCGGTAGAGCCACTGCCTTACAGCGCCAGAGAACCGGGTTCAATCCTGACCACGTGGGCTCCCCGCAGTGCTCCACGTGACCTGCGTGGGTTTACTCCGAGAACTTCGGTTTCCTCCCAGACTCCAAAGGTGTACAGGTGTGTAGGCTAATTGGCTTGGTCTAAATGTAAAAATTGTCCCTAGCGTGTGTAGGATAGTGTTAATGTGCGGGGATCGCTGGGCGGCACGGACTCGGTGGCCGAAGGTCCTATTTCCGCGCTGAATCTCTAAACTAAACTAATAGACAATAGGTGCAGGAGGAGGCCATTCGGCCCTTTGAGCCAGCACCGCCATTCAATGTGATCATGGCTGATCATTCTCAATCAGTACCCCGTTCCTGCCTTCTCCCCATACCCCCTGACTCCGCTATCCTTAAGAGCTCTATCTAGCTCTCTCTTGAATGCATTCAGAGAATTGGCCTCCACTGCCTTCTGAGGCAGTGAATTCCACAGATTCACAACTCTCTGACTGAAAAAGTTTTACCTCATCTCAGTTCCAAATGGCCTACCCCTTATTCTTAAACTGTGGCCCCTTGTTCTGGACTCCCCCAACATTGGGAACATGTTTCCTGCCTCTAACGTGTCCCACCCCTTAATAATCTTATACGTTTCGATAAGATCTCCTCTCATCCTTCTAAATTCCAGTGTATAATGCAACACATCCAATATAATGTACTATATGCTTTATAAACAATTACAAGAATTGTTTCTCCATAGGGAAATAAACTAAGAAAATCCCTGCTGATTTTATTTTGTATCACCTTGCGTTCTCCCAAGTTCTTCAAAAATAAAGGGCCATAAAATTCCATACAACTATAACCATGATAAATGTGCCAGGCACCAATGATATCTGCCATGATCAGCGCGTTTACATTTAGTTTAAAGGAATATGTTCGCGGTTGGTTTCTACAACATAATCGGTGGATACAAAATGATTTAATTTAAAAAAGAGGGAATGTCCACGAAGCAAATTAACGCTCAATAACGTTTTTGTTTTTTTTTCCTTCTCTCTCTTTCTCTCTTTCTTTCTACTATTTTTCTTTAAAAGCCATAAAATTATGGGGTACAATGACTGTAACAAGATATATGTGAAGTACATTGATGTATTTAACCTCTAATAAAAAATAAAAAAATAAAAATAAAAAATAAATTTAAAAATAAATAAATAAATAACACCGACCAAGTGGTTCAGTGCAAAACAAAATGGTCTGCATTCATCTGCGCTTGAGCTGCTGGAAGACATGCACAGCCCAAAAGCTGGTATGTTTAATTAACATAGAGTACTCATATCATATCATATCATATCATATATATACAGCCGGAAACAGGCCTTTTCGGCCCTCCAAGTCCGTGCCGCCCAGTGATCCCCGTACATTAACACTATCCTACACCCACTAGGGACAATTTTTTTTTTTTTTACATTTACCCAGCCAATTAACCTACATACCTGTACGTCTTTGGAGTGTGGGAGGAAACCGAAGATCTCGGAGAAAACCCACGCAGGTCACGGGGAGAACGTACAAACTCCTTACAGTGCAGCACCCGTAGTCAGGATCGAACCTGAGTCTCCGGCGCTGCATTCGCTGTAAAGCAGCAACTCTACCGCTGCGCCACCGTGCCGCTACCTACTCCTCCAGTGAGTGGCAGAGTTCAAATACAGTATGGCACTGTGATTGTTAAATGCATCTTTGACTCGTGCGTAGGCGATAGTCATTCTTATTCAAGTCTTTATTGGAGCGTCTCACTGCAAGATTGTGTGGATGTCACGTCTCTCAGAGACTGTGCCTCAGTTCATCTCTTACTTTACAGCACAAAATCGAATAAGAATGAGAGAATGGGAAAAAGGAGGGCCCAGCCTGGACTTGCGTTGTTTAAAAAAAAAAGAAAAATGAAATAAAAATGATCAATGTGGCCACCTATTCATAATTGAGCATTGTTAAATCCCAAAATGTAAAAATTGTACACTTTCTGCGCAAGGTAGGCTTTCATGGAGAAATTTACGTTTGTTTTGAGATGTTGCAACCTAGATGTGCCATCTACATGCACTCTCGCCTGCAACCACGGACGTAACATCTCCCCCAATACATCCTAGAGTCGCAGAGTCACAGTGATGCATTGTGGAAACAGGCCCTTCGGCCCAACGTCCAACTTTCCCAGTGTGAAAACAGGCCCTTCGACCCTACTATAGTTACTCAACCAGACGCAACTAAATTTAAGGCAGCTCTTCTTCTCCAAGAAGCCCTTCTTGCTTAAGGCTATACTCCGCCACCTCCAATTTAAATTCCATTTGGAATATTTCGGAGGACCAAGAACCAAGAACTTGCCCACACCGGCCAACATGTCTCAACTACACTAGTCCCACCTGTCGGTATTTGGTCCATATCCCTCCTCTCTCACTTACATTCAGGGACCCCAAGTCAAGTCAAGTCAAGTTTATTTGTCACATACACATACACGATGTGCAGTGAAATGAAAGTGGCAATGCCTGCGGATTGCGCAAAAAAAAAATTACAATCACAGCATATAAATTAAAATTTATACAGAAAAAAAATGTAGTCCCTGGAGTTATGATAGTTAACAGTCCTGATGGCCTGTGGGAAGAAACTCCGTCTCATCCTCTCCGTTTTCACAGCGTGACAGCGGAGGCGTTTGCCTGACCGTAGCAGCTGGAACAGTCCGTTGCTGGGGTGGTAGGGGTCCCCCATAATCTTGCTTGCTCTTGATCTGCACCTCCTGATGTATAGGTCCTGCAGGGGGGCGAGTGTAGTTCCCATGGTGCTTTCCGCCGAACAGCCCTTCCAGAGAGACAGAGGTTCACTGACACCTCTTTCAACCTCATCTATTGCATTTGATTATCTCCATTTGGCAGCCTCTCTTTATTGTGAGACCGAGCGTGGACGAGGCAATCGGTTTGCTGAACACTTCCACTTTGTCCACCAAAATCCACTGGTGCTTTTGGTTGCTAATCATTTCATCTCCCCGTACCATTCCCAAGCTTTCTGCCCTTGGCCTTCCCCTCTGCCAGAGTGAGGCCCCGTACAAAGTACAGACCAGTACCTTATATTTCACTTGTGTCACCGACAATCCAACTTTATCAACAAAGAAATCTTCAATTTCAAGTAATACCCTCCTACCCCTCCTGCTCTTCTCGCCCCCCCCCCCCCCCACCCCCCCTCCCGCCCTCCCCCTCCTCCCTCCCAATACTTTGGTGCGTACACATATAGTAGAAACAAGGAACTATTGGTAAACCAACATATAGTCCTCACTTTGGCATTGTTTGTATTCAATGGAGCGGAACATCACTGGTAGTGCTGAAGCATTTTCTCCAATTCTAAATTCCCTTGAACTAACACGGCAACCATGAATCAACTACATTTGTGGGTCAAGGCGTTACTGGCATATTTCTTTCCTTTGCGGATTTTTGTTTCAATGATAATTCCTTTTTGTGCGGCTGGAAGCACAAAGACTAGCCTTTGGTTTACTTTTCAGACCTATTTTATTAACAGCTCCCCGCGGTGGAATTTGAACTCGTGTCTCTGGTTCACTCGTCTCAAAACCCTGTTGCTCAGCCAGTAAATAACAAGCCCTGGTTCTAAGCCGTACTTCGGCCAAATATTAGCATTCACATACGAGGGAAAGAACTTGCTGGAACGTCCCAGGAGCAGGATTTAACTCCCGAAGAGTCAGGAAGTTCAGAATACCCAAAGTGAAAATGGAGGTGCCAATGTGTGACCCTCAACTCCACACATCCAAAGTAAGAGCGGTTGGTGGAGGCCAAGTCAATGGATATTTTTCAGGCTGAGATTGACAGTGCGGCACAGTGGCGCACAGGGCGGTACGGTGGCGCAGCGGTACAGTTGCTGCCTTACAGCGAATGCAGCGCCGGAGACTCAGGTTCGATCCTGACTACGGGTGCTGTACTGTAAGGAGTTTGTACGTTCTCCCCGTGACCTGCGTGGGTTTTCTCCGAGATCTTCGGTTTCCTCCCACACTCCAAAGACGTACAGGTATGTAGGTTAATTGACTGGGTAAATGTAAAAAAAATAATTGTCCCTAGTGTGTGTAGGATAGTGTTAATGTACGGGGATCGCTGGGCGGTGCGGACTTGGTGGGCCGAAAAGGCCTGTTTCCGCGCTGTATCTGAAATATGAATATGACAGATCCTGGATTAGGAAGAGTGTCATGGGTTACGGGGAGAAGGCAGGAGAATGGAGTTGAGAGGGAGAGACAGATCAGCCATGATTGAATGGCGGAGTAGACTGGATGGGCCGAATGACCCAATTCCACTCCTAGAACTTATGAATTCATATTTGACTTATTCATTAACTGTGTGCATGGTCATCTTGTTCTGGCCACAATGTCCTTGTGTCGTGCAATATTCCCAGAGATACATATAAGATCTTATAGAGACATATAAAATTATAAAAGGGACTGGACAAGCTAGATGCAGAAAAAATGTTCCCAATGTTGGGGGAGTCCAGAACCAGGGGCCACATTTAGAATAAAGGGGAGGCCATTTAAAACTGAGGTGAGAAGGAACTTTTTCACCCAGAGAGTTGTGAATTTGTGGAATTCTCTGCCACAGAGGGCAGTGGAGGCCAAATCATTGGATGTATTTAAGAGAGAGTTAGATAGAGCTCTGGGGGCGAGTGGAATCAAGGGATAAGGGGAGAAGTTGGGTACAGGTTACTGATTGTGGATGATCAGCCATGATCACAATGAATGGCGGTGCTGGCTCAAAGGGCCGAATGGCCTATTTTCTATGTATCTATATACGTCTGCCAAGTGCATGACTCTGTTAGCTCAGTGGGGTAATGCATTTGCAGTACATAATGCATTAAGAAAAATATTCATTTTTACTAAATATAAGTATATTGTACTGTACCAATGAAAAATTAGAGAACAGATGTGCTCTGAGGATTGGAATGCAGCAGATAAGGATTTAAGTTCAAGAAGACCCTGAGAAAGACTAAACGTAAGACTTAGTGTAAGAAAATAACTGCAGATGCTGGTACAAATCGAAGATATTCTTTTCACAAAGTGCTGGAGTAACTCAGCAGGTCAGGCAGCATCTCAGGAGAGAAGGAATGGGTGACTTACTTAAGGCTTACACTTCTATTGCATTTTTCATGATCTCATGACCGTCAAATCACTTCACAGCCGAAGAAATATTTTTTCAATAAAATCCCAGTGTTTTGGGAAATAAGAGTCACCAATTTTACAAAATATGCTGCCCCAAACCGAAATGAAGAAAATGATTAGACTTTCTTTTGATTGAGAAACCTATGCCGCCCCACACAAGTTCAAAATTCAAATAATACCCTATAATCTTTTGTATAAGGTCATAAGACATATAAAATTATAAAAGGACTAGACAAGCTAGATGCAGGAAAAGTGTTCCCAATGTTGGGGGAGTCCAGAACCAGGGGCCACAGTCTTAGAATAAAGGGGAGGCCATTTAAAACTGAGGTGAGAAGGAACTTTATCACCCAGAGAGTTGTGAATTTGTGGAATTCTCTGCCACAGAGGGCAGTGGAGGCCAAATTACTGGATGAATTTAAGAAAGAGTTGGATAGAGCTCTCGGGGCTAGTAGAATCAAGGGATATGGGGAGAAGTTGGATACAGGTTACTGATTGTGGATGATCAGCCATGATCACAATGAATGGCGGTGCTGGCTCGAAGGGCCTCCACCTGCACCTATTTTCTATGTTTCTATGTTTCTAATAATAGGAATAGGAGTTGAATTAGGATTTTCACCCCATCAAGTCTACTCCGCCAATCAACCATGGCTGATCTATCTCTTCCTCCTAACCCCATTCTCCTGCCTTCTCCACATGACCTCTAACACCCGTACCAATCAAGTATCCATTTATCTCTGCCTTAATAATATCCAGACTTGACCTCCACTGCCTTCTGTGGCAAAGAATTCCACATCTTCATCTGTATGGAAATTGGGCACTGGTTCAGCATCCCAGCAACAAAATGACACTACAGTGTGGTGTAGGGGTAGAACTACTGCCTTACAGTGTGAGAGACTCTGCTTCGATCCTGACTACGGGTGCTGTCTGTACGGAGTTTATGTTCTCCCCATGACCTGTGTGGGCTTCCTCCGAGATCTTCAGTTTCCTCCCGCATTCCAAAGGCGTACTGGTTTGTAGTCAATTAATTGGCTTGGTATAAATGTAAATTGTCCCTGGTGTGCGGGCATCGCTGGCTCGACGGGACGAAGGACCTTTATCCCACGCTGTATCTCTCAACTAAAACTAAACGAATAGAATGGCTGTGCCTCAGTAATTAGCTTACTAGACTTATTGTTAGTAATTATTAGTAATTAGACTTAGATTACAAACAGAAACATAGATTATTTATACCAATTGGATGCTCTAATTTGCAGGCAAAATTAGTAATGCCAAGCAAAAGCTACATCTTCTAGAATCAATGCTGTAATTTTTATAATCAACGTGCAGTGGTCATGAACCAAAAGAGTATATCAAAAGAAATGGCCAAAACAATGTTGTACAATGATAGGAGGCATATATGAACTGAACTAAAACCGTGTCGCACTCCATTCAAAGTTCAGCAAAAGAGCATCACAAACAAAGAATGAAGTTTTCATGACAAAACTCATTATCTGTAATCTAGTCATAGACAATAGACAATAGGTGCAGGAGGAGGCCATTCGGCCCTTCGAGCCTGCACCGCCATTCAATGTGATCATGGCTGATCATTCTCAATCAGTACCCCGTTCCTGCCTTCTCCCCATACCCCCTGACTCCACTATCCTTAAGAGCTCTATCTAGCTCTCTCTTGAATGCATTCAGAGAATTGGCCTCCACTGCCATCTGAGGCAGAGAATTGCGTCATGAAGTGCTTCTATAGTTTTCTGGCCACTGCATTGAAATGTCAGTTTATCTTAAAGGTTAACAATTCAAGACGCACATCAGTGTGTCAGTTCATTATCAAAAACGGAGGGGAAAGAGGCTGGTTTTATGCACTGGACCAAACTGCATCCACAACTCACTTGCGATATTGGGTAAAGCAGTTGCCAAACTAAGTTGTGGTGTGTCCCGACATTAGGTTTACGACGGTGCATCTTTAGAAATTGGCAAGAGTTATTGGAGTTATTGGCAGTTTCCTTAGTCATCTGGGGAAGTAGATCATAAGATTATAAGTGTTAGAAGCAGAATTGGGCCATTCGGCCCATCAAGTCTACTCCATCATTCAATCATGGCTGATCTATCTCTCCCTCCTAACCCCATTCTCTTGCCTTCTCCTCATAACCCCTGACACCCGTACTAATCAAGAATCTATCTATCGCTGCCTTAAATATATCCACTGACTTTGCCACCACAGCCTTCTGTGGCAAAGGATTTCACAGATTCACCACCCTCTGACTAAAGAAATTTCTCCTCATCTCCTTCCTAAAGGAATGTCCTTTAATTCTGATGGAACCGTTGGTATACTTTCTTGGCTGGAGCATCAACATGGTTGGGCCAGACAATTTGTTGGTGGTATTTATACGAAGAAACACATATCTTTTCACCATCCCCACTTCAGCACCATTGATGTAGACTGGGTCATGTGCTGGAGTAACTCAGCGGGACAGGCAGTATCTCTGGATAGAAGGAATGGGTGACGTTTTGGGTTGAGACCCTTCTTCAGACTACACCCTGCTTCCTGAAGTTCAAGACAAGCCCATTCATCTTGTTTGACATTGTGGGAGAGGTTGTTGAATTCTCCATCTCCTTCCTCTTCTCTGTTTTGTCATTGTTCAAGATTTGGCCCACTATGGTGTTGTCATATGGAAATTGTAAATTGAGTTCAAGCAAAATTTAGCTGTACAGTCATGGGTATGCAGCAAGTATAATCAGGAGCTGAGAATGCTGCCTTATGAGGCACCAGTTTTAAGAAGGACTAGACCAAGTTGGGCCCAAACCTCTCCTGCATTGGTGCAACACTCTCTCCTCCCCCCCTCTCCTCCCTCCTCCCCCCTTCCTCCCCTCCCCCCTCCCCTCCCCCCTCCCCTCCCTCTCCTCCCCCTCCCTCCCTCCTTCCACCCTCCCCTCCCCCTCCTCCCTTCCCCTCCCCCCCACTCCATCCCTCTCAACACCCCTTGTACTTCCTCCTCCCCCCCCCTCCCTCCCCCTCAACCCCCCCTCCCTCCTTCTCCCTCCCTAGGAGATAGATTTAAACTTTAAAATGTGAATAACTTTTAAAATATAACACCGATTTCAATGAAACTTCCATTAGCACTAAAGAGACGACGGTGAGTAAGGTGGGCCTAAAATTGTCGCACTATCGTGTACCGTTTTGGCTGGAACAAACACACAAATAAACGAGAGTTTTAGTATATAGATGTTGGAGGATATTCTGTCGCCTATTCTCACTGATTACAGTCCATGGGTCAAGTGGTCAAGAACTCAGTTGCAGAGAGGAGTACGAAGTCCTTGGTCCACGGACTTGGCGACGTGTTTAGTTGGAATTATTATGTTCCAGCTTCTAGCATTTCGGGGAACAAACTAATGAAGACATGTCAGATGCAAAGTTAAACAAAACACCCTCTGGAAAAATTCATCTGACTGTGAATTCTGCAAATAAAGTTGCAATGTCAATTATTTTATAAATATAGGACTCAGTAGGAAATAAATTGTCCAATACAACAATCGGATCTATAATTCCTTGGGTACTCACTAATTTCCTGGCATTGGTAAAGCCGTGGGATTGCAGTTAACAATGGTGTTTGCTTTATTATCCTCAGCCACTGGCTGCTAAGCAAACATCCAACAGTTCTATCAGAAGGGAAGTTGGGCCTAACGACTCCATCAGCAGGAAGAGCAATTCCGAAAGGCAGCTCACAGATGTGCCTCAAAAGCATTTTTCAGATGGGAACAAAGCCATTGTCCACAATGCTAATAGTTTCCTCAAAGACATTCACGGCATTAACAACTTGTATATCCTCAACATGTTAACAAGTGTTGGGTATAAAATCACGAGAGGAATAGGCGCGCAGAGTCTCTTGCCCTGAGTAGGTGAATCGAGGACCAGAGGACATAGGTATAAGGTGAAGGGGAAAAGATTTAATAGGAAACTGAGGGAGTACCTTTTTCACACAAAGGGTGGTGGGTGTATGGAGCAAGCTGCCAGAGGAGGTAGTTGAGGCAGGGACTATCCCAACGTTTAAGAAATAATTAGGCAGGTTCAAGGATAGCACAGGTTTGGAGGGATATTGACCAAACGCAGGCAGATGGGAGTAGTGTAGCTGGGACATGGTGGCCAGTGTGAGGAAGTTGGTTCAATGGGCCTGTTTCCACGCTGCATCACTCTGTGACTCCATCACCTTTCCAAAGCACTTCTCAAGACTAACCAAAAAGGACATCAAACATTAGTCAAGTCAGTATTTAAAAGCTACTTCGAGGAGGATAAATGACAAGGTTCATGCAGAGAGTTCCAAAGATTTAATGGGTGGAAAGTCTAACGATGACACAGAATCAAACTTGGGCGGCCCAGCAAGATAGACTGGGTGAAATGCCGAGACATCAGAGTGTCGAATGAATGGAGGACGACGAGGAAAAAGGCACTCGTGAGGGCAGTAATAGTAACGCGTGAATAGCGGAAGGCAAAAGGTATTCGTCACATCAGGGTTGAGCACAGAATCAAAATACTGAATCTACAGAGCAAAGCCGCAACAGAAATGGAACTGGGCACGAGTAATTAAGCACGCATGTAAACGGGTACCCAGTGGTAATGCTCACTATAATCATTTCAACTAATTATGTAATTGCCTGAATCTGAAACACAGAGTATTCCAGATTTACCATAAAAGGACTGATCTACATCCCAATTACACTAATCATTGTGTTCATTTAAAGCTATTCTGGCATCACACCAATATAAATTGCATTATACGTCGAATGAAATCCAGCACTGAATCAAATTGAATTTCTATTATTGAAACCTTAGACGACTCATCCATGTGGAGAAATCCAAATGTTTTCTCTTTTTCGCAACATGTTCAGCGATACATAAGGAAAGGGATCCATTTTTGGCTTCAAACTGCAATGAAGAACAAAGGTGCAATTTTCGGCTTCCAACTGCTGAATGGCGTGACAGATATCAATGATGAAATTCACTGCTGTCTTCAATGCGCCAACATAACCGTCGGTCAACTCAGGTAAAGGGGATTTGAAGATTCAGACTTCAAACCTTGGCACAGAAGGTACTCTCCACTGACAAAAAAAAATTGAATGCCGGAAGAGCTCAGTGGTATGAATATTAGTTTCTCTAACTTCAAGTAACCCTGGCATTCCCTCTCTCTCTATCCTTCCCCCACCCAAGTCTCGTTTTCACATTGTTACTTTTATGCATATCTTTCACTCATTGTTCTTTATCTCTCCACGATAATTTATCATCACTATCTCTCGTTTCCTTTTTCCCTAACTATTCTGAAGAAGGGTCTCGACCCAAAACATCCCCCATTCCTTCTCTCCTGAGATGCTGCCTGACCTGAAACGTCACCTATTCCTTTTCTCCAGAGATGCTGTCTCATGTGCTGATTTCCTCCAGCATTTTGTGTCTATCTTCGATAGACTGGCCAAAGTGGGAATGGGAAGAAGAGATAAAATGACATGCAATTGGAGATGGCATTCAATCAAGTTCACAGCTGCAAATCATTTTAACTCTCCCTCCCACTCCTACACCAACTCCTACACCAACATGTCCCTGGTAGCCCTCTGCAGCAGAGGGGCAAAGCACAAATTGGAAGAACATCTCATATTCTGCTTGGGTAGTTTACATTCCCGTGGTATTAAATAAATTTTCCAAAGATAACATACTCCGGTCTTTCTCATCCTCTTCCCCCACCTGGTTCCATCTACCCACCACCATCCCTCCCCATCTGCTTCTACCAATCACCTCCCAAACTCTGTCCGTCCCCCCACCGCCCACTGACCCCACCGGTTCCATCTGATCACTTGTCACACTCCATCTTCTTCCACCTAACGCCAACCAGCCTCTATTCCACCACCTCCTCCCTCCACCCCTTGTACTGCTACACGCTGGCTATCTTCCCTATTCCCTTTCGGTCCTGATGCAGGGTCTTGACCTGCAACATTGACTTGCACAAAAAGCTGGAGTAACTCAGTGGGATAGGCAGCGTCTCCGGAGAGAAGGAATGGGTGAGGCTTCGGGTCGAGACCCTTCTTTAGTCTCGACCCGAAACTTCACCCATTCCTTCTCTCCAGAGATGCTGCCTGACCCGCAGAGTTAATCCAGCATTTTGTGTCTGTCTTCGATTTAAACCAGCATCTGCAGTTCCTTCCTACACATTGACTTACACCTTTTGCTTCCACAGGGATGCTGATTGAACCACTATTTCCGTTTCCGATTCCAGATGGTATTGAGACCTCCCCCCGAATTTGTATATTTAAATCAATATTCAAATTCGCAGACGACACCACCACTGTGGGATGGATATCAAATAATGATGAGACAGAGGATAGGAAGGAGATCGAGAACCTCATGACCTGGTGTCGAGACAACAGCCTTTCTCTCAATGTCAGCCATTCAATATGTCACCCATATTGAAGCAACGACCAAGAAAATCTCTACTTCCTTAGAAGGCTTAGGAAGTTTGGCATGTCCCCTACAACTCTCACCAACTTCTACAGATGCACCACAGAAAGCATTTTATCAGGATCAAGCATCTCAGCTTGATTTGGGAACAGCTCCATCCAAGACCGCATGAAATTGCAGTGAATTTTGGACGCAGCCCAGACCATCACACAAACCAACCTCCCTTCCATTGACTCCATTTATACCTCACGCTGCCCCGGCAAGGGCAGCAGCATAATCAAGGACCAGTCGCACCCTGGCCACTCCCTCTTCTCCCCTCTCCCATCAGGCAAAAGGTACAGAAGTGTTAAAACGCACACCTCCAGATTCAGGGACAGTTTCTTCCCAACTGTTATCAGGCAACTGAATCATCGTACCACAACCAGAGAGCAGAGCTGAACTACTATCTAGCTCGGACCATCGGACTATCCTTGATCAGACTTTACTGGCTTTACCTTGCACTAAACGTTATTCCCTTATCATACACTGTAAATGGTTCGATGGTAATCATGCATTGTCTTTCTGCTGACCGGATAGCACGCATCAAAAGCTTTTCGCTGTACCTCAGCACAGGCGACAATAAACTAAACTGAGCTGCATTGCAACTTGGAAAAAGCACTGGAAAACTTACTTTATTACAGTAATATACCTCCACAGGTCATTAGTCATTACTGTCTTTACTTTACGAAATTTAAATTATTGTAACGTGAAGTCTGAATTTTAAGAACAGCCCAGTTTTAATGCATCAATTCCCTATTAAATGCCTTCTCAGTGGAAGAAAATTGGATGCCATCAGCAACCAGGCATTGCAGAAAGTCATAATAATGCGTAGCATACTTTCGGAAATGAGATTGTAAAATTTAACTAAGCAGAAGTAACAAGTAGGAAAACAATAAAACCATAATATTACAGCTATTTTTCTTTATTTGTCACAGATCTGGATTATTTTACCGCAAGTCGGATGCAGACGCATTTTTTTCCCTGTATAATGATACCATTAGATCTTATTACCTTGAAAAGCTTTTTAACCAACATCATCTGAAGTACATTTCAACTAAAATGATTAATATTTAGATGATTTTTATCCCCACAGAGTACAATTAATTTAACCGCCAGACATTTCCAATGCTTAATCTGATGATTTGTTCTGCCTTTCCTGAAAAAAACACAGGGAGGGTATCTGAACAATAAACTTGACATTTCGGCTAATGTACCATATGTTTAAGTAATAAATGTTCCACTTATTTTCTTGTGGAATGCATCCATTCCTATTTTTACATTTTCATATAAAGCTTCTGCAGATGTCCATGTTTTAAATTTTCCATATTTTCCCCATGCATCCTTTGCAAACAATAAATCAGCCAGAATGACAACACCTTTGGGACACTGAAGCTCCCCACAGGTTCCTGCACATATGGTGTATGCATAGGTGCTTCAGACTCGCTGAAATGGACAGGACATTGAATATTAAAACTCACATCAATCGGCGTGCTTTGTTCGGCCCGTTTAAAAACATTTCCTTTTAAAGAGTCGGCAAAACTAATTCTTGTTATGGGAATAAAATTCTATTACTGGAATGCGTTTTAACATTCATTGAAACACCGCTAAACACTTCATTACAGGGTGAGACACAAAATGCCGGAGTAACTCAGCGGGACAGGCAGCATTGCTGGAGAGAAGGAATGGGTGACGTTTCGGGTCGAGACCCTTCTTCAGACTAGTCACGGGGAAAGGGAAACGAGAGACAGAGACAGTCAGGTAGAGAGATGTGGAACAAATGAATGAAAGATATGCAAAATAGTACCGACAATAAAGGAAACAGGCCATTGTTAGCTGTTTGCAAGGTGAGAACGGGAACCTGGTGCGACTTGGGTGGAGGCGGGATGAAGAGAGAGGGAATGCCGGGGTTACTTGAAGTTAGAAAAATCAATATTCATACCACAGAGTGATATTACAGTGATGCGGTTTTTAAACTGACGGTCTATTTAACAATTGGCGAACTATTAACTCAACTGTGAACAGTGTAAGAATGATGCGCTACATTCCCTGTCTTACGTAGACAATAGACAATAGGTGCAGGAGGAGGCCATTCGGCCCTTCGAGCCAGCACCGCCATTCAATGTGATCATGGCTGATCATTCTCAATCAGTACCCCGTTCCTGCTTTCTCCCCATACCCCCTGACTCCGCTATCCTTAAGAGCTCTATCTAGCTCTCTCTTGAATGTATTCAGAGAATTGGCCTCCACTGCCTTCTGAGGCAGAGAATTCCACAGATTCACAACTCTCTGACTGAAAAAGTTTTTCCTTATCTCTGTTCTAAATGGCCTACCCCTTATTCTTAAACTGTGAAAGTCAGCTTAAGAAAAATCAGTCGCGAACATGTTTAAGCATTATAAACTGCTTTTACCACTCACGCTCTCCAGAGCATAAAGCTAGTTTCGTCGAACATGGCAGTGAACAATCCGCCCTAACTCAAAAACCCACGTGTCACTTGTTCAGAGAAGAGACTGAGTCATTTAACCTTGCATTCAGTAGTCTAAGATGACAAATGGCTAAACCTTGCCATGGGTTCAGTTTTGAGATTAATGAAGGGATCAGTTTACTTTGCTTCTCTAATTCAGACATCCTTTTCACAGTGTTCCACTCCGGTGGTCTCCTTCACTTCCTTACATTTTGCAACAATTAAAATACCATCAATTTCTTCCAGACCTGCATCTTAATTTGCAAAATCAGAGCTGCACTAACTGAAGGAGCTGGGGACAGATCATTGTTCTCGACAAAAAAAGATTCTCTCATCCATGATTTGGTCACTGGTTAATATTTTTCGTGACTTAACTTGTTAACTTAACTTTGGTGACTTTACTAAACAAAGTAATGAGAAAATGGAGACACAACAGGCTGCAGATGCATTAGGACATTTTATACAGGAGAATACAGCCCAGGGTCCTAGGTACCATGATGTCTGTGCTGAAAATGATGCCAATTTAAACTGTACATCTGCCTGCACTTGGTCTACATCCCTCTATTCCCTCTGTGCATGTGCCTGTCTGTGTAAATGCTTTGTAAACATAATAATTGGTTCTGAGTTCACCACCTCTTTTTTTTCAGTGCATTTCCAATCTCAACCACTCAGTGTGAAAAGAATTGCCCTAATATCCCTTTTAAATCTCATACTTCTCATTGAAAGCCAATGCCATTGTAAACCTACACCATGGGAAATATATTCTGATTATTTACTCATAATCTTAATACACTTCTATCTGGCCCTCCTTTTCTCCAGGGAAAACATGTACAGGTTATCCAATCTCTCACATAACTTAAATCCTCCAAAACAGCCAACATCCTGGTGAATCGTGCTCGCGCAATTCTGTGCAGGTCAGATTAGATTACTTTATGGTCATATGCACCAGGGTGCAATGAAATACCTTCTTCACGTGAAACTCACAGAGTAAACAGTTTACATAAGAAATAGCTGGACTAGCCCCCATGTTCTTTACAAGGCAACTGATGGCAGCAGGGAAAGAGGGAAGGTGCTCCCTTTAATGTTAACTTATTGGTCCAAAGCTCTTGAGGATTAAAAAAAAACCTCAAGCGTATGAAATTAATAGCATTGCTGAAATACTTCACACTGCCGTCATTATTTTTATTCTTGGCAAAAAAACACTACATTTACCTATATTCTACAGAGAAATCACTGCATCTCCGGGCAGGTCAAAATCATCTGAAGCCAACGATATTGACGGTTATTATGAATGGAACAATTTTAGAAGTTGCACAAAACAGAGATCTATGAACAGACAACTTCTCTGTTTAAAAAAAAAAAAAAAAAATTATCAACGATACTCGATTCATTAAAGTGCACTCTGAAGTGCAGTAGTTTCAACTCAGCGGTCTGTATCCATGTGGAAATATTTATTGAGCAAAACCAAAGACTTGCAATGGCAGAAGAGCATTTGTGCGTTCGGTGTGTTCACCTGCCCAGAGACCAAGTGACTGAAAGCAAAACTGTTGGAGGAACTCAGCGGACCTTGCAATATCTGCACGATAAACCGAAACCTCAAACCAAACTTAAGGATAGCGGAGTGAGGGGGTATGGGGAGAAGGCAGGAACGGGGTACTGATTGAGAGTGATCAGCCATGATCGCATTGAATGGCAGTGCTGGCTCGAAGGGCTGAATGGCCCACTCCTGCACCTATTGTCTATTGTCTATTGTCTATTGAGGCAAAGCAGGAGTCCGTGTTTCAGGTGGGGAGTCTATATCAGGATCTGCAATCTCTCATGTCAGTAAATTTCAAACCTGGTCGGAGAGTCAGGAATATTACGATGAAGCATTTGTTTTACTTTTTTTAAAAGGCAGCGGTAGAGTTGTTGCCTTAGAGCGCTTGCAGCGCCGGATTCAATCCCAGCTATGGATGCCGTCTGTACGGAGTTTGTACGTTCTCCCCATGACTGCATGGGTTTTCTCCGAGATCTTCGATTTCCTTTCCCGCTCAAAAGACGTACAGGTTTGTAGGTAAAATTGGCTTGGTGAATGTGTAAATTGTCCCGAGTGTGTGTCGGATAGTGTTAATATGCAGGGATCGCAGGTCGGTGCAGACTCGGTGGGCCGAAGGGCCTGTTTCCGTGCTGTATCTCTAAACTAAACAAAACAAAACTAAGCCAATTGTCGTCTTGATTACTTTTGTCTGCACCATATCACATTCATTCCCTCTGTTCTTTTCCCCCTTCCCCTCTCTTCAATTGAAAATGCACTTGTCTTCTGACTTTTCCAATTTTGGTGAAGAGTCCTTGACCTGAAATGTCAATTGTCTCTTCTTGAGCTTGCGAGTGCCTCCTGTATCACCTGTTTTTGTCAGGGAGACTTACGGTCTGAAGAAGGGTCTCCACAACGGTCTGCATATTAACACTACCCTACACACACTAGGAACATTTTTAAAACTTTTATTCCAAGCCAATCAACCTACAAACCTGTACCTCTTTGGAGTGTGGGAGGAATCTGAAGTTTTTGGACAAAACCCACGCAGGTCACGGGAAGAACGTACAAGCTCCATACAGGCAAGCGCCTGTGGTCAGGATCGAACCCGGGTCTCTGGCGCTGTAAGGCAGTAGCTCTACCGCTGTGCCACCGTGCCGCCATATTAGTTTACAAATTAAATTAGTTTACAAAAAAAATGTTGCAATTGGGAACTTCAAAATTAAAAGCAAGTTAATACCGAAAACTACAATCACATCTGTGCCGAGAGAAAAAAAAGAGGGCTACCTAAAATCACCACAGGTTGGCCCTCATTTGCTGATGCACTATTTATGTACAGCTCCTTCATACAACCAAGCAAACAAGTGTTTGAGGTGGCTGGTGAGATGGATTTGCTTGCTGGCTGCTGCAGGACTGCAGTTAATTATTCTTGACAGCAGCCACAACTATGCACATTGCAGCCAAGAAGAATCCATGCCGGCTAAAAACCTTGACGCCTACTTTGCAAATCCTGTCTGCAGACCTGTCACGCAGGCGAACAGCAGTGTCCTTCTTAAAACCATCGATGACATTTAAAATCTCATGTGCAGTAAAATCTTTAAAAGTGTCAGCAGCCAGCAGTTCCCTGACACCAGTTCCACAAATACTTGTTTGCTTGTTTGTATGAATGAGCTGTAAATAAACAATACGATACGATAGAACTTTATTTATCCCACGAGGGAAACTAAGGAATGGGTCGCAAAATGCTGGAGGGTCTCGACCCGAAACGTCACCAATTCTGCAGAGGTCCTTCTGCAGTTGTACAGGGCCCTAGTGAGACCGCACCTGGAGTACTGTGTGCAGTTTTGGTCTCCAAATTTGAGGACGGATATTCTTGCTATTGAGGGTGTGCAGCGTAGGTTTACTAGGTTAATTCCCAGAATGGCGGGCCTGTCATATGTTGAAAGACTGGAGCGACTAGGCTTGTATACACTGGAATTTAGAAGGATGAGAGGAGATCTTATCGAAACGTATAAGATTATTAAGGGGTTGGACACGTTAGAGGCAGGAAACATGTTCCCAATGTTGGGGGAGTCCAGAACAAGGGGCCACAGTTTAAGAATAAGGGGTAGGCTATTTAGAACGGAGATGAGGAAAAACTTTTCAGTCAGAGGGTTGTGAATCTGTGGAATTCTCTGCCTGGCAGTGGAGGCCAATTCTCTGAATGCATTCAAGAGAGAGCTGGATAGCGTAGTCAGGGGGTATGGGGAGAAGGCAGGAACGGGGTACTGATTGAGAATGATCAGCCATGATCACATTGAATGGCGGTGCTGTCTATACCAGACCCTCACATAGGCATGGAGTGCCAATTATAGTTGTGAAGAAATTCTTCCTGATATAAAGCAGGCAGAAAAAATGTAGAAATTTACAAAGAATGATCAGCCATGATCACATTGAATGGCGATGCTGGCTCGAAGGGCCGAACGGCCTCCTCCTGCACCTATTGTCTATTGTCTATTGTCTACTGTCTATAATTCCTTCTATCCTGAGATGCTGCCTGACCTGCTGAGTTACTCCAGCATTTTGTGAATAAATACCAGGAGGGAAATTGATCTGCCAACAGTCATTAAAACACAAAATATATGAAACATGAAATTAAAGAGACGAGTGGAAAGGATTGGGGATGTGCAAAGATTGGGGTGGGGGTGGGGGGAGTGGAGGGGAGTCAGTCTCAGTCTACCCCACGACAGAAGGGGGAGGAGTTGTACAGTTTGATGGCCACAGGGAAGAAGGATCTCCTGTGGCGTCCTGTCCTGCATCTTGGTGGGACCAGTCTGTTGCTGAAGGTGCTCCTCAGGTTGACCAGTGTGTCATGGAGGGGGTGAGCTGTATTGTCCAGGATGCTCAGCAGTTTGAGGAGCATCCTCCCCTCCAAGACCATCTCCCATGAATCTAACTCCACCCCTGGATGGATAAATAGGGCATCAGTAAATTAGGGGCAAGCTGTGTTAAAAAGAAGGTATCACAAAATGCTGGAGTAACTCAGCAGGCCAGGCAGCATCTCTGGAGAGAAGGAACGGGTGACGTTTCGGGTCGAGACCCTTCTTCAGACTGACGTCGGGGGGGAGGGACAAAGGAAGGATATAGGTGAAGACAGGAAGACAGGGGGAGAACTGGGAAGGGGGAGGGGAAGAGAGGGGCAGAGGAGCTATCTAAAGTTAGAGAAGTCAATGTTCATACCGCTGGGCTGTAAGCTGCCCAAGCGAAATATGAGGTGCTGTTCCTCCAATTTGCGGTGGGCCACAAACTCTTCCTGCCAACTCTACATTAATCGGTTATTGCACTTCACATTTTGTTTTGCACTCCAATCTTGCACGTGTTCTATTTATTTTTTTACTGCACTTTACTATTTCCTCCGCAAACCTCAAATGAACAATGAATTTCATTGCAAACGAGTGTCTGTGAAACTATTCTGAATCGGAATGCAGGAGAATCACTCCCCTCACACGGAGAGAATGTTTGGTTTCCTGAACGATGACTAAGAATAGTATTTTTTAAAAAGCATCTCCCACGGTTGCAGGGGAAAGGGATATGAGAAAGGGAAAGTGAACAGGAAAGAGCAAGTAATATTTGTGCCTTAAAAATGCCGAGTAATATCCATTTCCAACAACAGTTTAATCACCTGTCCTTCACATCCATTAGAACAATCATCACCAAATCTCCCACAACCCAACATCCTGGATGTCGCCATTGACTCCAAATTAGTCAATAGTCGTTTATTTGTCACATACACATAAATGTGTAGTGAAATGAAAAATTACCCGCAGTTCAACAATAAGACCAATAAGAATAATCAATAAAAATGCAATAACACATACAGTCATAAACTAATACCAAACAAAAAGAAACATCCATCACAGTGAGTCTCCCCTCCTCACTGTGATGGAAGGCCAGAATGTCTTTTTCTCTTCCCTGCCGTCTTCTCCCGCGGTCAGGCTGTTGAAGTTGCCACGTCGGGGCGGTCGTGGCTCCCGACATTGAAAAATAAATTCAACTGAAACAAGCCACTTAAGTACCATGCAAACATGACGCATGGGCGAGACACACAAATCATGGGCCGGCACAGTGGTGTACTGGGAAGAGTTACTGCCTTACAGTGTCAAAGACCCGGGTTCGATCCCGACTACGGGTGCTGTCTGTACGGAGTTTTGTACGTTCTCACCGTGACCTGCCTGGGCTTTCTCCGGGATCTTCGGTTTCCTCCCACACTCCAAAGACGCACAGGTTTGTAGTTTAATTGGCTTGGTATAAATGTAAAATTGTCCCTCAGTGTGTCGAGGGATGGTGTTAATGTGCGGGGGATTGCTGGTTGGTGTGGACTCGGCGGGCCGAAGGGCCTGTTTCTGTACTGTATCTCTAAACTAAACTAAACAAAACAGGTCTCTCGCCGTTACATTGCCCAAGGCATTTCTACAATCCACAGGTCAAGAGTGGGACAGAATACTAGCGATTTGCCGGAATCAAGCTCAATATCATAGGGAACAAAGTACCTCACTTGACTAACACCCCATCAACAGCCATCAGTAGGCTTAACCAACCTGCAAAAGGGCCCTGACCCAAATCATCACCAATCCATGTTCTCCAGAGATGCTGCCTGCCTCGCTGAGATACTCTAGCTCTTAGTGTCTTTTTTTGGTAAATCAGTATCTGCAGCTCTTTTCTGAATCTGAAGAAGGGTGATGACCCGAAACGTCACCCATTCCTTCTATCCAGAGATGCTGCCTGTCCCGCTGAATTACCCCAGTGCTCCTTCCTACACATACCTGTCATCTCGTTTTTCTAGTTCCGGTGAGGTCTTTGACTTAAAATACCAACTCAGTTTCCCTTCCCACGGTGGCGCAGCGGTAGAGTTGCTGCCTTACAGCGCCAGAGCCCCGGGTTCAATCCTGACTACGGGTGCTGTCTGTACGGAGTTTGTACGTTCTCCCCTTGACCTGCGTGGGTTTTCTCCAAGATCTTCTGTTTCCTCCCACATTCCAAAAACGTACAGGTTAGTAAGTAAATTGGCTTGGTGTAAATGCAAATTGTAGGATCGCGTTAATGTGCAACACCGTTGGGCCGATGGGCCTGTTTCCGCGCTGTGTCTCTAAACTAACCGAAACTAAACTATTGTATGTTTTGGATTGCCAGTAGCTACAGCTTCTTGCTGGTTAGACTCTCTTTCTTTGGTCAAGTTGACTCTATGTTTACATGAAGCCCAAAAAATGACTTCCATATTTCTTCCTACTCAAAACATCAGAAGCAAACATAATTGTACGATGAAAATCAATTTATCACAAATAAGGACAAGCTATACTTCATCCTATTCAGTTCCACTTATGATTGAATACATTTTGCCATAAAATTTGTTGCAGTCTCATGAAAATATACTTGCATCTTATCTGATAACTTGCAAACTCAATTCACCACCAGATGTAAAATACCAGGCAATTTTATTTATCTTCCTTTTACAAATATGAAAGGAAGCCCAAATGTGAAAAACATAGGCCCAGCAATTTAGGGAAAGGAAATGACGCATCCGTTATCAATGCGAACACAATTTAAAACACATTCTGAGAGAGATAACAGCTGGATAGTGCATCGGGAATTAGCCACAGCCGAAAGTTATAATAAACATCCAATCTTTGCTTTCAGATTCTGTCTGAAATCATTGGATCGCCCAAATCAGATTAATGATTTCCACCATTTTCCAACATCAATTTTCAGAGACCCCAAAACAATAGTTAATTATTACATTTACTTTTATATAGTTTTAGGATAAATAATGCTAAATGGAATCTGTTGAGACTTAAATTTGGATTAATTATAATTTAAGTTTTTTAAGTTGTTAAGTTTAGTGATACAGAGTGGAAACAGGCACTTCAGCCCACCGAGTCCACGCCGACCAGCAATCCCCACACATTAACACTAGCCTACACACATTAGGGACAATTTATAATTTTACCCAAACCAATTAACCTCCAAACCTTTACTTCTGTGGAGTGCGGGCGGAAACCAGAGCACCCGGATTAAACCCACGCAGGTCACAGGGAGAACGTACAAACTCCGTACAGATAGCACCAGTCACGTGCTGTGAATCCGGGTCTCTGGCGCTGGAAGGCAGCAACTCTACCGCTGCGCCACCGTGCCGCCACGAATGGTCCCGATGTTGGGGGAATCCAGAACCAGGGGCCGCAGTTTAAGAATAAGGGGTAGGCCATTTGGAACGGAGATGAGGAAAAACTTTTTCAGTCAGAGAGTTGTGAATCTGTGGAATTCTCTGCCTCAGAAGGCAGTGGGGGCCGATTCTCTGGATGCTTTCAAGAGAGAGTTAGATAACACTCTTAATGATAGCGGAGTCAGGGGGTATGGGGAGAAGGCAGGAATGGGGTACTGATTGTGAATGATCAGCCATGATCACAGTGAATGGTGGTGCTGGCTCGAAGGGCCAAATGGCCTCCTCCTGCACCTATTGTCTATTGTTGATGTTTTCAAAACATACACAAAACATTGAGTATCATTAGCAAGATAAAGTAATAATATAAGCTATGCATCTTCTAATCCAGATAAAAAGTAGTATCAATATGCTTTTGCACTGGTCTTTGGAATCCAATAATCAAACTGAAGACAGAAAATCTGCATCTCCCACTTTGTAAGTGCAGCCAGTCCCAGTCTTAGTATATCTCTGTATACTCACATTCTATCAGCTGCGCATTTGAAGAGCATTATGCAGCTAACTCATTAACTCTCCAGTAAAAAGGTGACACTGGTACCACTGAGGATGAGAGCACTAATGCAATTAATGCTGAAAGGAGTCACCCCATGTCATTGTATGCAGAGAGATGCATTACCGACATGACTGCTTTACCACTAGCCTGACATGAACTCGTGTGTGGGATGGAACTGCAGATGCCGGTTTAAACCAAAGATATAGACACAAAATGCTGGAGTAACTCAGCGGGGGACTCAGCATCTCTGGAGAAAAAGGAATAGGTAACGTTTCGGGTTGAGATCCTTCTCGTGTGCTCCCTGCTGCTGCATACTAGTATGTCTGGAGCCTGGCGGCACAAGCCACTGCCCTCCCCATCGATCACCATTGGTGCATCGGGAAGCTGGCACTAATCCAGCAATCGATTGCCCCGTGGGTCAGCGCAGAGAGTTCTGCTTGTCATGGCTGGTCCTTGGAGGGCTTAGTCTAGCAATGTACCTGTCCAACCCTGAGATGGAGGGTGCTCGGAGCTGGACTTTGGCCAGCACAAGCAATGTGGTCCGTGTCGGAATGTGGGCCGTGCAGATGCTGGTTTACACCGAAGACAGACACAAAATGCTGGAGTAACTCAACGGGACAGGCAGCATCTCTGGAGAGAAGCAATGGGTGACGTTTTGGGTCGAGACCCTTCTTCAGACAGAAACAAAGAACTGCAGATGCTGGTGTATAAGATCCCCTCTCATCCTTCTAAATTCTAGTGAATACAAGCTCAGTCACTCCATTCTTTCATCATGTGACATGTGAAAGGGGAGGCCATTTAAAACTGAGGTGAGAAGCAACTTTTTCACCCAGAGAGTTGTGAATTTGTGGAATTCTCTGCCACAAAAGGCAATGGAAGCCAATTCAATGGATGAATTTAAAAGAGAGTTAGATAGAGCTCTAAGGGCCAGTGGAATCAAGGGATTTGGGGAGAAGGCAGGCACGGGTTACTGATTGTGGATGATCAGCCATGATCACAATGAATGGCTCGAAGGGTCAAATGGCCTACTCCTGCACCTATTTTCTATGTTTCTAGTCCCGCCATCCCGGGAATTAACCTAGTGAACCTACGCTGCACTCCCTCAATAGCAAGAATGTCCTTCCGCAAAATGCTGGCGAATTTCTGGTCAGGCAGTATCCCTGGAGAACATGGATAGGTGACGTTTCAGGTCGAGCCCCTTCTTCGAAACCTCAGATGTTGTTTCTCCACTCAGCCTCTAATGGGTGAACACATGCAGAGGTTAGAGATTGCTTCAGGGTCTGGTGCAGTAGCAGGCTGGCCAAGATGAAACGAAGAACTGCAAATGCTGATTTATACTGAAGATAGACACAAAGTGCTGAGTCCGAAGAAGGATCTTGTCCCAAAATGTCACCTATCCTTTTTCTCCAGAGATGCTGCCTGACCCGCTTCAATCCTTCATTGCTTCTACTCTGGGGCTGTAGAGAGCATCCTGTCCGGCAACATTACAGTCTGGTTTGGGAACAGCTCTGCCCAGGACAGGATGGCCCTGCAGAGAGTAGTGCGTTTGGCAGAACGCACCATGGGAACTACACACGCCCCCCTGCAGGACCTATACATCAGGAGGTGCAGATCCAGAGCAAGTAAGATTATGAGGGACCCCTGCCACCCCAGTAACGGACTGTTCCAGATGCTATGGTCAGGCAAACGCCTCTGCTGTCACGCTGTGAAAACGGAGAGGATGAGACGGAGTTTCTTCCCACAGGCCATCAGGACTGTCAACTTTTATAACTCCAGAGACTACCTTTTTGTCTACGCTGTAGTAACTTTATTAACTTTATTTATATACCGTAACTGTAATTTTTTTGTGCACAATCCGCAGGCATTGCCACTTTCATTTCACTGCACATCGTGTATGTGTATGTGACAAATAAACTTGACTTGACTTGACTTGAGTTACTCCAGCACTTTGCGTCCATCTTTGGTCAAGATGATGGCTATTTTTAAATTACAAGGTTACATACCGCGCGCGATTTGTTCAAACCAGAGCACCAAGAGTGCTGTAAAGAACCAGCACTCTGCAGGGCAGCACAAGGCATCTTTCATAACCATCCATTCGTAATGTTTTAATCAGTGCAATCTAAATTAGGCTGCAATGTGAAAGAGTCGCATTTCAGGACTCTCAGGTCATCGTGCAAATCTGTCCAAACAGACTTTTAGTGTAGCGTGGAGATACAGTATGGAAACGGGCCCTTCGTTCCATCGAGCCCACGCCGACCCATTGATCACTGGGAAGACTGTGGAACAGCAATGGCAGGTATTCCTGGGAATAATGCAGAAGTTGCAGGATCAATTTATCCCAAAGAGGAGGAAAGATTCTAAGGGGAGTAAGAGGCACCCGTGGCTGACAAGGGAAGTCAAGGACAACATAAAAATAAAAGGGAAGAAGTATAACATAGTAAAGAAGAGTGGGAAGCCAGAGGATTGGGACTCTTTTAAAGAGCAACAGAAGATAACTAAAAAGGCAATACGGGGAGAAAAGATGAGGTACGAGGGTAAACTAGCCAATAATATAAAGGAGGATAGTAAAAGCTTTTTTAGGTATGTGAAGAGGAAAAAAATAGTCAAGGCAAATGTGGGTCCCTTGAAGACAGAAGCAGGGGAATTTATTATGGGGAACAAGGAAATGGCAGAAGAGTTGAACTGGTACTTTGGATATGTCTTCACTGAGGAGGATACAAACAATCTCCCAGATGTTCTAGTGGCCAGAGATCCTAGGGTGACAGAGGAACTGGAGGAAATCCACATCAGGCAGGAAAAAGTTTTGGGTAGAATAATGGGACTGAAGGCTGATAAATCCGCAGGGCCTGATGGTCTGCATCCCAGGGTGCTTAAGGAGGTGGCTCTAGAAATTGTGGACTCATTAGTGATTATTTTCCAATGTTCTATAGATTCCAGGTCAGTTCCTATGGATTGGAGGGTAGCTAATGTTATCCCACTTTTTAAGAAAGGAGGGAGAGAGAAAACGGGAAATTATAGACCAGTTAGTCTGACATCAGTGGTGGGGAAGATGCTGGAGTCAATTATAAAAGACGAAATTGCGGAGCATTTGGATCGCAGTAACAGGATCGTTCCGAGTCAGCATGGATTTACGAAGGGGAAATCGTGCTTGACTAATCTACTGGAATTTTTTGAGGATGTAACTAGGAAAATTGACAGGGGAGAGCCGGTGGATGTGGTGTACCTCGACTTTCAGAAAGCCTTCGACAAGGTCCCACATAGGAGATTGGTGGGCAAAATTAAAGCACATGGTATTGGAGGTAGGGTACTAACATGGATAGAAAGTTGGTTGACAGACAGAAAGCAAAGAGTGGGGATAAATGGGTCCCTTTCAGAATGGCAGGCAGTGACTAGTGGGGTACCGCAAGGCTCGGTGTTGGGACCGCAGCTATTTACAATATACATCAATGACTTGGATGAAGGGATTAAAAGTACCATTAGCAGATTTGCCGATGATACAAAGCTAGGTGGCAGTGTGAACTGTGAGGAAGATGCTATGAGGTTGCAGGGTGACTTGGACAGGTTGTGTGAGTGGGCGGATGCATGGCAGATGCAGGTTAATGTGGATAAGTGTGAGGTTATCCACTTTGGTGGTAAGAATAGGAAGGCAGATTATTATTTGAACGTTGTCAAGTTAGGAAAAGGGGACGTACAACGTGATCTGGGTGTCTTAGTGCATCAGTCACTGAAAGGAAGCATGCAGGTACAGCAGGCAGTGAAGAAAGCCAATGGAATTTTGGCATTCATAACAAGAGGAGTTGAGTATAGGAGCAAAGAGGTCCTTCTGCAGTTGTACAGGGCCCTAGTGAGACCGCACCTGGAGTACTGTGTGCAGTTTTGGTCTCCAAATTTGAGGAAGGATATTCTTGCTATTGAGGGCGTGCAGCGTAGGTTTACTAGGTTAATTCCCGGAATGGCGGGACTGTCCTATGTTGAAAGACTGGAGCGACTAGGTTTGTATACACTGGAATTTAGAATAATGAGAGGGGATCTTATTGAAACGTATAAGATTATTAAGGGGTTGGACATGTTAGAGGCAGGAAACATGTTCCCAATGTTGGGGGAGTCCAGAACCAGGGGCCACAGTTTAAGAATAAGGGGTAGGCCATTTAGAACAGAGATGAGGAAAAACTTTTTTAGTCAGAGAGTTGTAAATCTGTGGAATTCTCTGCCTCAGAGGGCAGTGGAGACCAATTCTCTGAATGCATTCAAGAGAGAGCTAGATAGAGCTCTTAAGGATAGCGGAGTCAGGGGGTATGGGGAGAAAGCAGGAACGGGGTACTGATTGAGAATGATCAGCCATGATCACATTGAATGGTGGTGCTGGCTCGAAGGGCCGAATGGCCTACTCCTGCACCTATTGTCTATTGTCTATTGTCTATCACCTGTTCACACTAGTTCTACGTTATCCCACTTTCTCATCCACGTTAGGGCCATTTACAGAGGCCAATTAAGCTGTAAACTCGCAGTTCTTTGGGATATAGGAGGAAATTGGAGCACCAAGAGGCGATCCATGCAGTCAGAGGGAGTGTGTGCGTAAGCTGCACGCAGACAGCACCCATGGTCAGGATCGAACCCACGTCTCTGGCTCTGAGAGGCAGCAGCTCTTCTCGCTGCGCAACTGAGAATGATCAGCCATGGTCACATTGAATGGTGGTGCTGGCTCAAAGTGGCCGAATGGCCTACTCCTGCATCTATTGTCTATTGCGCCCTTTTGAATCCCCATTTTCATATAATATAATAGAAGAGAATCAAGGACGTACAAGGTCATTTGGTCCGTCAATGCTTATCCCAATCTGTCCCTTTTGTTCTGGTTCAGCTTCATTGTGATTCCCTCAAAGCTCTGCAGTTGCATGTCCCTTAACATTTACTGCCATCCGTTTGAATGCAGCAGATGAAGCCAGGACTATCCTGTAGCTTTTAATGCTCTCACAACAGTTTAAACATCTCAGTCTTGCTGCGAGTGTAAATTGCTTTGCTTACAGAATCTCACCTCAGTGGTGACGAGCAAATGATGCCACTGACCTCCCAATGACCAAACCCTGGACCCTTGAGGCATCAAGTCATCCAGAAAAGTGACACCACACGGGTGAAATTCTCTGCAATACAACACACACAGAGTGCAATGCACCTTCTAATCTTCATTGTCACAGAATCAGTGAGAGTTCAGGTCCGCTCCAAAAGTTTGAGCACAGAGCCAAGGCCATTACACACAGTACTACATTTCAGAAAGGCGGCCATCTTGAGGGATGCTGTCTTCAAATGACAATAGACAATAGACAATAGGTGCAGGAGGAGGCCATTCGGCCCTTCGAGCCAGCACCGCCATTCAATGTGATCATGACTGATCGTTCTCAATCAGTACCCCGTTCCTGCCTTTTCCCCATACCCCCTGACTCCGCTATCCTTAAGAGCTCTATCCAGCTCCCTCTTGAATCATTCAGAGAATTGGCCTCCACTGCCTTCTGAGGCAGAGAATTCCACAGATTCACAACTCTCTGACTGAAAAAGTTTTTCCTCATCTCCGTTCTAAATGGCCTACCCCTTATTCTTAAACTGTGGCCCCTTGTTCTGGACTCCCCCAACATTGGGAACATGTTTCCTGCCTCTAACGTGTCCAACCCCTTAATACTCTTATACGTTTCGTTAAGATCCCCTCTCATCCTTCTAAATTCCAATCTGCCCTCTCGGGTTGCCTGGTACTACTGTGAGAAAATACAATTAGGAAACAGCCAATTTTGCATAGTCCAGTTGCAGAGACAGGAATATTATGAATAGTAAATTACCCCATCCCCAATATCCCATACCAGTGACAACACTTCAAGTGACATAATATAATAAAATAACTGCAGATGCTGGTACAAATCGAAGGTATTTATTCACAAAATGCTGGAGTAACTCAGCAGGACAGGCAGCATCTCGGGAGAGAAGGAATGGGCGACGTTTCGGGTCGAGACCCTTCTTCAAGTGATTATCATTGGTTGCAATTTACTTCAGAAGGTCAAAAGATATTGCAGGACACTATGTCAAAGTGTTTTTCCCGTACGTCTCTCCTCTCTTCCAAATAAACTTATCGGTAAGACAGCAACACGAGGTTAATCCCTGGGACGGAGGGACTGTCATGTGAGGAAAGATTGGAAAGACTAGGCTTGTATTCACTGGGGTTTCGAAGGATGAGAGGGGATCTTATAGAGACGTATAAAATCATAAAAGGACTAGACAAGCTAGATGCAGGAAAAAATGTTCCCAATGTTGGGGGAGTCCAGAACCAGGGGACACAGTCTAAGAATAAAGGGGAGGCCATTTAAAACTGAGGTGAGAAGAAACTTTTTCACCCAGAGAGTTGTGAATTTGTGGAATTCTCTGCCACAGAAAGCGATGGAGGCAAATTCACTGGATGAATTTAAAAGAGAGTTAGATAGAGCTCTAGGGGCTGTTGGAATCAAGGTTGTATGGGGAGAAGGCAGGCACAGGTTACAGATTGTAGATGATCAGCCATGATCACAATGAATGGCGGTGCTGGCTCAAAGGGCCAAATGGCCCCTCCAGCACCTATTTTCTATGTTTCTATGTCATCTGGCGAGTTCTATCTAAGTGGGCTCTATAGAGAAACAAGAAACATAAAACATTGGGTAATAATTGCAGTGACTGTTGCAATTATCTCAGCAGTTGGAAAGTAGCTGAACTGGTGAAAACTGGGGTTACCAAAGGAAAATGTTGGGTGCTGGCCGAGTCTTGTACAGAATGGAGTCTTGTGCAGCAGAGAGATTGAAAAAAAAAGGTCTGTTCAGGGATCTTTCAAAAGAGCTAGATAGAGCTCTTAAAGATAGCGGAGTCAGGGGGTATGGGGAGAAGGCAGGAACCGGGTACTGATTGTGAATGATCAGCCATGATCACATTGAATGGCGGTGCTGGCTCGAAGGGCCGAATGGCCTACTCCTGCACCTATTGTCTATTATCTATTGTCTATTGTCTATTATCTAAAACAAGCACAGAGGACAGAGAACAAAGAGTTATATGGAAAATTTGACATGTCATTTTTACCATGTCGGAAGACATGCAAACAAGAGATTGCAACTGCTTAAAATCTCGAAATTAAAAATGGGACCTTTGAACTCAAACAGTGCCTGTGGAGGCAAAAAAGACGAAGGTGACATTGTAGGTGAAGACACAGAATCAAGATGCCAAGGGAAGAGGAAAGTTGGCTGGTCGGTACATGGCAGCATGGGAGTTTTTCTTTGGCGGGGGAAGTTGGAGGTGGGATGGTCGCTGGTGGGTAGTAGGTGGAACAAGAGGGGATGGGAGGGATGGTGAAGGCAGATGGAGTCAGATGGGGGGAGGAGGGGTTGATAGGAGAGGGAGACAATATGTAGTTGGTTGGGTGATTGTGTGTGGGAAGCGGACACAGCAGGTGTGGAATTTGAGAGCTCAGTGTTCAAACCATAATGTTGTCGCAGAGTCCGAGAATGATACAGGCCCTTCGGCCCAACGTGCCCACACCGGCCAAAATGTCCCAGCTACACTAGTCCCCCCTGCCTGTGTTTGGTCCATATCCCTCCAAACATGACCTATCCATATACATTAACCAAGCATATAGGATTTGTCTTTACTATGGCACTGTCAATCTTTTATCTAAAGATAGACACAAAATGCTGGAGTAACTCAGCGGGTCTGGAGAAAAGGAGTCAGTGACGTTTCGGGTCCATACCCTTCTTCTCGACCCGTGACGTCACCTATTCCTTTTCTCCAGACCTGCTGAGTTACTCCGGCTTTTTGTATCTATCTTCGGTTTAAACCAGCATCTGCAGTTCCTTCTAACGATCTTTTATCTAGTCAGTGTAAAGGAAGGACAAGCTATTTTTTTTCCTCAATAGCACTTTTCAACAGATCAGTGTTAGATCAGTGAATGCCAGAATGCTCACGTAATGATCTTGCACCCATACCTCAAATCCCTGAAGATTAACGATCCATTAGTAGACCCCATACTTTGAGATCACACAATCTACAAATTGTCAGGTGCCAGAGATTAACATCAGTCTTGAAGTTTTGAGCACAGGCCAATAAACTTTGTTCAGGATGAACAAACTTCTGAGGAGAAGTAAAAGCTCAACTATAAATTCAATGGAAAAAAACAACAGGGCAGTCTTTATGTGATTAGACTCCACAATAGGACTTCTGTTGATTGTTGTCTTCAGATTACAAGGCGCTGCAGCTGTGACCCACTCACCAGGCAGCTCTGAAACTGATACTCAATTAGCTCCAAAGTGAGCTGAGAACAAAAGATAACACCCAGCTTTATTTACAACTTATTTAATAAAACTGTTCAATTATCTGCAACAAGTTTACTGGTGGAGGTTCTGTATTTCAGTGCCATGTGCCAATTCTCAGAGTTCAATTTGCATGGGATTACAGCACTATTGGAGCAGAATATGATCAGGCATTCTGTAAAACGATCGGTGCCTTTTCAACCAAGTGCTTTTAATGCCCCCAAATAACACTGAGATAATTCAGTCAATAAACAGACTTCTCAGTGATTTAAACCAAGTTAATTCCACAAGAAATTCAAGTAGTATCTATTAACACTCGTTTTTCTATTGATGACATTTTCAAACCACAGTGTCAGTTTTATAACTGTTCATATTACGAACAGAATTTGAAGGCACCGTGTTATTTCTCCGTTAGTTGGAAAAAGGGTCTCGATCCGAAACGTCACCCATTCCTTCTCTCCAGAGATGCTGCCTGTCCCGCTGAGTTACTCCAGCTTTTTGTGTCTATCTTCGGTGTAAACCGGCATCTGCAGTTCCTTCCCACACGTGTTACTTTGCAGAGTGCTGTACATGCAATGAATTAAGTTATGCCCTGTTGATAGAAACAAGGCACCATTTGACCACTCCATGACCTGTTCTTTTCAATAGTTTGTGGTAGATGCAAATGAATGGACTTACACTCCATAAAGGACCTGTGAGAATCCATGGTAAAATTTGAGGCAGCCTAACTCATTACTTCCCTCTGATTTGCTGGTCAAGGCACACAATGTTTTTAATTACAGTTTAGTTTATTGTCACGTGTACCGAGGTACAGTGAAAGGCTATTGTTGGATGCTAACCAGTCAGCAGAAAGTCAGTCAGTGGCGCAGCGGTAGAGTTGCTGCCTTACAGCGAATGCAGCACCGGAGACTCAGGTTCGATCCTGACTACGGGCGCTGTCTGTACGGAGTTTGTACGTTCTCCCCGTGACCTGCGTGGGTTTTCTCCGAGATCTTCGGTTTCCTCCCACACTCCAAAGACGTGCAGGTTTGTAGGTTAATTGACTGGGTAAAATGTAGAAATTGTCCCTAGTGTGTGTAGGAAGGTGTTAATGTGCGGGGATCGCTGGGCGGCGCGGACATGGTGGGCCGAAGGGCCTGTTTCCGCGCTGTATCTCTAAATCTAAAAAATAAAATTACAGTCGAGCCATTTACAGTGTAGAGATACATGATAAGGTAATAACGTTTAGTGCAAGGTAAAGCTAGTAAAGTCTGACCAAAGACAGTCTAAAGGTAGATAGTAGTTCAGCACTGCTCTCTAGTTGTTGGTGAGACGATTCAGTTGCCTGATAACAGCTGGGAAGAAACTGTCCCTGAATCTGGAGGTGTGCGTTTTCACACTTCGATACCTTTTGCCCGATGGGAGAGGGGAGAAGAGGGAGTGGCCAGGGTGCGACACGTCCTTGATTGTGCTGCTGGCCTTGCCGAGGCAGCGTGAGGTATAGATGGAGTCAATGGAAGGGAGGTTGGTTTGTGTGATGGCCTGGGCTGCGTCCACAATTCGCTGCAATTAATTGTATCGGCCCAGCTGACAGAAGGCTTCAAATCCGTGATGAACTCTTAATATTAGCCTTAAGTTTTCCTCAGCACCAGCTTAATCTTATGTCCGTGTTCTGCTTTCTGAACTTTCTTTTTGATTAATTTGTCAATCATAGTCTCCATTCCACATACCCGTGTTCATTTCTCTTCCCCAAATCTCTTGAATGCCAAGCAAGATAAATCACATCACAATCTTAGCTGCTTTGAAATAACTGCAATGCAAACGTGATTCCCAACACAAGAGAAACACAAATATTTTGTTTTCTCTGATGTCATGTAGTTCAAATATATTTTTGTCAAACTGAGATACAATGCACATGTTTAGTTACACGTTATTAATTTGAACCACTCTGCCAAACAAGTCAAGACTACAAAGCTGTAATGAATTAAATGATGTTAAATTTCCAATTGCAACAGCCAGACATAAAAACACCTTTTTTCCACGAGTGATAGTTCCACTCAATAACCAAAGTCTGTAGTCTCTTTTTTGCTCTGGTTTATTTTCACCCACATGTTTAGATCGTAATGGTGTATCCTTATTGTTTTGATGTGTTATGCTTTATTCTTAATTGTTAACTGTATGTTTGTGTTGTCATTTGTGAGCGGAGCACCAAGGCACATTCCTTGTATATGCACATACTTGGTCAATAAACTTATTCATTCATTCATTCATTCATTCAACATATTGGCCAGACACACAAAATGCCAGTTAGAAGCATAGAAACATAGAAAATAGGTGCAGGAGTAGGCCATTCGGCCCTTCGAGCCTGCACCGCCATTCAATATGATCATGGCTGATCATCCAACTCAGTATCCTGTACCTGCCTTCTCTCCAAACCCCCTGATCCCTTTAGCCACAAGGGCCACATCTAACTCCCTCTTAAATATAGCCAATGAACTGGCCTCAACTACCTTCTGTGGCAGAGAATTCCACAGATTCACCACTCTCTGTGTGAAAAAATACTTTCTCATCTCTGTCCTAAAAGACTTCCCCCTTATCCTTAAACTGTGACCCTTTGTTCTGGACTTCCCCAACATCGGGAACAATCTTCCTGCATCTAGCCTGTCCAACCCCTTAAGTTCTATCAAATCTCTGTAAATTAGAGAGAGCCGATACAGAGATGAAGCAATTTTGGAACAATTAAGGAACAATTAACTGTGGGCATTGTTAAGCAATGCTCCGATCAATGAAAACTACCAATCAGGTTTCATCATGTAACAAGAGTTTAAAGATCGCCAAAGACAAAAGGGATTGAAAGATGCCTTGCACAGGGTATGTTTTGTTTTGGTGAGACAGGAATGTGCACCTCTGTCAACTCATCATCTTTTCTAATATAAGTCTGATTGAGTTGTGAATTAAGCTTGTGTAAGTGGCGCCCTTTCCTGAAAACTGGAGATTAGTAGGTAAGTCATTTTGAAGTGATGAGGATAAGTTTTACATTATCAAAGGTCTCTCTTCAGTGAAAAGGCGGCATGTGTTCTGCTCCCAGGCCTCTGATTAGTGCACTAACCATTTGTGGTAGTGGGGGGGAAAGAGTAGTCTTAGTCCCTCAGCAGTTTGGGTCTTCAGATTGGTCCTTGGCTACTTAGTTACCCCATCATGCATTGCATGTTATGTTTAAATTTCATAAAAAACGTGCCAATCAGACAATAAAAGGAAGAGAATTACTTTTAAACAGTGGCAGTGCATTCTTCACATGCCTCAGAATGATCTTGGCATCTTTTTGTTGTCTGCCTTTTCTGCTCGTCGTATCTAATGATGTTTTCAAGAGAGTGTTGGATATCGCTCTTGGGGCCAACGGAATCAAGGGATATGGGGAGAAAAGTTTTGGTCTCCAAATTTGAGGAAGGATATTCTTGCTATTATCATATCATATCATCTATATACAGCCGGAAACAGGCCTTTTCGGCCCTCCAAGTCCGTGCCGCCCAGTGATCCGTACATTAACACTATCCTACACCCACTAGGGACAATTTTTACATTTGCCCAGCCAATTAACCTACATACCTGTACGTCTTTGGAGTGTGGGAGGAAACCGAAGATCTCGGAGAAAACCCACGCAGGTCACGGGGAGAACGTACAAACTCCTTACAGTGCAGCACCCGTAGTCAGGATTGAACCTGAGTCTCCGGCGCTGCATTCGCTGTAAAGCAGCAACTCTACCGCTGCGCTACCGTACCGTGAGGGTGTGCAGCGTAGGTTTACTAGGTTAATTCCCGGAATGGCGGGACTGTCATATGTTGAAAGACTGGAGCGACTAGGCTTGTATACACTGGAAGTTAGAAGGATGAGAGGGGATCTTATCAAAACGTATAAGATTATTAAGGGGTTGGACACGTTAGAGGCAGGAAACATGTTCCCAATGTTGGGGGAGTCCAGAACAAGGGGCCACAGTTTAAGAATAAGGGGTAGGCCATTTAGAACGGAGATGAGGAAAAACTTTTTCAGTCAGAGAGTTGTGAATCTGTGGAATTCTCTGCCTCAGAAGGCAGTGGAGGCCAATTCTCTGAATGCATTCAAGAGAGAGCTAGATAGAGCTCTTATGTATAGCGGAGTCAGGGGGTATGGGAGAAGGCAAGAATGGGGTACTGATTGAGAATGATCAGCCATGATCACATTGAATGGCGGTGCTGGCTCGAAGGGCCAAATGGCCTCCTCCTGCACCTATTGTCTATTGTCTATTGTAAAACAGGAACTGATTTTGGACGATCAGCCATGATCATATTGAAGGGCCTACTCTGCCACCTATTTTCTATGTTTCTGATAACTTTATTAAAAATAAGTATATATTCACAAGTTCATAGGTTTGAGGAGCAGAATAAGCCCATCAAGTCTACTCCGCCATTCAATCATGGCTGACCCACCTTTCCCTCTTAACCCCATTCTCCTGCCTATGCCCCTTAACCCCTGACACCCTTACTAATCAAGAGTATGTCAATCTCCGCCTTAACAATATCCATTGACTTGGCCTACATAGCCATCTGGGGCTATTAATTCATCAGATTCACCAACCTCTAACAAAAGAAATTCCTTCTCATCTCCTTTCGAAAGGTACGTTTGTTTATTCTGAGGCTATGGCTTCTGGTCCTATATTGTTATACATTCAATGTAGGAGCCATTTTGTCATCATTTAACAATGAGATTTAATCTGAAAAATCAGAGATTAAAATTTCCAACCAGACTGTCCCTGGCCCCAAATTACCTCCTCGTTTTTGCTAAGCTTTAGAGATCGAGGTGGGCTTGTTTCAATTCCAATTTTATGGCCCCATCAACCATCTCAGAGCTCACTGTGGAACCACAGATTCTTGCACAGATGGTGCCTGAATTGATGGGCGTGTAGCAAGGAACTGCAGATGCTGGTTTACACCAACGATAGACGCAAAATGCTGGAGTAACTCAGTGGGAAGGGCAGCATCTCTGGAGGGAAGGAATGGGTCCCCATTGAACATCCTCTAGACCTGCAACACCAAGTACAGTTGCTTCCAATAACCCAACTCTCCTACTTTCCTTGCCCAGCAAAATCCCACCCTTCATCATTTTTCTTGGTTCCATAAGTCTCCACAATGGACTTCCTCCGTCACCGATCAAAACAGCTGATAAAACTTAAAAAACATAACAGTGCCAGATCAAAAGTGCTTAACAACGACTGGCGACATCTAATCGAATTATTCATTGCGTGCACCAACAACGGTCATGGTGGCGCAGCGGGTAGAGATGCGGCCTTACATGCAGCACCGGCGACCCGGGTTCGATCCCGACTACGGGTGTTGTCAGTACAGGGTTTGTACGCTCTCCCCGTGACCTGCGTGAGTTTTCTCCGAGATCTTCGGTCTCCTCCCACACTCCAAAGAAGTACAGGTTTGCAGGTTAATTGGCTTGGTAAATGTAAAAATAGTCCCTCGTGGGTGTAGGATGGTGTTAATGTGCGGGGGATCGCTGGTCGGCGCGGACCCGGTGGGCCGAAGGGCCTGTTTCCGCGCTGCATCTCCAACGAAACTAAACTAAACATGCCACTTTACTGAGTGATTTGGAATTTCAAACAAAGTAAGTTTGCTGGGTGTATGGAACAAGCTGCCAGAGGAGGTAGTTGAGGCTGGGACTATCCCAACGTTTAAGCAATAGTTAGACAGGTACACGGATACGACAGGTTTGGAGGGATATGGACCAAACACGGGCAGGTGGGTCTAGTGTAGCTGGGACATGTTGGCCAGTGTGGGCAAGTTGGGCCAAAGGGCCTGCTTCCACACTGTATCACCCTATGACTCTCAGTTTCTGTTCTTGGCGCAATCATGGAATTGAACATGTGCTTTTTCTTCAAATTGCGATATCGTCTGTTTGATATAAGCTTGTTGTGTGAAGGCCAATGACATAATTACATTTTAAACGTTGCATGATTATTCTGATACGATTAGACCATTTATTGATGAACCCTAGGCCTGCATTCGGCTGGTAAATGCTGGCAGTCTTGAAGAGTTGGAATCTTTTTAAATGGAGGCAAGTCTGGAGCATCTGCCTCCAGCAATGAGCGTTCAGAAGTCCCCAACTTGCTGACAGATTCAGAAGGTTGGATTAGATTTGGCAGAAGACACAAGGCTCAGCTGACTCAAACGACGACTGAAAACAGTGTAGGAGGATGCAAAGAGAAAGACTTTAAAATCCAATCTGCATCAGCAATCACCTCCATTATCCGAAACCTTCCGGAATATTGTACACTATATATCTCACACGCCCACATTGTGATGTTTTCAAGAGAGAGTTGGATATAGCTCTTTGGGCTAACGGAATCAAGGGATGGGAGAAAGCAGGAACAGGGTACTGATTTTGCATGATCAGCCGTGATCATATCGAATGGCGGTGCTGGCTCAAAGGGCCGAATGGCCTACTCCAGCACCTATTTTTCTGTTTACATGTTTCCAGGAATAATAATTCTTGCACCATTAATGCTGGATTTCAATTAAATAGTTCAATACAAGAACATGCAGGAGTGTGTGGTCGTAATGTGGGGGTAAAATGAACATCCCAGGCATTTTTCACATCCTCATTTCTCGTTCATCTGTTTGGGTCGTCTTTCTATGCCAATTTGGCGAAGATATATTCATTTGGAAATGCTTTTGACATTTTCCACAGTTAAGACAACGCAGCAGTGAAATTTCAAACCAAATGTCAGTAGGCATCATTCCGAATTTGCATGGGCAACCTCAAGTGGAGATGGACAACTGAGCAATGGAATTACATCCTAGTTTTGTTGTCACTGAACACAGCAGTTACGAAAATATCAATCGACACGGTGGCGCAGCAGTAGAGTTGCTGCCTTACAGCGAATGCGGGGATCACTGGGCGGCGCGGACCCGGTGGGCCGAAGGGCCTGTTTCTGCGCTGTATCTCTAAATCTAAAAAAACAACTCCAGGAGACATATATACGTTTTAAGTATCTTCAAGATGTGAATATTTTTTTCCTCAGTTGTTTAGTAACACATTTCTGTAATTTTACACTAAAAACATCTGGCTGACCCTTGCGTTAAATAAGTCCTCTAAATTATTCTTCTCTCCCTAGGTTTGTGGCATGACTGAATGTCATAATGGGCAGGAAAATATGGAAGAATACAATTGTGCAAATTTTTAAAAAACTTGCAAAACCTGCATTCTTCTGAATTGTTGGGTTACATAGAGTTATTGTCATGTTGTCGAAACACCATGTGCCCATTAAACTTAGCACTGCTCCAACAAGAAGATCAAGAGCAACTAGATTGAATTCTTAACAATGTGTAGGAAGGAACTGCAGGTGCTGGTTTAAACTGGTCAGCAGCATCTCTGGAGAAAAGGAATGGATGACATTTCTGGTCGAGTCCCTTCTTCAGACACCTTTCCTCCAGAGATGTGGCCTGGCCCGCTGAGTTATTCCAGGTTTTTTAGTCTGTCTTTGGTGAAAACCAACGTCTGCTGTTCATTCCTACACCAAAAAAATGGTCCAATGGTCTTTACTGTCATGTGTACCAGGTACAGTGAAAAATATTTTTTGCAGACAGCTCAGCAAGACCATCCCAGTACATAAGCACGGATGATGTTCTGGGTCGATAGGTGCAAGAGAAATTGGCCCACCGGGTCCAAGCCGACCAACGATCCTTGCACACTAGCACTACCCTACACACGCTGGGGACAATTTAACATTTGTTACCAAAGCCAATTAACCTACAAATCTGTACGTCTTTGGAGTGTAGGAGGAAACCGGAGCACCCGGAGAAAACTCAGGGTTACCCCTTAATAATCTTATATGTTTCGATAAGATCCCCTCTCATCCTTCTAAATTCCAGTGTATACAAGCCTGGTTGAGCTCGGTATACACCTTTCGGTTGAGTCCCTTCTTCAGAGAGTTAAGGTGTAGGCTATGAGAGAAAAAAAATGACATGGGAAATATTGGCCAATTCCAAGCTTTCAAAGGCAGGCCAACTACACGATTGGATATAAACAGGCGAACATTTAGATGATTTGGGCAACACATTGACACAGACCTAACTGTGGTCCCACAGCATGAGACCCAGGTTCAAGAATTATATCACCTGCCGTGTGCAAGGCCAAAGGGCCTGTTTCCGCGCTGTATCTCTAAATCTAAAAAAAAATCTAAATCATATAAAATTATCCACAAGACGAAAATTACCAAAAAACATAAGAAAATTTAGGCGAGGGTGAATTAAATGTTGTTTTAGATTTAGATTTATTTTTAGATTTAGATTTAGAGATACAGTACGGAAACAGGCCCTTCGGCCCACCGAGTCCGCGCCGCCCAGCGATCCCCGCACATTAACACTATCCTACGCACACTAGGGACAATTTTTACATTTACCAAGCCAATTGACCTACAAACCTGTACGTCTTTGGAGTGCGGGAGGAAACCGAAGATCTCGGAGAAAACCCACGCAGGTCACGGGGAGAACGTACAAACTCCGTACAGACGGCGCCCGTAGTCAGGATCGAACCTGAGTCTCCGGCGCTGCATTTGCTGTAAGGCAGCAACTCTACCGCTGCGCCACCGTGCCGCACTAATGTGATAAAGACTCAAGGGTGAATGAGTTTAAGAAGCACTGCGCTCAGTGATTATTTGCCTAAAACAAAGTAGTGGGTGTGCTTGTTTCTGTCCATCTGTTCTCAAGCCCCTTTACACGAGCTGACAGAATTAGTCTTCTCTCTAACATGGGATAAATCCGCAGTGTTCCCCTGAGCATGACTTTTCACACTGGGCTGCCCTGCACCATTCACATTGCGAATGGAATGATTTTTATTCAAACGTCCAAAGCACGACTGACGAAAGACAATATTGCGGTGGTATCGTCTTAATGAAAACTGCTGAGTGATTTTTAAGGCCTCGCAGACTGTGTGGAAACAAGGTTTTCCCGATGAGATAATAACTCCGACACTTTAAATCTCCGGCAAAAAAAAAACATTAATAAGAACCAGTCTCCATAAACGGACAATCAGTCGAGCTAGACTACCGTAATGTTTTCCATGGATCTTGTCTTATCTAGACACAGTAAAATCATGACAAATAAATAACAATGAGACTTCACCAGTTAAAACAATTGTTTGGGGGTCTAGAATGAAATAATCAGTCTGAAGAAGGGTCTCGACCCGAAACATCACCCATTCCTTCTCTCCCGAGATGCTGCCAGACCTGCTGAGTTACTCCAGCATTTTGTGAATAAATACCTTAGAATGAAATAATATTGGATACGAAATGCTGGAGTAATTCAGCAGGACAGGCAGCGTCTCTGGAGAGACGGAATGGGTGACGTTTCGGGCGGAGACCCTTCTTCAGACTCAATGGGTGATGTTTTCGGGGTTGAGACCCTTCTTCGGACTAATATCAGCACATGCTGCTTCATCAGAGTTATGCAGCAACTTGTTTTCCCACCACCCTAACCCTCCCTCCCACCTCCTCCCGACTCCCTAAAGCATTTCATTACAAAACAAAATCAGTTTTCTCCAGGTAAAGATAAGATAGAGAAAATTATCATATGACATGGGCACATATTCCTAACAGATGACGACGGTTTAAAAAATCCTGATGCAGGATCTCGACACCTATTCGTTTTCACCAGAGATGTTGTCTGACCTGCTGAGTTACTCCAGCTGTTTGTGTCTATCAATGGAAGAATTATCATTGTTTAAGCAGAAACATCCCTATAGATAATTCTTCACTCCCACATCCTTCCTTTGCCTACATCGCAGATGTAGGTTCAGTAGAGTAAAGGGCCTGTTCCACTTTGGCGATTTTTTTTAGGCGATTGCCGGCGACTTTCAAAGTCGTAGCAGATCGCCGAAGAAAATAACCGTACGACAATGTCCACGACAATCCCCGCGACAAGCTAAGACAACCTACCACATAGGCGACGGCAAGCTGACGAAAACCGGCGACTCAGTCTTCGCTACCTAGGACGTCCACTACGACAGGGACCACGACAAGCTAAGACAACCAACGAAACCCTGCACTTATGTGGAGGTGCCACAAGCACAACTCACACGTGAACAAACCGACAGCAAGGTCCGTCCAGTGAAATTTCTAGGTATATTTTGCATTTGTTTGGAGTGCCCCTTTAAAAAAAATAAAAAAAATTTGCATGCAGTTATCCATCTTTCATAGGAATATGTTGTTTATGAATAAAGTTGATTTTGTTGATTTCTTAAAAAATAGCTGTCGGAATTTATTGGATTTCTAAGTACTTTATCATGACATGTCATTCACAGAATCTAGTAGCATTAATTTTGACCATTAAAATCAAACGCTGACACACGCACTGTGCTATGAGAACTCTTTTCATTCATTCTGAACCTGAAACGTCACCTATTCCTTTTCTCCAGAGATGCTGTCTGACCCACTGAGTTACTACAACTTTTTGTGTCCATCTTCGGTTTAAACCAGCATCTGCAGCTCCTTCCTACTGATCCGAAGCAGGAGGAAATATTCTGAGTGACCTTGCCTATGGTTAACAACTATACTTTCAGCATTATACATTGATCAGAGTTGTTTCGTATTGAGAATATGTTAGGAACCTGCAAAAATAAAATGCCTGCCAATTGCTAATTGTCCCTCTGTCATTTAATGCGCTCAGATTGGATCTCGTCTTGCTGTGTTCCTAGCCTCCAGTACAATCTTCTCTTCTTCACCCTTCTTCACCCACCCCCTTCATAGCGAGAGGATTTGAGTATAGGAGCAAGAACGTCCTACTGCAGTTGCACAGGGCCCTGGTGAGACCACACCTGGAGTATTGTGCGCAGTTTTGGTCTAATTTGAGGAATGACATTCTTGCTATTGAGGGAGTGCAGTCTAGGTTCACCAGGTTAATTCCTGGGATGGCGGGACTGACATATGTTGAAAGAATGTATAAGAAAATAACTGCAGATGCTGGTTCAAATTGAAGGTATTTGTTCACAAAATGCTGGAGTAACTCAGAAGGTCAGGCAGCATCTCGGGAGATAAGGAATGGGCGACGTTTCGGGTCGAGACCCTTCTTCAGACTGAAAGAATGGATCGACTGGGCTTATATTCACTGGAATTTAGAAGGATGTGAGGGGATCTTATAGAAACAAATAACATTCTTCAGGGATTGGACAGGGATTGCTGGAAAAATGTTCCCGATGTTGGGGGGAGTCCAGAATCAGGGATCACAGTTTAAGAATAAGGGGTTAGGCATTTAGGACTTTTCAACCAGAGAGTTGTGAATCTGTGGAATACTCTGCCACAGAAGCCAGTGAAGGCCAATTTACTGGATGTCTTCAAGAGTGAGTTAAATATAGCTTTTAGGCGAATGGAATCAATGGATATGGGGAGAAAGCAGGAACGGGGTACTGACCCTGGATGATCAGCCATGATCACATTGAATGGCGGTGCTGGCTCAAAGGGCCGAATGGCGTACTCCTGCACCTATTTTCAATGTTTCTAGGTTTCAAAGAATGCTGTTAGAAAGATGGTTATGGATGGCAGGATCTTTGGCAGGCTAAAGAGATTTACGGAAACCAAGATGAACGCTTCGAGCGCTCATGCTCATCTTTGCTGGCCTGGCAGTAAAACAAGTAAAAGCGAGTGATTTCTTAATTTTGTGATGTCTCTGACATTGTGTAACTGTCCTTCCAGCCTTTTGTGCATAACTTCCCCAGGCACAACTGAATCTGGGCCTGTATAAATATATGGATACTTTACCTTCAGCAGTGCCCTTGCAGCAGCAGTGTGTTGTGTTGCATCGCATGCTTACTAGATTCATCAACAAAAAAAAGTACATGTATTGAATATACTTCCCTTAAGGGGAAGGCAACATTCCCTCCTCCAACATTGTGGGATGCATGCTAATGTTGAAAGACGTTGTCAGCTATACAAAACACTATTGGTATTTTCCCACTCTAACTGCTTCACCATTTTTGTAACCAGTCTGTTTCTCAATTGAACGAAAGACAAATGAAGCATGTAGACACACGGGTGTCTTGCAGCTCACATTCCCATTGACTGCACCTGATAGCAATAGTTGCCAAGGAAACAGGGGCAGCATTCACTTTCAATATACAGGCAATTATTTTTAAAAGCTACCAAACAGGGTGCTTAAAGAAACAAACATCATGATTTATTGCAAATGATGAATCTCAGAGTTGTCAGATGAGATTAGGAAAATTCTGACTTGTTCTCAGCATATCTGCTTGTGTTCGGTTTAATGCAATCATAATTTTGTGAGGGAGGCTGATTTCAAGTTCATGTGCCTTCATTGCATGCAGGTGGTTCATGAAAATGTCAGAACGCAGCACAAAAAAACTCTTTTTCATTCAGGAAATTGGGCGCATCAAATAATTAATTCTTTTGCATTTTATCATTCCTGCATTCTTTTATCCTGATGGTGGTCCTGATGGGGTTGTTTATTTTCCATAAATTCCCGGAATGGCGGGACTGTCATATGTTGAAAGACTGGAGCGACTAGGCTTGTATACACTGGAATTTAGGATGAGAGGGGATCTTATCGAAACATATAACATTATTAAGGGGTTGGACACGTTAGAGGCAGGAAACATGTTCCCAATGTTGGGGGAGTCCAGAACCAGGGGCCACAGTTTAAGAATAAGGGGTAAGCCATTTAGAACGGAGATGAGGAAAAACTTTTTCAGTCAGAGAGTTAAAATTCTCTGCCTCAGAAGGAAGTGGAAGCCAATTCTCTGAATGCATTCAAGAGAGAGCTAGATAGAGCTTTTAAGGATAGCGGAGCCAGGGGGTTTGGGGAGAAGGCAGGAACGGGGTACTGATTGAGAATGATCAGCCATGATCACATTGAATGGCGGTGCTGGCTCAAAGGGCCGAATGGCCTCCTCCTGCACCTATTGTCTATTGTCTATTGTATGATCAAATAGCTGTGTAGCCAAGAATATCATAGATTTAGATTGTCAACTGTGATTGAACGTAATCCTGAAAGTTTTGTTTTCGTATTATCTCCTATTTATCATTGCTCCACCTCAACATTGCACCCACTGGTTGCCTGCATAGTGTAGATCCTACTCCTTCTAATGTCTATTTGCAGATAGACACAAAAGCTGGAGTCACTCAGACCCTTCTTTAGACTCCTTTCCTCCAGAGATGCTGCCTGAGCTGCTGAGTTAGGCTCAGGCTCCAACGAAGGGTCTCGACCTGAAACATCACCTATTCCTTTACTCCAGAGAAGCTGTCTGACCGGCTGAGTCACTCCAGCTTTTTGTGTCTATCTTCAATGCAAGTTAATATTGAACTCCTTTCATGAGGTCATAAGTGATAGGAGCAGGATTTGGCTATTCGGCCCATCATGTCTAATAGGCTGATCTATCTCTCCCTCCTCATCCCATTCTCCTGCCTTCTCCCCATAACCCCCATTGATACTCGTACTAATCAAGAATCTATCTATCTCTGTCTTAAAATAATCCATTGACTTGGGCTCCACAGCCTTCTGTGGCAAAGAATTCCACAGATTCACCACCCTCTGACTAAAGAAATTTCTCCTCATCTCCTTCCTAAAGGAACGTCCTTTAATTCTGCGGCTACTCTAGTCCTCGATTCTCCTACTCATGGAAACATCCTCTCCACATCCACTCTATCCAAGCCTGCACATATTTCCTCAGATATGGTGCCCAGAATTGCTCGCAATCTTGCAATGAATGAATAAATACGTGCTGGAAATTGTTGAGCCATCTCCCACCCTGTTATACCACCAAGTAGCACATTTTTGTAGACATTTAGTTCTAATGGACATTTTCAACAGCTCATTAATGAATTGCTTATTCACTCTTTTTAAGATTAGTAATTTAAATATCAATTGAACCATTAACATTGGCTAATGTTTTTGATTGCATTGACAATCCCAATTTGGTATGCTAAATGCGTTGCCAATCAGTGGTAATCAGTACTCTAAACAGCTAAACCACAATATCAGGGGGAACCCGATGTGATGATTATCCCATTATATTAATCATTTGGGCAACTGGTCAAATTGATCACAGACCAGAACCAATTGGAATTACATCTCTATTGTACTCATAATTGTAGCTGCAGTCAGTCTGGCATTTTCACAACATAATCAGCAAATAATAGAACTGGAACACATTTAATAGCAGAACCATCCTGCAATAAATTTTGTAGGAACTGCAGATGCTGGTTTACACCAAGGATAGACACAAGGTATCACAAAATGCTGGAGTAACTCAGCGGGTCAGGCAGCATCTAGGAGAGAGGGAATGGGTGACGTTTTGGGTCCAGACCCTTCTTCAGACTGAAGGTAGACACAAAATGCTGGAGTAACTCAGCGGGACAGGCAGCATCTCTGGAGAGAAGGAATGGGTGACGTTTCAGGTGTTCTATCTTTGGCGTAAACCCGCATCCACAGTTCCTTCCCACACATTTCATCTGGTCCACTGTGAAATCTCCTCAAAGTATGCCTACTTTGAAGAGGTTCTCCTCCTCTCTCCGAGAGGTCGATAGAGTCTGAAGAAGGGTCTCAACCCGAACGAAGCATCACCTATTCCTTCTCTTCGGAGGTTCTGTCTGTCCCGCTGAGTTACTCCAGCTTTTTGTGTCCATCTACATACTGTTCCTTACTACACACTGCAATAATCTCTGTTACATTCAGCTTCCAACGTCCAAAGACTGGCTAACAACATGTACAATATGAACATTTTGACATGGTGTACTGATGTCCATAAAGGTGAAAGTATCTTGAACAAAAAGTATGGACAAGTGGACCAGAACAACAATCTGCACTTGCTTCATATGAAAGTCCTGCCATCCCAGGAATCAATCTGGTGAACCTTCTCTGTACTCCCTCTATGGCAAGAATGTCTTTCCTCAGATTAGGAGACCAAAACTGTACGCAATACTCCAGGTGTGGTCTCACCAATGCCCTGTTGTCAGAACTCTCATCGGAGAGAGGAGCAGAACTTCTTCAAAGTAGGCATACCTTGAGGAGATTACGCAGTGGAGCAGGCAAAATGTGTAGGAAGGAACTGCAGATGCTGGTTTAAACCGAAGATATCCAACACGTTTTGCCTGGCTCTACGACTTTTTGCATATCTTTCATTAATTTTTTTCTATGTCTCTTTACATCACCTTCTGCATCTCTCATTTCCCTTTTCCCTGAATCTCAGTCTGAAGAAGGGTCCCGACCCGAAACGCCAACTACTCCTTTACACCAGAGATGCTGCCTGACTCGCCGAGTGACTCCAGCTTTTTGTGTGTATCTTCGGTTTAAACCAGCATCTGCAGTTCTTTCTGACACATCATTACGAAATGTTTGACATGGGATGGGATAAGTTATTCATTATTTTACATCACAAAAATGAGAGCCCACCGTGCAAGTTGTGCAAAGACATCAACTTTTAGATCTTCAATGAGCCACCTCCAAGGCAGTAACACAAACTTAAGTTTATCTCAAATATTAACCACTATACCAGGCATAAATCCCCATCTTATCTTTGATAAAACGTATGGAATCTATTGATGGCTCAGGCAGAATATCAATTTATTCCACATCTGAAAGGCAAAGCCTCTGAGAGTGCAGTATATCCTTAACACAACACCAAAGTAACAGCCAAGTTTATCATGTGTGACTTAAGTACATAACCTATGACACAAAGGCAAGCTGCAGGAACTTTAGTTTAGTTTAAAGATACAGCTGCTCACCTTTGGCCCACCAAGTCCACACCGCACACTAACACTATCCTACACACACTAGGGACAATTTACACTTCTCCTGTACGTCTTTGGAGTGTGGGAGGAAACCGAAGATCTTGGAGAAAACCCACGCGGTCACTGGGAGAACGTACAAACTCTGTACAGTCAGCACCCGTAGTCGGGATCGAACCCGGGATTCCGGCACTACAAGCGCTGTAAGGCAACAACTCTACCGCTGCACAACCGTGCCTGCCGGTAAATACTTGATAACAACATGCCCTAGGACCTCAGTACACACCTTCCTGATCTCGCTATCCTCCTTGTCTTAGAGTGAAGGAAAATAACTGCAGATGCTGGTTCAAATTAAAGGTAGACACAAAATGCTGGAGTAACTCAGCGGGGCAGGCAGCATCTCAGGAGAGAAGGAATGGGTGACGTTTCAGGTCGAGACCCTTCTTCAGACTGAAAGAAGGGTGTCGACCCGAAACGTCACCCATTCCTTCTCACCTGAGATGCTGCCTGACTTGCTGAGTTACTCCAGCACTTTGTGAAATAAATACCTTCGAGTATGACAAACCTGGTGGTTTCACATCTTTTCCATAATTTGCCCATATACCTGTTCCTTGGTCTCCCACTGGTTAGTGGAGGACCAAAAATATAACTCTATCAGAGTGATTGCACCTTTCGAGTTCCTGAGCTTTGGCCATATGGCCTCACCAGATTACCTCCCCCAGGTCTGGAGAAGTGTCCCGACCTGAAATGTCACCCACCCTTCCTCTTCAGAGATGCTGCCTGCCCCGCTGAGTTACTCCAGCATTCCAAGTGCAGCTGTGTTATTCTCCCCAATCAGTAGTGCAACTCCCCCACCACGTTTTACATTCTCAGTCGAGTGTGAAACGTCAAAACCCTGGAACATTGTTGAGCTGCCGATCCTGCCCTTTTCACCGCCCGAGTCTCTGTAATACCCACAACATTGTAGTTCCATGCACGAATCCAGGTTCCGAGTTCATCAGCCTTTCCCACAGTACTCCTTGCCCCGAAAATAAATACTTTTCAGCCCATCGTTCATTAACCTGGCCCTGCCTGTCCTTCCTTTCAGACCCACTTGACCATCTTTCCATGTGGTGGTGGACAACTGAACAGCTAACAGTGGGGAGCTCAACACATATTCCCATCCTCAATGATGGTGGGGGCCCAAGCATGAGGTGCTAATGGCTGAAGCATTCAGCCAGATGTGCCAAAGAGATGATCCATCTCGGCTTCCTCCTGTGACCCCCCTCCGCATCACAGAAGCCTGCCTCCAGCCAATTCAATTCACTCCACATGACATCAAGAAATGATAGCCCTTATCACTCCCGTTCGCGAGAGACTGCGCGTGTACACGACTACCTGCCCTCACCACCGACAACTGCACTTTGCAGTGGGCCAAAACATCACTCTCCGAAGCAGTGCAATACCTGGACATACTGTGACAAAAGAAAAAATGTAGTTATCTTACTATTAACTAAATAGATGAATGAAATGCCTGGCAAACTAACACCAAGACACCAAGAAAGGAAAACCTCCTTTCAAAATGTGTACGTTATAAAATTAGGGAGTGCCGCATCTTCATTTAGCCAAAAGACCTTCTCCAAACATAATGACCAAACACAAGCCCATTTTTCAACTGCTTTGCTGCCAACTGCTGTACCCTGACCATTCCGAATCAAGTTTTTCTTCACCCAGTCGCGTGTCTCTTTTCAACTTTGCTGAGCACTTGGATTGACAATTAGTTCACGAGATTCCGTTTCAAAAAAGGTATTGGGAAATAACACTGCAAAGAACCATTGTTCAAATATTATCCTGTGCTTGTCAAGAAACATTTCATTACACAGAGTGGACTGGTGTGAAACCAAAACACCTGCTGCAATCAACCCAAGGACAATAGAGTCCCAGATGCGAACCGCAATGTTTGCTGAGTTAGTTAAGGCAGCTGCTTTGGTATTTGTCTCTTTTAATTTGAAGATTTTGCAAACTGGCATCAATGACCCAGCGCCTGCCATTTAAATAGATAAAAGCAGTTCCTTTATCCCAACCGCCTTGCTCTTACAACTAATGGATTAGCATATTTATGTCAGAGGTTAAATAGTCCAAGGATTTACATTCTCGGAACCTTGCTGCTGGAAAGGTATTAGCAGAAAGATCACAAACGTTATTAAATCCACTTGACAGGCTGAGAGGCACAAATGCCAAAAGATGCCTGAACACAGTAAACAACCCTTTAAGGAAGTTGTCAAGGCAAACTGAAGTTACACAAAATGGTGGAGTAACTCAGCAGGACAGGCTGCATCACTGGAGAGAAGGAATGGGTAACATTTCGGGTCGAGACCCTTCTTCAGACCCTTATCCAGAAACACATTTTTAAAATCCCTCTATCTAACTCTCTTTTAAATTCATCCAGTGAATTGGCCCCCATTGCCCTCTGTGGCAGAGAATTCCACAAATTCACAACTCTCTGGGTGAAAAAGTTTCTTCTCACCTCAGTATTAAATGGCCTCCCCTTTATTCTTAGACTGTGTCCCCTGGTTCTGGACTCCCCCAACATTGGGAACATTTTCCTGCATCTAGCTTGTCTAGTCCTTTTATAATTTTATACGTCTCTATAAGATCAGAGGTAGGCAAATTGAATGGGCACGGACATGGCAAATGGAATAAATTGTGACAAAATAAAAGATCTTCCACCTTAAGGAAGGGGGGGAGGGGGGGGGTGTTACATTCACACATGGGGCAAGATTAAGCAAATGATGCAAAATTCCTTTGGATTTTGACTGCAGTGAGATAACCAATGAAATATGGTAAATACTTAGAAGAATTGACAGAGTAGACATTTCCCCTGGCTAAAATGTTCAGAATCAGAGGTGAAGTCTCAAAATAAGAGGTCAGCCATTCAAAACAGAGGTGAGAAGAAATCTCTTCACCCAGAGGACAGTGAAGGCTCATCTGCTCGGTAGTCAAAGGGTCCGCAAATATTTGCATTTTAAACCGTGTGGCGGCGCAGCGGTAGAGTTGCTGTCTTACAGCCATTACAGCGCCAGAGACTCGGGTTCGATCCCGACTACTGGTGCTGTCTGCACGGAGTTTGTACGTTCTCCCCGTGACCGCCTGGGTTTTCTCCGAGATCTTCGGTTTCCTGCCATGCCCCAAAGACGTACAGGTTTGTAAGAAAATAACTGCAGATGCTGGTACAAATCGAAGGTATTTATTCACAAAATGCTGGAGTAACTCAGCAGGTCAGGCAGCATCTCGGGAGAGAAGGAATGGGTGACGTTTCGGGTCGAGACCCTTCTTCCGACAGGTTTGTAGGTTAATTGGCTTGGTGTATGTATAAAATTGTCCCTTGCGTGTGTAGAATAGTATTGATGTGTGGGGATCACTGGTCGGCGCGAACTCGGTGGGCTGAAGGGCCTGCTTCCACGCTGTATCTCGAAACTAATCTAAACTCAATACATATAATACACAAATTCTACAAGACAGTGTGCAGGAGCTAGTCGGAAACTCTGAACAAGGGTAAAGCTGGTGGCAAAGCTCGGATCATGCCACAGACTCGTCCGTGGGTGGCACATTGACGCAATGATGGAGTTGTAAGAAAATAACTGCAGATGCTGGTACAAATCGATGGTATTTATTTCACAAAATGCTGGAGTAACTCAGCAGGTCAGGCAGCATCTCGGGAGAGAAGGAATGGGTGACTTTTCGGGTCGAGACCCTTCTTCAGACGATGGAGTTGCTGCCTCACAGCGCCAGAGACCCAGCGTTTAGATCTGGCAAACTAGTGACTATTGCCAACTGAACAATGGAATCGACGGCCTACCTGAATATTTTGACAGGCAACTTTCTGCATAAAGGTAAACACAAAAAGCTGGAGTAACTCAGCGGGACAAGCAGCATCTCTGGAGAGAAGGAATGAGTGATGTTTCAAGTCAAGTCAACTTTATTTGTCACATATATATACAAGATGTGCAGTGAAATGAAAGTGGCAGCGCCTGTGGATTGTGCTAAAACTACAAAACAGAACAGAAAATAGGTCCAGACCCTTTTCGTCAAACCAGCATCTGCAGTTCCTTCCTACACATTTTCTGCATGAAGGTTTTGCCTTGTCTACAAGAGGACAGGTAACAATTGAGATGGCATTGCAACAGAAGTCTGGTCTACCCCAACAGCTGCTGACAACATTCTACCGCTGCACCATAGAGGGCATCCTAACACATGGCATCTCTGTGTGGTATCTCAGCTGCACGGAGGCAGAGAGGAAAGCTCTTCAGCAGGTAGTCCATAGAGCTCAGAGGACCATCAGAACACAGCTACCAGCCTTGGAGGGCATCTACAACACACGATGCCTCAGAAAAGCCACCAGCATCCACAAAGATTCTTCACACCCCTGCAATAATCTGTTCGAACTCCTTCCATCGGGCAGACGATACAAGGCCTTCTACGCCCGCACCTCCAGACTCAGGAACGGCTTCATTCCCAGGGCCATAGCTGCTATGAACCGGTCCTGCTGAGCCGGATGGTCACATCGCACAGTGAACCGGCACAGATCTACTTGCACTTTATTCTGTTTTAAAACTGTTACAATTTGTTTCATTGGGTTGTTTAAATTAATACTGACTAGCTAATTAAATTATTGCATCGTATGGGAGGCGCATTCCCAATCTCGTTGTACCCCTGTACAATGACAAAAAAGAGATATTGTATTGTATTGTGGCCTTCATGTGGCCTGGACAAATATTATTTTCCGAATTCCTCAATAATGGTAAAAAAAAAACATCAAAAAGGGATAATAAAACCAAAACGTGAGAGATTCTCTGAAATCCAAAGTATAAACTATAATCAGTCATTGGCATTATTGTTTCAGTGTCCTGGGACCCTAATTAATTCATTATCAATTCAACTAATTTTCTTCTTTCCCTAGTTCAACTTAAACTTGTCAAGAGAATCCTGCAATCAGGGCAGCATGTTTCAGGAGCTCCTCAAATTCTTCCATTTAAATCGGTGCTAATACAAAATAATAGTTGCACAGTGACCTTTACGTACAAAAGCCAGATTAATTTAGAGAGGTACATTTTTCTAAAATGAAAGTTATTATAACGAATGTTCAAATGCTTTTGCTCAACATAGCGTCTTATTCTTTTTGTTACGCTAATAGGTTTACTTCTGTCAGATCATTACAATAAGCCATATTCCCGCAATAAAGACCCTCGTTTTCAAATTGAAAATGCAGGAGAATGGCCTGCTAATCATTTCTAACTGCCTCAAGGTAGCTAAGCAATGACCTCTATTTACTTTCGTTATGAATAGAATGCATGCGGTAAGAACTCTAATCGTTTCACATGTCCCATTCTCAAGACCAATTCCGTTTCAAACCATATTTCTAAAGAGCATAAATAAATGTAATTGGATAAAGCCGCATATTGCATGAAAAATGATATTGAGAGAAGGCTATCATCTTGTCTCATACATGTCAGACTGCAGTCTTTCAGCCCGGTACAGATCTTATCATCCCTTCCATTCCATCTGTCAGCTCTGCCACACTCAGCACGGAATGGAGTTAGTCATTGCTTAGCTTTACAAACAAATTTAATTTGGGAAGTCTTTCTGCAAAACAGAAGTAGAAGAACAGCCATTAAAATGAGTGATCTAAGTCCAGCATCTCTGTTATTGTGCAGTCTACAATGTTATGAACTTGCACACTGGAATACATAGCCTCAAAATAGTTTGGCTTTCAACACAAACTGTGGAACATCGCCTTTCAATTAAAGGACTGTAAGCCATATTTGCATAATACCGGCGGGCACAGATTTTTAATTCAACAGAAAGAGTTAACCCAATGACAAATACTGCAATTAAAGTGCAGCAAAGGACGGCACGGTGGCGCAGCGGTAAAGTTGCTGCCTTACAGCGCCAGAGACCCGGGTTCAATCCCGACTACAGCTGCTGTCTGTAAGGAGTTTGTACGTTCTCCCCGTGACCACGTGGGTTTTCTCCGCGATCGTCGGTTTCCTCCCACACTCCAAAGATGTACAGGTTTGTGAGTTAATTGGCTTGGTATAAGTGTAAATTGTCGTTAATGTGTGCAGGATAATGTTAATGTGCAGGGATCGCTGGTCGGTGCGGACCCGGTGGGCCGAAGGGTATTTCTTAACTGAACTAAAGTATTTAACTTTGACAACTGTGAACCAAAAATAAAATATTTTTTTACACACAGAGTGTTACTTTGTTAAGAATGCCTTCCAACAAATCTTTATTGGTCTGACGTTACATACTTTGGTGCCACGTTAAAGAATGGTGTCCAAGGACTTAAATGGTTATCGAGAAAAATTAATCTCAAATCATCTGATGCTGCTGTAAACTGAGGAGCAAAAGCATCCCAGCTTGTAATACCAACACTGCAAAACAATAATGAAGTTTATCAGGGACTTGAAAATGCCATCCATCACTGGAGAAAGTTGCGGCACGTTGGCGCAGCAGTAAAGTTGCTGCCCGAAAGCGCCAGAGATCCAGGTTCGATCCCGACTACGGGTGCTGTCTGTACGGAGTTTATACGTTCTCCCTGTGACCGCATGGGTTTTCTCCGGGGACTCCGGTTTCCTCCCACACTCCAAATAGGCACAAGTTTGTCGGTTAATGGGCTTCGGCAAGATGTAAAATTGCCCCGGGTCTGTGTCGGTTGGTGTACGGGGTGGACTCTGGTCGGCGCGGACCCGTTGTGTCTCTAAAGTGTAAAGTGAAGTGGCAGCTGCTCCAGTGAATTTAAAAAGCATTGTTCATGACCAGAATAATTATGTTTGTACTTGAGACCTCCATACTTTCAATAGACAATAGACAATAGGTGCAGGAGTAGGCCATTCGGCCCTTCGAGCCAGCACCACCATTCAATGTGATCATGGCTGATCATTCTCAATCAGTACCCCGTTCCTACCACCACAGAGGCGACAACCTATGACAACCTTTGTCCACCTGCAACAAGCCTCGACAAGCTATGACCCTGAAGACTGAAGACAACTGAAGACAATTCACGTTTCACCCATTTTCCCTATAAAAGGGGGTGTACGGTAGGGTTTCCAATCATTCTGCATCATGACTATTTGAAAGTGATGCCCTGAAAAACTACTCTGAAATACAATAACTTTCATCAATTTTCCATCAAAATGTCAAGAATTTCCTTTATTGATATTCAAATTAAAAAAATTAAAAGGTTGATAAGAACATACAACAGTGCATATAAAAATATTGTAATAAACTTCAATAAATTTCAATAAACTTCAAACTTTAAAATTCAAACTTCAAACAGAAAACAAGTGCAAAAACATACGAAACCTAACATCATTTATGGACACATTACACTGATGGACGATCAGATCGAGTCCACATTTGGAATTCGCCGATGTCTCAGCACCGGCGACAACCTACGTCACCTGGCGACAACCTACGACAGCGCCCCCGTCAGGAGACGTCAAGCTACGATCATTGGCGTCAAACCAACAGTCGGTAAAATTTTTTTAAGCCTTCACAATATCCAGCGGCGACCAGAAAAACGCTACGACTCTTTGGAGACGACTCACGACCATACAGGCGACACCCCGGCGACCGTGTGGCGACAGCCTAGTCGCTCGTAGTCGCCTAAAAAAATTGCCGAACTGGGACAGGGGCTTAACTCTCTTCATCTGCCCTTTTTTTCTTTTCTTATGTTTCCAACTATCACTTACCAGCTGCCATCCCAACATTCTTCCCTCCCATTCCCCTACTTGACCCCATCTGTCTATCAACCTTTCCCCTCCCCCTCCCCCACCAATGTGGTTCCACCTATCATTTTCCAGGCCCTTTCTCGCCCCTCTTTTCACTTCTTTTCTTTTTATTTCCCACGTATTATCTTCCTTCCACGCTGGAAGCAGGGTCTTGGTGCAGGGTATCCACGTGAAATACAAAAAATCCCTTTGCCTCCACTGATGATGCTATTTGACCTGCTGAGTTCTTCCAGCAGTTCATCTTTTGTTTCTCCACAAGACCAAAACATAGTAAGGCGATGACTGACTTTGACGGTGGTGTACATAAAAGAAAGTCAGAAAACTTGATAAATCATTACCCAATCTGTTGAGAGGGCATGCAGTGCAGATGCATGATCTAGCTAGCAAAAGCCCAGAACCCTGCTAAAATGAATGATTAAATCGAAACCCTGCAGTTGCACCAAGAAGACTAAGATGGGATGAAATTCAACCATGTCTACACCAGAACTGATAAAAGAGCAACAGCAGCAAGACCACGGCGGCACGGTGGCGCAGCGGTAGAGTTGCTGCCTTACAGCAAATGCACCGCCGGAGACTCAGGTTCGATCCTGACTACGGGCGCCGTCTGTACGGAGTTTGTACGTTCTCCCCGTGACCTGCGTGGGTTTTCTCCGAGATCTTCGGTTTCCTCCCACACTCCAAAGACGTACAGGTATGTAGGTTAATTGACTGGGTGAATGTAAAAATTGTCCCTAGTGTGTGTAGGATAGTGTTAATGTGCGGGGATCGCTGGGCGGCGCGGACTCGGTGGGTCGAAGGGCCTGTTTCCGCGCTGTATCTCTAAATCTAAATCTAAAATAACATTGCGTGAAATTTCTACACTAATTTCTCCCCAATATCACTCACACGTTTATTGCAGGTATGGATGTCAAAGTTCACAAAACATAGACTCAACATCTTACCGCCTGAGAGACAGTTTGAACAATGCTTTAGGATGCATGACAAATAATAGAGACGAAGTTTTAAAATAGATCGTCCAAGATAACGTTTTAAGAAAACAGTCATACGTTTTTTTTGCGAAAGGGGCTATATAAATGTCTACATGCTGTGGTCACAAGTATATTACTTGTACTTATTGTTCTGCATTGCTGCCTGACAGCGCCAGAGACCTGGGTTCGATCCTGACTACAGGTGCGTGTCTGTACGGAGTTTGTACGTTCTCCCCGTGACCCGCGTGGGTTTTCTCCGAGATCTTCGGTTTCCACCTGCACTCCAAAGACGCACAGGTTTGTAGGTTAATTGGCTTGGAAATGTGTAGATTGTCCCGAGGTCTGTGTGGAGGACTGTGACAATGTGCGGGGATCGCTGGTCGGCGCGGACTCGGCGGGACGATGGGCCTGTTATCGCGCTGTATCTCTAAACTAAACTAAGCTCAGCTCCCGATGTCAGGATCGAACCCTGGTCTCTGGTGCTGTGAGGCAGCAATTCTAGCAGCTGTGCCACTGTGCCGCATTGCACAGGTAAGATGTTCAATTCCTACTACGAGGAAAATCACGCCGCTGCATGGCCATTTTGTTCCATTGTTGCCCCACAGCATGTTCCGAGGAGCAAAAACTCACTTACATTTCGATAAAAGGATATTGTATCCTTGTGGGGAGTGCCTTATTTTTGCTTCCCTTCCTATCAGTCCATCATTTGTAAGTGCCTATTATGTTCATCAAAACCTTCAGCAGTAGAGCTAATAAATCTTTTGCAAGCATTCCGCCCATTAGAAAACATTAAATCCAGTCTCTAAACCAAATTACATTTTGCCTTTCTGCTCCTGGATTACACTGTAAATAAGAGATGATGAATGCATTTATCTCGGTTCCCACAAGCAACAGAGTACAGGCAGCAGTAAAGACATCAACTATATGTAATATTTCACTCACAAATCGCATCAAGGTTAAAAAAAGTTATTAAACAGGAAATACCAAAAGCCCAAAAACAAATTATGAGGGTCAACTGAACATTTTTATAATGCAAACATTTTTTAAGTCAACACCAGAATCACAAAAATTCAATCTTATTAATGAGATATTCTTGTGACCAGGGCATTCCTTGCAAGTTCTCTGCAGTTGTAACACTAACACTGTACGACTACATTCTATACCCTGGTTGGGTTTTTTCTCTATCTGTTGCACTATCTGTTGTACTTGTCTATGACTTGAATAGTGCACATGAACAGTAAGATTTGACAAAGTATTTCACTACTTATAGACAATAGACAATAGGTGCAGGAGTAGGCCATTCAGCCCTTCAAGCCAGCACCGCCATTCAATGTGATCATGGCTGATCATTCACAATCAGTACCCCGTTCCTGCCCTATACCCCCTGACTCCGCTATCTTTAAGAGCCCTTTCTAGCTCTCTCTTGAATGCATCCAGTGAATTGGCCTCCACTGCCTTTTGAGGCAGAGAATTCCACAGGTTCACAGCTCTCTGACTGAATTTTTTTTTTCCTCATCTCCGTTCTAAATGGCCTACCCTTTTATTCTTAAACTGTGGCCCCTGGTTCTGGACTCCCCCAACATTGGGAACATGTTTCCTGCCTCTAACGTGTTAATAATCTGATATGTTTCAATAAGATCCCCCTCTCATCCTTCTAAATTCCAGTGTGTACAAGCCTAGTCGCTCCAGTCTTTCAACATACGACAGTCCCGCCATTCCAGGAATTAACCTAGTGAACCTACGCTGCACTCCCTCAATAGCACGAATGTCCTTCCTCAAATTTGGAGACCAAAACTGCACACAGTACTCCAGGTGCGGTCTCACTAGGGCCCTGTACAACTGCAGAAGGACCTCTTTGCTCCTATACTCCTCTTGTCATAAAGGCCAACATGCCATTAGCTTTCTTCACTGCCTGCTGTACCTGCATGCTAACTTTAAGTGACTGATGAACAAGGACACCCAGATCTCTTTGTACTTCCCCATTTCCTAACTTTACACCATTCAGATAATAATATGCCTTCCTGTTCTTACCACCAAAGTGGATAACCTCACATTTATCCACATGAAACTGCATCTGCCATGCATACTTCTACATGTGTTCACCGTATGCACAATATACACGACAATAACAAACCAATACCAACATTAAATCCCCGTCTCCAGTTTTCCCAAAAATAATGGATAGTCTTCTTGATCCATTCAATGTTAATAGTTTGACCCCAATCATTGTGTTGCTCAGCTGTTTCAGAGGCCAGTTCAGAGGTGACCATATTGCACTGTGTTCAGAGTTGCATTTGGGCCAGGCCAGGTGAGGAGTGAAAATTCCCGTCAGGAATACCAGTGTGCCAGTCATGTGGTGTAGGAAAATAACTGCAGATGCTGGTACAAATCGAAGGTATCACAAAAAGCTGGAGTAACTCAGCGGGTCAGGCAGCATCCCAGGAGGGAAGGAATGGGTGACGTTTCGGGTCGAGATCCTTCTTCAGACTGGTTAGGGGAAAGGGAAACGAGATATAGACGGTGATGTGGGTGACATCAACCATTCCTTCTCTCCTGCGATGCTGCCTGACCCGCTGAGTTACTCCAGCTTTTTGTGACACCTTCCAGTGTGCCAGTCATATAGTCTTCTGAGTGTCCTTCAACGTTTGCTGATATCAAGTTTCAATTGTAAAAAAACAAATTTTGTCTCTGATATATTATGGGATTTAAATGCTTATTCCCTTCCCTGGCTTACATGCCAACGCATGATTAAACACATGACTCCAATGGTGCTACAAAACTAACTTCGCAAAGAAAACATTAAATGAGAAATGTCCCGAGGTTATTGGCATGTAAACCCACACAATTGTGCACACAGCAGGTCTGAAATTTACTAGCATGATTTAATATAATTTCCCGAGTATGATGGCCAAGTTATATGCACACATCAGGTCACATGAAAATTTGACTTTGCTCGCTGCACGGCACATAACTTGTCATCTGGTAATTTAGTTTGATGAGTCATTGGGACTGAACTGATTACAACAATTAGTATTTCGAGGTGGACATGTCATAATGCCATTGCTCCATCTAGAACACTTGATATATCATGTCGACTGTCAGCAAAAATAAAGAACGACTCCCAGCCTTATTATGAAGACAATTACTGCCATGGTATCGAGACTGAACATCACAAATCACTCACTTAGATTTCAAAACACACTACTTTAAGAGCTTGTTAAGGCTGCAGACTGATTGACACCTTCACCGAATATCCTGTTCAACAAAAGCCAAAATGGAAGCCTGGACCATTGTTTGTCAAATCAAACTGAATGCATGTGTCATCATTAATTACAATCTAATTGTTGCAATGCCACAGGAAATGCCACCAGAAGGACTTTTAAAAGGTCTGTTTGGTTCACATAAAATGTTTACAATAATATATTTGCTGGAAAAAAACCTCAACACAGCCGATTCCCAAATCGAGTTTATCTGCTCACTTCAATTGAATTTTCGTTGAAGTGTTATACCAACTTGGTTGGCTAAGTAAACGACGCGACAAGTGGAAAACCATTCAATTGTCACCGCCATTTCAAAACCAAGAGCACGCCGACTTCTGTCAGAGTTACTGCATACAATGTGTAGGAAGGAACTGCAGATGCTGGTTTACACCGAAGGTACACACAAAATGCTGGAGTAACTCCATCTCCGGAGAGAAGGAATGGGTGACGTTCTGGGTCCGAAGAAGGGTCCCGACCTGAAACGTCACCCATTCATTTCTCTCCAGAGATGCTACCTGAGTTACTCCAGAATTTCGTATCTATCCTACTGCATACAACATGAGCACAATCAGCCTGAGATCTTAGCCACCATTTATTCATTCACTGGATCATAAGATGCATCTCACTCTCCACATCTGGAAGGCTCACAAATGCTGAGAACATGTCCAAATGTTGGAAATCTAAAGCAAAAAAAGAGGTGGTGGAAATTCTCAAAGATAGACCCAAAATGCTGGAGCAACTCAACGGGACAGGCAGCATCTCTGGAGAGAAGGGATGGGTGACGTTTTGAGTCAAAACCTTTCTTCAGACTTACTCAGAAATACTCAGCAGGACAGGTAGAATTGGTGCATTTAGAAGGAATTAAGGCTTCAGCTCAATACCTTTCATTCTAACCAGACAATCATGGATGTCAAATATGTTTCAAGTTGCCATCAGAACAAAGGAAATATCTGCATTAGGTGGTTGTGAAAATGTGAAATAAACAACTATGCAAGAAATAGTCAGCAAAAGAGGCAGCAATAATGAAGAGGGAAATAGAATCTGTCTTTCAAGTTGATTACCCTTTATCAGGTTTCACATATTCTGATTCAAATTGGAAAGGTTGGTTATCTACAACATCCAGAAGACAAAAGGTCCTTCCTCAAATTTGGAGACCAAAACTGCACACTGTACTCCAGGTATGGTCTCACTAGGCGCCTGTACAACTGCAGAAGGACCTCTTTGCTCCTATACTCAACTCCTCTTGTTATGAAGGCCAACATGCCATTAGCCAGTGACCGAGGTAACAGCTCACCTCCAGTTGCTCAATGGCGATTATGGGTGGATGGCAAATTGCCATGCATTCAATAACGCACCCACACACACACAAACAGAATATGAAATATTGATGTACAAGTGTTAAATATTTTAAGTTCAATGATCGCATGTCTGCATGCAAGAGACAGCTCAAACTAAGAAACAAGCAGTAATGCCCCTGCTCAAAATGAAAGTAATGAATGCTGCTTACAAACAGCTTCTTCACATAAAAATTGTCCTCCACAGCTTCTTAAGTAAGCAAACACTTAGTGTATTTAACAGCTTAAGACTGCATTTTTCTACAATGCAACACAAGTTGAAAAAGTTTTTCCCACTCTTTAACAGTCATTACTGAGCAATTTCCTGCGCAATTTAAAATCAAAACAGCTTGTTCCTGTTACCGTCATAACAACATAACAGAACATCTTCAATTAGCCTGCCTTTTCTTTTCCTTCCTCCTTTTATCAGAAATTGACCAAATGTATTTTACATTAGTCGAGGAAAAAATATCCTAAACCTACGTGACCTATTGTACGATACAGAACAGAGGCTCTAAACTCCTTGTTATTTTTAAATCCCTCCCTATGCTTCCAATCGTAAAGACAAGGATTTTTCAACAACAGTTTCATGAATAATTGGTTCTAATGCTCTTCGGCTGTTCTCCTCATGTGGTCTATGCTTTTTTAATTTGTGGGAACAAAGAGGAAAATGTGGAGGAAAGAACTGCAGATGATGGTTTAAACCAAAGATAGACGCAAAAAGCTGGAGAAACACAGCGGGTCAGACAGCATCTCTGGAGAAAAATAACAGGTGACGTTTCGGGTCGAGACCCTTCTTCAGACTGAGAGTCGGGGGGGGGGGGGGGGGGGGGGGAAGGGAAACGAGAGATAGAAAATGCTTAGTTAGGTCTCAGCTCAGAATCTAAAAATAAACTTCCGAGAATGGATTTGGCTATAAAAATGTCAATGTTTTGTTGCATGTGGTATGTAAAGCACGTCAATTGCAGTAAAGCACGTACTTTATTTCCCATATGCAGCAGACAATCTTATTTCTGTCTCATCAACTTGCAGGAACATTGAGATGAAATTGTTTGCTGGCTAAAAATAAAATGAAAGTTCAGTTCATTTTATTGTCACGTGCTTTTGTTGCGTGGCCATGCAGGTGGAATTACAACACTGGGGTGGGTGTACAATTATGACATTTCGAAGACTCCTGGACTTGTCCACGGGTGGAAAACGGGTGGGGGGAAATGGTCCAGCGTAGACTAGTGGGGATAGGCAACTTGTGTAGGAAAATAACTGCAGATGCTGGTACAAATCGAAGGCATCACAAAACGCTGGAGTAACTCAGCGGGTCAGGCAACATCTAGGAGAGAGGGAATGGGTGACGTGTCGGGTCGAGACCCTTCTTCAGGTCACTTCAGGAAGAAGGGTTTCGACCCGACACGTCACCCATTCCCTCTCTCCTAGATGCTGCCTGACCTGCTGGGACAGGCAACTTGGTCAGCCTGAATGAATTGGGCAGAAGGGCCTGTTTCGTTCTGTGCTCTACAACCCCATGACTCAAAGACAGAAGTTGCCACAATGATAATAGGAGATTGTAGTTTAGTTTAGTTTAATTTAGTTAAGAGATACAGTGTGGAAACAGGCCCACTGGGTCCACGCCAACCAGCGATCACCCATATACTAGTTCTATCCTACATACTGGGGACAATTTAGAAGCCAATTAACCTACAAGCCTGCTTGTCTTTGGAATGTGGGCGGGAACCAGAGCACCTGTAAAAACCCACGAGGTCACAGGGGGAATGTACAAACTCCGTACAGACAGCACCTACAGTCAGGATCGAACCCAGCACTGTAAGGCAGCAACTCTACCACTGCACCACCCGTAATGAGAGGACAGGAGGGCAGATAAACCATTCAGCTGGGGTTGATGGTCATGGCAACATTTATTTTCAGTTTTAAAAATATTCTATTTCGCTAACATCTTTCGGCTGAGTAATCGTGTTAAAAACGAACTAAACCAATTGTGACCTTTAGTGCACATCAGAAACTCAGACGCGGCAGTAACAAAACAAGCAGGAATGGACTGTTCCTGTATTTGACATTTAAACAGATAGTTGATGACACATTTTTCAAAAAACCATCGCTTGCCTTCATTTATAATATAATCTACTCTTTTAGAGTCATGGAGTCATAGATTTAATAGGAATCTGAGGGATAACCTTTTCACACAAAGGGCGGTGGGTGTATGGAACGAGCTGCCAGAGGAGGTAGTTGAGGCTGGGACTATCCCAACGTTTAAGAAACAGTTAAACAGGTACATGGACAGGACAGGTTTGGAGTGATATGGACCAAGCGCAGGCAAGTGGGACTAGTGTAGATGGGACATGTTGGCCAGTGCGGGCAAGTTGGGCCGAAGGGCCTGTTTCCACGCTGTGTCACCCTATGAGAGCTATTGGACCACCAGATGAAGGCTTATTTTTGCTTATTTTTCTGATCTTTCCCTGTAATTTGATGAATGGTGACAAAGCATCATATGCCACATTCCATGCTAACAGTCAAGTTAGAGCAAAAGATCAATAAAAATCTATCACTTCTGAAGGTACCGGTTCAAAACTCACGCACTTTTCACATTTGCAAAAGTATACAAACCATTTTCCTAAACAAACACGGATATGGAGTAAGCACAAATCTTTGCAGTGTTCTAACTTTTTTTCAATGCCAATCTTTACTGGAGGTAGACACATAAAAATGCCGGATTAACTCAAGAGGGACAGGCAGCATCTCTGGAGAGAAGGAGTGGGGGATGTGTCGGGTCGGGACCCTTCTTCAGACTGATGTCAGGGGAGTGGGCGGTACAGAGATAAAATGTAGTCGGAGACAGTAAGACTGGTCGGAGAACTGGGAAGGGGAGGGGATGGAAAGAGAGGGAAAAAGCAAGGGCTACTTGAAGTTGGAGAAGTCAATGTTCGTGGTGCTGGGGCATTAGCGACCCAAGCAAAATATGAGGTGCTGTTTACTGGACACGGATTTCCGCATGGGAATTCAAAGGTGGTGCTGGGCTAATTATGTTTAATGATGTGGAGCAAGCAATCGAGGATTGATGACGCAATAACGACTGTACCCAATGGATATCTCTTTCTGGAACAAGAAATCCTTCAAAGAGAAAGAGCCCCAAAAGTGATTTTCTAATTCAATTCTTGCACTGAAACCACATCAACATGAGGAATCAGATGACCTGTAACTCATAAATGGCCATTTAAGCCACAAGCCTCGTCCATCTGTGATATTGGCTCAGGTTTTCTCTCTCCACCAGCACAGCCTGACCTGCTGGATACATCCTGCAACCCTACATTTCATAGCTTTTTGTTTCTCCAATAAGGAGAGGTTGAGTAGGCTGGGACACTATTCCTTGGAGCACAGGAGGATGAGGGGTGATCTTATAGAGGTGTACAAGACCATGAGGGGAATAGATCGTTCAGATACACAGTGTCTCTTGCCCACAGTAGGGGAATCGAGGACCAGAGGACATAGGTTTAAGGTGATGGGGGAAATTATTTAATAGGAATCTGAGGGGTAACTTTTTCCACACAAAGGATGGTGGGTGTATGGAACAAGCTGCCGGAGGAGGTAGTTGAGGCAGGGACTATTTAAACAGTTAAGACAGGTTTGGAGGGATATGGACCAAACGCGGGCGGGTGGGACAAGTGTGGCTGGGACATGTTGGTCGATGTGGGCCAGTTGGGTCAAAGGGTATGTTTCCAAGCTGTATCACTCTATGACCATGAGATGAATGGCCTCATCTCATAGTTTTCCATCCTTTCTCCTCACCCTAACTGCCCCCATTAACTATGATGACCGTGACAACTTCGTCCCATAGGCCACCATAGAGACATCCACTTTGTCTCCTATATTCCTCCCCACCTCGCTGTTACTTAAAACTACCTTTCCAAATCTCATTCTCAGTACTGACAACGGGGCTTCAATCTGAAATGACAACCCCGTTTTCCATCGTAAATGCTGCCTGAACTGCTGAGTGATTCCAACAGTTTTAATGCAAAACTTCTAGCATCCACTTTTTTTGGAGGGGATTTTTCATCTTTGTGTTCTTTACAAAACAAAAAAAGTAGTCAAGTAGTCATGCTATTCACACCAAAACCTCATTGGTGACCCTCGGACTATCTTTGATCGGACTTTACTGGCTTTACCTTCAACTAAACGTTATTCTCTTATCATGTATCTATACACTGTGAATGGCTCGATTGTGATCATGTATTGTCTTTCCACTGACTGGATAGCACGCAGCAAAATCTTTGCACTCTATCTCGGCACAAGTGACAACAGAACTAAACTGAACTGAACCTTTGACACCGACTTTAATAGCCAACATTTTATGGGGTAATATATGGATTTCAGGGCATTTTGGAACCCATGCATGCCATTGCTGTCAAGTGATCCACTTGACGTATATACGTAGATTAAAATAAGTTTATTGCCATCCACACCATAGAGCAATGCAATTACTCCACAGTACAGCAGGCAGTGAAGAAAGCCAATGGAATGTTGGACTTCATAACAAGAGGAGTTGAGTATAGGAGCAAAGAGGTCCTTCTGCAGTTGTACAGGGCCCTAGTGAGACTGCACCTGGAGTACTGTGTGCAGTTTTGGTCTCCAAATTTGAGGAAGGATATTCTTGCTATTGAGTGCGTGCTGCGTAGGTTTACTAGATTAATTCCCGGAATGGCGGGACTGTCATATGTTGAAAGACTGGAGCGACTAGGCTTGTATACACTGGAATTTAGAAGGATGAGAGGAGATCTTATCGAAACGTATAAGATTATTAAGGGGTTGGACACGTTAGAGGCAGGAAACATGTTCCCAATGTTGGGGAGTCCAGAACAAGGGGTCACAGTTTAAGAATAAGGGGTAGGCCATTTAGAACTGAGATGAGGAAAAACTCTTTCAGTCAGAGAGTTGTGAATCTGTGGAATTCTCTGCCTCAGAAGGCAGTGGAGGCCAATTCTCTGAATGCATTCAAGAGAGAGCTACTAGATAGAGCTCTTAAGGATAGCGGAGTCAGGGGGTATGGGGAGAAGGCAGGAACGGGGTACTGATTGAGAATGATCAGCCATGAAAACATTGAATGGCGGTGCTGGCTCAAAGGGCCGAATGACCTCCTCCTGCACCTATTGTCTATTGTCTATTGTCTACTTCTTCTCATGAAGCTCATGGGACACTCAGTATAAATGATAATGATGGATGCAAGACACAAAAACAAATGTGACAGCAGAATAGTGCACAGATGCTGTGCAATCCATAGAGCAAAGCAAAACTCAAGTGTAATGATGGAATGAAATGTGTACCACCATCTTATCCTTCAAACTGGCCGTTGCCTGCCTCACTCAGCATGGCCACATCAATGTCAAAGCCTCTGACTTCGCATGCAAAGACAATAGACAATAGACAATAGACAATAGGTGCAGGAGTAGGCCATTCAGCCCTTCGAGCCAGCACCGCCATTCAATGCGATCATGGCTGATCACTCTCAATCAGTACCCCATTCCTGCCTTCTCCCCATACCCCCTCACTCCGCTATCCTTAGACAGCACGGCATGTTTCAGAACAGCTGCTCTTGAGGTTGTCCTTGAAAGTACTGACAGTCCAGATCCCGAATTTCATGTTGAGGAGACATGTGGTAACACTTCCACACCAGTCTGTCACACAGGCTTCAGAGAGCAAAGTCTTCATGCGGTGTCAGGGGGGGGGGGGGGTGAAGTAGGGTTGCCGCCTTACAGCACTCACAGCGCTGGAGACCCGAGTTCAATTACTGGAGAACATGGATTCACGTTTCTGGTCGGGACCCTTCTTCAGTGTCATAGAGTCATGCAGCACGGAAACAGGCCCAGTACGTGAGATGCATATCTGGTTTCTGGGTTGCATATCTGGGTTGGGAGCCTACTTTAAAAGTAATCGCTGATGACCATAAACATCGCAAAATTCCCACGCTTACCTGACCGTCAAACTGTCGCCTCCAATCTACCTGTCAAATGTCCTGACGGTAAATAAATTGGTTAAACACAAGTATTTGATGGTATCTTCCAATGACTTTACTTAATTTAATATTACCTGCTTCTAAATGCATCGGCGACAACCTAGCAAACCTGGGGACAGCATGCGACAGCGCCCGCAATAAGCTACGATACCTGGCGACAAGCCAGCTGTCGCCGAGAAATTTCACTCCGGAAAATTTCTCAGCGACGCGCCGAGATCCACTACGATTCTTGGAAGACTCCTCACGATCATGCCCGCGACATCCCGGCGAACTGTCGGCGACAGCCTAGTCGCCGGCAGTCGCCTTAAAATCGCCTAAGTGGGACAGGTTAACTCAGCGGGACAGGCAGCATCTCTGGTCAGAAGGAATGGGTGACGTTTCGGGTCGAGACCCTTCTTCAGACCCGACCCGAAACATCTCCCTGGATTCCTTCCATCCAAAGATTCTGCCTGTCCCGCTGAGTTACTCCAGCTTCCTTGGTGTAAACCAGTATCTGCAGTTCTTTCCTGCACATGGCGACACTGGCAAATGGAGTCAGTGGGCTGTTGTGTACATTCAATACATTCAAAACTCCGCTGCCCGTCTACTCACCCACTCCCCGATCCATGACCATATCACCCCCATCCTTTACAAACTCCACTGGCTCCCCATCCCCCAGAGAATCCAATACAAAATCCTCCTCATGACCTACAAAGCCCTCCATAACCTGGCCCCATCCTACCTGACTGGCCTCCTCCACAGGCACACTCCCACCTGCACCCTCCGCTCTGCTGCTGCCAATCTCCTGTCCCCCCCCATCCGGACCAAACTCAGATCCTGGGGGGACATGGCTTTCTCCATCGCTGCTCCCACCCTATGGAACTCACTACCCCAAACCGTCAGAGACTCCTCCTCACTCACCACATTCAAAACATCACTGAAGTCTCACCTGTTCAGCACTGCCTTCAACCACTGAAGGTCACCCCACCTTCTGTCTCCTTTCTCTGTTCGTTTACTTATTTATCTATTTATTCACTTCTCTATGTTCTAGAAATCCCTGTAAAGCGTCTTTGAGTGTTTGAAAAGCGCTATATAAATGTAATGCATTATTATTATTATTATTATTCTGTACTAGCGGGGATAGTGCATGTGTATGGTGATTGTCTTGCTGAGCTCTCGGCAAAATAAACATTTCACAGTACCTCGGTACACCTGATAACAAAGAAACCACTTCTTATTGCACATGCTTCTGAGTTCCGCCACACACAGGGTCCCATTCCTCATTCCTGGTTCCCAACGCACATTAAATCACATTCCCAATCCCTCAATTTGGTAGCACGTCTAATTACGATTCCAGTCCCAATCTCCAGAGATCGTGGCAATGACAGGTACCGCTGTGTTTATTGCGCTCCGATCTTTATTCAGGGAACATTCTTTTACTTCATCACGTCTTTAGATAATCTGGCAAGTAGCCACAACTGGAATGTCGGAATATCAGTGGAAAGCCGTCAGAACGCAGAATGTGCTGAAGGATCAAGTGTCAAATCTGATTTGCACAAATAAGATCACAGCACGCTTCAAAAACATCATTTTTTTTTATTTCGCAAGAGGTGGAAAATTGCTGGATTTTGACAAGTGACAGAAAAAATTACTGTTTTAACACAATCAAAACAATTCTTTGGAATATTTTCACTGGGGTTACAACTTGAATTTTGCAATTTGCAATTACGGTTCATGATGTTCTTTAGAACAAACCAATAAAAGCATAATAACTAGGATTCTGTGGGTGGCAAATTACCATCTTTTTTATACAACTATTTATTCACCAATAGGCCGAAGTAGAGAAGGTTGAAAACCTGACGTTCCTAGGAGTGAATATCACCAACAACCTTGCCTGGACCACCCATACAGAAGCAACGACCAAGAAAGCACAACAACGCCTCAACTTCCCAAGAAGACTTAGGAAGTTCGGCATGTCCCCAACAACTCTCACCAACGTCTACAGATGCGCCACAGAAAGCATTTTACCAGGACGCATCACAGCATGGTTTGGGAACAGCTCCATCCAGGAACGCAAGAAATTGCAGTGAATTGTGGAGCCAGCCCAGACCATCACACAAACCAACCTCACTTCTATTGACGCCATTTATACCCCACGCTGCCCCGGCAAGGGCAGCAGCATAATCAAGGAGGAGTTGCACCCTGGCCACTCCCTCTTCTCCCCTCTCCCATCAGCCAAAAGGTATAGAAGTGTGAAAACGCACACCTCCAGATTCAGGGACAGTTTCTGCCCAGCTGTTATCAGGCAACTGAGCCATCCTTCCACAACCAGAGAGCAGTGCTGAACTACTATCTATCTCATCAGGGGCCTTCGAACTATCTTTGATCGGACTTTACTGCCTTTACCTTGCACTAAACGCTATTCCTTTATCATGGAACTGTACACTGCGAATGGCTCGATTGTAATCACGTATTGTCTTTCCACTGGCTGGTTCGCAATAAAAGCTTTTCACTGTACCTCAATGTACATGTGACAATAAACTAAACAAAATCAAAAATAATAAAACTGGGCTGAAACACACTTCCTGAATGGGTCGTAGAGAAAACCACTCGTGTCGACAAGAACTTGAATCACTAAAGCATAAATGGCTATGAAGTAATCCCTGTCGGAAAATAACGGCAGATGCTGGTACAAATCGAAGGTATCACAAAATGCTGGAGTAACTCAGAGGGTTAGGGAGCATCTCTGGAGAGAAGGAATGGGTGACGTTTCGGGTCGAGACCCTTCAAGAAGGATCTCGACCAGAAATGTCTCCCATTCCTTCTCTCTAGAGATGCTGCCTGACCCGCTGAGTTACTCCAGCATTTTGTGATACCTTCGATTAAGTAATCCCTGGTAAGTGAGAGTAGTATAGTTGGGTGCAAGGAGCAGTATATGTACAGGGACAGTCAATAAGCCTGTTTCTGTGCCGTATAACTCAGTGAATGTCACTATATGTTGGAACTCAAGATACCATGTTGGATTTGAGTAATTGGTTTTAAGCATCTTACCTCCAAAGAGTACATGGAGAAGCCAGGAATTCTCCCCCAGTTGGCCAATATTATTACCTTAATTAACTTTTGAAGAGACACAACCTTTTTAAAAATATATAATTCTTTGTGACAATTGGCAGTGAACATATATGGGCAGCCATTTTGCAAAAGAAAAAAAATCGAAACCACTTAACCATCTGTGGCAAACCCGATTAAAAGATGTCGTACAATGGGTAATATTTTAATAGCATTTGTAGGTTAAACTGTAATTCAATATTATGAAAATTTTTCGCGAGCATAAATGCATCTTCAATGATAAATGTAAAATGCCTCAAAACACCAACATTGCAAATTCTCTTCTAATTATACATGTTAGCTATTGGACTTGCCCTAATGATTTGTTTTTCCCTTCATAAAACAGAATCGCAGGATTTACAATCCCCAGAAAAGACGCATTCTCTACGAGATGTTGAACGTTAAAATGATGTCATATCTCCCAGACGGCAGATTATCTTATTTTTAATCTGCAGACTTGCTTCAATATTAGTTCACAACCTTCAGTTCCAATTCCTGTCAATCGGAGAGCCTTGAGCATGGGTTGAAGGCCATGGAGGTCAGTGCCGTTACTAAATGAACCACATGGCTACTGATTTCAATCTCTTGATGCGGGGAAAACACATGGGAGGCAAAATACATGATCATGGGAAACTCAATACTTTATGTGAGATCATGTAACCTTCAAACTCAAAAAGAATGAAAAGTAAAGTTATGAAATGTTTATTACAGAACTAGACCAAGTGGACCCATTGGGCCCAAACCTCTCCAACATTGGTGCAGCACTCCTTCCATCCCATTCCCTCCTCCCCCCTCCCTCCTCCCCTCCCCCCTCCCCATCCCCCCCTCATCCTCTCCCCCTCCCTCCCTCCCCCCCTTCACCCCTCTTTCTCCCTCCCTTGGAGATAGATTTAAACATTAAAATGTGAATAACTTTAAATATATAACACCGATTTCAATGAAACTTCTTCCATCAGCACCAAAGGGACGACGGTGAGTAAAGTGGGCCTAAAATTGTCACACTATCGTGTAGCGTTTTGGCTGTAGTTCAGGAACAAACAAGCGAGAGTTTTAGTATACAGATGGCAGTGAATGTTTTTCCTTAATAAATGGCCAAATGAAAAGAAATATATCTTTGCAATTTGTGGCTCAATTGGGAAATGTTAGATCCTTGATAAAAGGTTGAATCATACCCAAACTAGAATTGACAGCTCAGAAAGTAATTATTTCCATTATTAAGTTTTCTCATTGTAGTTTACAAACCCGAAGTACAAATACCAATGAGCTGCTCAAAACTTTAATGTCGAATAAACTTCTGAATGATCATCATATCATATCATCATATCATATATATACAGCGCGGAAACAGGCCTTTTCGGCCCACCAAGTCCGCGCCGCCCAGCGATCCCCGTACATTAACACTATCCTACACCCACTAGGGACAATTTTTTTTAAACATTTTACATTTTTTTTTACATTTTACATTTTTTAAAAACATTTTTTTACATTTTCTTTTTACATTTACCCAGCCAATTAACCTACAAACATCTCTTTGGATTAACTCAAGTTCAAATTCAAACCGTCCACAATTAATTTCAAGTTTCAAATCAAAGTGCACTGAGGCACATATGCAGCAAGAGGTAGACAATCTTTTCAGAACTTCATGAAAATCAGATGTAGGTCGTTTGTCGACCACCAGGGAGATTAAATACCCGCCACTCCACACAGGGAGCCCAGACTCACAAACAAGACATTAAATCAGTCAAAATTGGGCTGGCATTTGACCCTTTTCCAGAGGATCAAATCTGTAACCAAATACTGATTCTGCCTGTGCATAATGCGTGGCCATTTCGACAGCAATGCTTCAGTGTTGTTTTGACTACATTACGTTTATCTCAAATCACCATTCGTGGATGTACAGCATTTGGGAAGGAAATCCGACTCAACAAATTAGGTGGGAAGGAACTCCACACAATCGGCATCCTTGCTGACTCCACCCCCCCTCTACCCCCCCCCCCCCCCCACGACCCCCCCTCGCACACACAATTAAAATGTGTGAATCCAGCCTGTGAACAGAAAAACAATCTTTCTTCCATCCTATTCACGAAAACTGCAACGACACATTATTAAAGTGATTGATTCTGTTAACCAGGATTAGACATTCTGTCATTCCAAAATGAAAGGTCAAAGTGTGTTGTGTGTCACGGTGAAGGATAAGCTTTCAATGAACTCCTGTAAATCTGAATGACAACTTCATGCATTCAATCTCTGATGCATTCAACCGTGGCTGCGATTAGCATCCACCTAATTAGCTTATTTGCCCAAATCAGATAGAGAAATGAACAAGCATTTCAGTGTGGACGGCAACCTTTTCTCTTCTCAGGCAACCAACAAACCAAAATCCGAAGAAGGGTCTCGACCCGAAACGTCACCCATTCCTTCTCTCCAGAGATGCTGCCTGTCCCGCTGAGTTACTCCAGCATTTTGTATTTATCTTCAAATTAAACAAACCTCTACTTTAATTATTATAAACAGATTTGTTTGACCCCCACAAAAGGAAAATTATTTGGAACAACTTGTCATATTCTTGTTCTGATCTGGTTATCAGGAACTGCTCAAAAACATACGTCTGTTCGACTACAAAATATGATGAATCGGCAAGAATCCAGCAAATGAAATAAGAAGTTCAGTATATAAAAGATAAAGACTGTGACCATTCACCTTATCTATTCGCTCCCAATCGTTTATAAATCTCGATAAGGTCACCTCTCTGCCTCCTTCACTCCAATGAGAACTGCACACTATATATCAGTGTCGTCTCACCAATGTCCTTCCACATAATCTGTGAGAAAATATTTTCTGAATATTTTAACCCCATTTCTAATCAACCACCCTGAACTTGATCAACTCTTTTGCTTTCTCCTCATTTATCTGCTTGAGCCCTACTTCCTCTCTTGGGACTCCAGTTCAAGTCAAGTTGAGTTCATTGTCACAAGGAAAGTGAAGGACAGATAAGTGAAGAAGTTGTCTCGACCCGAAATGTCGCCCATTCCTTCCCTCCAGAGATGCTGCTTTAATGCAGCATTTTTGTCTGTCTTCGGTTTAAACCAGCATCTGCAGTTCCTTCCTACACAGATAGATTTAAAAAAAATCTTGTTTACAGTGGAATCAACCAGCGAAATGCTTGGATAGAGAGGATCTGGAGAGGATGTGGAATTCTCTGCCTCAGAAGGCAGTGGAGGCCAATTCTCTGAATGCATTCAAGAGAGAGCTAGATAGAGCTCTTAAGGATAGCGGAGTCAGGGGGTACGGGGAGAAGGCAGGAACGGGGTACTGATTGAGAATGATCAGCCATGATCACATTGAATGGCGGTGCTGGCTCGAAGGCCCGAATGGCCTCCTCCTGCACCTATTGTCTATTGATGTTTCCACTAGTGGGAGAGTCTAGGACCAGTGGTCACAGCCTGAGAATTAAATGACGTTCCTTTCGGAAAGAGATGAGGAGGAATTTCCTCAGTCAGAGGGGTGGTGAATCTGTGGAATTCTTTGCCACAGAAGTCTGTGGAGGCCAAGTCAGTGGATATTTTTAAGGCAGAGATGGATAGATTCTTGATCAGTATGGGTGTCTGGGGTTACAAGAAGGCAGGAGAATGGAGTTAAGAGGGAGAGATAGATCATCCATGATTGAATGGTGGAGCAGGCTTAATGGGCCGAAAGGCCTAATTCTGCTCCAATCACTTATGACCTGATCATCACAGACAACACATTAAAACAAACTGTGCATAAATTACACAACATTTCTAAACAAAATACTGTAAAAACAAGTCTTTTTTTTTAGAACATATTTTTTTAATCTAAAGCTTCTACATTATAAAAATGTCATGAGGTCATTCAAACTTCAATCACATAACACACATTTTCAACATTCATAATCAATTACCGAAAACTGCAAAGCAGATGATAGCTTTATTTCTGAGAAGTAAAACATGAGTTTTCTTTACAAAAAAATTCAAGCATAAATTATTTGTTATGCAGCATTAATGAGGTATGTGATCCATCCTGCAATTATATATTAGTATGCTCTTGGAAACCTCACGTGGCCCCCTAAATTATCTTTCTCATCCGCTCTCATCTCACAAACATTTTCTAAATAAGTAATTGAAATTACTTAATTTAGTTTAGTTTACAGATACAGTGTGGAAGCAGGCCCTTCGGCCCACCGAGTCCGCACCGACCAGCGATCCCCACACGTAAACACAATCCCACACACATTGGGGACAATGTACACTTATACCAAGCCAATTAACCGACACACCTGCACGTCTTTGGAGTGTGAGAGGAAACCGAAGATCTCGGAGAAAGCCCACGCAGGTCACGGGGAGAACGTACAAACTCCGTACAGACTAGCACCCATAGTCGGGATCGAACCCGGGCCTCTGGGGCTGCAAGCGCTGTAAGGCAGCAACTGAGATGAGGAAAATCTTTTTCAGTCAGAGAGTTGTGAATTTGTGGAATTCTCTGCCTCAGAAGGCAATGGAGGCCAATTCTCTGAATGCATTCAAAAGCTAGCAAGATAGAGCTCTTAAGGATAGCAGAGTCAGAGGGTATGGGAAGAAGGCAAGAACGGGGCACTGATTGAGAATGATCAGCCATGATCACATTGAATTGCGGTACTGTCTCGAAGGGCCGAATGGCCTCCTCCTGCACCTATTGTCTATTGTCTAACTCTACCGCTGCGCCACCGTGCTGTCCTAATTGTATCAGGTCATTGATATGCAAACTAGCCTTGTGTATTTGAATTTCCACAATTCATTGTTGTGTCTTAAAAACCAAAAAAGCTAAAAGGCCATTCAGCCCTTGGAGCTTGGGTGATGAATTGAACCCGGGCCTCTGGCGATGTACGGCAGTAACTCTACCGCTGCGCCACCGTGCTGCCATGTTTTTTTTTGCTCCTGCTCTATTTATTGGCAATACCCTCACGATTGCAAACATTTTGTCCAACGTACGAGACTGTGAACCTTAGGAAGAAGTATTTGTAAGCTGTGATACAGTAAGATAGAACTTTATTTATCCCAGGAGGGAAATTGATCTGCCAACGGTCATAAAAACACGAAATACATGAAACATGAAATTAAAGTGTCGAGTGGAAAGGATCGGGGATGTGCAAAGATTGGGGGAGGGGGAGGGGAAGTCTACCCCACTATTGAAGGGGGGTCAGGGGGGGGGGGGGGGGAGTGTACAATTTGATAGCCAGGAAGCAAGACCAGTACCTTCGGCAAGTTGTCACCAGAACCAGGTATGCTGTTCAGAAGTAAGGCTACCCATCCCATCCTTGGGTGACTTGTAGGTAAAGCAAAGGCAAAAGCTAACCCAAGTAACTTTTAAACAGCTATCTGAAAATATAACTATAACTCAATTTTTCTACTTTTCTCTATTCCTACCAGCTACATCCTCAAAAATACAAGCCGAGCAGGTTTTCCCTTTGAGAATGGGGCACGACAATTATACAGGACTTCAGAGCTGCCCATGATTTCTCTCATTTGTAGTGGTGAGATTGACCCTTCTATTAGAACGTAGGGTCTGGGTGGCACGGTGGCGCAGCAGTAGAGTTGCTGCCTTACAGCGAATGCAGCGCCTGAGACTCAGGTTCGATCCTGACTACGGGCGCCGTCTGTACGGAGTTTGTACGTTCTCCCCGTGGCCTGCGTGGGTTTTCTCCGAGATCTTCGGTTTCCTCCCACACTCCAAAGACGTACAGGTATGTAGGTTAATTGACTGGGTCAAATGTAAAAAAAATTGTCCCTAGTGTGTGTAGGATAGTGTTAATGTGCGGGGATCGCTGGGCGGCACGGACTCGGTGGGCCGAAGGGCCTGTTTCCGCGCTGTATCTCTAAATATTAAAAAGTATGAAATATACAATTTACACTTACACCAAGTCAATCAGCCAGCAAACCTGTAAATCTTTGGCGTGTGGGAGGAAACCAAAGATCTCGGAAAAAACCCACGTAGGTCACGGGGAGAACGTACAAAGACCGCGCACGCAGTGAGGATCGAACCCGGGTCTCCGGCACTGCAAGCATTGTAAGGCAGCAACTCTACCGTTGCGCCACCGTACCGCCATGTGGATGTAGCCCAGTCCGTCACACAGACCAGCCTCCTCTCCCATCAACACCATTTGCACCATGCTGCCTTGGAAAAGCGGCCAACATTATCAAGGACCACTTACACCCTTATCATTCCCTCTGTCCTCTCTCATCAGGCAGAAGATAAAAAAGCTTGGAAGCAAGTGCCACTAGATTCAAGAACAGCTTCGTCCCTGCTGCTGTGAAATTACCGAACAGTCGTCCCATCAGCTGGGGTGTGGTCCCAGTCTTCCATGGTGGCGCAGCAATAGATCTACTGCCTTACAGCGCCAGAGACTCGGGTTCAATCTTGACCACGAGTACTGTCTGTACGGAGTTTGTACGTTCTCCCCGTGACCTGCGTGTGTTTTCCCCGGGATCTTCGGTTTTCTACCACACTTGTACATGGATAGGACAGGTTTGGAAGGACATGGACCAACCGCAGGCAGGCGGGACTAGTGTAGCTGGGACATGTTGGCCGGCGTGGGCAAGTTGGGCCGAAGAGCCTGTTTCCACACTGTAAGACCCTATATCGTATTGAAGCTCATGGAATACATCAGATTGAATATATTAGTCTGTAGAAACGTACGGAACTGGGATGGGTGCGATTAGTGTTGTCGCAGAGAGTCTCGCAAATGTGCCAACATGTGATAGATGACAGTGTAAGGAAATTAAAGTTGTCGTTAATCTGGGGAGAGACAGGCACAGAACGTTGAAAAATGGGGTTTCTGAGGTCTGCTCATCTGTGTAACAGGCTCTTACAAAAATTAGACGATCAATAACCTTCACCACATCGTGCTCTACCAACGCTGCCCTCTTACGGAATGCAAAACTCACTCAATGTATGTGCGTTTCTGGTCTGTAGTTTTCCCATTCGTTCACTTGCCTTTGTCCGGGAGATAGATCATAGTCCATAGATCAAATCCTTTCCTTGACATGTGCATTGCATTTCCAATTAGTCCGCTGAAATATTATTATGATCATGTTTTAGTTTGCAATGCAGGTTTATTTGACTCCATCAGGGGTGTTGACATTCTGCTGGCACGTCAAGCCCCTGCCTTCATTCCACCGTGAGCAAAAAAGGACTTTTAAACCTCAGGTGACAGCTGTGCCACATGTTAAATACCCGTGGTATGTTTCGTTTCAAAGAGCTTTCAACTTAAGTACTTAATAGTGCCAAAGCAATATCAGCTTTACTCAGTTTAAAATAAAGTATTTTAAATTCAATCTTCCACAATTCCCCCTAAAACCAGAATATCATTATCAGTTTCTGCAGTAATATCTGCAACCCAGCTGGAAATTTGCAACAAAAAAAAAGTATCCCATTAGCTCAAATTGCCAAGTCACTAAAACGTTAGCAGATCAGGTACGGGTTACAGAAATTATCGAGTCCTGGTGGTCTGACAACATGTACACTTGCAGGTCCAGTAACCCTGCAAGCAGATCATTTTCTGATATATATAAAAACAACAAATCAATGGCAGTTGGCTCCCAAGCATAGTGACCGAAGAAATACAAGTTCCAAGAATGGGTCGGAATTGGGAGGTCTAAAGAAGGGTCTCGACCCGAAACGTCACCCATTCCTTCTCTCCTGAGATGCTGCCTGACCCGGCTGAGTTACTCCAGCATTTTGTGAAGAAATACAAAGTCATCAGTTCCAGAAGCAGTGCTCAACAGAGCATGAAAATTCCCAGTTCTATAATCCCTCTGCAAATTTCAGACGGCACCAGCCTTAATTTATGTACCTATGCAAAAGAAAGGGGGATTTGGCATCAGCTGGTCTGAAACATTTCTGATAAACCAGAAGCTCAGACGATAAAAAAATATCCACCTCCATCCGAATGAACGACAGCACTGAACAAGATCAGCTGGCTGCTTCTTTGTATCCATCAACAGATTTGCAGACTCCCAAGACACAAAGGCACATTAACAGTTCTCCTTGGAGCATGAACATATATTTTCATTCGTCAAAAATGAAAATCTCTCTCACCCAGAATGTTTCTTTTCAATTTTCACCCCATTTTTCTTAAGCCGACAGGGAAATGTACCTCAACTAAATGACATCTCCAACAATTTAGAAAGTGAACATCTGTCATTTACGTTTTTACTTAAAATTCACCACCCTTCACAGCGACTCGTTGCATAAAGTAGATGTACTGTTGTCACACCATTGTTTCCGTCATATCTTCATCGGGGCACAGATCGGAGGAGCATTTCGAAGGTCTCGCCAGTGGATAGTCTTCACATGTATGGGAAGACCCTCAGTTGTGATCAGCCACGCTTAAATAGGCGGGGCTGAGGGAGCAGGAAGAAATGGTGGCTTGTCAACAGGTAAGGGAGTTGAAACCCATGCTCAACATAATTAATCCCCTTCTGTACATAATTCACAAGCCCTCCAGACACGAGCTTTTGCCTATCAGTCCCCACTTGCTATCAGCAGAAATCAAATTGACGGTCTTCTCCAAAATGCAAATCATTCAATGTGTGGGAAGGAACTGCAGATGCTGATTTAAGCCGGAGACAGACACGCAAAGCTACAGTAACTTAGCGGGTCATAGATACATAGACAATAGGTGCAGGAGGAGGTCATTTGGCCCTTCGAGCCAGCACCGCCATTCAACATGATCATGGCTGATCATCCGCAATCAGTATCCTGTTCCTGCCTTCTCCCCATACCCCTTAATTCCGCTAGCCCTAAGAGCTCTGTCTAATTCTCTTTTGAATGCATCCAGCGAATCGGCCTCCACTGCCTTCTGAGGCAGAGAATTACACAAATTCACAACTCTCTGGGTGTAAAAGGTTTTCCTCATCTCAGTTCCAAAGGGCCTACCCCTTATTCTTAAACTGTTGTCCCTGGTTCTGGACTCCCCCAACATCGGGAACATGTTTCCTGCATCTAGCCTGTCCAATCCCTTAAGAATTTTGTATGTTTCTATAAGATCCCCTCTCATCCTTCTCAATTCCAGTGAATACAAGCCCAGTCGCTCCATTCTTTCATCATACGACAGTCCCGCCATCCCGGGAATTAACCTTGTGAACCCACGCTGCACTCCCTCAATAGCAAAAATGTCCTTCCTCAAATTTGGAGACCAAAACTGCACACAATACTCCAAGTGCGGTCTCACCAGGGCCCTGTACAACTGCAGAAGGACCTCTTTGCTCCGGTACTCAACACCTCTCGTTATGAAGGCCAACATGCCATTAGACAATAGACAATAGACGCAGGAGGAGGCAATTCGGCCCTTCGAGCCAGCACCGCCATTCAATGTGATCATGGCTGATCAAGCTTTCTTCACTGCCTGTTGTACCTGCATGCTTACTTTCAGTGACCGGAACATCAACTATTCCTTTCCTCCCGAGATGCTGTCTGACCCGCTGAGTTACTCCAGCCTGTGTGTCTATCTCCAGCTTTGATGGAGCCACTTTGAGGGGCACTTAAAAAAGCTTAATAAAACCGTGCTTCGAGCTAAATAATTAGAGAAAACATTGAGATATTGTGAGAACAAGCCCAAGATTAGTAAAGTGAAGCTGTTGCTTGGTAACTGTTGTAAGAATTTACTGTAATGTCCAGCAGAAAGCATATATGCCATTCATCAATAACCCGACAGTGACCCCTACTGTTCAACTTGCACAAGCGCAATATCTGTCACATTTTGGGCAAAGCTGCAAATGAAGACTTGCACAAATTAGCAGATCTACGACTTAAAATGCATCATTCGCATGTTGCGGTGTCCTAGTTCTGGTGTTTTGTTGGGGTACCAACTGCAGCCTTGTATCACAAGCTTGCTTCAAAGAGGGTTCAAATCTAAATGCAAATCAAGAAAAAACTGGAAAAAACAGAGGTTGGAAACGCGAAACAAAAAGAGAAAACGGTGTGAAATACTCAGTCGGTCCAATAGCATCGGAGAAAAGAGAAACCAAGTTCGCGTTTTGCCTGCTTCGGACAATATGGTCTTCGACTGAAACATTAACTCTATTTCTCTTTCCGCTCACGTTGCCTGACCTGCCAAATGGTTCCTGACATTTCTCTCAACTCCCTTGTGATCTTAGCCCTCTTTACTCAATATTCAGACCTCTATTCAGACCAGATAAAACAAATTGGGAATAAAATGTTGCAAACACTTAACCTAGTTCGTAATCCAGAAGCAGATTTGATTCGACACAGAGGCGTACTGCATGGAAACAGGCTCATCAGTCCAACTCATCCATGCCAACCTATATGCTCATGTAAACTCGTCTCGTTTGCCTGCTTTTGCCCCAGATCTCTCTAAACCTTTCCGATCCATGTACCTGTCCAAAAGTCTTTTAAATGTTATATCCGCATCAACTTCTCCATGTATGTACAACCCTCCGTATGGAAAAAGTTCCCCTGCAGGTTCCTATTAAATATTTCCCTTTTCATCTGTGTGCATGCACCCTATTTATACCCCTCAAGAAGGTATCACAAAATGCTGGAGTAACTCAGCAGGTCAGGCAGCATCTAGGAGAGAGGGAATGGGTGACATTTCGGGTCAAGACCCTTCTTCAGACTGAAGATGGGTCTCGACCCGAAACGTCACCCATTCCATCTCTCCTAGATGCTGCCTGACCTGCTGAGTTACTCCAGCATTTTGTGATACCTTCGATTTGTACCAGCATCTGCAGTTACTTTCCTAAACACCTCAAGAAGATCACCCCTCATGCTTTTTGTTCCTCACAAGTGTACTTTACTTGAGTTTGAATTTATATGCAGCAAAGTACAAGATCATAAGTGATAGGAGCAGATTTAGGCCATTCGGCCCCATCAAGTCTACTCCACCATTCAATCATGGCTGATCTATCTATCTCCCCTAACCCAATTCTCCTGCCTTCTCCCCATAACCTCCGACACCTGGACTAATCAAGAATCTATCTATCTCTGCCTTAAATATATCCATTGGCAGCCTCCACAGCTTTCTGTGGCAAAGATTTATTTCCACAGATTCCCCACCCTCTAACTAAAGAAATTCCTCCTCATCTCCTTCCTGCCCCCGAGTCCGAGACTCTCCCACTAGTGGAAGCATCCTCTCCACATCCACTCCATCCAAGCTTTACCCACTCGATCCAAGCACTTCAATGAGGTCCCCCCTCATTTCTCTAAACTCCAACGAGTACAGGCCCAGTGCTGTCAAACGCTCATCGTATGTTAACCCACTCATTCCTGGGATCATTCTTGTAAACCTCCTCTGGACCCTCTCCAGAGCCAGCACATCCTTCCTCAGATACTGGTCCAAAATTGCTCACAATATTCCCAATGTGGCCTGAGCAGCACCTTATAGAGCCTCAATAACCCTTACATCCCTTCAATAACTAAATCACCAGATCGTGTCCAATTCACTACACTTCACTCACATAACCACGGCGTATTTTGCCAGGCAACACAACTATAAGGAGCAACACAACATATCACAATCCTATCCGTCACTTCCAAATTTCCCCCCATCGTAAGAGAGACCTAATAATATAATACCAAAGAATGCCTGAGTTTACTATCTGGTTCAAATCCAAAATAATCAATCTGAAAATATAATGTTTCCCCATCCCTCCCCGAGAACTGTTAATTATTCCACCACTCGCTGTGGGAGATTTTGCTCTTCGCTGCTCAACTACTCTCTCAGTAGAAGTGCTGACTGCTCCCTTGCTGGTTCTCTTAAACACAGGACATCACAACATTTCAAAAGTAAGTTGAGAGATATTCCTTATTTTGCTATTAATACTGGAGTCAAAACTGCAATGCAATTCCTCTTCAATCTGATGACATTTTAATGGACTGGCGTTTCATTTGGTCAGCCAACTATCTGAAAAATGTGAAAATCCATCAACACCTCCAACAGCCTCTAATTCACGGTAATGAGAAATCCATAAACGCCTGAAGGGTTTGTTTGTGCTCTGCTGAGTACAGAGTTTCCGATAGGACCCCTATGCTTTGGTGCTAGTTGGAGGGAGGTAAAAATCAAAGTCATCTTCCAACTCCCCTAAAAAAAAACATGCAAAATAGCCCTCATCGATCGCCGACCACGAGGCTCCGTCGGCCGTGGGCGGTGGTCAGTGGTGGGGTGGTAAGGGGTGAAGGGAGCTTGAAGAGAGAAGAGCAGGAAAGAGCGGAGAAAGTACCCAGAGTAGTTGTACCGTGGCCTGGTACAGCGATACCAATGCCCTTCCAATTCCAGTAGAATGGAAGAGACTGTAGAGATTGTGAACTCAGCCCAGGCACTTCCAGGCACAGCCCTCCCCTCCATCAAAACCATCTACAGTTTCAGTTTAGTTTGTTGTCACCTGTACCGAGGTACAGTGGAAAGATTTTGCCGCGTGCTATCCGGTCGGCGGAAAGACAAAACATGATCACAATCGAGCCATTGACAGTGACACGAGGCGCTGCCTGAACGTGGGGGTCATCTAACATCAAGGATCCAAGCCATTTAGGGCACGTCTTCTCTTCACTCCTACCATCGGGCAGGAGATACGGCAGCCTAAAGTCCCACACGATCAGATTTAGGAACAACTAATTTCCTACAACTAATAGGTTCTTGAACCAACCTGCACAACTCTAATCTTACCTCAACAATGGAACACTGAAGTCCAACTCTTGCATTGACACCGACCTGTTTACTTTTCGAAGTATGTTTTTGTATCGGTTTGGTTTTCTTACAGTCCTTCTGGTGGAGATGTCAGGTACAATTCAACTCAACTCGACTTGGTTTCACAGCCCCAAAAGTTTCACTTCTTTCTCAAAGGTACATTCTAATCCTTCAGCACACCTCCAGGATTATTGGTTGCCCTCAGTGAAAATCTCCCACAAATGGTCATTCTCCATTAAAGTGCCAGGTGATCACAGCGAACAAATCACCAGCTTCAGCCACCTCCAATTCAGATTTACTTCATAAGTTCATAGGAGCAGAATTAAGCCATTTGGCCCATCAAGTCCACTCCGCCATTCAATCATGGCTGATCTATCTTCCCTTCTTAACCCCATTCTCCTGCCTTCTCCCCATAACCCCTGACACCAGTACTAATCAAGAATCTATCTAATCAAGAGTCTGAAGAAGGGTCTCGACCCGAAAAGTCACCCATTCCTTCTCTCCAGAGATGCTGCCTGACCTGCTGAGTTACTCCAGCATTTTGTGTCTATTTTCGGTTTCAACCAGCATCTGCAGTTCTTTCCTGCACAAGAATCTATTGCGAATTATTGTCACTGCCTGGCTATCGTTGAGAAATTTTATAAAAACAGATCTTGGAGACACGCAGCAGGTCAGGCAGCAATCATGGAGAAATAAACAATTAACACTTGAGATGAACGTGAAACATTTACTCTGTTCCTCTCGCCACAAATGTTGTCTGACCAGTGCATTGAAACATAGAAACACAGAAAATAGGTGCAGGAGTCGGCCATTCGGCCCTTCAAGCCAGAACCGCCATTCGAAATGATCATGGCAGATGATCACGGCACGGTGGCGCAGCGGTAGAGTTGCAGCCTTACAGCGAATGCAACGCCGGAGACTCAGGTTCGATCTTGACTACGGGCGCCGTCTGTACGGAGTTTGCACGTTCTCCCCGTGACCTGCGTGGATTTTCTCCGAGATCTTCAGTTTCCTCCCACACTCCAAAGACGTACAGGTATGTAGGTTAATTGGCCGGGCAAATGTAAAAATTGCCCCTAGTGTGTGTAGGATAGTGTTGATGTGCGGGGATCGCTGGGCAGCGCGGTCCCGGTGGGCCGAAGGGCCTGTTTCCACGCTGTATCTCTAAATCTAAAAAAAATGTAAATCATCCAAAATCAGTACCCCGTTCCTGCTTTCTCCCCATATCCCTTGATTCCTTTAGCCCCAAGAGCTATATCCTACTCTCTCTTGAACACATCCAGTGAATTGACCTCCACTGCCCTCTGTGGCAGAGAACTCCACAGATTGCAGTGCAGTATTTCCAGCATTTCCTTTTGTTCCAGCATCACCAGCTGTCGTCTCTATTTCAATCCTAACTTCCTTTCTTGTTGCCACACTCGCCAGTCCAAAAGCGACAGATCAAATCCGATATGCCGATATTACAGCCCCAGGTGGAACCAGTTACTTCAAAATTGACAAAAAAAAATAAAAAATTGAGCTTGGAATTCTGAACATATTAAAAAAAAAAAACTGCAGATAGAAATCTAAAACAATTTGGGAATTCTATGCTGTGGCATGGGGGCAGACTTTGCAGTTTTAAAATGTAAAGAACATATTTATCGTTGGATAATATCTACAGTAAAATCCCATTGCAATTGTGATATTCATGCAGACTGACATGGGAGACATCAATCACTGGTACACAAAAATCTACCTCGAGCTGCAGCTTTAGTACCATTTTATGCGGGTTGGCTTTTATACCCCTAGGTTGACATGCAAGATAAAATCTCGTCCGTCTAGCTCCACATTGATTTCTCTACTCATTGCCTGCATTCAGCCAGATTCAGCCCGAGGACATTCAATCGTATTTTTTTCCCCTGTCTTTTTATCTTGACTCTAGGCTGGAACTGATGTCACTTTAGGACTTTCCTTGACCACACATCTCTACACCCCTGGCAGATTCAGCTAAGTGATTTCACTTAATGTCGTTGAAGTCAGCATAAGATCATATGGTCCTAAGGAATAGGAGTGGAATTAGGCCATTCGGCCCATCGTCTACTCCACCATTCAATCATGGCTGATCTATCTCTCCCTCCTAACCCCATTCTCCTGCCTTCTCCCCATAACCTCTAACACCCGTACTAATCAAGAATCTATCTATCTCTGCCTTAAAAATATCCACTGAATCTGAAACGTTTGACGCTGAGCTTTCATGAAAAAGGATATGAATACATTTATTGCTAAGAGCAACCGTGTGGCTTTCTTGACACTTCATAAGAACAATGGGGACATTGACTTACGATGACTGCTAAGTTTGTTGCAGAGTTTAGAAGAATGAGGGGGGACCTCGTTGAAACATACAGAATAGTGAAAGGCTTGGATAGCGTGGATGTGGAGAGGATGTTTCCACTAGTGGGAGAGTCTGGGACTAGAAGTCACAGCCTCAGAATTAAAGGACGTTACTTTAGGAAGGAGAGGAGGAGGAATTTCTTTAGTCAGAGGGTGGTGAATCTGTGGAACTCTTTGCGACAGAGGGCTGTGGAGGCCAAGTCAGTGGATATTTATAAGGCATAGATAGATTCTTGATTAGTGCAGGTGTCAGGGGTTATGGCTGCTGCTCTCAATTGGCCATGAAGAGGGTTACCACAGCAAATTGCTAAGCTTCCTCCATCCTGTTCAGTGCTGAGAGCTGCCATTCTGTTGACAATTAATGAAGTGCTTCACACCGACGGCACACTTTATGCATAATCAATTAAATAAACATAAAGCAGCTAAAAATGCAAGCAATAATTTCAAGTTTCAGTTGCAAATAGGAATGGAACACCTTATTCTAGTGTCGACTTCTGCACACATCAGAAGCAGCTTGTAAAGAAAATGCAATATCACAGTGAATATTCAATTGTTTATTTCAACAGCTTTTTAGTAAAAAGCACTTTTTTTTAAAAAGAAGGAACAAATTCTCACTGTGGAGATTCAACAATAATAATTCCTCTCAGCTTTGCGGCAATGCAATCTCTGCTAATGGAGGAACTACTCTAGTCTTGATAAGTGACTGAAGAAGCTATCCGACTGAACTGTTTCACCTTCACTGCTTTCATCTGAAAGTCTCTCGTCTCAAACTTCTTCCAGTTCGCAGAAAAGTGCAAATGGAGCAAAAGGCAGGCAGCATTGGATGTGAGACCAGCAAAATCTCAAACAATCCAGGCGACCTAACAGAAAGCAAAGTGTCAGGTGGGGTTTTAGCGTAATTCTCACCTGCTTGTCCTACTTGTACAGCGCAGGATCAAATCCTCGTCTAACGATTCAAGGCTCCCTTCTACAGGCGTGACATTAAAAATGAAGCCCCATCTGCTCTTTCAGATGGACTCAGCAGAACACACAGTGCTATTTTCTTGAAGAAATCGCACATGGCACTGTATAAATGCAAGACTATTTCTGTAAGCTGTCTGCTATTCCTTCCCCCTTGTCAAAAAATGTGTTTCAGTATTTTAACTACGATAATTATTTTTGGAGTAAATTGAGGCCATATTTAAAGGCACAACCAGAATTTGAATTACATTTCCTGAAATTCCTTGGATTGTTTATGACATTGTGGCTATAATTGTGTTCTGCTGTGGTGCTGAAAGAAAGAATTTCATTGTTACTCCATTTATATCTCACGCTGCCTCAGTAAGACCAGCAGTCAAAATCAAAGATGTGCATCACTTTGGCTTCTCCCCTCTCCCACCAGGCAAAAGTTATTGAAGTGTGAAAACGCACACCTCCAGATTCAGGGACTGTTTCTTCCCAGCTATTATCAGGCAACTGAACCGTCCTACCACAAGCAGAGAGCAGTGCTGAACTACTTCTCCACCTCATTGGTGACCCTCGAACTATCCTTGATCGCACTTTGCTGGCTTTACCTTGCACTAAACGTTATTACTTTATCATGTATCTATACACTGGAAATGGCTGGATTGTAATACAATATAATACAATATATCTTTATTGTCATTGTACAGGGGTACAACGAGATTGGGAATGCGCCTCCCATACGATGCAATAAATTAATTAATTAGCTAGTCAGTATTAATTTAAACAACCCAATGAAACAAATTAGAACAGATTTAAAACAGAATAAAGTGCAAGTAGATCTGTGCCGGTTCACTGTGCGATGTGACCATCCGGCTCAGCAGGACCGGTTCATAGCAGTTATGGCCCTGAGGATGAAGCTGTTCCTGAGTCTGGAGGTGCGGGCGTAGAAGGCCTTGTATCGTCTGCCCGATGGTAGAAGTTCGAACAGACTGTTGCACGGGTGTGAAGAGTCTTTGTGGGTGCTGGTGGCTTTTCTGAGGCATCGTGTGTTGTAGATGCCCTCCAAGGCTGGTAGCTGTGTTCTGATAGTCCTCTGAGCTCTATGGACTACCCGCTGAAGAGCTTTCCTCTCTGCCTCCGTGCAGCTGACGTACCACACAGGGATGCCATGCGTTAGGATGCTCTCTATAGTGCAGCGGTAGAAGGTCGTCAGCAGCTGTTGGGGTAGACCAGACTTTTTCAGTGTTCTAAGGTAGAACAGTCGTTGCTGTGCCTTCTTGACCAGCGCAGCAGTGTTAGTGGAGCATGTTAGGTCCTCCGAAATGTGAGTGCCCAGAAACTTGAAGCTGGACACTCTCATATATTGCCTTTCTGCTGACTGGCACGCAAACAAAAGCTTTTCACTGTACCTCGGTATACGTGATAATAAACAAAGTTGAACTGAACTGAACTGACATATGACAATAAAACACTCTCCACTCTTTTACAAGGAAGGTTGACAGGTGCAATGTTAACACCTAACTTCAACTTGCTACCCAAGAATGTTTAAGAAATATGAGTGTTGTGTTTACGTACAAAAAAGTATTATTCCAATCCATGTTCTGAACTTAGAGATCAACCAGAGTTTAAGATGTGTAAGTTGGAACCGCGGATACTGGTTTAAACGAAAGATAGACCCAAAAAGCTGGAGTAACTCAGAGGGTCAGACAGCATCTCTGGAGAGAAGAGGTGACGTTTCGGGTCGAGAGAAGCAGGGCAGAACGCCACAGGAGATCCTTCTTCCCTGTGGCTATCAAACTTTGCAAATACTCCCCCTTCTGTCGTGGGGTCGACTGAGACTGACTTCCCTCCCCCCCCCCCCCCCTCCCCTCACAATCTTTGCACATCCCCCCAAGCCTTTCCACTCCTCACTTTAATTTCATGTATTTTGTGTTTTAATGACTGTTGGCAGGTCAATTTTCTTCCAGTTTTATTGTATCGTATCATGTTCCTTTTCTCCAGAGATGCTTTCTGACCCGCTGAGTTACTCCAGCTTTTTGTGTCTGCCTGGAGTTTAAGATTGTGGAATTCTCTTAGTCAGCCCCACGTACCCGTTCTCAGCCAAGGGCATCACACGCTGGCTGAAGTAGACATGGGAAGATGACAAAGTGAATGTGTTTGGGTTTGCTGAACACTAGCATGGCCTCGATGGACCAAATGGCCTCGGTCAGTGTCATGACTAGTATTCTCAGCCTGTCAATAACCAGCTGGGAGTGAGACTGAAGAAGGGTCCCAACCCGAAACTTCATAGACAGAGACATAGAAAATAGGTGCAGGAGGAAGCCATTCGGCCCTTCGAGCCAGCACCGCCAATCATTGTGATCATGGCTGCTCATCCACATTCAGTAACCCGTGCCCCCCTTCTCCCCATATCCCTTGATTCCACCTGCTCCCAGAGCTCTATCTAACTCTCTCTTAAATTCATCCAGTGATTTGGCCTCCACTGCCCTCTGTGGCAGAGAATTCCACAAATTCACAACTCTCTGGGTGAAAAAGTTCCTTCTCACCTCTGTTTAAATGGTCTCCCTTTTATTCTAAGACTGTTGCCCCTGGTTCTGGACTCCCCCAACATTGGGAAGATTTTTCCTGCATCTAGCTTGTCCAGTCCTTTTATGATTTTATATGTCTCTATAAGATCCCATCTCATCCTTCTAAACTCCAGTGAATACAAGCCTAGTCTTTTCAATCTTTCCTAATATGACAGTCCCGTCGTCCCAGGGATTAACCTCGAGAACCTACGCAGCACTGCCTCACTTACAAGGATGTCCTTCCTCAAATTACTCATTCCTTCTCTCCGGAGATGCTGCCTGTCCCGCTGAGTTACTCCAGCTTTTTGTGTCTGTCTTGGGATCTCTTCTTGGTGGTTTGGGAACATAAAAACTGGCCGTGTGGTCATCTCTTGCCAGATCGAGGATCTGGTAGTACGCCTGCGTTCAATGAAACCTGCCCAGAGGGACCAAGAGTAATCATGACCCCAATGCTGGAGATATCAGTCAGCCTGAGGGAGAAAAGTGACATCAGTTCAGTTGGCCAGCCAGTGAATTTGATTGATTTTGCAGAGAAAGCACTGGTTCTTTCTTTTCACTGCTCTGAGGTGCTCAAAAGAGGAGGTATGCAGGTGACAAACTTCAAATCAGCAACAGTACTGACCCAAGAACAGACAGACAGTCCCATGAGGGAGATGAGGCCGTTAATTTTCTCATACCACGTAACTAATAGAAAACTGATAGTAATGAAAGAGATAGAAATGTGATCTTGATCAGATAGTCTGGCCTTTTTATCTTAATGGAGATTGAAGGTTTTTAAAACCGACTTTGGTCCCAAGGAGTTATTTAATGTACCAGACTGATCAAAATCAATTATATACATATACTACTTGATCTCAAATCCATGATTAACGTCTTTGGGATGTTGGAAGACAACATCCTGGACTATAATTACACATTCCAAAAGGTTTTGAGAAAGGTTTGGATCGGATAATCATTTCTGCATTACAAAATTAAAACAAATAAAGCCTTAGAATAATACGTTACAGAACTTGGACAATATATGTATGTTTTTATAGAACTTCTGTAATACTTCAGTATTGCATATCTTTCATTCATTTGTTCTATATATCTCTCTGCATCACCGTCTTATATCTCTTGTTTCCCTTTCCCCTGACTCTCAGTCTGAAGAAGGGTCTCGACCCGACCCGAAACGCCACCTCATCATCATCATATCATCATCATCATATATCTACAGCCGGAAACAGGCCTTTTCGGCCCTCCAAGTCCGTGCCGCCCAGCGATCCCCGTACATTAACACTATCCTACACCCACTAGGGACAATTTTTACATTTACCCAGCCAATTAACCTACATACCTGTACGTCTTTGGAGTGTGGGAGGAAACCGAAGATCTCGGAGAAAACCCACGCAGGTCACGGGGAGAACGTACAAACTCCTTACAGTGCAGCACCCGTAGTCAGGATCGAACCTGAGTCTCCGGCGCTGCATTCGCTGTAAAGCAGCAACTCTACCGCTGCGCTACCGTGCCACCTGTTCCTTTTCTCCAGAGATGCTGTCTGACCTGTTGAGTCACTCCAGCTTTTTTGTGCCTATCTAATTCGGTCCCAAATGATACAATTGTAAAGTCCTTTCATGCAGACAGAAAACACCTCATGACAAAACTTAATTCCAAAATGAGCTAGTTAAATTACAGGGATGAGTCACTGATTTCAATACTTATATACCAACGATTATCTTCACTGTAACTTGAGATCGTTCCTCTGTCCTTCTCTTTCCTCCCCCCCTTCCCAGTTCTCCCACTGCCTTCCTGTCCCCAACTAGTCAAGTCAAGTCAATTTTATTTGTATAGCACATTTAAAAACAACCCACGTTGACCAAAGTGCTGTACATCTGATTAGGTACTAAGGAAAAAAATGAAACATACAGTAGCACGCAAACAGTTCACAGCGCCTCCTCAATGAGCCTCAAATGCTAGGGAGTAGAAATAGGTTTTGAGCCTGGACTTAAAGGAGTCGATGGAGGGGGCAGTTCTGATGGGGAGAGGGATGCTGTTCCACAGTCTAGGAGCTGCAACCGCAAAAGCGCGGTCACCCCTGAGCTTAAGCCTAGACTGGCGGCACGGTAGCGCAGCGGTAGAGTTGCTGCTTTACAGCGAATGCAGCGCCGGAGACTCAGGTTCGATCCTGACTACGGGTGCTGCACTGTAAGGAGTTTGTACGTTCTCCCCGTGACCTGCGTGGGTTTACTCCGAGATCTTCGGTTTCCTCCCACACTCCAAAGACGTACAGGTATGTAGGTTAATTGGCTGGGTAAATGTAAAAAATTGTCCCTAGTGGGTGTAGGATAGTGTTAATGTACGGGGATCACTGGGCGGCACGGACTTGGAGGGCCGAAAAAGGCCTGTTTCCGGCTGTATATATATGATATGATATGATATGATACATCTACATCCTATCTTTGTCCCGCCCCCTCCCCTGACATCAGTCTGAAGAAGGGTCTCAACCCGAAACGTCACCCATTCCTTCTCTCCTGAGATGCTGGCTGACCCGCTGAGTTACTCCAGCTTTTTGTGTCTACCTTCCATTTGAACCAGCATCTGCATTTATTTTCCTTCGCTTTATTTTAGATAAGAGAAAAATGAGGGCCTTAATTTCATTTAAACCAGCAAATATAAGTAGATAAGACTGAAGGGTCGCCATGATACAAATTATCATATTCTTCAAGGAATCTCATGGATTATTCATCGGAACAGCAACAGATGTCATTTTTAAGTAGAGGTATGGAGCTGCTTTTTTAAAAATGATTAAATTGGTTGTTAGCACAAAGCTTTAGGACCTCAACATCTGAAATAAATTCACAACTGAGCATCCAAACACATCAGTCAGAAAATAAATTGAGCAAAAAAAATAATAAATTAGTTTGGCTTGTCAATAGATTTTCACACAGTCCAGATCTGCTTTCAGTTTACGGTGGGCAGTAAAATAAATCTTAATAGACAATCGACAATAGGTGCAGGAGGAGGCCATTTGGCCCTTCGAGCCAGCACCGCCATTCAATGTGATCATGGCTGATCTTTCTCAATCAGTATCCCGTTCCTGCCTTCTCCCCATACCCCCTGACTCCGCTATCCTTAAGAGCTCTATCTAGCTCTCTCTTGAATGCATTCAGAGAATTGGCCTCCCTCCACGGCCTTCTGAGGGAATCTTAATTGCAGGTGTACGATTGCAACCATTTGGAAAAACACGCCACTGCCAACAGCAAACTAAACATCAAGTATCTTTTGAAACAGAGCTCTTTATTTTATTGATACTTTTCACTGCTGTAAAACAATTAGCAGTATAAATTTAATAGATAAGAAAAGACACAAAGCGCTGGAGTAACTCAGCGTTTCCGGCAGCATTACTGGAGAACATGGATTCACGTTTCTGGTCGGGACCCTTCTTCAGTGTCATAGAGTCATGCAGCACGGAAACAGGCCCAGTGGCCCAACGTGCCCGTGCCCGCACGGTGGCGCAGTGGTAGAGCTGCTGCCTTACAGTGAATGCAGCACCGGAGACTCAGGTTCGATCCTGACTACGGGCACCATCTGTACGTAGTTTGTACGTTCTCCCCGTGACCTGCGAGGGTTTTCTCCGAGATCTTCGGTTTCCTCCCACACTCCAAAGACGTACATGTATGTAGGTTAATTGGCTGGGTAAATGTAAAAATTGTCCCTAGTGTGTGTAGGATAGTGTTAGTGTGCGGGGATCACTGGATGCGGGCCTGTTTCTGCGCTGTATCTCTAAAAAAAAATGTTTTTAAACTTTAAAAAATTGACCCATCTACACTAATCCCACCTGCGTACGTTTGGCCCACATCCCCCTAAATCTTTGCTATCCATGTACATGCCCAAATTTATTTCAAATGTTGTTATAGTACCTGTCTCAACTACTTCCTCAAGAAGGTCGTACCATATGCCCATCACCTTTTGAGTGAAAAAGTTACCCCTCAGGTTCCAATTAAATCGTTTCCCCCCTCACCTCAAACCTATGCACGCTGGTTTTTGATTCCCCTACTCTGGGTAAATGAATCTATGCATTCATCTATATACTAAAACTCTCTTGTTTGTTTGTTCCTAAACTACAGCCAAAACGGTACACGATAGCGGGACAATTTTAGCCCACCTTACTCACCGTCGTCCCTTTGGTGCTAATGGAAGAAGTTTCATTGAAATCGGTGTTATATTTTTTAAGTTATTCACATTTTAAAGTTTAAATCTATCTCCTAGGGAGGGAGGGGGGAGTTTAAATCTAAAGTTTAAATCTAAAATTTAAATCTAAAGTTTAAATCTAAAGTTTAAATCTATCTCCTAGGGAGGGAGGGGGGAGGAAGGAGAAGGGGGATTGAGGGGAATGGAGTGGGGGGGAGGGGAAGAGGGAGGAGGAGGGGAGGGGGTGAAGGGAGTGGGGGAAAAGGGAGGGGGAGGGGAAGGAGGAGGGGGTGGAGGGAGTGAGGAAGAAGGGAGGGGGAGGGGGGGAGGAGAGGGTACTGCACCAATGCAGGAGAGGTTTGGGCCCAACGGGTCCACTTGGTCTAGTCTCTATTCCTTTCATGATCTTATACATCTGTATAAGATCGTCCCTTATCCTTCTATACTGTCCAAACCTGCTCAATCCCTTCCCATAGCTCAGCCCCACATGCCCCTCAAACTCCTTGTTTGTAAACCAACATCTGCAGTTCCTTGACCGATGGACGGGGATGGACGGACCACGTGGGAGTGAGGACGTCGCTGCCAGGAGAAGGAACAAAGGAGGACCCGGCGTGGGGGAATTGCAGTGAGGGGGGGGGGGGGGGGAAGGACAAAGGTAGGACCTGGTGTAGGGGTACTTTGTAATTTTGTAAGCGCCCTCAATGGGTGACTATTTGCATACCTTGGGTATGCAAGCAAATAATTTCACTGTGACTCGTCACCTGTGACAATAAAGTATTCATTCATTGTTTCTAGATTTAATAGATACTAGACCAAGTGGACCCATGCAGCACCCTCTCCTCCCCCCCTCCTCTCTCCCCCTTCCCCTCCCCCCCACTCCATCCCCCTCAACCCCCATTGCCCTCCCTCCTCCCTCCCTCCATCCCCTCCCTCCATCCCCTCCCTCCCTCCCTAGGAGATAGATTTAAACTTTAAAATTTGAATAACTTTAAAAATATAACACCGATTTCAATAAAACTTCTTCCATTAGCACCAAAGGGATGACGGTGAGTAAGGTGGGCCTAAAATTGTCGCGCTATCGTGTACCGTTTTGGCTGTAGCTCAGGAACAAACAAACAAACAAACAAACAAACGAGAGTTTTAGGATATAGATTGGGCTCAGCATTTGGAGCCAGATGAATTAACAATTCCAACTGTCTCCATGTTAATTCACCTCTTTCATTCTGTTAAGCAGAGCCATGCCTCCGAATCAGTGTCAGAAATTAAGTAGTGAAAAAATAAAGTTAAAGCTATTAAAATTATAATGAATGGCTGGACTTTGTAAAGGAAAAAACAAGTGCTCTTGGGTTGTTTTTTTCCAAATTAAAGCTTTTAAGTGCTCAGGGTGGCAGGGGGTAGAGCTGTTTTACCTCAATTGGTTGCAGTTGTAAATATAAAAATCCAATTACACTCATGACTTACCAAATGCCCACTAATGTCTATTTCATTGTGGGATTAATTATTCCTTGCTATATGCGTTCCCCCGAGTGAAACTTCATAAAATGGCTTTAACTTTGCACCATGCTCCAAACGAGCAAAACCACAATGTGGAAAAAACCAGAGCTTGTTTTTCACTTGTGTACTCGCAAGGGTGGAGGTGAAATGCTCGTTTATAATTTTACCATTATACGGAGGTTGATGTGACTTCTTTATCAGCTGTAGGCCTTGTTGTGAAAGGAGTCAAGAGTTCTTTGGCTGTTGGTTCCAGAATTCAGGTGCAGGGCATCAGTAATGAAGAAGGGTCTTGACCCGAAACATCACCCTTCCTTCCAACAAGAGATGCTGCCTGCCCCGCTGAGTTACGCCAACTCTTTGTGTTGAATGTTAGTAATGCTGTTGGGTAATTGGTGATGAGGAGCAGAACCAAAAAAACAACTCAACAGGTCAAGCAGTATCTGCGATGGCTGGCGTTTCAAGTTGAGTCTCGCAAGGGGACCAAGAGCATAGAGGGAAAATACCCAATCGAAGAAGTTGAGAGGTTTAGTTTAGTTTAGAGATATAGCGCGGAAACAGGCCCTTCAGCTCACCGAGTCCGCGCCGACCAGCGATCCTCGCACGTTAACACTATCCTGCACACACACGGGACAATTTACATTTATACCATGCCAATTAACCTACAAACCTGTACGCTTTTGGAGTGCGGGAGGAAACCGGAGCTCTCGGGGAAAACCCACACAGGTCACAGGAAGAACGTACAAACTCCGTACAGACAGCACCCATGGTCAGGATCGAACCTGGGTCTCTGGTGCTGTAAGGCAGCAACTCCACCACTGCGCCACCGTGCCGATGGGGAGATGATAAGTGGAAACATACAAGGAATAAGATTGGATAGATGGTGCCGTGGGGCGGGGGGGAGGGGGGGGGGAGTTGGAGACAGAGGCTGGAAGGTGATAAGGCAGGATAATGAGTAGTTGGAACCAGATGGTAGCGGGTACAAAACCGGAAGGCCAATGGAGAAGCCCAGATGGATGGTTGTAAGAGGGTGATGAATCAAGGCAATGGTGAAGGGGTGGAGAGAAACGAAGTGGACCCAGTTGGTGTGGGAAGGAGCCACAGAGGTGTGGGTTACCTGAAATTTAAAAATTCAATATTCATTGCATTGTTTTCTTAGGCTATCCAAGTGAAATGAGGTATTGTAGGAACAAGGAACTGCAGATGCTGGTTTACCAAAAAAAAAGCAAAATGCTGGAGTAATTCAGCTGGGTCAGGCAGCAGCTCTGGCGAACATGAATAAGTGACGTTTCATAATAATACATTTTATTTATATAGCGCTTTTCATATACTCAAAGACGCTTTACAGAGATTTTGAGAACATAGGGAAATTAATAAATAGATAAATAAGTAAATAAATAAATGAACAGAGAAAGGAGACAGTAGGTGAGGTGACCTTCAGTGGTTGAAGGCAGTACAGAACAGGTGAGACTTCAGCGATGTTTTGAATGTGGTGAGTGTGGGGGAGTCTCTAACGGTTTGGGGTAGTGAGTTCCATAGGGTGGGAGCAGCGATGGAGAAAGCCCTGTCCCCCCAGGATCTGAGTTTAGTCCGGATGTGGGGGGATAGGAGATTGGCAGCGGCAGAGCGGAGGGTGCAGGTGGGAGTGTGCCTGTGGAGGAGGTCGGTCAGGTAGGATGGGGCCAGGTTATGGAGGGCTTTGTAGGTTATGAGGAGGATTTTGTACTGGATTCTCTGGGGGATGGGGAGCCAGTGGAGTTTATAAAGGACGGGGGTGATATGGTCACGGATCGAGGTGTGTGTGAGTAGACGGGCAGCGGAGTTTTGAATGTATTGAAGTTTATTGATGATTTTTGAGGGTGTCAGGACCCTTCTTCAAACCAAGGTATGGGTAAAAATGAGATGTTGCTTTATCTTCCACTTTGATCCAATGGCGTGATCAAAGATTATGATTCCCATGATTTTTCATAACCGAGTCAGAAATAAATAGATTATTTTGCAATGCTCTGCTGCAACCTTTTTTGCATGTTTCCTGAACATACCTAACAATAGTGTTTCCCAAGATTCAGGGTTTGAGTATTATTCGGGTTGTTGTTTAACTACTCTGGGTATCAACAGGGCAGCACGGTGTCGGAGCGGTAGAGTTGCTGCCTCACAGCGCTTGCAGCGCCAGAGACCTGAGTTCAAACCCGACTACGGGTGCTGTCTGTACGGGGTTTGTACGTTCTCCCCGTGACCGCGTGGGCTTTCTCCTAGATCTTCGGTTTCTTCCCACACTCCAAAGGTGCACAGGTGTGTAGGTTAATTGGCTTGGTGTGCGTGGAAAAAATTGTCCCTCGTGTGCGTACGATAGTGTTAATGTGCGGGGATTGCTGGTCCGTGCCGAAGGGGCTGTTACCCGCACTGTATCATATTTTTCTTCATATTTATATTTCAGATACAGCGCGGAAACAGGCCTTTTCGGCCCACCAAGTCCGCACCGCCCAGTGATCCCCGCACATTAACACTATCCTACACACACTAGGGACAATTTTTACATATACCCAGTCAATTAACCTACATACCTGTACGTCTTTGGAGTGTGGGAGGAAACCGAAGATCTCGGAGAAAACCCACGCAGGTCACGGGGAGAACGTACAAACTCCTTACAGTACAGCACAGTACAGTATCTCTAAACTAAACTCTCCCAAATTTTTCAAGATTCAACTTTCCCCACATTTCAAGATGGTGGTTAATGGTCGCCCCGAGGGCTTAATAGTCTTAAGTACCCCTTAATTATATCCATCTATTGTCTCTGTCATAACCAAGCATAATTGCTACACTGGATTATGATTGCATTTGCAAAGTATCACTCCAAACAGTTCACACAGTTCGATGCACCTACGACTCCATAAACCTATTCATTTTTTTTTTAAAAGCAAAAATCTTCTCATTAACAATGAGTTGAAATGAGTGCTCTTAATTTCTGCAAAAATATAATTAACTAATAATCTCACACAAAATGTTCCCACAAGACCTAAATGAACTTGCTGCACAATCAACTCGATTCCCTGAACATTCACTTGATATGGAAGCGGTGTTTGTAATTACCTCATTAAAGAACAAATGTATGTGGGGTATGTGGTTTGAAAATTAATATGTTACTTAAGTACATTTGTACTTTTATTCCAGAGCCATAATATCCTGGCATCAATATCTAAATCCATTTGTCCCAGGAGCAGAAGTTTCATTCAATGAAAAATTGGGAAGAAATAGAGACGTACAGCTGTCGGGGGATGCTTTTGTTCAGTCTGTGAACAAACAACTTTCGTAATACCAGCCAGCTGTGATTCATGAAGCAAACATCAGTCCCCCTCGACTATCATCAGCCTAACGAAGCTCAAGGGAGTGCAACTGTGCATCCACGCCAACCTCTTTGCTTTGCAAATACAAAAGTGTTGTCTTCGCTCTCACTTCGCAGTGACGAGAGATAAACCACGTATAATCAGGTGAAAAGAAAAATCACAAACCAGGCTGGAACGATACTGTTCAAATGGTAAGTTCACGTATCTGCACCAAAAAAAAATCCTCGGAGCTCCCAAGGAGAGTGAAAACTGTTTCCGTGCAGGGGAATCATGGCTGACAGTGCTGGTACAATTACTGTCTGGAGCTTCAAAAGGTCAAAGCAAGTGGGAAATGATAGAAATCACACCGCATTATGAGAAACAGTTTTGGACCAGTCACGTGTGTCTGAAGGAACTGCAGATGCTGGTTCAAACCGAAGATAAGACACAAAAAGCTGGGACAGGCAGCATCTCTGGAGAGAAGGAATGGGTGACGTTTCGGGTCGAGACGTCTGAAGATGTCTGAAGAAGGGTCTCGACATGAAACGCCACCCGTTCCTTCTCTCCAGAGATGCTGCCTGTCCCGCTGAGTTACTCCAGCTTTTTGTGTCTATCTTTGGACCAGTCACATTTCTTCATGTGAATTCTCTCGTTTCTCCGAACTGCAAAAGGAAGATGCTGAATGTAAAGGCGTTCACAGCATTGTTGAGATCAGACCAGCCACCAGGTGACTGCCTCATCTCAAGATACAATTGCACACATATACAGATTGCCTGTTAAGAGCCCTTCAATGGAGATGTTGAGAAACATTGGGTTGGGGGAGTCCAGAACCAGGGGCCACAGTCCTAGAATAAAGGGGAGGCCATTTGAAACTGAGGTGAGAAGGAACTTTTTCACCCAGAGAGTTGTGAATTTGTGGAATTCTCTGCCACAGAGGGCAGTGGAGGCCAATTCACTGGGTGAATTTAAGAGAGAGTTAGATAGAGCTCTGGGGGCTAGTGGAATCAATGGAAATGGGGAGAAGTTGGGCACAGGTCACTGATTGTGGATGATCAGCCATGATCACAATGAATGGTGGTGCTAGCTCAAAGGGCCGAATGGCCTCCACCTGCAACTATTTTCTATGTTTCTATTTTCTATGACAGTGACCTCCAACAAACAGCAATTTTATACAGCGGCACAAGAACCTGCAGATGCTGGAATCTGGAGCAAAAACACGGAGAGCTGCTGGGGGAACTCAATGGATCAGGCAGCATCTGTGGAGGGAAATGAACAGTCGACATTTCAGGGTGAGACCCTTCATTCAGACTGCAATGTCACGAGGACCAGTAATTATTTCAGCTTGCAGGGTCAGGGATGAATGGGCGGCAAGGTGGCGCAGCGGCCTTAGAGCACCGGAGTCCCGGGTTTGACCCTGACTACGGATACTGTCTGTACGGGGTTTGCAGGTTCTCCGTGCGACCGCTTGGGTTTTCTCGCCTGGGCAGCTTACAACCCCCCATCCCCTCTCTGTTTCCTGTGTCCCCCCACTCCCACCCCAGAGTGCGTCCACCTCTCTCAACATCTCCATCCCACCCCTTCAGGCACCCTGTTCCTTTCCCCTCCTTTGTACATTCATCTCTCATTCCCAACCCCAACCCCCCCCCCCCCCCCCTATTTCCTTCCCCTCCTTTCTCCACCCCTCTGTCCACTGTTGAAAGACTGGAGCGACCAGGCATGTATACGCTTGAATTTAGAAGGATGAGAAGTGATCTTATTGAAACGTATAAGATTATTAAGGGGTTGGACAGGTTAGAGGCAGGAAACATGTCCCCAATGTTGGGGGACTCCAGAACCAGGGGCCACAGTGTAAGAATGAGGGGTAGGCCATTTAGAACAGAGACGAGGAAAAACTTTTTCACTCAGAGAGTTGTAAATCTGTGGAATTCTCTGCCTCAGAAGGCAGTGGAGGCCAATTCTCTGCATGCTTTCAAGAGAGAGCTAGATAGAGAATGATAGCGGAGTCAGGGGGTATGGGGAGAAGGCAGGAACGGGGTACTGATTGAGAATGATCAGCCATGATCACATTGAATGGCGGTGCTGGCTCGAAGGGCCGAATGGCCTCCTCCTGCACCTATTGTCTATCATCACTTCCATCCATATCCCTCCCTCCAACTTTACATTTTACTTCTCCTCTCCTTATTTGACACCCCTTTGTCTCCTCTTCCCCTCTAATCTACGCTACTAACTCCTAACATTTGCTAATCAAACCCTCCTCACCCTGTATCCACTTATTGCTTGCTTGATTTGCCCCCCCCACCCCCTCTAACTTTTAAAGCTTTCTTCCTCTCCAATCAGTCTCAAGGAGGGTCCTGACCCAAAACATACCCTGTCTATTCCCTCCCCAGAAGCTGCCTGACCTGCAGAGGTTCTCCAGCACTTTGTATTTGTTTAGAGATACAGCCCACCGAGTCCGCACTGGCCAGCGATCCCCACACACGAACACTGTCCTTACTGTCCTACACACACTGGGGACAATTTACACTTACACCAAGCCAATTAACCTACAAACCCGTACGTCTTTTGAGTGCGGGAGGAAACCGAAGATCTCGGAGAAAACGCACGCGGTCACGGGGAGAAGGTACAAACTCCGTACAGACAGCACCCGTAGGTCGTGATCGGAACCCGGGCCTCCAGCGTGGCAAGTGCCACGGGCAGGGCAGCAACTCTACCGCTGCGCCACCGTGCCGCCCTGACGCACAGGATTATCTGACAAAGTGTGGGACAATCAATGTGGAAGGGGGAATATGCATAATGATTCCAGGAATGTGTGCCAGAGCCAATTTGTTTCTGCAATAATCATACTTAAGTTTCTTGTAATCTGTGAAAAATGCCTCGCATCATTTCAACCTGCTGTGCAATCTCTCACTTTGGTACCAGCGGGTCTCCACTGACAAGGGCAGTCCAAAAACGAATCTGTTCTCACTGAAGCTCTCATATCACTCAGAACCTGTGAACACAAGGTGATTGCAGAGAGACTGCAGAGTTCTCAGATCTCTCGTTGCCAATTGCCTCATGGTCAGCATCGTTGGAATGTGTCCAACCAGAAGTCTAATGTGTACCGTGAGCGGCCTGGTGCTCCCTCTCCACAGCAATCAAGATACAATGTGAGTCAAGATAAGCCCGCAGCATCAAAACACAGGTGGGTAAAAGGCAAAAAAAACTCATATGGAAACATAGAAAATAGGTGCAGGCGTAGGCCATTCGGCCCTTCGAGCCAGCACCGCCATTCAACATCATCATGGCTGATCAGAACAGGGGAATCGAGGACCAGAGGGCATAGGTTCAAGGTGAAGAGGAAAAGATTTAATAGGAATCTGAGGGGTAACGTTTCCACACAAAGGGTGGTGGGTGTATGGAACAAGCTGCCAGAAGAGGTAGTTGAGGCAGGGACCATCCCATCATTTAAGAAACAGTTAGACAGGTACACGGATAGGACAGTTTTGGAGGGATATGGACCATGCGCAAGCAAGTGGGACTAGAGTAGCTGGAACATTGTTTGCCGGTATGGTTGAGTTGGGCCGAAAGGCCTGTTTCCACACCGTATCACTCTGTGACTCTGATCACAGATTAGAAGACCGAGGGGGGATCTTATTGAAACATATAAAATTCTTCAGGGGTTGGAGAGGCTAGATGCGGGAAGATTGTTCCCGATGTTGGGGAAGTCCAGAACCAGGGGTCACAGCTTAAGGATAAGGGGGAAGTCTTTTAGGACCGAGATGAGAAAACATTTCTTCACACAGAGAGTGGTGAGTCTGTGGAATTCTCTGCCACAGAAGGTAGTTGAGGCCAGTTCATTGGCTATATTTAAGAGAGAGTTAGATGTGGCCCTTGTGGCTAAAGGGATCAGGGGGTATGGAGAGAAGGCAGGTACAGGTTACTGAGCTGGATGATCAGCCATGATCATATTGAATGGCGGTGCAGGCTCGAAGGGCCGAATGGCCTACTCCTGCACTTATTTTCTATGTTTCTATGTTTCTATCCATATCCCAGAGTATTAAAAGGAATTGCTTTGGAGATAGTGGTTGCCCTGCTTATCATTTTTCAACGTTCTGTAGATTCCAGAATAATTCCTGTTGATTTAAGGGTAGTAAATGGGAGCCTTCGAGGTGTAGAACAAGCAGCCAACTAGGATGCATCACCCATGGTCAGCCATGACCGAGGGGACCTAAGAAGAAATGGGAGCCCACCATTTAAGTAAAGGTGGTAGGGCGGTAAGGGAACCATCGACTTGTCAACCCAATGTGAGTGGTAGGGAAAATGCTGGCATTGTTAATGAAGGATACATTTATCGAACACATCTCCAAGAATAAGGGGACTGAGCAGAGTCGAGATGGATTATATTTGTCATGATTGACTAAACCGCGAGGATGTGACAAGCAGAACAGATGAAGGGGATATGGTGAGGCTTTCAAAGATGCAATTAACACGACAGACACAAGCATCTGCAGATACTGGAAACTTGAGCAAAACAAAGTGCTGGAGTAATTCAGTGGGTCAGGCAGCATCTCCGGAGAAGGTGGACAGGCTACGTTTTGGATCAGAATCCTTCTTCAGACTGATTGTAGCAGAGGGGAGAAAGCTGGAAGAGAGGTGGGGGCAGGACAAAGCCAGGCAAGGCTTGGATAGAGTGGATGTGGAGAGGATGTTTCCACTAGTGGGAGAGTCTAGGACTAGAGATCATCGCCTCAGATTTAAAGGACGGAAGGAGATGAGGAGGAATTTCTTTCGTCAGAGGGTGGTGAATCGGTGGTGTTCTTTGCCACAGAAGGCTGTGGAGGTCAAGTCAGTGGATATATTTAAGGCAGAGATAGATAGATTCTTGATTAGTACGGGTGTCAAAGGTTATGGGGAGAAGGCAGGAGAATGGGGTTAGGAGGGAGAGATAGATCAGCCATGATTGATTGGCAGTAGACGATGGGCCGAATGGCCTAATTCTAGTCCTATCTCTTCTGATCTTATGACCTGAAGTGATAGACAGTTAGACACAAAGTGACAGAGCACTTAGTGGGCCAGGCAGCATCTCCGAAAAAAAGGATGATGGATGAAGTTTCGGGTCAGGACATTCTTCAGACTCGACGTTTCGGGTTGGTACCTGAATACACAGGTGATCAGCAGATGGGTGGACAAAAGCCAGAAATGAAAAGGAGCCAAAAGCTGTGAGGTAGGGAGAGGAGGGGATTGAATTGTGAGGCACAGGAAGGGATGGAGGTGGTTTGCTGATGTTGTCAGCCTAGTGGGGTTGTGGTTTCTACAGTTTACAGTTTACAGTTTATTGTCACGTGTACTGAGGCACAGTGAAAAGCTTTTGTTGCATGCCACCCAGTCGACGGAAAGACAATACATGATTATACTCGAGCCATTTATAGTGTATAGATGCATGATAAGGGAAAAACATTTAGTGCAAGGTAGAGCAGTTGAGTCTGATCATGGATAGCCCAAGGCTCATCAATGAGATAGATAGTAGTTTTGGACTGATGTTTGGTTTAGATTTTTAGATTTAGATTTAGAGATACAGCGCGGAAACAGGCCCTTCGGCCCACCGGGTCCGTGCCGCCCAGCGATCCCTGCACATAAACACTATCCTACACACACTTGGGACAATTTTTACATTTACCCAGTCAATTAACCTACATACCTGTACGTCTTTGGAGTGTGGGAGGAAACCGAAGATCTCGGAGAAAACCCACGCAGGTCACGGGGAGAACGTACAGACAGTGCCCGTAGTCAGGAACGAACCTGAGTCTCCGGTGCTGCATTCGCTGTAAGGCAGCAACTCTACCACTGCGCCACCGTGCCGTAGGATGGTTCAGTTACCTGACAACAGCTTCCTAGATGGCTGTACAAGCTCAATCATTAAGTTTATTCAACAGAGCTATATATTTCTGGATATTCAGTTAATCCAACGATATGGGGATAATGCTAGAAAATGGCGCTGAGGTGAAAGATTAGATATGATCTTGATGAATGACAAAGCTGGTTCAGAGAGCCTCAAGGCAAACATCTGATTCTATGTTCATCTGAAGTCACTTCTGAACAATATATTGCACACATACAAACCTGTCCTTTGAGGAAGAGTGTTTAAATCACCAGAGAAACCAGACAAAAGGTAAAGATGGTGAGGACGAACACAAATGACATTGAAACTAAACTAAACACTTAATTAAAACTTATATACACTGGAATTTAGAAGGATGCTTGTAGACACTGGAATTTAGAAGGATGAGAGGGGATCTTATCGAAACGTATAAGATTATTAAGGGGTTGGACACGATAGAGGCAGGAAACGTGTTCCCAATGTTGGGGGAGTCCAGAACAAGCGGCCACAGTTTAAGAAAAAGTGGTAGGCCATTTAGAACTGAGATGAGGAAAAACCTTTTCAGTTAGAGAGTTGTGAATCTGTGGAATTCTCTTCCTCAGAAGGCAGTGGGGGCCAATTCTCTGAATGCACTCAAGAGAGAGCTAGATAGAGCTCTTAAGGATAGCGGAGTCAGGTGGTATGGGGAGAAGGCAGGAACGGGGTACTGATTGAGAATGATCAGCCATGATCGCATTGAATGGCGGTGCTGGCTCGAAGGGCCGAATGGCCTCCTCCTGCACCTATTGTCTATTGTCTATAAAATCAAACTCCTTAGCAAGCAGTTAAACAGCAATGGATTTCTTATTGCAAAATACTTTACATGAGGGAAGAAATGGATATTGGGAGATCTGACAGATCTTTAAGTGTATTTAACTAACGGACATTTGAGCAGGTGCCATCAAATGCCACCCTGTCCAATTACAAATGTTGCAAATCGGAATCGTCTTGTCTTGTTGTCTTGTTGTCTTGTTGATACTGCACCAACCGCTGCTGTTGGGCTACAAATGTGCAGTCCCTCATGCATGCAGTTGCAGATGTAAAATTTAGTGTTCGCAAGCAACAGTTTAAAAGATTTACTCTCAGCAACAGATTTTATATGCGGTGGCAAAGGATTCCAAACAGGGATGGTTCTTGGGGTGCAGAGAGTAGTGGAAACAGCCTTTGTTGCTCTGGATGGTTCTATAATTCAAGGATTGGTTTAGTCGAATTCATGGTCTGTTGTTCCAACTGTGTGAAGGATGTGCAATGTTGGACGGAGTTAACGAGTGGCACGTAGCACTATTACAGCTCATTTTGATTCTTTACATATCACAGGGCAGAACAACAGAGACAACCCTTTCCACATGATTTTGGACCACAAAATTCTGCTTCCCATGGCCAATAAAGATCAGGCAAAACGTTAATTAATATGCAAATTAAATAAGCAATATTTTAATTACATTTGTTAATTCGATTACATTCAAGATACCTCGTTAACCAATTGATTGGGTCAATTAAGAAATATGCATTTTTTAATTCCAAATTCCAGCCGCAAAAATTATAGCGAGGGAAGTTCGGAAACCTTCCTTGGTACAAAACTTTTTCAAACTCTCTTCCACAGATTATAATTTATACAGTGTCAATTGTTACTTTTACACTCTACTCCCTTGGACGGCTTCAGAAGTTCAGCATGTTCCCAACAACGCTCACAAACATCTAATGATGCACAGGAGAAAGCAGCTGATCAGGAAGCATCACAGCTTAGTTTGGGAACAGCTCCACCCAAGACTGCAAGAAATTGCAGAGTTATGGACGCAGCCCAGGCCATCACACAAACCAGCCTCTCTTCCAGTGATTCCATCTACACTTCATGCTGCTTTCATGCTAACTCCTACACGGCACGGTGTTTTCATGCTAATTCCTACACGCCACTCCTTGTGCGGCACGGTGGCGCAGCAATAGAGTTGCTGCCTTACAGCAAATGCAGCGCTGGAGACTCAGGTTCGATCCCGACTACGGGCGCCGTCTGTACGGAGTTTGTACGTTATCCCCGTGACCTGCGTGGGTTTCCTCCGAGATCTTCGGTTTCCTCCCACACTCCAAAGACGTACAGGTATGTAGGTTAATTGGCTGGGAAAATGTAAAAATTGGCCCTCGTGTGTGTAGGATAGTGTTAATGTGCGGGGATCGCTGGGCGGCGCAGACTCGGTGGGCCGAAGGGCCTGTTTCCGCGCTGTATCTCGAAATCTAAAAAATCTACATCCCAAAGACATGAGCGTATGTAGGTTAATTTACCTCTGTGAAGTCCCCTTTATGGAGTGAATGCGAAATTGGGATAAAACAGAACTAGTGTGAATGGGTGATCAATGGTCCGTGTGGTCTCGGTGGGCCTGCTTCCCCACTGCATCTCCAAACTAAACTACACGGGACCGAAGGTGGGCATGACTGATGCTGTCCGCATCTTCTATGTCATCTTTGAAATTAAGGTAAGGCAGACTCACAAATAAATAACCAGATCATCTGGAAATGAGTATTTGGAACTGAAAGTGTTATGTGATCAATGTGTAGGAGGAACTGCAGATGCTGGATTACACCAAAGATAGACACAAATTGCTGGAGTAACTCAGCGGGACAGGCAGCATCTCTGGAGAGAAGGAATGGACGACGTTTCGGGTCAAGATTCCTTCTCTCCACAGATGCTGCCAGTCCCGCTGAGTTACTCCAGCATTTTGTGTCTGTTATCAATGTACTTCAGTTCACACAATGTACTTCAGTTCAGTTCTCCTCATCATGGTGCCATGGAGGTTCATACAAGGGTAGATAATTGAGAACCTGGCCATAATACATTTTAAGCAGCATCTTAAAGGGAGGTCGTGAGGGAGAGAGGAGGAGGGAAATAGATTAAATTAAATTCCAAAGCTGAGGACCCGGCAAAATGAAGGTCATTAGTGAAGCAATGTTCCCGAATTAAAGAAACACAAATATCTCTAAGGGTTTTAGGATTAAAGAGCTGAGGCAGGATTTAAAACAAGACATGTCACAGAGGTAGAAGTAGGGCCAGTGGTTATATATTAGTTTAGGTTAGTTTAGTTTAGCTTAGTTTAGAGATACAGCGCGGAAACAGGCCCTTCGGCCCACCGAGCCCAAGCCGACCAGCGATCCCCGCACACTCACACCATCCTACACACACCAGGGACAAATTTTACAATTTTACAGAAGCCAATTAACCTGGACTGTGGGAGGAAACAGGAGCTTCCAAGGAAAACAGGAGCTCCCGGGGAAAACAGGAGCTCCCGGAGAAAATCTACACAGGTCACAAAAAGATCAAACAAACTTCGTATCGACAGCGCCCGTAGTCAGGTTCGAACCCGGATCTCCAGCATTGTAATGCAGCAACCTTACCGCTGCACCACAGCGCCACCCATATTCTGAAGCTAATACTAATTAACACGCAACATAGAAGTATATGGCAATACTGAAAAAAATAACAGTGCATCTGATCAAGATTAAAACACTAAATGTTGCAAGTAGCAGGCAGTAAATTCATCTTCACAATGCTCGTTTCAAAAATACAGCAATTACCAAAAGCAATGATCAAAACTAAGCACTTACTGAATAATTTGACCAATGTGGACAAAGCCCACCTGGCTAATAATGATTAGATGTGAAGATTTAATTAGATTTAATTGCACACAGTTGGTGGGTAAAAACAGTTACATTCACGAACCAAGAAAAATGATGAGCACAGCAGTGGAAATGAGCAGAATGAGCCCTTGCGTAGCCTGGAAGACGAGTTACATTTTAATTACGTCTTTCTCAGATCATCAGGACTGACAGAGCTACCACGCACTTAACGACTAAAGATACAAACATCTCATCTTCAAAACCAGAGCAAATATTGTGCTTGAAATGGCCTCAAAAGATTCAAATTCCCACACTTGTATATTATAAAATGTGATTCAGTCGCATAAGAATCAACATGGACGATCAGATTCAATGATTCATTTTGTCACTGAAGTTTTTTCCTTATTTATGTTAACTTGGATTTAAACCATTTATCAGTTTAGAATATTCTCTTGTGTGTAATGGTACCGATAAATATGATTTGTTCATATCTCATCTTTTATTAAATCATGCTGATTCTCACAAACAACAACTGCCAATTGTTAAAAACTTGACACAGTCAATCAAGCTTGATGCCCAGATTGCTATTACTATGATTGATTATGTGCATGCGAATCTTGCACACGCACATTTTCGTGCAGAGCATAGCCATCTCCTGTCCTCACTTCATCCAGACAAAATTGCCCTACTTTTATTACGACACTGCCATTGCTTTTTGTCAGGAATTGTTTCCGAAACCTCTTTAAATACACTTTGTTTCTGAGTAATTTTGGTTGCATGCAAATACTTTTTATTTGTAAACCGGCACCTGCAGTTCCTTGTGTCTACGTCCGAAGTTTATATATGCCTCATCTCAGCTAATTCATAGGCTATTAGCTTGATAGAGATATACAGCACGGGAACAAGCCCTTCGGCCCAACTCATCTATGCAGACCAAGATGTCCAGTCTCAGCTCGTCATAATTGCCCCTATTTGGCCTATATACCTCATCTGAAGAAAGGTCTCGACCCTATCCCTGTTCTCCAGAGATGCTGTCTGACCCACCGATTTACTCCAGCTTTTTATGCCTATCTTCGGTTTAAAACAGCATCTGCAGTTCCTTCCTACATGCCTCATTTTATTTATTGAACATTTTTTTTGTTTATTATGATCCACAGAGTACTGTGTTTAAAAAGCTGTTGTGCTGCTGCAAGTAAGAATTTAATTGTTCCGTTTCAGTACATGTGATAATTAAACACTCTTGATTCTAAATCTTTTTCGATATATGCACCTATCTAAACATGTCAACAAGTGATTATCTGCACAATAAGCAAAGAATTGGACCTGGGGTCTTGGGGAATAGAGCAGTGGTTCTTGTATGTGAAACATTTGAAAGGTCTCTCAATAGACAATAGGTGCAGGAGTAGGCCATTCGGCCCTTCGAGCCAGCACCGCCATTCAATGTGATCATGGCTGATCATTCTCAATCAGTACCCCATTTCTGCCTTCTCCCCATAACCCCTGACTCCGCTATCATTAAGAGCTCTATCTAGCTCTCTCTTGAATGCATGCAGAGAATTGGCCCCCACTGCCTTCTGAGGCAGAGAATTCCACAGATTTACAACTCTGACTGAAAAAGTTTTTCCTCATCTCCGTTCTAAATGGCCTACCCCTTATTCTTAAACTGTGGCCCCTGGTTCTGGACTCCCCCAACATTGGGAACATGTTTCCTGCCTCTAACGTGTCCAATCCCTTAATAATCTTATATGTTTCAATAAGATCCCGTCTCATCCTTTCTAAATTCCAGTGTATACAAGCCTAGTCGCTCCAGTCTTTCAACATACGACAGTCCCGCCATTCCTGGATTATGCTGCGCGCCCTCAATAGCAAGAATGTCCTTCCTCAAATTTGGAGACCAAAACTGCACACAGTACTCCAGGTGTGGTCTCACTAGGGCCCTGTACATCTGCAGAAGGACCTTTTTGCTCCTATACTCAACTCCTCTTGTCATAAAGGCCAACATGCCATTAGCTTTCTTCACTGCCTGCTGTACCTGCATGCTAACTTTAAGTGACTGATCAATAAGGACACCCAGATCTCATACAGTTTAGCACATCAAAGTAAAATAACACCAACGCATTTAAACAAACACTCAAAGACAGCGTTTTCAGTCAACACATTGGAACTTGCACAAACCTGGCCTTTCTGGTGTTGCCTTTAAGTCATGGCCATGTGGTTGATCTATTCCATCCATCTGCTTCCTTTTCACCAAAGATAATAGAGCAGAGCAAGATAGACCACTCGACCCTAAAAACCGCAGTGTGTCATGGCGCCATTTTAGTAGGCAGAAACTTGCGGAAACATTTAAAAAGAAAAAGAACAAAAGACTGTGAATTGATAGATGAGATATATTCTGCATTTTAATGGTATCATCACACATACTGTTCCCCCAAAACATTGATTACACTGCGAAAGGCATAGCGGACGGTGGGTTTTGCTTACTAAAATGGCGGACATTACGCTCCTTTGCGTACTACGCTTCAGTATAGGCGATTTCAATGGAGTGGTTCATCTTGTTCCTCTAGTATCTTTGCTTTTCACTGAGTTAACTAAAAATGGATGATTAAAACACTGCAGGAAAAGAAGCCTGTCGCATCATGATTAGGCCTCACTCTCAAAATGATAAATGAGCTGTTTTCAGTGTAAACTTTGACACACGCATTCTCAAAGCATGGAGGAAATCAATTTGCCTCTCCTAAATAGTACAAAGGTCAATATTTCATTAGCTGAAGAATTAAACAAGACTTCCTTGCCCTCTCATTATAAGCTAACAGGACACATAAATAGTCCAACAGCAAATGGACGCTGATATATTCCCAATGAGCATTATCATCCATTAGTACAAACTGGGCTCGATAATAAGCAGGCACATATTGACTAAAAGCACCTCAAACTGGAGTGAAGCTAATGCATCTTTTGTTCCCAGAAAACTCCAACAACTTTCCACCCACTACACGTCAAGGACTGAAAGACGAGGAGAATTTATTTTAGACTTGCCAGCTTGGAAACAGGGCCACCAAGTTCATGCCGACCTGTGATCATCTTGTTCGCATTAATCCTATGTTATCCCACTTTCTCACTCACTCCCTACAACACAAGGAGCAGGCATGAAGTGCTGGAGTAACTCAGCAGTTCAGGCATCATCAGACTCAGAAGAAGGGAGAGGGAGAGGGAGGGGGAGGGGGAGAGGGAGAGGGAGAGGGAGAGGGAGAGGGAGAGGGAGAGGGAGAGGGAGAGGGAGAGGGAGAGGGAGAGGGAGAGGGAGAGGGAGAGGGAGAGGGAGAGGGAGAGGGAGAGGGAGAGGGAGAGGGAGAGGGAGAGGGAGAGGGAGAGGGAGAGGGAGAGGGAGAGGGAGAGGGAGAGGGAGAGGGAGAGGGAGAGGGAGAGGGAGAGGGAGAGGGAGAGGGAGAGGGAGAGGGAGAGGGAGAGGGAGAGGGAGAGGGAGAGGGAGAGGGAGAGGGAGAGGGAGAGGGAGAGGGAGAGGGAGAGGGAGAGGGAGAGGGAGAGGGAGAGGGAGAGGGAGAGGGAGAGGGAGAGGGAGAGGGAGAGGGAGAGGGAGAGAGAGAAAAAAAAAAGATTGGAGAGAGCTCTCAATACTATACTCAATAGGGGTGAAAATCATAATTTTGACTGTATTATTGCAAGCATTCAAAATTGATCTGCCATAATCAGAAGTCAAGTCAATTTTATTTGTATAGCACATTTAAAAACAACCCACGTTGACCAAAGTGCTGTACATCAGTTCAGGTACTAAGAAACGAGCATACAATGGCACACAAACATAACAGCACATACATAAACAGTTCACAGCGCCCCCTCAGAGGGCCTCAAAGTCAAGTCTTTTATTGTCATTGCTTCTCTAAGCACAGTAAGAATTTACAAATATGTAGGATGGAACTGCAGATGCTGGTTTAAACTGTAGACACAAAATGCTGGAGTAACTCAGCGGGACAGGCAGCATCTCCGGAGAGAAGGAATGGGTGACATTTCGGGTCGAAACTGTCTGAAGAAGGGTCACGACCCAAAACGTCACCCATTCCTTCTCTCCAGAGATGCTGCCTGCCCCGCTGAGTTACTCCAGCATTCCGTGTCTATCGTGAGAACTTCCAAATTATTCATAATAATGGCAATAATTAAATGACTGGTAATGGGGATCTTTGCACTCCTGCAGCAACTTCTGTGTGTCCTCGCTTTGCCATTAATTATATGTACATAGAAGATAACGCCACGGATTTAAATTTGAATAATAAGTCACTTCTAAAGGCGACGCCGAACAAATCTGAGCTACACCCTGCTGAATAGACTGAATCATTTGTTGAGGTCGTGTCTGCACCTTCATATCAGTGAGCAGATGCTCCATAAAAATTGCAACAGAGGCAAGCTGGTGATCCTAGGCACTTTTTGAAAAAGAAATGTCAGGTGGGGGTGATCAGGGGAGCAAGACAATGCTACGGAGAGACATTTTATTAAACTTTAAAAACGAATTAGACTTGTCTGGCTGCACACTGGCAGAGTCAAAGGACACACAGTAGCTTTGTGACATTATTGCCTTTTAACTTATTGAAGGCTTCCCTCGTGAGTCCCAGTTACCCGTCACCTTTTCACTGACAGTATCTGACGTGCCTCCTGCTGATCCTCCGTGCCATCCAGCACAACATGAAACAGAAGGGAACGTCAGCTGAAACACGCTTTAATTATCTAAATCATCCAAAGGGTGTTAGTAGGCGCCCTACTTCTCTGCAGTAACAAATTAACAGGCAAAAACTCAACTCAGCCGCCCTTTAAAAGAATCGAGGCACATGATACAAAGTTCATAAATTTCTACGTCTCACCCTTCTACGTGACCCTTGTTGGTCACGTGTGGCGGCGCCTAACGGCTGCGGTTCGCTGGCAGTCTGTTTGTCCTTTGTCCTTTTTTTGTTTGTGTGTTGGTGTTGGGGTGGTTTATTTTTGGTTGTGTATGTGGGGGGGTGTGGGGGTGGGGGAAGTGGGGGAAATCTTTCTTTTTTTAGGTCTCTTCCTCGGGACGCGGCTCGGCCGCCATCGCCCGGCTCGGCCGTGGGGCCTTCCATCGCTCGGTGCGGCTCGGCCGCAGGACTTTCCATCGCCCGGTGCGGCTCGGCCGCGGGGCCTTCCATCGCCCGGTGCGGCTCGGCCGTGGGACTGAACAGCGCCCGGTGCGGCTCGGCCGCGGGGCCTTCCATCGCCCGGCGCGGCCGCGGGACTGAACAGCGCCTGGTGCGGCTCGGCCGTGGGGACTTTCCATCTCCTTGCGGGGGCTGTGCGGGTCGGTCGCCTCGGTAGGGGTCGAGTTGTCTGTCCGTGGGAGGGGCATGGGGGAAGAGAGAGGAAGTTTTTTTGCCTCCATCACCGTGAGGGGGTGTTTGGAGTCACTGTGATGGATGTTTGTGTTGGGGTTGTGTGTCTTGTGTTTTTTTGTTTTTTGTACTGCTGGCAAAGTAATCTCGTTCGGTAAAACGAATGACAAATAAAGCTATTCTGTATTCTGTATTCCTTCGCATTGCGACATACGCTGCGATAGAACTTTATTCATCCCCGGAGGTAAATCGGTCTGCCAACCGTCACAGCAGACAACAAGGTACACGAAAACTCGAAATTAAAATGGAATTAAATGTGAAAAAAAGAGAAAAGGACAAGTGACTGTGGTCTTGCTGCCGTGTGCACAGCGCCTTCACCGGAACAAATAAATAAACAAACAAACAAACACAGACCTATTCCCTGGACAGAGGATTCTAAAACTCATGTGTGTGTGTCCCCATCCCCCACCCTTTGTTCTCCCACCGTTCCTCACGGCGGTCCTCCCACGCCGAGCCCCTAATAGTTGTCGTCTGTACGGAGTTTGTACGTTCTCCCCGTGACCTGCGTGGGTTTTCTCCGAGATCTTCGGTTTCCTCCCACACTCCAAAGACGTGCAGGTACGTAGGTTAATTGGCTGGGCAAATGTAAAAATCGACCCTAGTGTGTGTAGGATAGTGTTAGTGTGCGGGGATCGCTGGGCGGCGCGGACACGGTGGGCCGAAGGGCCTGTTTCTGCGCTGTACCTCTAAATCTAAATCTAAATAGTTCTTCACATCCTTTTGTCATGGGCCACATTTGAATTATTTTAGAATTTGGGCCGATCAACTGCCCAAATTAACGTCTTTCTACACGTTAATTTTCCTGATTGAAGGTTCAGAAAAATAACTCCCCGACATTCAATTACAATTCGGTCATGATGCAGAATATCAACGGTCAAGTGATTGGATCAAAGATGCAAAGATTAACCTCGAAAACTGGCACAGGAATCAAAGAACACTTGCAAGGATAGAAATAAAATAGACAACGCTCGTACAAACTATTCACGCAGAAAAAAAAGACAAGATTTACTCTGGATTTTTTAAGCTACAAAATATAAAATTCTGAACCTTATTTTTTTTTTAAAGCATCATTTGTTCACGTTAACATCGAATATGAAGGCCGGCTCCAATTGATTGAAAGATTTGTTCTGCATTTGCGACTCATTTCCTCCCCAAACCATACCCCTCCCACCACCACTCCCAAAATACAAAATCAGGACTGATGTCAAAATAGTACATGCTGGTTCATTTCAAAAAGAACCCCCCTTTCCCACCCCCCCACCCCCCAAAAAAAGACACCACAAGTTCGTGCATTTCAACCCACCAAATCTTTTCATGAGTAAAAATACAAAAGTGCTGGAATAAATCAGCATGGATAGGTGGCAATTCAATGGATATTTTTAAGACTAATTTAATTATTGATTAGTGCAGGTGTCAGGGGTTATGGGGAGAAGGCAGGAGAAATGGGATTAGGAGGGAGAGATAGATCAGCCATGATTGAATGGCGGAGTAGACATGATGGGCCGAATGGCCTAATTCTGCTCCTATCACTTATAACACCAGTTAGGGATTGAGCGATATCTGGGTTTCACTTGCCCACGGCCACCTTTCCCCGGCAGACCGTGTGGTGCAAAGGTCAACAGCTTCTATCTCAGCTGCTGAGAAGTCTGTCATGTAATGCACTTCGTGTGCCATGTATAAGTCAACATAATTCCCTGCATCAAATCAAAATGTCCACTGCTGAAGTCCGACCAAAGCAGTTTAATTATTTTTTAACTCGGGTCCGAGAACCCGGATTGAGCTGGATCTGCCACAGGGTCCAAGCACACCTGCATTTAATTGGATAGAATGGGGTAGGTAACATCCACGTTGGGCAACGATACTGATTTTTCTCCTCATATTTCACTTGGTCAGCTTACAACCCCATGGTATGAATATTAGACAATAGACAATAGACAATAGGTGCAGGAGGAGGCCATTTGGCCCTTCGAGCCAGCACTGCCATTCATTGTGATCATGGCTGATCATTGACTTTTCTAACTTCAAGTAACCCTTGCTTTCCCTCTCTCTCCATCCCTCCCCCACCACCCTTGTTCTCCAAGTAGTTTCACTGTCCTCCCTGATTAATTTTACTGTTTGTATGCCCCTTGGTCACCTTCCTCTCAGCCAACAATAAATCATTCCACATTTCCTTGATCAACATCTGCTTTGATCTGTCATTTTCACACCTTAAACTCGCTTTGTACCCTTCCATATCTCCAGTTTCCCTCTCCCGAATCTCGGTGTGAAGAAGGGTCTTGACCCGAAACGTCACCCATTCCTTCTCTCCAAAGGTGCTGCCTGAGTTACTCCAGCATTTTGTGTCTTTCTGAGGTCCAAGAACAGCTGGGCTTTCAGATAGTCAAATCAAGAGTTCATGCCTCCACACACTCTTTAATAAAAAGCAAAACCATTTGTGACTTTTACCATCCGCCAATGAAGGACAGAAAGTTTGCATTTTTCCAGACTCAGAGACGTTAAAACTTATTAAAATAATCTGAACAAAATCTCTCTTTGTTAAAAAAAGGTTGTTTAAAAACGCACCTAAACACTTCGAATATTGATGCAATTTACCTTCTCTTTTGCCCCCCCCCCCCCCCCCCAACCCTCCCCAAAACCTGTAAGCCTCGATTTCAGCAAAATCAATGGATATCAGATTCATTGGCAAATCAAACTGGCACAGAATCCAAGTGACAAGATCCCAGTACAACGCAAAGAAATCGCAGCAAATTCAGGCTACGTTATTTCCCGCCAGTCAGTCATAACGGATTCAGCAGGTCGATGTTTCAGGTCGAGACCCTTCTTCAGACTCTTACATGTCCGCTCTTACTTATAAAAGTGGACAGTCAGAATGTTTTTTCCCCAGTGTAGAAATGTCAAAGATTGGAGTGTGTGGCTTTACAGTGAGCAGGGCAAAGTTCAAAGGACTTGTACAGGGCGGTTGGGTTTTTTTTAACACAAGAGGGTAGGAGGTGCTGGAACATTCTACCAAATGTGGGGGTGGAGACAGATACAATAGAGACATTTAAAGCCTACTAGACCGAGTGGACCCGTTGGGCCCAAACCTCTCCTGCATTAGTGCAGCACCCTCTCCTCCCCCCTCCCCTAAACTCCTCCCTCTCCCCATCACCCGCCCCCTCCCCTCCCCCCTTCCACTCCCCCTCCCCCCCCACTCCATCCCCCTCAAACCCCATTATCCCCCTCCCTCCCTAGGAGATAGATTTAAACTTTAAAATGTAAATAACTTTTAAAATGTAACACCGATTTCAATGAAACTTCTTCCATTAGCACCAAAGGAATGACTGTGAGCAAGGTGGATTAAAATTGTCACTCTATCGTTCACCGTTTTGGCTGTAGTTCAGCAACAAACAGACAAACAAACGAGAGTTTTAGTATATAGATTTGATAGGCACATGGATATGCAGGGAACGGATGCAGATGAGATTAGTTTATCTTGGCATTTATTTCCACAAAATGTTGGAGTAACTCAGCGGGTCAGGCAGCATCTCAGGAGAGAAGGAATGGGTGACGTTTCGGGTTGAGACCCTTCTTCAGACTGATTGATGTCAGGGGGGCGGGACAAAGGAAGGATATAGGTGGAGACAGGAAGATAGGGAAGGGGGAGGGGAAGAGAGGGACAGAGGAACTATCTAAAGTTGGAGAAGTCAATGTTCATATCACTGGGCTGCAAGCTGCCCAAGCGAAATATGAGGTGCTGTTCCTCCAATTTCCGGTGGGCCTCACTATGGCACTGGAGGAGGCCCATGACAGAAAGGTCAGACTGGGAGTGGGAGGGGGAGTTGAAGTGCTCAGCCACCGGGAGATCAGGTTGGTTAAGTTTATCTTGGCATTATGTTCAGCACAGACACAAGGGCCTGTTCCTGTGATGCACATTTCTATGTTCTATTGATGCTGGAAATCAGAGTGAAGAACAAAAACGTTGCAAATATTCAAAAGATCATGTGGCATATAGAAATAGTACTGCGGGTAAATAGCTCGTCGTAGATGCCGTTTGATCCGCTAATTATTCCCAGCATTTTTTGAGTTTATAAATTAATATCCTAACCATGTGGTTGTCAATGTACACGCAACAGAGAGTAAACAAATGCCGTGCATTGGCAGACTGTACAATTGGAAATGGTTAAACTAACAAGTCCATCGCACCCAAAATAGAATCAAGATTTCTCAGGCCATTCCTAACCTCTTTCCTTTGTGTTGGAGGTCATCAGAATGAATTGATCTTTTTGCACTAAATCACTTTGGGGACTCTCAAATCCATTTTGTGGGAAAAGAACAACTGCAAGTGCTTCGAAAAATGGTTTTAATTAAATTTCATCCACAATGTCCACGACTTAGCCTGCATTTAATATGAAACTTTCAATTCAGAATACAGCCCATGTTGCTCTTCATCCAATGCACTGATCCCAGAAATCCATTTTGAACTATTGCTGGGGTTCTCGTTGTCGACCTCCCCGTGGTGAGCCCTGTCAACTGACCTCAATCACGCGAACGACAACAAACAGAGACAGCAGAAGCAGAAGCAGCTTCATAACTTCTGCTGCCTCGAATGCAAGAAGAAGAAGAACTATTGCTAAAGGGGAGATGAATGGTACTCACAAATGTTTAATTTAGTTTAGTGATACAGCACAGAAACAGGCCCTTCGGCCCACCGGGTCTGCGGTGACCAGCGATCCCCGCACGTTAACACTATCCCACACACACTGGAAACCATTTTTACATTTACCGAACCAATTAACCTACATACCCGTACGTCTTTGGAGTGTGGGAGGAAACTGTAGATCTCGGAGAAAACCCACGCAGGTCACAGGGAGAACGTACAAACTCCGTACAGATAGTCGGGATCGAACCCAGGTCTCCGGCGCTGCATTCGCTGTAAGGCAGCAACTCTACCGCCACCATGCCCCCCTTAAGTTATACAATACGATACGACAGAACTTTATTTATCCCAGGAGGGAAATTGGTCTGTCAACAGTCATAAACCACAAGATACGTGAAAAATGAAATTAAATTGACGAGTGGAAAGGATTGGGGTTGTGCAAAGATTGGGGGGGGGGGGGGGGGGGGCTGGGGGCTGGAGAGGAGACAGTCTAGCTCAAGACGGAAGGGGGAGGGTTGTACAGTTCAATAGCCACAGGGAAGAAGGATCTCCTGTGGCGTTCTGTGCTGCATCTCGGTGGAACCAGTCTGTTGCTGAAGGTGCTCCTCAGGTTGACCAGTGTGTCACGGAGGGGGTGTGATCATATGCACTGAGACCAATGAAATTCTTACTTGCTGCAGCATTATAGGCACATTAACACAACAAATAAATATACGATAAACAACAGTGCGATGAATTATCAATTAACACTTGGCAATAGGACCATAATAAAGCAAAAAGTATGTAGTACAACTTTATACATACAACAGTGCTTTGGTGCTGAGGTATGGTTGTGGTTAAGGATACGCAGTGTGGTTCAAGGGTCTGATGGTTACATAGCAGGAAGCTTATCTTGAACCTGGAGCTAACAGTCTTTTGTAGAGATACAGCGCAGAAACAGACCCTTCGGCCCATCAAGTCCACGGCGACTAGTGATCCCTGCACATTAACAGTATCCTCCACACACACACTAGGGACAATTTACATTTATACTAAGCCAATTAACCTACGTCTTTGGAGTGTGGGAGGAAACTGAAGATCTCAAGAGAAAACCCGCGCAGGTCGCGGGGAGAACGTACAAACTCCGTACAGACAAGCACCCGTAGTCGGTATCGAACCCGGGTCTCTGGCGCTGTAAGGCAGTAGTTCTGCCGCTGCGCCACCGTTCCTAGGCTCCTGTACCTGTTCATTAACTAACCCTTTTACCTCGGTCCGAGGAAGGGTCTCGACCCGAAACGTCACCCATTCCTTCTCTCCTGAGATGCTGCCTGACCTGCTGAGTTACTCCAGCATTTTTGTGAAAGAACCCTTTTACCTCGATACACCACCACAAGGCAAGAAGGGAGGACTCCACAACGAAAGCTTCTGACTCTGCCTCTTCACAAAAAATATAAATTAGCTAAAACTCTCCCCTTCAGTAACAGGTTGCCCTTGTGAACCCCGACCATGGGTTTGACACTTCCCACAGTCACATATTGTAATCTTCCAAGGGCAGTCAAAAGACTTTGTCTAATCCCCCCAATCCAGAACAGCTGTTCAGAGATGAGATTTCATTGTGGTTTTCACTTATCTTTGCACGGACACAGCTTATCACTTAGTGCTCAAAGCCAGGATCACATTTCAGGAATCAAACCTTGCCAGGAAAACAAACAAGAAAATAACAAACCACTGCATTAATAACGTCAACAAAGCCAAGCATTAAGAATTTAATTGTTGATTTCAATCAAATAATCTGGAATGATTTAGAAACTCGATGTGATTTACATTTCGCAATTCAGCAATTCTTCTGGCTTTCCATACCATAACTTCCTGAACCATGCAAGCTTGTTGTATATCACTGCCACCCGGCTGTTAGTCAAATGCGAGTATTTGCCCAACGTGTGATCCCTGTATGTTCCAAATGTCCACTTCATGGGATAGGTTTGTCAACCATTTTATATTTCAAAGAAAGTCTGAATGTCGAATCAGGGCAGGACCACATTCGATTGCAATGCAGAGCAGAGTGACATAGAATAAAAAGAAAACATCTATTTGAAATTACAACACTCAAACTTCAAGATTCATCTGCCAAAATCCATTTCAATAATAATTTTGCTCCCTGATTCAGGGCAAGGGAACTAAAAAATACAGAACAATACATGTATAATCAAATTTATAATGTATAATCGAATTTATAATGTAGGTATCATTGGGTACGATGAGCTGTAACATGTATGTGTTTTGTTAAAATTTAAACAAATTTTTTTTTTTTTTTTTAAATAATAATTTTGCACAGGTTACAACTTCAATTCAAAATGTGTGGGAAAGAACTGCGGATGTTGGTCATCAGTCTAAAGAAGGGTCTCAGCCCGAAACGTCACCTATTCCTTCTATCCAGATAGTTTACCTTCAATTAAAAATGCCTGGATATCACAGCAGCCCAAAGACAAACCTGTATATGTTTGATACTCAAATCTAATTTCTTTAGTACAACTACTTTTGCCATAATGCGATACTTGCGCTCTTAAGAAGTCTCATGTTAAAGAGATCAAGTTGTAAATACAACTGTGTCAATGGTAAAGAGGGTACTAGGAGCTACACAGTTACAGACTCACGGTAACAAAGTATATTTCTTGCAATATTTTTAAAAACAAAAGGTATGTTTATTTTTAACATAAACTTTAACATAGCTTTAACATAAAAGCTATGTTTATTTTTGTTGCTGCAAGCTAAAACTACGAAAGACTGTATGTTAGTTACATTGTAGAGTATCATTTCATGAATATCAATAGAAGTGATTGCTTGTCAATTCCACTGGCTGTGAAACTGACACACCATCCTCTTAAGAGAAATGGTGTCTGACCACTGTGGGGAAGAAACAGTAGAAACACGGAACTGCAGGTGCTGGATCACACAAAAGGACACAAAGTGCTGGAGTAACTCAGCGGGTCAGGTAGCATCGCTGGAGAACATGGATAAGTGATGTTTCTTCAGACTGGTATTTATTCACAAAATGCTGGAGTAACTCAGCAGGTCAGGCAGCATCTCAAGAGAGAAGGAATGGGCGACGTTTCGGGTCGAGACCCTTCTTCAGACTGATCAGTCTGAAGAAGGGTCTCGACCCGAAACGTCGCCCATTCCTTCTCTCCTGAGATGCTGCCTGACCTGCTGAGTTACTCCAGCATTTTGTGAATAAATACCTTCGATTTGTACCAGCATCTGCAGTTATTTTCTTATACTTTTCTTCAGACTGGAGTGTCCGTGACTCCTTGATCTCCAGGAATGCCGCTTGACCCACAGAGTTGCTAAAGCACTTTGTGTCCTTTGTTCCCACAGAAATAGCTTTCTTTCCCTTAAATGTCACCCCACCCCCAAGACAGCATTTTTCCCTGCTTGTCAATTTCCAAAGTAATTTTCAATGGCTCTCGATCCCAATCAAAATCGCATTGTAACCAGTTCGGCCCATCTAATACAAAATCATGACTTGTATTTATAATAATATATTAAATCCCTAATTCATCAATTGCATCATATCCAATTCATGTTAGAGACACACACACAGTACAGCACACAGACCTTTACATGATTTGTTTTTTTAAACTCCATTCTACTCTTGTTCTCCATTTCCGCGAACCAGCCTTGGAGGGCATCTACAACACACGATGCCTCAGAAAAGCCACCAGCATCCACAAAGACTCTTCACATCCCTGCAACAGTCTGTTCGAACTCCTTCGATCGGGCAGACGATACAAGGTCTTCTACACCCGCACCTCCAGACTCAGGAACAGCTTCATCCCCAGGGCCATAGCTGCTATGAACTGGTCCTGCTGAGCCGGATGGTCACATCGCACAGTGAACCGGCACAGATCTACTTGCACTTTATTCTGTTTTAAAACTGTTACAAATTGTTTCATTGGGTTGTTTAAATTAATACTGACTAGCTAATCAATTTATTGCATCGTATGGGAGGCGCATTCCCAATCTCGTTGTACCCCTGTACAATGACAATAAAGATATATTGTATTGTATTGTATTGTGTAGGTAAAATTGTGCCCAATGTGTGTTAATGTGCGGGGATCGCTGGTCGTTGCGGACTCGGTGGGCCGAAGGGACTGTTTCCGCGCTGTATCTCTAAACTAAACCAACATCCTGATGCAAAGTTACGTGATGCCTCTTTTGCGTAGACTCCCACATTCAAGTTATTCACCAGCAATCACTGCCCTGACTCTCCGGGTAAACACTGAGCTGTTTGGTAACACACATGAAACCGTGTTCCTGGCATCAATCGCCACCTGAAGGGAGAAGAGAAGGAGCAGGATGCGTGAGAAAACAGTACTGGTGGAAGGTGGCATGCCTGCCCCCACATTAACAAGCAGCAGGCCATCACATTTGCTCCAAGGATGCAAAGAATTAATTACCATTTGCAGAAATCAATGACTGGATTAAGATCAAAGTCTTCTAATTGTCTATCAGTCATTAATGACATTGAATCCCGCGAACTCTCGTAAAGCTGTTCATCTCCCAGCCCACGAGGCCAAATAGTGCTTCCAGATGCCAGCAAGTGGAGACAACTCGGTAGAACTTCTGTTTCACATTAAGGGAAAATCAAAACTCAAGATGTGCTTTTTGATGTCGAGGCAGTGTATTTTTAAAGCAAAGAGGAGGAGCCACAATAAGTGCTTTCTTTTAAATCCACATGATTTGCGAAAAAAGTCAACGTTGCAAAACAAATTATTTTTCAAATTAACCTTCATGGGAAAATTGATGTTCTGAAAAGAACAAATGGCAAGAGACAATGACCTTAATAAACAATGGGGAAGCAATGTAGGGAACAGGAAAACATGGAACCACACCGACAGTCGATCATGTAAGCAGAATCCATAAGATCATAAGTTCATAACATTGAAAGGAGCTGAATTCGGCCATTCGGCCCATTAATTCAATCATGGCTGCCTTCTCACCATACCTTCTGATATCCATACTAATTAAGAATCTATCTGCTTTAAAAACATCCACTGAAGGCCTCCACAGCCTTCTGTGGCAAAAACTTCACAGATTCACCACCCTCTGAGTGAAGAAATTCCTCCTCATCTCCTTCCTGTAAGAACGTCCTTTAATTCTGAGGCTATGCCCTCTAGTCCTAGACTCTCCAACTGGTGGAAACGTCCTCTCCACGTCCACAAACAAAGTCAATCTGCCGCCATTGAATGATGCACGTGTCAACTGAAACAGCAGATTTCAACACTGCAAAGACAAGTCATGCCCAAACCTTCTATGTTAGACCCCCCTGCCCAGAGTGAATGGTCAGTATAACGCCACAAATGGGCTTCAACCTGGAATCTGACAAGAAAAGGTGATGTGGGCACGGGGGTTGTGTGTGTGTTCAGTCGGTTTCTGACTGATGTACATCCATGCACACTGAATGCACATGTGCCAGATAGGGACTGTAGAAGGGTTTCGACCGTGAGTTACCCCAGAAATTTGTGCCTATCTTCAGTGTAAACCTGCATCAGCAGTTCCTTTCTGCACACGTTCAGTCTGATGGATACTAAAAGCTAGAGTAACTCAGCGGGACAGGCAGCATCTCTGGAGAAACGTCACCCATTCCTTCTCTCAAGAGATGCTGTCTGTCCCGCTGAGTTACTCTAGCTTTTTGTGTCTATCTTCGGTTTAAACCAGCATCTGCAGTTCCTTCTTAAACATGTATGGTCCATCTAGGCCTTTCACTATTCCATCTAGGCCTTTCACCATTCTATCTCGAACTTTCACTATTCTATCCAGGCCTTACACTATTCTATCCAGGCCTTACACTATTCTATCTAGGACTTTCATTATTCTATCCAGGCCTTTCACTATACCATGCAATATAACAATTCCCTGTGGCACAGTGGTTCAGCAGGAGAATTGCTGCCTACAGCGCCAGAGATCCGGGTTCGATCCTGACTACCAGTGCTGTCAGTACTGAAGTTGTACCTTCTCCCTGTGACGCCATAGGTTTTCCCCATTGTGCTCCGGTTTCCTTCCACATTCCAAAGACATGGCAGGTTAAAAAATTAATTGGCTTCTGTAAACTGTCTGTCCCCAGTGCGTGGGATAGAACGAGCGTACAGGTGATCGTTGGTCAGTGCGAACCCGATGGGCTGAAGGGCCTTTTCCCCCGCACTGTATCTCTAAACAACTACCCACCTACCTGTCCCTGCTGTGAAAGAGTCTGTTTCTTCCAACTAGCCGCTGGAACCCTCACTAATCCACACTGGAAGCAAGTCACTCTAAATTCATAGAAACATAGAAAATAGGTGCAGCAGTAGGCCATTCGGCCCTTCGAGCCTGCACCACCATTCAATATGATCATGGCTGATCATCCAACTCAGTATCCCGTACCTGCCTTCTCTCCATACCCCCTGATCCCTTTAGCCACAAGGGCCACATCTAACTCCCTCTTAAATATAGCCAATGAACTGGCCTCAACTACCTTCTGTGGCAGAGAATTCCACAGATTCACCACTCTCTGTGTGAAAAAAGATTTTCTCATCTCTGTCCTAAAAGACTTCCCCCTTATCCTTAAACTGTGACCCCTTGTTCTGGACTTCCCCAACATCGGGAACAATCTTCCTGCATCTAGCCTGTCCAACATGTTCGAAATAAAATAAAATGAAATGAAAAAAAAAAAAATGAAAAACCCCGTAAGAATTTTGTAAGTTTCTATAAGATCCCCCCTTAATCTTCTAAATTCCAGCAAGCAACTGTTAAGATTCTCACTCCTCATTCACAATTGAAAACCCTGGAAACGAATTCTCTGCCAAAACACGAAGAAACATCGAGCAACAATGCCATCCTTTTCCACTGTTCATTACATTCAACTCCAATGCACGACATGTTCATTTTAATTGATACATGGAAAGCAAATTGCTTTTGCAAGGTGCAGCATTTGAGTGCTCCTTGAACTGGTTCGTTGACCCATTTCAGAGGTCAGGTTTTAATCAGTCACAGTCTTGCAAGTCTGGAGTTATATTTGGGTCAGAACCATCAGGCCAACAGAAATTCTTTCTCCGACCACACGTATTTTGCAGCAATCTTAGTTTCACGGCCACCGTTACTGTACGAGCCAATTTTTACTCAAACCGGATTAAGTAAATGAATTTTAAATCTCCAGTTCCCTGTGGATTCCTGTGCTTTCATTTCCTCAGATGGAAAATGCAGTGTGTTCCACTGCGCAATTTATAAAAGGTGTTCGAAAAAAGCAATAGAGAGAAAGTTGAAAATACCGATGGTAAACTGAGCAAAATAATACGATTTATAGTGTCGGAAGGAACTGTTGACGCTGGTTTGCACTGAAGACAGACACCAAATGCTGGAGTAACACAGCGGGGCAGGCAGCATCTCTGGAATTGGAATCCCTTCTCAACGCAGGCGCTGCGCACACTTACCATCGTGGAGCTGCCATCCCCTTGCCGGGGATCGACTGCGGAGAGCTCCAACCGCAACCCGTGGACTCCAACATCTTGGAGCCCGGTTTAAACATTGCGGTCCCCGGTTAGAGACTGAGTCTGAGCTCCAAGCAGTGGTGATTTACAACTGTCCCCACGAGGGAGCTCCATCGCCCCGACGCGAGGGCCTCGGTTCGCCGGCTGCGGGAGCTTTGATGGCCCTGACCGCGGCGGATGGTTTGACAGCCGCGACCGCGGAGAAGAGGAAGAGATCGGACTTTGTTGCCTACCATCAAAGTGAGGAACGTGGGGATGTTTATGTGAAATTTTATTTTATGTGGTCGTGTGACTTACTGTTTGTCATTTGGTGTTTCCGCATGGTAACTCGAATTTCGCTGTACCTTATGGTACATGTGACAATAAGCCCATCTTGAACCTTGAATCTAGAACCACCAAGCATGTTTTGCAAGCAATCCCACCGTAACCCATTTTATTCTCACCCCAAATGTTGCCTCTTATCCATACGCTCGGTGCACTTTACAGTCACCGACCACCACGTTTTGAGGAGGTGGGAAAAAACCCAACACACAGTGAGCAGAAACGCATTCCAAATAAACATTGGGAAAACCAAGTCATTGTTTTCGGTCCCCATCACAAACTCAGTTCGCTAACCATCAACTCCATCCTTTTCATCAGCAACTTAGTTCCAGAACTAAGCAAGGAAAAACTTTTTCAGTCAGAGAGTTGTGAATCTGTGGAATTCACTGCCTCAGAAGGCAGTGGAGGCCAATTCTCTGAATGCATTCTAGAGAGAGCTGGATAGAGCTCTTAAGGATAGCGGAGTCAGGGGGTATGGGGAGAAGACAGGAACGGGGTACTGATTGAGAATGATCAGCCATGATCACATTGAATGGCGGTGCTGGCTCGAAGGGCCGAATGGCCTCCTCCTGCACCTATTGTCTATAAGGCCATGTCACTTGTGATCTTGGATACCCATCCAGAACGTCACCAACACCACCGATGTCAACCCCCATGAAGCTGTGCTACTCTGACCAAGGGTCAGAGGGAAGAAGGCTCTCGACCCATAACCTCACCCATTCCTTCTCTCCTGAGTTACTCCAGCATTTTGTGTCTATCTTCAGTTTAAACCAGCACCTGCAGTTCCTTCCCACACAACTTTGGCTCTTTGAGTTAAAACTCAAATCAAAGTCTCTTGATTTGACCTTCCAAATGCTGTTGTCTTCTCCATAAACTTGTGGTAATTCAAACCTCTGCTGCATAGGCCCTTTGGCGAATAATGTCTGGTGAAAATGATGCCAAATTAAACTAATCCCTTCTGCCTGCATGCGATCCATTTCTCTCCATTCCCAACATATTCCTGAGCCTAACTTAGAGCTTCTAAAACTCCTCCACCTTATCTGCTTCCACCACTCACTCCGGCAACTAAATTCACTTGTGTAAAATAAAACATGCCCCGCGCATCTACTTTAAACATTCCTTCTCCATCTCAACTGGAATTGTGTGATCATGGCTGACTGGAATTTAGAAGGATGAGAGGGGATCTTATCGAAACATATAAGATTATTAAGGGGTTGGACACGTTAGAGGCAGGAAACATGTTCCCAATGTTGGGGGAGTCCAGAACCAGGGGCCACAGTTTAAGAATAAGGGGTAGGCCATTTAGAACTGAGATGACGAAAAACTTTTTCAGTCAGACAGATGTAAATCTGTGGAATTCTCTGCCTCAGAAGGCAGTGGAGGCCAATGCTCTGGATGCTTTCAAGAGAGAGCCAGATAGAGTTCTTAAGGATAGCGGAGTCAGGGGGTATGGGGAGAAGGCAAGAACGGGGTACTGATTGAGAATGATCAGCCATGATCACATTGAATGGTGGTGCTGGCTCGAAGGGCCGAATGGCCTTCTCCTGCACCTATTGTCTATTGTCAAGTTAAAGCTATGCCATTTCCACCCTGTGTGAACTCACCATACCAGATCATGCTTGTGATAACAGCTTACCGTGAGCAAATTTGGGCCCCATATCTGAGGAAGGATGTGCTAGTTCTGGAGAGGGTCCAGAAGAGGTTTACAAGAATAATTCCAGGGATGAGTGGGTTCGCATATGATGAGCGTTTGACAGCACTGGGCATCAACTCGCTAGAGTTTAGAAGGTTGAGAGGTGACTTCATTGAAACTTACAGAAAAATGAAAGGCATGGATGGAGTGGATGTGGAAAGGGTGTTTCCACTGGTGGGAGAGTCTAGGACCAGGGGTCACAGCCTCAGAATTAAAGGGTGCTTTTTGAGAAAGGTGAGGAGGAACTTCTTTAGTCAGAGGATGGTGAATCTGTGGAACTCATTGCTACAGAGGGCTATGGAGGCCAAGTCAGTGGATATTTTTAAGGCAGACATAGACAAATTCTCGATTAGAACAAGTGTCAAGCATCTTGGGGAGAAGGCAGGAAAATTGAATTAGGAGGCAGAGATCATCCATGATTGAATGGCGGAGTGGACTCGATGGGCCAAATGACCCGATTCTACTCCAATAACTTGTGTGAACTTGTGAATTTACATTGGCTCACAATTAAGCAAAAAATTTGAAAACAAAAATGAGATATTTGAAGCATAAAACAAAATGGTGGAGGAACTCAGCAAGTCAGGCAGCATCTGTGGACAAAATGGCCAGGCTTTCACTGTACCCCGGTACACATGACAATAAACTAAACTGAACTGAACTGGACAGATGTAATTTTCGGTCAAGTCTGAAGAAGGGTCTGACCCAGAAATGACATCTGTCCATTCCTCCACAAATGCTGAGTTCCTCCAGCGCTTTGTTTTATGCTCAAGATCCCAGCAGCTGCAATCTCTTATGTCTCCATGAGCAGTGGAAAATCAAATGTCCACCCTTGCACTTTCCTGTGATTCCCCCCAGTGCTGCAATCTGCCACGTCACCTTCCCACCCCCAAACTTGGCCTCTTGATCATTCACAAATGCAATTGATCCATGATTGGCAGCTGCACTGTCTCATGCCGAGTCAGAAGTATTACTTTTGTGCGGCGATGTTTCTGCGATATCCCCCAGGAGTTTTCTGCTGCATTAAAAGTGCTCCATAACTGAAAGGGATGGAAGGGGAAGAGCTGTTGCTGCTGCTGCTCCTAAGTAACTTAGCGTCCTTGTGCTCCACCAAGTGGATCGGCACAGCTACTGCACAATTACTTCGGTCAATTGGACACGGGAGGAAGATTAAGGATGAGTGCCCGGCAATTAAGATCCAAAAGGGCACAAAATGAGGATCATTCGTCTCAACAGCAACAGTGAACGTGAATGTTATTCAGAGGGATCTAGACCTGCAGGCAACTTTACTCAATGCACAATTTTCAGGGCAGGGTTAGCAGAGCAAAGGAGCAGTGGAGACAAAGGCAGAGAGGAGACACAGCCCTTGGCTAAGAACGGTACCAGGGGAACCGCATCTAATAGGAAAAATTAAACCGGAAACACAGTCAAAAGTATAGACCGTCTTCATCTGCTTCTTTGGCAAGTGTGTGGACTTTGTTTAGCTGTATCAATCAGGAGAATCGTTTAAAAATAATTCGACAGCATTTTTTTTCAGCATCAAGCCACTGTCAAAATAAATGTCAACAGGTTTGCTTTCGGTTAAATGAAGTAGACCGTATCTAATTAGTCCAAACTGTACAAAGACAGAAAATGGAATGTTAGGGTCTCGACCCGAATCGTCGCCCATTTCTTTTCTCCAGAGATGCCGCCTGACCCGCTGAGTTACTCCAGCATTTTGTGTCTATCTTCAGTTTAAACCAGCATCTGCATTTTCCTTGCTACACATACGTTATTTGTGACAGTCCATTAACAAGTGTCATGTATCCACCAGAGGGAGCTCTCAGGGAAATTAGGCAATACCTCTAAGAATATTGTTCAAAAACATGAAAAGTAAATGTGTAATGTTTGCAATATAAACTGTCTCTGGACAGCCTCTTATATTTAAGAGGCAACGCCGTAACACACCAAATGTCATCAAGATAAAGGGATTACTTTGCACATTCAAACATATTCATCTGAAGAAGGATCCTGACCCAAAACGTCACCCATTCCTTCTATCCAGAGATGCTGCCTGTCCCGCTGAGTTACTCCAGCATTTTGCGTCTATCTTTGGTGTAAACCAGCATCTGCAGTTACTTCCTACAGATCCACATTTGTTGATCTGTTTGTACCTGCAATTCTTCAGCTATGTATGTGCAGGAGCAGAAGACGGCAGAAAAGGCAATACATAATAAACAACCTAATTATCTGTTAACACAATTAAAAATGTTGATCCAGGAACAACATAACACATTCTGAGGATTAAATCCAATCACCACCTTGCGTGCACTCATGCAAAATGCATGTACATTTATCTGCAGAACTTCATAGATTATTTGTTTTCAAATTATCATTAATCCTTTTTAGTGTATTCAGTGTATTAAGCGATGAATGATTCTGATGAGTTGCACCATCTTTGAACGGGAAGGCTTTTATGAATGTTACAATGAGATTCATTTGACATTCAAAATTCAGCATCCATTGCCCTCAATTGTTTAACAAACTGCTGCAAACAAAACAACTTCTCTGCTTTTATATTTCAGAATTTTGTTGCTAAGTTGTACTGCATAGAAGTGGCACAGCTAAGTGATGAACCCATGGTCTCTCTTTAAATGACGAACAGATACCAACCAGCTGGGCTCACGTTTGAACAATGGACAATTAGAGACTCTCAGACCTAAATCACCACAAACATTTGTGCTCTTGACAACAACTAAACATTAAATTTGACAAGGCAAAGTCCTCTCAGTAGCAGCAGTCTTCAGAACCTCCTTAAAATGGAAAAATAATGGATGCTGATATGAGTTTTCCAAGTGTCCTGTCCAATATTTCTCAGTTTAGTTCAAAGATACTAGAGGAACAAGATCGACCACTCGACCCTAAAAACCGTAGTATGTCAAGGCACCATTTTAGTAGGCAGAAACTTGCAGAAACATTTAAAAAGAAAAATAACAAAAATCTGTGAATTGATAGATGAGATATATTTTGCATTTTAATGGTGTCATCACATATACTGTTCCTCCAAAACACTGATTACACTGCGAGAGGCATAGCGAACAGCGGGTTTTGCCAACTAAAATGGCGGACGTTACGCTCCTTTGCGTACTACACTTCATATACGCGATTTCAGGGGCTGTTTCCGGCTGTATATATATGATATGATATGATATCTTGTTACTCTAGTACCTTTGGTTTAGTTTATTGTCATGTGTACCGAGGACATGTGTACATTGAAAAGCTTTTGTTGTGCTATACAGTCAGCAGAAAGACAATGCATGATTACAATCGAGCCATTTGCAGTGTTGAGTAACATGAACATGAAATGAAGATAGGGCATAATAAGCACTTTTACCAGTCAAGTAATTGAAAATCAGTTTAAAAAATGGGGAGTAGGAGGGGAAGTGGAATAAGCATTGCGTTATTATGATGACCTAAACTTACAGTACAGTATCCAAGCATGCACACAGACAACATGGAGAGCATCATAAATTCCACCATTGAATCACTTCTTCACATATAGGTCAAAATTAGGAAGAAATACATCTACAAATATCCCACTGCCAAATTATTTACTTTGGACTTGACTTTAGAGATACAGCGCAGAATCAGGCCCTTCGGCCCGCTGAGTCCACGCCGACCGGCAATCCCCATACACTGGCACTATCCCAGACTTATGGGACAATTTACAATAGACAATGAACCTACAAACTTGTGCATCTTTGGAATGTGGGAGGTAACCAGAGCACTTGGAGAAAACCCACGCGATCACGCAGAGAACCTACAAACTCCGCACAGACAGCACCCATAGTCAGGATTGATCCTGGGTCTCTGGCGCTGTGAGAAGGCATCTCTACCCAAATAGTCATCAAAATGTATTGCTTGCCCCTATAGAACCCATTGCATTGATTGCATTGCTTATCATTTCCACAGCTTTGTGTCCTGTTATATGAATAAATATTTCTGTAATCTAATCATTTAGAAAGAAAATGAAGGTCAATGGAAAGCGAGGGTCGGAATGACGAATCAAATATGTTGCAAAAGTGGGGAAGGAAAGAAAATAACATGGCAATTGTAGCACTGAGAAGGCGAATGTCCAAGTGCACGTTTGGATACTCTCAACAGTTGGATGGTTTTGCTCGGGCGCAGCTGAGAGGTGAGAAATTAATAGATATGTACTTTTCAATAAAACATTCATCTCACTTGCTGTGAAGTATTTCTAAGCCAGCTGGTCCCCACTTCCTCTCAGAGCAGCAGGGGATACAGACAGGATAACACTGCATCAGTCGTATGTGAAGGAAGGGTGCTTAGCAAATTTAGATGACTCAGATGTGCTTGCATGTTCAGTTTCTTTTAATAACCCCCATGTAGGTCCAGGCGAGCTGAGCGAAGGTGTTCAGCAAAACAATTGCCCAGTCTACATTTGGTCTCGCCGATGTATACGAGTCCACATCTTGAACAACGGATACAGTAGATGAGGTTGGAGGAGGTGCAAGTGAACCTCTGCCTCACCTGAAAGGACTGTTGAGGTCCCTGGACAAAGTTGAGGGAGGTGGTATGGGACAGGTGTTGCATCTCCTGCGGTTGCAAGGGAAGGTATCTGGGGAGGGGGGTGGTTTGGGTGGGAAGGGATGAGTTAACCAGGGAGTTACAGAGGGAACGGTCTCTGCGGAAAGTGGAAAGGGGTGAAGATGGGAAGATGTGGTGCGATCCCGTTGGTGGTGAAAATGTCAGAGGATTATGTGCTGCATGCGAAGGCTGATGGGGTGGAAGGTGAGGACGAGGGGGACTCTGTCTCTGTTGCGACTTGGGGGAGGGGGAGCAAGGGCAGAGCTGCGGGATATGGAGGAGACCCCAGAGAGGGCCTCATCTGTGATGGAAGAGGGGAACCCCGGTTCCCTAAAGAATGAGGAAACATTGCCTCTCTCATTCCATAATTACTTTCAATACAAGTCATGGACACCAAGGTGGCGTAGCGGTCGAGCTACTGCTTCACAGCGCCAGAGACCCGGGTTCGATCCTGACCACCGTGACTTGCGTGGGTTTCCTCCGAGATCTCCCGTTTCCTCCCACACTCCAAAGACGCACAGGTTTGTAGGTTAATTGGCTTGGTATTAAAAAAAAGTAAAAAATTATCCCTAGTGTGTGTAAAATAGTGTTAATGTGCGGGATCGCTGGTCGGTGCGGACTCGGTGGGCCGAAGGGTATGTTTCCACGCCTTATCTTTAAACTAAAAGTCAAGTTTACAATCGGAAGCAGGATAAAGGTTAACACATTTTCAGGCGAAGTTACGCTGCAGTGCAATAGACCTGTGATGCTTTATGTATAAAGCAGTTCACAGTCTCAACGCCCGCAAGCAGCAGATCTGCCTTTGCAAGCTGTACTGTCACGGGTAAGACAGATTCATCTCCACAGGGAGGGTGAGAAGACCAAAGGGCATGCCACCCTGGGCGAATGTGCATTTCCAAGCAGTCTGAGACAAAAGTGTTGCTGACAACATGCCTGGAGGCAGACTGGCGATCGTCCAGCACAGCAGGGCTCCCATGCGCATCGCTGGGACACCACAGGTTGAGAATCCAGAAACTCAAAAACGGTAAAACAATCCTCCAGTTAACTTTCGTCGACAATTGCTATTGAGGGCGTGCAGCGTACATTCACGAGGTTAATTCCCGGGACTGTCATATGTTGAAAGAATGGAGCGACAGGGCTTGTATACACTGGAATTTAGAAGGATGAGAGGGGATCTTATCGAAACGTATAAGATTATTAAGGCAGGAACAATGATCCCGATTTATTCACAAAATGCTGGAGTAACTCAGCAGGTCAGGCAGCATCTCGGGAGAGAAGGAATGGGTGACGTTTCGGGTCGAGACCCTTCTTCAGACAATGATCCCGATGTTGGGGGAGTCCAGAACCAGGGGCCACAGTTTAAGAATAAGGGGTAGGCCATTTAGAACGAAGATGAGGAAAAACTTTTTCACCCCGAGAGTTGTGAATCTGTGGAATTCTCTGGCTCAGAAGGTAGTGGAGGCCAATTCTCGGGATGGTTTCAAGAGAGTTAGATAGAGCTCTTAAAGATAGCGGAGTCAAGGGATATGGGGAGAAGGCAGGAAAGGGGTACTGATTGCGGATGATCAGCCATGATCACATTGAATGGCAGTGCTGGCACGAAGGGCCGAATGGCCCACTCCTGCACCTATTGTCTTCTTATAAAGAGGTGATTCTGTACACAGCAAGTCGTTAGGATCCATCTCTTTAGAGGTTGCCATCCCCTCATTTTGTGGAGGAATGAATGTGTGTCTATGCTGAATATGTGGGCAAAGAGCATTAGCAGGGATGTTTTCCTGCAAAATGCTGCAAAATATTTAAGGCAGAGATAGATAAATTTGATTTGTACTGGCGTCAGGGGTTAAGGGGAGAAGGCAGGAGAATGGGGTTAAGGGGGAGAGATATATCAGCCATGATTGAATGGCGGAGTAGACTTATGGGCCGAATGTCCCAATTCTGCTCTTATCACTTATCAACTTACGAAATGAATTTAACATGAGGTCTTAATGCAGACCTTAATCTTATTTATTTTTTATACAAAGCAATAGAGAACTGAAGAAATTAGTTGAATTCGGGAGAGAGGGCAAGTAGAGAACTTCACAATTAAGGTAGAAACAAAGTGCTCGAGTAACTCAGTGGGTCAGGCAACATCTCTGGAGAGAAAGGGTAGTTCCACTCAGTTTAGTTTATTGTCACGTGTACTGAGGTACAGTGAAAAGCTTTTGTTGTGTGCCAACCAGTCAGTGGAAAGTTAATACATGATTACAATCGAGCCATTCACAGTGTACAGATACATGATAAGGGAATAACATTTAGTGCAAGAACATTGAGTGCAATAACGTTTAGGGTGGCACCTTAACGTTTATCTATGTCTATTTGAATATCTATGTTTATCTATGTTTATGTGAATAACCGCAAAAAAAGATATTTTGCACAAACCAGCACGAATTTGTCTGTCAGGTACAAAGGTGGAAAAGATGCACATATTTTTCTGAGGCACGTGCTCCAAACGAGATGCCTGCTGTCACAAACACTAGCAGCCCGCTCTGTACTGCGAAGCACCGATCCCAAGGCACCAGAGGGACTGCTATTGCAAGTTTAATAATGATGCTGACATCTGAGTAATGCTTGATTTTCCAGGGTAAGATCCATCTTCAATTACATTTATCAATGTCTGTGCAGAAATGTCAGTTCCCTTACTTGTCCTGGCAGAACAAGCTGGTACGTCAGCAAGATAGAAAGATAAACTGATGTGTCGGAATGAACTGCAGATGCTGGCTTATACCGAAGATAGACACAAATCACTGGGGTAACTCAGCGGGCGGGACAGGCAGCATCTCCAGACAAAAGGAAGAGGTGATGTTTCAGGTGGAGACCCTTCTTCAGACCAAGAGTCAGGAGAAAGGGAAACGAGAGATGTAAATGGCGATATAGATAGATATACGGAACAAATGAATGATGATTATGCAAAAAAGGATCAATGACCAAGTAAACATGGAGCCCACAATGGTCAATTGTTGGCTGTGAATTTGGTGTTAACGAGTTATACAGACAATGAAACTCACCAGGACGACAATGAAACTAGCACAACAACTAAGGTGGGGGAGGGTCAGAGAGAGAGAGAGAGGGGATGCAAGGCTTACTGTTCACTTGCTTCATACCCATTCCTAAATTTCCACTGCCATTTGGCACGATGTGATTATTTTTAAACCGACAGCACCACATGGAATCATCTCTGCTGAGTTAAGAGGACCCTGCAGTCAAACTGGGAGCGATCACAATTGTCTTGCACTTATTTTGAACAAACAAATCTTAAATATAATTTAGCTTCAAGATATGAAAGAGAAAAAAATAAGCTCCAAATAATACAAACTCCCAATTAAGCTTCACCATTTGTAATCCACGCTCACAAATTATATGAAAGAGGTTCTCTCAGCCTCAAATGGTGAATGCATAATGCAACTCAGTTTGCTCTGAGTTAATGTCCATTTTTGACAGCCTTGTGTGAAATTAGATGCACACAGCTAAACGAGTGCTCATTTTGATATTAGTAGAGCATCATTTCAAATCATTGCTTAAAATAATAAACTTACTTTTTTTTGAAAACCATAAACTGCCAACTAGATTTACTGCTGAATAAATAAAAACCCTACTGAGAGCGTTTCTTACCCTGCGGCAACAATATTGTTTTTACCATATCAGCACAACACCGACCTCTCCAGCAGCTGTGCCCCAAAGATTTTCAATCCTCAGTCAGGAAATATCAATTTGTGCTGTGCATTTGAATGTGGGCACAAAGAACTGCAGATGCTGTTTTTTGTTGAAAAAGACACAAAGTACTTGAGTGACACAATGGGTTAGGCAGCATAGAGCCATAGAATCATTAGAGTAATGCAGCGTGGAAACAGGCCCTCTGGCCCAACTTTACCACACCAGCCAACATGTCCCAGCTACGGTGGCACGGTGGCGCAGCGGTAGAGTTGCTGCCTTACAGCGAATGCAGCGCCGCAGACTCAGGTTCGATCCTGACTACGGGCGCCGTCTGTACGGAGTTTGTTCGTTCTCCCCGTGACCTGCGTGGGTTTTCTCCGAGATCTTCAGTTTCCTCCCACACTCCAAAGACGTATAGGTATGTAGGTTACATAGAAACATAGATACATAGAAAATAGGTGCAGGAGTAGGCCATTCGGCCCTTCGAGCTTGCACCGCCATTCAATATGATCATGGCTGATCATCCAACTCAGTATCCCGTACCTGCCTTCTCTCCATACCCCCTGATCCCTTCAGCCACAAGGGCCACATCTAACTCCCTCTTAAATATAGCCAATGAACTGGCCTCAACTACCTTCTGTGGCAGAGAATTCCACAGATTCACCACTCTCTGTGTGAAAAAAACCTTTCTCATCTCGGTCCTAAAAGACTTCCCCCTTATCCTTAAACTGTGACCCCTTGTTAATTGGCTGGGCAAATATTTTAAAAAATTGTGCCTAGGGTGTGTAGGATAGTGTTAATGTGCGGGGATCGCTGGGCGACGCGGACCCGGTGGGCCGAAGAGCCTGTTTCCGCGCTGTATCTCTAAATCTAAAAATAAAATAAAATCTACACTAGTCCCACCTGCCTGCGTTTGGTCCATATCCCTCCAAACCTGTCCTATCCATGTACCTGTCTAACTGTTTCTGAAACTTTGGGATAGTCCCAGCCTCAACTACCTCCTCTGGCAGCTCGTTCCATACACCCACCACCATACACCCAGCATCTCGGAGAACACTGATAAGCGACGTTTTCGACACTTGACCCTCTTTCAGACTGATTGTGGTGGGGGGGGGGAGCTAGAAGAGAGGTGGGGATTAGGATGGCAAGTGATAGGTTAGGCGGATACAGGCGAGGAGGGTTTTTGATTGACATATGGTTGGACAAAGGCCAGAGATGAACAGAGAGTGTGAGATGAGGAGATAAGGATAGAAGATTCGCAACATGTGAAGCCAGTGGAAGGAATTCAGATGGCCCTCGACGTACGATACATCGACTCACGATATCTCGATTTTACGATGGTGCAAAAGCGATACACATTCAGTAGAAACCGTACTTCGAATTTTGAATTTTCATCTTCTCATCTTTTCTCGAACACGCAGAACTGTCTGCTGCTGAGACTGGCAGTGTCTTATGCGGTACGATACTCTCTCGTGATGCTGTGCAATGGCAGTGAGCCACAGCTCCCAGTCCGGCCACAATTGGGAGCTGCCACGGCCATGATGTTTGGTAGGTTAGGTGGCTATGATGATGGGTAGGTTAGGTGGCTATGATGATGGGTAGGTTAGGTGGCTATGATGTTGGGTGGGTTAGGTGTCTATGAAGTTGTGTAGGTTAGGTGGCTATGTTGATCAGTAGGTTAGGTGGCTATGATGTTTGGTAGGTTAGGTGGCTATGATGTTTGGTAGGTTAGGTGGCTATGATGTTTGGTAGGTTAGGTGGCTATGATGATGGGTAGGTTAGGTGGCTATGATGATGGGTAGGTTAGGTGACTATGATGATCGGTAGGTTAGGTGGCTATGATGATGGGTAGGTTAGGTGGCTATGATGATGGGTAGGTTAGGTGGCTATGATGTTCGGTAGGTTAGGTGTATTAAATGCATTTTCGACATCCGATATTTTCGATTTACGATGGTTTTATTGGAGCGTAACCCCATCGTAAGTTGAGGTAGCTACTGTATAGGTAGAACTCTGTTGAATATAGGTGGTATTGTGCACACTTTCACTTACAGGCAAATAGCCTCTTGACGTTTACTGAGATGCCTCTTCTTGGTGTGCACCCTGGCAATTCTTCAATAGGCCAAAGACAGACACCAAAAGCTGGAGTCTGAAGAAGGGTCTCGACCCAAAACGTCACCCATTCCTTCTCTCCAGAGATGCTGCCTGTCCCGCTGAGTTACTCCAGCTTTTTGTGTCTGTCTTCAGTTCAAACCAGCATTTGCAGATCCTTCCTACACATTCCTTCAACAGGCCACTTGACTCTGAAAAGGACTCCAGCAAAGTTTAAACTTGTCTGCATCTAATGTCCAAAAGCAAAACCAGTTTTAAGAACAGATTATCTGTTAACATTTAATTGCTATCTTTAAGGGAGTGTAGGAGGGTGAGGGGTGATCTTACAGAGGTGTATAAAATCATGGGAGGACTAGAATCTCTTGCGCAGAGTAGGGGAATCGAGGACCAGAGGACAAAGGTTCAAGGTGATGGGGAAAGGATTTAATAGGAATCTGAGGGGTAACGTTTTCACACAAAGGGTGGTGGGTGTGTGGAACAGGCTGCCAGAGGAGGTAGTTGAGGCTGGGACTATCCCAAGTGTCAGAAACAATTAGACAGGTACATGGATAGGATAAGTTTGGAAGGAAATGGACCAAACGCAGGCAGGTGGGACGAGTGTAGCTGGGACATGTGGGCAAGTTGAGCCAAAGGGCCTTTTTCCACACTGTATCACTCCATGACTCCAGAATCATCAACCAAATTCAGAATAGACTGGTGATGGAGGACACCACTAGACAGTGCACCTCATCACGTACGCACTATAATTTCAGAGAACGTAGTGTGAAATGTTCCATCGGCTTCAGTAAAGTTATCTTCAAATGCTTAAAAGACTACTGAAGGCAAACAGTCAAAGACACAATGAAATGATACAATCCCATAAGTCAAGAAAATAATTTTTTGAAAATGTAATTGGATTTTCGCCAAACGAAGAACCCATCATCAAATTTGGTGAAAATCGAGTTAATATTTTTTCAAAATACAACTCGGGGAAAGAATTCCTCCGGAATGCTGTGGTGGAGTCAGAAAGATGTAGTGCAGATACATGCCCTTCGGCCCACCAAGACCATGTTGACTGTTACTCCACCCTCCCCCCCCCCATTCGCACCAGTCCAATATTAATCCCCTCTCTCGCGACATTCTCACCTCCACCCCGAGATTCTACCATTCACCAACACACTGGGGGCAATTCACAGTTGGCCAAGAAACCAATCAACTCTGATGACTTTGCGGCATGGAAGGGAACCAGAGCATTTGAAAGAAACCCACAAAGTCACAGAGGGACATGCATAGAAACAGAAACATAGCAAATAGGTGCAGGAGGAGGCCATTCGGCCCTTTGAGCCAGCACCGCCATTCATTGTGATCATGGCTGATCATCCACAATCAATAACCCGTGCCTGCCTTCTCCCCATATCCCTTGATTCCACTAGCCCCTAGAGCTCTATCTAACTCTCTCTTAAATCCATCCAGTGATTTGGCTTCCACTGCCCTCTGTGGCAGAGAATTCCACAAATTCACAACTCTCTGGATGAAAAAGTTCCTTCTCGCCTCAGTTTTAAATGGCCCCCTCTTTATTCTAAGACTGTGGCCCCTGGTTCTGGACTCCCCCAACATTGGGAACATTTTTCCCGCATCGAGCTTGACCAGTCCTTTTATAATTTTATACGTCTCTATAAGATCCCCTCTCATCCTTCTAAACTCCAGTGAACACAAGCCTAGTCTTTTCAATCTTTCCTCATATGACAGTCCCGCCATCCCAGGGATCAATCTCGTGAGCCTACGCTGCACTGCCTCAATTACAAGGATGTCCTTCCTCAAATTAGGAGACCAAAACTGTACACAGTCCTCACATGCAAAATCCTCACATACGAGCAGGCACACGCAAGCACCCGAGATCAGGATTGAACGTGGTTTCCTGGTGCTGCGAGGCACAAAATTGCCTGGGACAAGAATAATTCATGAAAATGGATGAAGACGACAGGAAGCGTGAACAGCTTGGCAAGTTCAGCTGAAGTCTAAGAGTTGAATCGACTTTTCATCTGACATATAACAGACGTATAAAATCTTGAGAGGAATAGATCAGGTAGATTCTCTTGCTCAGAGAAGGGGAATCGAGGACCAGAGGACATAGGTTCAAGGTGAAGGGGAAAAGATTTAATAGGATTTGGAGGGGTAACCTTTTTCACGCAAAGGGTGGTGGATGTATGGAACGAGCTGCCAGAGGAGGTAGCTGAGGCTAACAATTTGACAGGTACAAATTAATTTAAGAAACAATCTGACAGGTACATGGACTGGACATGTTTAGAGGGATATGGGCCAAACACAGGCAGGTGGGACTAGTGTAGCCGGGAAATGATGGCTGGTGTGGGCAGGTTGGGCCTGTTTCAACACTGTATCACTCTATGACTCTATAATGAACAAAGCAAGAGCAGCTCCAAGAACTGCTTCCTTCCTCATTTAGGTAGTGCAAGGAAGCCAGCGCCTTTTCCCCTTTCCAGGTATCCTGAGGTTACTTTTTGAGTGTTTTGGTACAGCTGAGAATGACCAGCTCGCAGGTTTAGAGAGAAAAAAATCTTGTTATTGATAGAGTTTGTTTGATGTGGCATGATGGCCAGCACAGTGCCTTCATAACAAGAGGAGTTGAGTATAGGAGCAAAGAGGTCCTTCTGCAGTTGTATAGGGCCCTAGTGAGACCGCACCTGGAGTACTGTGTGCAGTTTTGGTCTCCAAATTTGAGGAAGGATATTCTTGCTATTGAGGGCGTGCAGTGTAGGTTTACTAGGTTAATTCCCGCAATGGCGGGACTGTCGTCTGTTGAAAGACTGGAGCGACTAGGCTTGTATACACTGGAATTTAGAAGGATGAGAGGGGATCTTATCGAAAAGTATTAAGGGGTTGGACACGTTAGAGGCAGGAAACATGTTCCCAATGTTGGGGGAGTCCAGAACCAGGGGCCAAAATTTAAGAATAAGGGGTAGGACATTTAGAACGGAGATGAGGAAAAACTTTTTCAGTCAGAGAGTTGTAAATCTGTGGAATTCACTGCCTCAGAGGGCAGTGGAGGCCAAGTCTCTGAATGCATTCAAGAGAGAGCTAGATAGAGCTCTTAAGGATAGCGGAGTCAGGGGGTATGGGGAGAAGGCAGGAACGGGGTACTGATTGAGAGTGATCAGCCATGATCACATTGAATGGTGGTGCTGGCTCGAAGGGCTGAATGGCCTACTCCTGCACCTATTGTCTATTGCCTATTGTAAATGACAGGAAAAGTGCTGCCACTACTTTCCTACATGATAACCCATCTCTCAGATTGCTCGGATTTCATCTCCTTAGAAAAGCGTACACTAATATATTTCCTTCCGAGAGGAAATTCAAAGTTGTGCAACAACGAATTCAACATTACATGCATACTTTTTCAAATGACAGGATAAGCACAGCAAGTTGTTTGGCAAAATGATGTACAACATTATTCTAAGATGGCAGGTCATTTTTAATATAACGCCCTATTAATATTTGAATAGGACGCATGGTGGCGCAGCGGTAGAGTTGCTGCCTTACAGCGCCAGAGACCCGGGTTTCGATCCTGACTATGGCTGCTGCCTGCACGGAGTTTGTACATTCTCCCCGTGACCTGCATGGGCTTTTCTCCGAGATCTTTCCTCCCACACTCCAAAGACGTACAGGTTTGTACGTTAATTGGCTTGGTATAAATGTACAAATGTAAAATTGTCTCGTGTGTAGGGTGGTGTTAATGTGCGGGGATCGCTGGTCGGTGCGGACTCGGTGGGCCGAAGGGCCTGTTTCCGCGCTGTATCTCTAAATCTAAAACTAAACAAAAAACCAATGGAACGTAAGGTGGCAAGCATCATGAAGTTTGGATTCTGAAGGAGGGGTGACGCTTTCTGACTGTGATGAAATAAGGTTTAAATTATAGAAATACATCCTATTACATGAAGTAACAAGATTTCATTTAGCATTCACCAGAATTGTGCGACCGCTTATTCGAAAACAATGCCTATTTGATCTCCATATCCCGCTGGGAAAAACCATCGCAACATCGCCCTACTAATTTCAAGCTTTGCCTCTTTCTTGTACACTCCATTGAATGAGAGGCCTGAACCGTCTTCAAACCTTTTTATCCACGGAATCAGACCAGTGAACCTTCTCTGTACTGCCTCCAACACCAACACATCTTTTTAAAATATGGAGCACCCATACTCCAGGTTCACTTTCACGACAAACTTGTAAAGACGCATCCAAATTTTGCTCTTTCTCTCCTACATACCACTCGCAATAAACACCAGCCATCAGTTTTCTTCACCATTTGCTGTACCTTCATATCACGCGTGTGTTTTATATGATTCGACCCCTTTGTAGGGTAGTGTTTTCTCGTCCCACTCCCATTTTAACAATAACAACTTGCTTTTACATTGTTCCTTCCAAAGTGGATAACTTCACATATTCCTACAATACTCTTCAACCTCTTGTTCCTACTTAATTTATCCATAACCATTCCAAACTCTTCATGGCCTCTACCCAACTTGGATACTTTGGGCAGCTTGGATTCTAAATTGGCTTGGTAACGGAGGCAGACTGGGATGACAGAGGATTACTTTTGCGATGTGAAGCAGATGATCAGAGGTCGTTCCTGCCATCTGCTCCATATGTTACAGATAATAATGATTTGGATGTGAATATAGGAGGGACAATTATTTGGATTGCAGAAGGCATGAAACTTGATGGTGTGTGTATGAAGGAACTGCAGATGCTGCTTTAAACCGAAGATAGACACAAAAAGCTGGAGCAACTCAGCGGGCCAGGCAGCATCTCCGGAGAAAAGGAATAGGTGATGTTTCGGGTCGAGACCCTTCTTCAGACTCTTTAAAGTCAGGAAGGTCGTGTTAGGCTGCAATGCCATTCTGAAGACCTGCAAACACGGTCAGGGCAAAGGGAGGCAGAACTCATTGACTGTGGGGCGATGCATTCTAAGAAGGCTAATAAGGCCAGGATATACACAAGGAATGGCCGTGCCCCACGGAGCATTGAGAAATACAAATTTAATGATCCATGAAGGTGACCGCACAGGCAGTCAGGAGGTTAAGAAGGCACTTGGGATACTTGTCGTCATTAACCAAAATACAGAAATAAGACCAGGGAGGTTATGATACCGCTGTTCCAAACCCTGGTTGGGAAACATCTGTGCCAGTTGCCGCGCTGCAGAAAGGACACAATGGCACTGGGAAGCGTGCAGACGAGGCATGTCAGGATGATGCCTTCAATAGACAATAGGTGCAGGAGTAGGCCATTCGGCCCTTTGAGCCAGCACCGCCATTCAATGTGATTATGGCTGATCTTTCACATCAGGATCGTAGACAATAGACAATAGGTGCAGGAGGAGGCCATTCGGCCCTTCGGCCCAGCACCACCATTTAATGTGATCATGGCTGATCATTCTCAATCAGTACCCCATTCCTGCCTTCTCCCCATACCCATGTCAGATGTGAGGGGAATGTGGAAAGGCTGGGTTTGTTTTTTATTAGAGTTGAAATTGTTGAGTAGCCATCTGACAAGAAGTGAGCAAAATTCTGAGTGGTATAGATAGGGTAGATATAACAAAACCTCCCCCCCCCCCCCCCCACACACACAAAAGATGTGACTGTAACCAAAGAGCCAAGGTTGCAAGGTTGAGAGGGGATCTGAACAGCAATGTTTTCACCCAGAGTGTGGCTGGAGTTTGGAGGGTGGAGAGGGTGGTGCAGGTAGTAATGTAATCAACATTTACAAAGTATCTTGATGACCATTTGAATTTCCGCGGCCAGTGACCAGATGCTGGAACATGCGATTAGAAGGGATGGGCCCATAATGGGCTGAAGCGCCTTGTTCTGTGCTGCCCAGCCATCTTTCCTTGGGTGGAGTATGGGGCCATAAGCAGAGTGAAGGAGGAATAGGGTTGGTCTGAAGAAGAATCCCGACCTGTAAAGTCGACCTGTGAGAAAAACCTTCTTTCAGGAGTTGCTTTCAAGAGAGAGTCAGATCGAGCTCTTAGGGCTCACGGAATCAAGGGCTATGGAGAGAAAGCAGGAACGGGGTACAGATCTAGAATGATCAGCCGTGATCATATTGAACGGCGGTGCTGGCTCGAAGGGCTGAATGGCCTACTCCTGCACCTATTTTTCTATGTTTCTGTGTTTCTATCCCTGTTCTCCGGGGGTAATTTGCCTGCACGGTGGCGCAGCGGTAGAGTTGCTGCCTTACAGCGCATGCAGCGCCGGAGACTCAGGTTCGATCCTGACTACGGGCGCCGTCTGTACGGAGTTTGTGCGTTCTCCCCGTGACCTGCGTGGGTTTTCTCCGAGATCTTCGGTTTCCTCCTCCACTCCAAAGACGTACAGGTTTGTAGGTTAATTGGCTGGGCAAATGTTTAAAACAATTGTCCCTAGTGTGTGTAGGATAGTGTTAATGTGCGGGGATCGCTGGGCGGCACAGACTCAGTGGGCCAAAGGGCCTGTTTCTGCGCTGTATCTCTAAATCTAAAAAATCTAAGAACTGCTGAGTTACTCCAGCACTTTGTGTCTTTTTTTTGTTGTAAACCAGCATCTGTGGTTCCTTGTTTCGACTGAAGATAGACACAAAAATCTATGGAATAACTCAGCAGGTCACACAGCATCTCTGGAGAAAGGGAACAGGTGACGTTTCAGGTCGAGACCCTTCTCCATCACAGGAGATAAACTATTGACTGACCCCATCACAGGAGATAGTATAGCGGCTAATCTACAACCTTGTTTCTACTGTCAGACTGCTGTCACTTTAACAGCCAGCTTATAACTCCTGTGGAAACCATGGGCTCCTTTTATTCCACTGACTGGAGAGGGGAAAGCAGAGAATGGCTGTAGGAAAGAAGGAGAACAAAAATCAAATAAAGGCGATTTGGAGAAGCCACAGAGGGACAAGAATATAATGAGTATTTGTTGGAGCTGAAAACATTAAAAACTCTTTTACGGAGAGTAGGGGAATCAAGGACCAGAGGACATAGGTTTAAGGTGAAGGGGAAAAGATTTAATAGGACTTCGAGGGGTAACTTTTTCACACAAAGGGTGGTGGGTGTATGGAACAAGCTGCCAGAGAAGGGAGTTGAGGCAGGGACTATCCCAAGTATCAGAAACAATTAGACAGGTACATGGATAGGATAAGTTTGGAAGGATATGGACCAAACGCAGGCAGGTGGGACTAGTGTAGCTGGGACGTGCAGGCAGGTGGGACTAGTGCAGCTGGGACATTGTTGGCCAGTGTGGGCGAGTTGGGCCGAAGGGCCTGTTTCCACACTGTATCACTCCATGACTCCAGAATCATCAATCAAATTCAGAATAGGCTGGTGATGGGAGGACACCACTAGACAGTGCACCTCATCACGTATGCACTATCCCATCGTTTAAGAAACAGTTGGACAGGTGCATGGATGGAACAGGTTTGGAGGGTTATTGACCAGGCGCAGGCAGGTGGGACTAGTGCAGCTGGGACATTGTTGGCCAGTGTGGGCGAGTTGGGCCGAAGGGCCTGTTTCCACACTGTATCACTGGATGACTCTTGGAGAAACTCAGTCAAACAAAATGAAACCAACCTGTAACGTATCTTTATCACGTACGTGCCTGTCATCAATCGAAGATATAATGCAGGCTGTTCTTCCCAATATATGTTTGTGAGTGAACTTTATTCATGACAACAATGGCACTCCCTGTCACTTGAAACTCTGTGGTGAGGTTTTGACCGACAATTTCTGGGATTATGCAATTCTTCTCCAGTTCTGCCATACGAAGAAGGGAGAGAGACCAAAACAAGGGGGGGGGAAACCCCACAAGGGAGGGGGTTTTCAAGTCCATGCATGTCCTGCTGTAATCATTTTGCTGCGGCTGACAATTTTGGTCGGCTGAGGGTAGTTTGCCAATGATTTTCCAGTTATTTCACAACAGCTTCATCTGTGAACAGAACATTGAAAAACGCCCCACCATTGCACAAAGTTGACATGATAGACCCAGCGAGCACTATGGTGACAATTTCCCGCTTTAGAACAGAGGGCATAGAACAGTACAATGCAAGAACAGGCCCTTAGGCCCACAATGTTTATGTCAAATACGACGCCGAGTTAAACACAAAAAGCTGGACAGGCAGCATCTCTGGAGAGAAGGAATGGGCGATGTTTCGGGTCGAGACCCTTCTCCAGCTATGCTGCCTGTCCCGCTGAGTTACTCCAGCTTTTTGTGGCTATCTTCGGTTTAAACCATCATCTGCAGTTCCCTCCGGCACAATTAAATGGCCGACTCCTCAGTCAGAAAACCCAAGTAAGAAAACAAATCAGCTTTTTAAGTTAAGGGTGAGGGGATGCAGAGAACCTTGCCATTGCTACAACTGCAGATGTTGGTTCAACGTTCCAGCTTTTCGCGAAATGGCACCATAACTTCAGTTACGTTTCACAAATCTACACCAATCTGTCTCTGTAATGTTTTCTGCTCACCACAAGGTGGCACCAAATGACTTCCTCAAGCAGCACTCCCTCAAGCGGCTGCCTCACACTTCTCTCTCTCTCAGCTGCTTGCTGTAGATTTTGACTTTGAACAACTATGATATCACCTATCTGATAATTGGGAAAGACCTTGGCAAACTTAAATGGAGTGCAATCTGTATTTTTTTTTTCTCAGCAGATAGTTGTGAGGAACAAGTTATTTTTCAAGATAATACTGGTGCCAGCGCAAAATGAAAGAGTTCGACAATAATCTTTAAAGTAAATGATATGTGTCCTCAGTAGCACTTAAAGATAATTCGTCCTTTACAGCAGTAATTGTAACTTTGAACATGATAGCCCATCTAGACAGGAAAACTACTTCTTCATTGTGTTATGGATAATCGATTGGTGTACGTGCAATTAGAGCACTTTTCAAATGTCACAATATCAATCTGCTGCATTGTTTAATTTCCCCGACAGGCAAGATGATTTTTCACCAGGTTTTCTACAGCCACTCCCACAATCGTCATCTTCCATCTGGTTTGTGAATGGGGATCAGTTTGGAGTTTACATTTTAAAGTTTACTTCGAAGTTTGTGGTACAAACTGTACTCGTCTATTTTGCAAAACATGCATCGACACTGGCATAAAGTCTGCGGGCAAGTGAAAAACTGCCCCACATTAACGCCTGTGGTTTATTTTAAAGGAAGATAGACACAAAAAGCTGGAGTAACTCAGTGGGACAAGCAGCATCTCTGGAGAGAAGGAATGGGTGACGTTTCGGGTCGAGGCCCTTTTTCAGACTGGTTAGGGATAAGGGAAACGAGAGATATAGACGATGATGTAGAGAGATAAAGGAACCATTTTCAAAATTGATTTGTGTTGGAAGGATCGGCAGATGTCAGTTTACACCAAAGATAGACACAAAATGCTGGAGTATCTCAGCGGGACAGGCAGCAGCTCTGGAGAGAAGGAATGGCTGACGTTTCGGGTAGAGACCCCTGTTCAGACTGAAGGGTTTCACCATAAGACATAACCTAATCGCTTTCTTCAGAGATGCTGCCTGTCTCGCTGAGTTTAGTTTAGAGATATCGTGCGGAAAAAGGTCCTTTAGCCCACCGAGTCCACACTAACCAGCGATCCCCATACACTGTCACTATCCTACACACACTGGGGACAATTTACATTTTTATACCAAGCCAATTAACCGACAAATCTGTATGTCATTGGCGTGTGGGGGGGAACACAAGATCTCGGCGAAAACCCACGCGATCACAGGGAGAACATACAAACTCCGTACAGACAGTCAGGATCGAACCCATGTCCCTGACACTGTAAAGCAGCAACTCTATCGCTGCGCCATCGTGCTATCAAGTTACTCCAGCATTTTGTGTCTATCTTCAGATTGGATTCACTTGGTGTGGTTACTCTCTCCACTGAAACCAAGAGTTTCTCCAACTCTGTCAGAAACATGCCAAGGAGAAAGGATAATTAATTTTTTTCCCCCAGGGAGAATAAAATTCCACTTCACAGCTGAAACTAAACCAAAAATTTCATGCATGACCGAAGACGTTTTTTTTAAAGGAATAGGTGACATTTCAGGTCGAGACCCTTCTTCAGACTGCATGCCCACCTCAATAAGTAATAAAGGATACCCATTTGACTTGTTCAATGAACAAGGCCAAAGACAAGGAAAGATAATGGAATGCACTAGACCAAGTGGACCTGTTGGGCCCAAACCTCTCCTGCATTGGTGCAGCACCCTCTCCCCCCGCCCCTCCCCCCCCTCTAACCCCACTTATCCTCCCTCCTCCCCCCCCCCCCCCCTTCCAACCCCCCTTATCCTCCCTTCTCCCTCCCTAGGAGATAGATTTAAACTTAAAAATGTGAATAACTTTAAAAATATAACACCGATTTCAATGAAACTTCTTCCATTAGCACCAAAGGGACGACGGTGAGTAAGGTGGGCCTAAAATTGTCGCGCTATCGTGTACCGTTTTGCCTGTAGTTCAGGAACAAACAAACAAACAAACGAGAGTTTTAGTTTATAGATGATGACTCCAAACTAAAAATAAAGGCAAAAGCAACAAAGGTCACAAGGAACTGAAGATACTGAATCTGAAGATTCGAAGTGCTGGAGCAACTCAGTGGTTCAGGCAGCATCTGTGGAAGAAATTGACAGATGGCATTTCGGGTCAGGTCCCTTCATCAGTTTGACGAAGAGTCCCAAACCAAAACGTCATTTGAACATTCCCACCACAGATGCTGCCTGGCCCGCTTAGTTCCTCCAGCAATGCGTGTTTTGTTCATAATGTTGTGGTTTCCAGAGGGGGAACTCACCCTCAGTGTCAGCAACCTCACTTTCATTGGCAACTAGACCAAGTGGATCCGTTAGGCCCAAACCTATCCTGCATTGGTGCAGCACCCTCTCCCCCCGCCCCTCCCCCCCTCCCCTCTCCCCCCATCCCCCCCTTATCCTCCCTCCTCCCCCATCCCTCTCCTCCCTCCCCCCACCCCCTCCCTCCCTCCCCCCCCACGCCCTCCCTCCCTAGTAGATTTAAACTTAAAAATGTGAATAACTTTAAAAATATAACACCGATTTCAATTAAACTTCTTCCATTAGCACCAAAGGGATGACGGAGGGTAAGGTGGACCTAAAATTGTCGCGCTAATATGTACCGTTTTGGCAGTAGTTCAGGAACAAACAAACAAACAAACAAACAAACAAACAAGAGTTTTAGTATATAGATACAAGGTCCCTGCTGAGGTGAAAACCAAGACATCCTGATGAACTTGGAACCAGCATGTTCATAAGTCAGAGGAGCAGAATTAGGCCATTCGGCCCTTCAATTTTACTCCTCTGTTCAATCATGGCTGATCTATCTTTCCTCCTCAACCCCATTCTCCTGCCATCTCCCCGTAGCGTTTTTTTTAAAAAAATCCTTCACGAGTCTGAAGGACCCCCCCCCCTCTCAGACTCCCCGGCAGGAATGCCGCCTGCCCCTACCCTCCACAGATGCCGCCTGACCCGCCGGGCTGCTCCAGCACTTTGTGCTCGGCTCACAATTCCTGCATCTTCGGATCTTCCCCTCGCCACCGTCCTCCTCGACCGCTGAGCGCTAGCACGGCTCGCTTTTCAGATTCTCAAATTCCTGGGCGTGGATATCTCTGAAGATAAAGATAGCCCATCAATGCCTCCACTTCCTCAGCAGATTGGGGAGATTCGGTCTGTCAACAAATGAGCCTCCGCTGGGGTGAGTGCGGTGGGGAGCATATTGACTGGTTGAATCACGGCCTGGTTCAGCTACTCGAACGCCCAGGAACGAGCAAGTTTGCAAAATGTGATGAACACTGCCCTGGTGATCACGAGTGCTGATCCCCCCTCCAAACATTGAAGGAACCTTGCCTCGACATTAATACACTCTTGACAATTAAATTTCCAGCACCGATCCAGAAATGGGTGGAACTGGACCACAGGAATGGAGAAAGTGACTGTAAATTTGAACTAACCAAAGAACTTGAGCAGGAAAACAAGCCACTCTTAAAGCAAGTGCTTCCCAAAGGAAAATGAGCTGTGCTCCACCTGTTATTGCTTTTCATGAGATTCCTTTCTTTCACATGCAACGCATGAGAAGGGAACAGATGCAGTAATCACGCGTGTGAAGTTACGAAGGATTTTAAAGCAATTTGGAATCTGCAGTTTACAGAAGACCTTCGGGCAGCATTCATACAAAAATGCTGCAACATAAAGTCTTGCACACCACCAAGCCATGAGTGCACAAAATTACGTGATCTGGTCAGCTGCATTTATTTTCTGCATGGCAACCAATGGAGCCTTCCATCCATCCTAGCAGCTGGACGTGTGGTACACCCACTTTCCATACTCTACCAATCTAACAGCAGCAAAGTTATGCAGTGAATCTGTGCAAATGCAACAAGATGGCCTGGCGGTGCCATCTAGAGTTGTTGCCTTGCAACGCCAGAGACCCGGGCTCGGTCCTGACGACTGGTGCTTATCTGTACAGAGTTTGTACATTCTCCCTGTGACCTGCGTGGGTTTACTCCGGGATCGCCGCTTCTCCTCTCCTCCAAAGACGTCCAGGTTTACAGGTTAATTGGCTTGGTTTAATTGTAAATTGTCCCGAGTGCGTGCAGGATAGTGTTAGTGTGCGGGGATCGCTGGTCGGCGCGGATCGGTGGGCCGAAGGGCCTGTTTCCACGCTGTATCGCTAAACTAAACTAAAAAATAAACTAAACTAGACCAAATAGGGCAGTGGAGGCCAGATCACTGGATGAATTTAAGAGAGAGTTAGATAGAGCTCTGGGGGCTGGTGGAATCAAGGGATATGGGGAGAGGTTGGGCACAGGTTATTACTGATAGGGGACGATCAGCCATGATCACAATGAATGGCGGTGCTGGCTCGAAGGGCCGAATGGCCTCCTCCTGCACCTATTTTTCTATGTTTCTAAATCAATTCAACAGCAAAATGGAGACTCAAGAAATGGCAGAAGCTGGAATCTTGAGCAAAGGTCAAAGTGGGAGGCACGGTGGCGCAGCGGTAGAGTTGCTGCCTTACAGCGAATGCAGCGCCAGAGACTCAGGTTCGATCCTGGCTACGGGCGCCGTCTGTACAGAGTTTGTACGTTCTTCCCGTGACCTGCGTGGGTTTTCTCCGAGATCTTCGGTTTCCTCCCACACTCCAAAGACGTGCAGGTCTGTAGGTTAATTGGCTGGGTAAATGTACAAATTGTCCCTAGTGTGTGTAGGATAGTGTTAATGCGCGGGGATCGCTGGGCGGCGCGGACTCAGTGGGCCGAAGGGCCTGTTTCTGCGCTGTATCTCTAAACCTAAATCTAAAAGTGCTGGAGAAACTCAACGGGTCAGGCAGCAACTGCGGAGGGAATGAACAGACACTGTTTCGGGACAGGGGCCTTCTTCAAATGAACGGAGCAGGATGAGAAAGCTGGAGAAGAGATGTGGGAGTGGGGATAAGCCGCCTGGCTAGCGGGGTGTGGATACAAGCGAGGGCGGGTGACTGGCAGAAGGATGGACAAGGATGGACATAGTGACAGAGACTAGCGGTTAAAAAGATAAAAAAGGGTGTCAGATAAGGAACGAAGAGATCTGAAATATGAAGCGGGGGGGGGGGGAGCAGGGGGATATGGATGGAAAGGGGCAGGGAGGAGGGAAATAGTGGATATAAGCAGGGGTGCAGTGCTGCAGAATAAACAGCAGGGAATTTTAACCAGCGGGGAATTTAATAGCGGCCGCATGTTAAATAAAGGGGATTTTACAGAAGTGAAAGCCCCCTCCCCCAAGCAAAACCTGAAATGACCCCCCTGTTTGCTATTGAGGGCGTGCAGCGTAGGTTTACTAGGTTAATTCCCGGAATGGCGGGACTGTCGTATGTTGAAAGATTGGATCGACTAGGCTTGTACACACTGGAATTTAGAAGGATGAGAGGAGATCTTATCGAAACGTATAAGATTATTAAGGGGTTGGACACGTTAGAGGGGCAGGAAACGTGTTCCCAATGTTGGGGGAGTCCAGAACAAGGGGCCACAGTTTAAGAATAAGGGGTAGCCCATTTAGAACTGAGATGAGGAAAAACTTTTTCAGTCAGAGAGTTGTGAATCTGTGGAATTCTCTGCCTCAGAAGGCAGTGGAGGCCAATTCTCTGAATGCATTCAAGAGAGAGCTGGATAGAGCTCTTAAGGATAGCGGAGTCAGGGGGGTATGGGGAGAAGGCAGGAACGGGGTACTGATTGAGAATGATCAGCCATGATCACATTGAATGGCGGTGCTGGCTCGAAGGGCCGAACGGCCTCCTCCTGCACCTATTGTGTATTGTTTGACAGCTCTGGCACCTAAACAATTAGCACTGCAACACTGGATACAAGGAAATATGGAACTGGGGGATGGGAGGGGCATATACAGGGGAGTGGGGGGGAAGGAGCAGGGATACAGCTCCCCTGTCAACCTTCACCCCACCCAGAGCAAGGATATAGTTGCTCTGATTCTTAACTTTCACACCAGCCTCCGCATCCAACTTCTCCGCATCCATTCTTCACAATTTCTGTCACTTTCATAGTGAGCCCATCACCAGTCACATCCTTCCATTCCAACCCCATCTCCTTTACGGAGAGGCCACTCTCTCAACAACCTCTTGGTTCACTCATCCCTTCCTTAGCCCCCTGCCCAAGTATTTTTCCCCTGCAAGTCTTTTCTCCCACCTCTATCCAGAGACCCAGACAGCCTTCGGGTGAGATGGAGTTTCACGTGCACCTCCTCCATCCTTGTGTATTGCATTCAGTGCCCCTAATGTGGCCTCCTTCAGATCGGCGAAACCAAGAGCAGACGAGGTGAGCATTTGGCCGAACATTTGTTCTCAGTCCACCCAGGCCTGTTGGGTCTCCCAATTGCTAACCATTTTAGTTTTAGAGATGCAGCGCGGAAACAGGCCCTTCGGCCCACCGAGTCAGCAGCGACCCCTGCTCATTAACACTGCCCTACACACACTATGGACAGATTTACACACACACACACACACACACACACACACAAAGCCAATTAACCTACATACCTGTACGTCTTTGGAGTGTGGGAGGAAAACCAAAGAACTCGGAGAAAACCCACGCAGGTCACGTGGAGAGGGTACAAACTCCGTAAAGACAGCACCCGTAGTCGGGATCGAACCCGGCCCTCCGGCGCTGCAAGCTCTGTAAGGCAGCAACTCTACCGCTGCGCCACTGTGCCAGATATTTGAATTTTCTGCATCGCCTTTAGACAATAGACAATAGACAATAGGTGCAGGAGTAGGCCATTCAGCCCTTCGAGCCAGCACCGCCATTCAATGCGATCATGGCTGATCACTCTCAATCAGTACCCCGTTCCTGCCTTCTCCCCATACCCCCTCACTCCGCTATCCTTAAGAGCTCTATCCAGCTCTCTCTTGAAAGCATCCAACGAACTGGCCTCCACTGCCTTCTGAGGCAGAGAATTCCACACCTTCACCACCCTCTGACTGAAAAAGTTCTTCCTCATCTCCGTTCTAAATGGCCTACCCCTTATTCTCAAACTGTGGCCCCTTGTTCTGGACTCCCCCAACATTGGGAACATGTTATCTGCCTCTAATGTGTCCAATCCCCTAATTATCTTATATGTTTCAATAAGATCCCCCCTCATCCTTCTAAATTCCAGTGTATACAAGCCCAATCGCTCCAGCCTTTCAACATACGACAGTCCCGCCATTCCGGGAATTAACCTAGTGAACCTACGCTGCACGCCCTCCATAGCAAGAATATCCTTCCTCAAATTTGGAGACCAAAACTGCACACAGTACTCCAGGTGCGGTCTCACCAGGGCCCGGTACAACTGTAGAAGGACCTCTTTGCTCCTATACTCAACTCCTCTTGTTACGAAGGCCAACATTCCATTGGCTTTCTTCACTGCCTGCTGAACCTGCACGCTTCCTTTCATTGACTGATGCACTAGGACACCCAATGCCTAATGTAAAAATGTCCCACCCAACGTCTTTAATACACAAAATCTAAGCAAACAATATCCAACCATGAGGGCTTGAAGTGTTTTCCAGTTGATTTTGACTTTATATTTCACAGATGCATGAATTTCACTCCATGACTTGTTCTGGGCTGGAGCCATCTTTGAGCTTTCAAGAGTGCTTTGAAGCAAATGGCAAGAGCTAACGCTGGAATGGGTTCACCACTCAGAGCGATACAGGCTGGCTTCACTGTGTGAAAGCGAGCTGAACAGTTACGATTGGACTCGCATGGAAACAGAGTCTACCCATTGCATGGTAATTGATCAGAACAAAAGCTCCCCTGAAATGCCCCACCAACCTACAACCATTGCAGCATTTCCCTGCCAATGTAGGTCGCATGCATTTATCAAATCATATTTCGAGAAGGATTCTGCCTCTTTGACTTTGTGCAAGTGATGATTTCTATTGAACTTTTCAATTTCAATTTCACCGAACATTTTGTGTTTCTAGTTTATGATATTGTTTACAGTGTGCAGTGTTTACATATTCTGTTGTGCTGCTGCAAGTAAGAATTTCATTGTTCTGTCTGGATTACATGACATTAAAACACGCTTGACTCTCTTGACTCTATTGGAAAAGCAGAATTTAATGGGCCAGCGCATGAAGGACCTGCCGCCCTCTCTGTTAATCTCCATGGCAATGTAGTGTACGGGCAGAGAGTGGGTAATACAGATGCGAGAGAGCTGACGGGATATTTACACCCATAATTGGAGAAGAAACTTTAGATTTCTGTTACATGGCTCCACGATCATTCAGTGCGGTTTCAAAATGAATCCTTCAAATAGTGAGCGTCAGTCATTATAAAGAGCTGTGCAGGGCATTCCATTTAAACAAGGGGTTAAAGCGAGGCAGATACAAAGTACTGGGATCATGGCCAGACTCCAAGGGCCCACACTTAAGCCACTGCAGCTGCAAGAAGGATTCACACGATAGGCTTTGTTCATCTGTTGTACAATGCACAAGCCAAGTCCGCATTCACCAAAATAACCCTGCAGTTGGGTCTGATCAGCAGACTCAGTGAAATTCAGAAGCAAACTGGAAACCCGAGAAGCCGACTGCAAGAACGGTGAAACAGAGAATGTGCAACAAAAACACAAAAGCAAGAGTTTGCAAGATTTTCCTTGAAGTCTGGCGGGAGAGCAACCTTCAACCTGAAATGAACTGTGTTCTGTTTCTCCCAATTGCACTAATTCTGTTTCAGCCCTGTGTTTACCGCAGTAATTTAATATCTTGCAGCTGGTACAAAACATATTTTCACACACAATCTGGTCATGCTTCCAAGCACAACACGTGCAAATTCCCACTCAAACAAATGGTGCAAGCCACCATTGTTAAGCTAAACACACAAATTGACACACATACAGCGGTGAATGAAGCCAATTTCACACCAGCCACACCGGCAAATCCAAATTGTTCACTTTTTCTTCATGGTATGAAACTGAAACCAATAGCGGTCACAGAACAAATCGATCAAATGACGAAAACCTCTAATTCAGCTTCTGTTTCACTTCTATAGACCGCAACGAGAAATAACTCACAAGATACAAACAGTGGTCCACATAGAGCCAGAGTCAAACAGCACATGAACAGGCCCTTTGGTCCAACCTATCCATGCCAGCCAAGATGTCCCATCTACACTGCTAGTGTTCAGCCCACATTCATCCAAACCTTTCCCATCCATGTACTTGCCCAAATGTCTTTTAAATGTTGTTAAAGTACCTGTTTCAACGACCTCCTCTGGCAGCTCATTCCATGTACACACTACCCTTGGTGCAAAGAGTTGCCCCTCAGATTCCTATTAAATCTTTCCCCTCTCACTGCAAACCTATGTCCTCTGGTGAAGGAAACAAAACTGCAGATGCTGGTTTAAATCGAAGATAAACACGAAATGCTGGAGGAACTCAGCGGGTCAGGCAGCCTCTCTGGAGAGAAGGAATGGGTGATGTTTCGGGTCGAGACCCTTCTTCAGACTGGAGAAGTCTGAAGAAGGGTCTCGACCCAAAACGTCACCCATTCCTTCTCTCCAGAGATGCTGCCTGAACCGCTGAGTTACTCCAGCATTTTGTGTCTACCTATGTCCTCTGGTTGTTGATTCCCCTGCTCTGGGCACACAAATCTGTGCATTGACCCTACCCAAGTTCATAAGCGATAAGAGCAGAATAAGGCCATTCGGCCCATCAAGTCTACTCCACCATTCAATCATGTCTGATCTTTCTTCCCATCTCAACCTCATTTTGCTGCCTTCTCCCCATAACCCCCGACACCCGTCCAAAATCAAGAATCCATCTCTGCCGTAAAAATATCCATTGACTTGGTCCCCCCAAGCCTTCTGAGGCTATTCTTTGCCTATTCCTCTCATGATCTTAATAGGCTATCCGAATAGCCTCCTGCGCTCCAAGGAATAAGGTCCTAGACTGCTCAACCTCCCCCTAACAACTCGGGCCGTCGAACACCTTTGAAGCTTTTCTCGGGCATCTTTGTGCCGGGGACAGAATGATGCATTAGAGATGGGTTGGCAGTGGGTCTCCTTTCTGATTCAGCTGTGAATTTTCAAGGTCCATTCTATTGTAACTCTCAGAGAACATGTTGACATCGACGCAAGAGAATTCAGCAGCAGGAAAATTGGTCTGTATTACAATAGAGCAAAAAAGCGGCACACAGAGACACGAGAACAGAATATTGGCCAACAACTCTTCGCAATACCTCCTGAATGCTCCACAACGTGAGGTGAGCTTTTCCAGTCAACAAATATCAGGCAGATATGAGGCAGATGTATCTATTCAGATAGATAGATTCTTGATTAGTACAGGTGTCATAGGTTATGGGGAGAAGGCAGGAGAATGGGGTTAGGAGGGAAAGATACATCAGCCATGGTTGAATGGCGGAGTAGACTAGATGGGCCGAATGGCCTATTCTGCTCCCATTCCTCATGTGATGCAAAAGATGCTCAGTAATTAATCAAAAGAAGATCATGGGATTTCCCTTTCAGCCTTGGGGGTTCTCATGGTTTATTCTAAAAGGGAGGCTCAATGAAAGCTTTGTTTACATTTCTGAACAGAGCAAATAAACTGAATGCAAGACATGTTCATATAACAACGACAGCATGGAAACAGGCCTGTCCGGCCCTACCAGTCCACGCCGACCATTCTCCCTGACCTAGTCTCATCTACCTGCACTCAGACCATAACCCTCCAATCCCCTCCTATCCATATACCTATCCAATTTACTCTTAAATAATAAAATCGAGCCAGCCTCCACCACTTCCACCGGAAGCCCATTCCATACAGCCACAACCCTCTGAGTAAAGAAGTTCCCCCTCATGTTACCCCTAAACCTTTGTCCCTCAATTCTGAAGTTATGTCCCCTTGTTGGAATCTTCCCCACTCTCAAAGGGAAAAGCCTACCCACGTCAACTCTGTCCGTCCCTCTCTGTCCGTCCCTCCCACAAGTTGCATAACTGAGAGAGAAACAGTCACATTTAATCATCGATGCAAGAGGCAGAGGCAGGACAGCCTCAAGAGAGACTTTAAAAAAGAAAATGCCGGAAAAAAAACTCAGCAGGTTATACAAGTTATTTAAGAATAAGGGGTAGGCCATTTAGAATGGAGGAGGAAGAAAAACTTTTTCACTCAGAGAGTTGTAAATCTGTGGAATTCTCTGCCTCAGAAGGCAGTGGAGGCCAATTCTCTGGATGCTTTCAAGAGAGAGCTAGTCAAGTCAAGTCAAGTCAATTTTATTTGTATAGCACATTTAAAAACAACCCACGTTGACCAAAGTGCTGTACATCAGTTCAGGTACTAAGAACGAACATTAAATGGCACACAAACATAACAGCACATACATAAACAGTTCACAGCGCCCCCTCAGAGGGCCTCAAATGCTAGGGAGTAGAAATAGGTTTTGAGCCTGGACTTAAAGGAGTCGATGGAGGGGGCAGTTCTGATGGGGAGAGGGATGCTGTTCCACAGTCTAGGAGCTGCAACCGCAAAAGCGCGGTCACCCCTGAGCTTAAGCCTAGACCGCGGGATAGTCAGTAGCCCCAAGTCGGCCGACCTGAGGGACCTGGAGATAGAGTGGTGGGTTAGAAGATTTTTGATATGGGGGGGGGGGGGGCAAGCCCGTTTAGGGCTTTGTATGTGAATAGGAGCTAGATAGAGCTCTTAAGGATAGCAGAGTCAGGGGGTGTGGGGAGAGGGCAGGAACAGGGTACTGATTGAGAATGATCAGCCATGATCACTGTGAATGGCGGTGCTGGCTCGAAGGGCTGAATGGCCTACTCGTGCACCTATTGTCTGTTGTCTATTCAACATCTGAAGAGAGTTGACGAATGTTTCAGGTCAAAGATCCTTCATTGTAAAGAGAGAAAACAGGTTAGTGTCTGTGGAGCAGAAAGGTGGATGAGACAAATGGGTGGAATAGACAATAGACAATAGACAAAGAGTATGTGCAGTACGGTAAAGGAAGATTACCCTTGAATACGCAGTAGAGCCTACGAGGATACACTGGGCGGAGCAGAATATCCAAATGAAGAAGAAAAAGGGAAGCGGAGAGGAAATGGCAGGCACAGACTGTCAGAGTGAGATCCAACATAAATTGGAGGAACAGCACCTCATATTTTGCTTGGGCAGCTGACAACCCAGTGGTATGAATATTGACTTCTCTAACTTCAAGTAACCCTTGCCATCCCTCTCTCTCTCTGTCCCTCCCCCATTCTCGATCTCTGACAAGTTCTACTGTCCTCCTGATTAAATATTACAGTACGACTGCCGGCGACTGTCAAAGTCGTAGCAGATCGTTGAAATTTTCTTTTACCCCACGACAATGCCGAGTCATGCCGATACGAGTCACTTTTTTTTGTGAAACTAGCACCTGGCTAAGAGATTACACCGTCTTCGGAAACATCGCAAAATTCCCACGCTTACCCGACCGTCAAACTGTCACCTCCAATCTACCTGTCAAATGTCCTGACGGTAAATAAATTGGTTAAACAAAACTATCTTCTGGTATCTTCAAATACCTTTTCTTAATTTAATATTACATGCTTCTAAATGCATCTGCGACAACCTAGCAAACCTGGGGACAGCATGCGACAGTGCCCGCAGTAAGCTACGATACCTGGCGACAAGCCAGCTGTCGCCGAGAAATTTCTATCTGGAATTTTTTTCCGCGACGCGCCGAGATCCGCTAAGATTCATTGAAGACTCCTCACGATCATGCCCGCGACACCCCGGCAAACGTTTGGCGACAGCCCAGTCGCCGGCAGTCGCCTTAAAATCTCCTAAGTGGGACAGGCCCTTTAGGCTGTAGCTCAACCGCTGTGTCACCGGGTAGAAGAAGCTTCACTGTGAACAATGAATGTAGCGCACTAGCTTGGAAAAAGCAAAAGTGAATTGCCTCTTCTCCGGAAAGACTGTTTGGGTCCCCCTTTCAAAAAGCCATCTGGCCATTTAGGGAATTATCTCTAGTTATGCAGATTGCCCATGAGCTAATGCACTGCTGAGCAATTATCACTAAAATAATTTTTATGCTCATTAGACACAATGATCTCAATTTTCTAGCCCATTTATTTTGGAGGAGATCAGCCGGATGGCAAGACCGCATCCAGATTCAGATTGGTTTATTGTCAATGTACACGAGGGTGCAATGAAACTTGTCCACATAAATCTCATGGAGTGAACAATAAGTACAACATTAAATGGCAAGCAGCAGAATGAGGCCAACATTGTACTGCGATCTGAAGTAGCGTGTTAAAAAAAAACACGTGCGACAGCAGAATAACGGAATGAGATGGTATGATGAGTAAAAGTACGCGTCAGCACCTCTGTGGAAAAGGGGTAGGAAAGAGCTGCAGATGCTGGATAAATCGAAGATAGACACAAAAAGCTGCAGCAACTCAGCGGGACAGGCAGAATCTCTGGAGAAAAGGAATGGGCGACGCTTCGGGTCGAGACCCTTCTTCAGACTGATGTTGTGGGAGTGGGCGGTACAGAGATAGAATGTAGTCGGAGACGGTAAGACTGGTCGGAGAACTGAGAAGTGGGAGGGATGGGGGGAGAGAGAGAGGGAAAGCAAGAACTACTTGAGGTTAGAGAAGTCAAACTTCATGTCTCTGTGGTGTAAGTTGCCCATGCGAAAGATGAGGTGCTGCTCCTCCAATTTGCGCTGGGCCTCACTCTGACAGTGGAGGAGGCCCAGGACAGAGAGGTCAGCGTGGGAATGGGAGGGGGAGTTAAAGTGTTTGGCAACTGGGGGATCAGGTAGGACTGAGCGGAGATGTTCAGCGAAACGATCGCCGAGCCTGCGCTTGGACTCGCTGATATACAAGAGTCCACACCTGGAAGAGCGGATACAGTAGATGTGATTGAAGGAGGTGCAACTGAACCTCTGCCTCACCTGAAAAGACTGTTGGGGTCCTTGAATGGAGTTGAGGGGGGAGACAGAGATAGAGAAGGGTAATCTCTCCGAGCCAATCAATCTCATGCTCGTCAGCTTCCAATGGAAACAAGTTCATCAATTAAAAATGCAATGCAAAGGAAAATAGAAATTTCTGGTGGACACACCAGACCCAAAATGCTAAGCTTGCCTGCCTCTTATGCTGCTCAACCTATTTAATGCTTCCAAACTTTTTTGTTATTTTATTTTTCTAGCATCAATAAAATTTTGTTTTAATATCTGTACAGAAAATGGAAGAGTTGGAAGTGATTTGATTAAGAAAGCAAGCTAAATATCCCACTTCAAATTCCCAGGGTAGTGAAATGAAAAACAAGGGGTCACGTGTTTAAGGTACGAAGAGCAGGTTTTAATGCAATTATTTTCACTCTGAGGGCAGTAGGTCCGTGGAACATGCTGCCAGGGGGAGGTAGCGGAGGGAGATACTTTTTAAAAACAGTTTTTAAAGAAACTTGGACAGGTAACTGGATAGGAAAGGTTTAGAGGGGGATATGGGCCAAATGCAGGCAAATGGGACAGCATGGATGACCTGGGCAGAAGGGTCTATTTCCGTGTCCAAAGGAACTGTAGATGCTTGAGTACAGGTGACATTTCGGGTCGAGACCCGTCTTCAGACTTTTCTTCAGAAAAGAAGGGTCTCGACCCGAAACGTAAGAAGGGTCTCGACCCCGAGATGTCACCCATTCCTTTTCTCCAGAGATGCTGTCTGACCCGCTGAGTTACTCCAGCATTTTGTATCTATCTTCGGGCCTATTTCCGTGCTGTATGACTACGATTCTAATCCATAATACTGCTCTGTATAAAATGTTGAACCAATTAGCTATTCCATCTTTGAACAATAGACAATAGACAATAGACAATAGGTGCAGGAGTAGGCCATTCAGCCCTTCGAGCCAGCACCGCCATTCAATGCGATCATGGCTGATCACTCTCAATCAGTACCCCGTTCCTGCCTTCTCCCCATACCCCCTTACTCCGCTATCCTTAAGAGCTCTATCCAGCTCTCTCTTGAAAGCATCCAACGAACTGGCCTCCACTGCCTTCTGAGGCAGAGAATTCCACACCTTCACCACCCTCTGACTGAAAAAGTTCTTCCTCATCTCCGTTCTACAATTCATAAAAGATCGGCACAAACTGTGTCAATGGCAATCATAGCCTATTAATCCAGTTTTACTCAGTGATAAGCTTCAGATAAGCAAATTCCAGAACCCATTTGAAATTCAGCTATACAACAACAAATTCAGGTCAAGAACTGAAGAATATCTGCCAGGTTAGTTAATAACATGCTAGAAATTAGTGGGTTTATTCTGGTTGAGAGCTACAATGCCGGGACAGGTAATTTAACAAGCAGGACCAAACTTGTACAAGTACAAACAAAAATAAAATACTTGCATGTCACCTGCCTTAATTATAATTATTTTGTTATGACCACACTAATTATACACTTACGGATGTGACACTCAATTGCTTTGAGATGAAACAACTGCCCTAACTTGCCAAGCTGCATGCCCAAGATCAGTAGGACTGGGGTGCCAATTCATGGATAAACATCTGTAACCCAGAATAACGCTAAAACACAACGCAACATATCCTCTTCCAAGTGAGTTCCGTGAGAGGATCATTCTCTTTGAGGTTGTTTGGCCCATGCCCAATCTCGCCGAGCCAATCACTCTCATGCTCATCAGCCTCCAATGGAAACCAGTCCATCAATTTTTTTTAAAAAATCATATTTCTTCTTTAATACATCCTCGATACCAACAGGATGTTTCCACCAGTGGGAGAGTCTGGGACGAGAGGTCATAGTCTCAGAATAACAGGACATTCTTTTAGGAAGGAGATGAGGAGAAATTTCTTTAGTCAGAGGGTGGTGAATCTGTGGAATTCTTTGCCACAGAAGGCTGTGGAGGCCAAGTCAATGGATATTTTTTTAAGGCAGAGAAAGATAGATTCTTGATTAGTACAGGTGTCAGAGGTTATGGGGAGAAGGCAGGAGAATGGGGTTAGGAGGGAGAGATAGATCAGCCATGATTGAATGGCAAAGTAGACTTGATGGGCCGAATGACCTAATTTTACTCCTACCCCTTATGACCTTATTCCCCATGTCTATTAGCTTGACCACTACTGAAACACTTCTTCATCACTTGGTCAAGATCCTTGAACGCAGCTGCGGCCTCATAGCACCAGAGGCACTGGTTCGATCCTGACCTCGGATGTTGTCTGTGTGGAGTTTGCACGTTCTCCCACGTGACTGCGTGGGTTTCCTCTGGTTTTCTTGCACATTCTAAAGACTTGTGGGTGTACAGGTTAATTGGCCTCTGCAAAATTGTCCCCAGTGTGCAAAGAATGGAATAGGTGGGATAATAGAACTGGTGCCAATCGAAGGTTTCACAAAATGCTAGAGTAACTCAGCAGGTCAGGCAGCATGTCTGGAGAGAAGGAATGGGTGACGTTTCGGGTCGAGACCCTTCTTCAGACATGTCGGGGGGCGGGACAAAGAAAGGATATAGGTGGAGACGGGAAGACAGTGGGAGAACTGGGAAGGGGGGCGGGGAAGAGAGGGACAGAGGAACTAACTGGTGCCAATGGACTTGATGTGCCGAAGGGCCTTTTCCATGCTGTTTCTCTGAACTCCACATCAGGAGTACCTTCACTGAAGGACTGCAGTGCTTCAACGCATCCAAGAGCGGCAATTATGAGGGATCAATAAACGCTGACCTCAGCATTCCGACTCGAGTAAATGATATTAAAAAAGACAAGTGCTAAGCTACATCAATCAGATGCAAAGCAGCAAGTCATTTATTCAAAAAACTGGAGTCACAGAATTTAGAACTCCAACGTGTCCATAAAAATATCACGAGAATGGGAATTTAGCCCATCTAACTATTCTACATTTGCTGCCTTGATGTAACATCCCACAGGGATAAACACTGGTCACATATTTCACATCACCCAACCCTAATCTTCATAAGCAAACCAGTAATTAATTCATCATAGACACAAAAAGCTGCAGTAACTCAGACTGAAGGGTCTCGACCCGAAGCGTCACCTCTTCCTCTTCTCCAGAGATGCTGTGTGACCCGCTGAGTTGCTCCAGCGTTTTGTGTCTATCTTTGGTTTAAACCAGCATCTGCAGTTCCTTCCGACAAACTAATTCATCATCTCACATTCCAACACGATTGCAGCATGACCACAGTTATTGAAGGTGTGGGTACTGTAACCTCAAACAAGCCTCTGCTGTCATTCAATAAGGTGATGTAATCAATAATTCAGTCAAATGAGGTCAGCTATGAACTGATACTTTACTGTCAACAAATGAACATAGGATGGTAAATCTCATGCACAACTTGATTCACGGTAAAGAAAATCATAGGCCTCCTACATTGTCAGAGCAAGGTTAAACGCAAATTGGAGGAACAGCATCTCATATTTTGTTTGGGCAGCTTCAAACCCAGTGGTATGAATATTGACTTCTCAAACTTCATGTAATCCCTGCATTCCCTCTCTCTCCATCCCTCCCCCACCCAAGTCACACCAGCTTCTCGTTCTCACCTATCAAACAGCTGACAATGGTCTGTTTCTTTTCTCATCGTTACTTTTTTTGCATATCTTTCATTCATTTGATCTATATCTCTCCACATCACCTTCTCTCTCCTTTCCCTCTCCCCTGACTCTCAGGGTCCCGACCCGAAACGTCGCCCATTTCTTCTATCCAGAGATGTTGCCTGTCCCGCTGAGTTACTTCAGCATTTTGTTCTTATGATCTTATTTTAAAGTTAGATTGCTTCAATCTTAAGCTCTGCCCCCCCCCCCTCCTCCCCCCACCCCCAACTCTGTAGGCAATCATCTCAGACCAGCCTCCAAACTGCATAGCTTTGCTCCTTGATCCCTGGTCTGCAAATTGACCTCTGACCCCTTCTCCAGGTCTGAACCAGGGCCTGGGTTGAAGAGATGCTGATCATACTGGTTACTGCTCTGAAGATAGACAGAAATTGCTGGAGTAACTCAATGGGGCAGGCAGCATCTCTGGACAGAAGAAATGGATGATGTTTCTGGTCGAGACCCTTATTCAATATCGACCTAAAACATCGCCACCCATTCCTTCTAACCACAGATGCTGCCTGTCCCGCCGAGTTACTCCAGCATTTTGGGTCTATTTTCGGTGTAAACCAGCATCTGCAATTCCTTCCTACACAGTTACTATTCCCACCCCATCAAGTTGCAAGACACAATGCAATCAATAACTTAGCTTGTCTGCATTGAACAGGCCACTCCAACAATAACAGATATTGAAGATTGGAATAATCCAATGCTAGTTGATGCAATCTGAACAATTGTCTTTCTAAATTATAATCCATTTCTTCCAATGTCGCTGCACTGCAAAATTCACCCTTTGTTTGGTAAAGCATTGAATTACTGATCAAGAAATATTCGCCCTAAATGTGTTTAAATGTTTCATAAGAACTCCCACTAATAAAAGCATCCACCCATTATTCTCAAGCTAACCCGCCTCAACAGATCTAATTTTTCCTCACAACCCCCTCAATGGGTCTATCTCATTCCATTCAAGCATTTTAATTTCCACCAATCCAAGATTACACTTTGGCAGAAATAAACCAACTTCTCCCCATGAAATCTCACACAAAAAGCAACATTGTCGTGAATCAAGTTCAATGGTGCATTATTTGTCACTGTTGTCGGGTAAACAATAGTGAGGGCTAATAATTCGTAAATATGGACGTGGATTGTGCTTATGTGGTGACAGGGAGCCGCGGACAAAGACCTAACAAGAATTTCATTGATGATGCCTACTGCACCCATCATTGAAACAGAATTATTTTTGATTTTTTTTTTGTGTTGGTTGTGATTGTGTGTGAAATTGTTTATTTTTATTGCTCTATTGCTGGACTGTGGGCGACCTTTCATTTCACTGCACATTTTGCAGGTGTATGTGACAAATAAACTTGACTTGACTGCTAATGAATTTAGACTTGCAAATAATCATCTCATTCTGTTTGTCAGCTAATTAAGTCTTTCAGAGTTCCATTCTATAATTAAGACCTTGTTTTATTGTTAATCAAGTCCAGACCTCCCAACATTTGATTTTACGAATTCATAATTCTGATGTCCAAAATTCAGAATTTTACATCAAAATTCATAATATGGCATGCAATGCAACTTTTCAGCAAAAAAAAAGTATGCATGCCAAATGCACATACGTGTTGCGCTACATTCATGTGTGAAAAATGACAATTATTTCCAACAGTCTGCAGTTCTTGGACTACATATACAATGTCAGGCCTATCATGAGTATCTTCTGCTATTTATTGAACAGAGATACTTTTTGCAACACAAAGAAAAAACTTTTTTTGTTTTTTCTATTTTGCTTTTTCCTTACACATCCCAATACTCTTGGTATTGAATAAAAGAACAATGGTCATAAAATGTATGACTAAGTTATGAACAAAGAGTTGATGTATGCGACTCGACTAAGCATACGGAAGTACTTGTTGAAGTAAATTTGCACATTAATTGGTAATCAGCCCCAAAAGATGGTAATTGGCTTTTCTGCTGTGTTTTATAATTTAACCATGTCTTAATTAATTAATATAGTTATATAATCTTGCATTTAAAGTTAATATTTACTCATTACAGTTCCACCACTGATTTTCTGGCACTCTTGGTTCCAGAGCTTTGCTGGTTTATCCAGCTGGCCAAGGAAGTCGCTATGAGGATAGAGGTGCTGGCTCCAGCTGAGCTGGAGTTCCAGAGCCCCGGCCGCAGGTTGCAAATTCAACCCACTGATTGGCCATGGAAGTCCCAATGAGGTCGAGATTGGCTGCTTTGCCCAGCCTATGTGCCACATTTTCGGGGAGACTTCCAGGGCGGGGGGGGATTTATCGCAGAACCCCTTGCGACCTCTAGCGGCCGCCTTGCCCAGCCTAGGTGACACATTTTCGGGGAGACTTCCAAGGCGGGGGGGTTTCGCGCGGAACCCCTAGCGACCTCTAGTGGCCGAATTGACAAATTGCAATTACCGACTGTATTGCGGAAAAATGTGAAGCGAAATCGGAATGGCGGAAATAAAATAAGAAAGCGGAACTTTCCACCAAATTCGGACGGGTTGGAGGGGTGCAAGCCTCTGAGCAAGACCTCATTTTTATTGTTAGTCAAGTTTCTGTAATTAAGACCTCGATTTACTGTTAATCAAGTTTATGAGGAATCTTGTCATCTGAGAAAATAAAAAATGCACCGAAGTCACACTCGACATAACAGCTTTGACTGGTCTCCTGGTGCACACTAGTTTAATAAATCGCCTGTTAATTCAGACACCAATTCCGCCTGGCCTCTCTATTTCGCTCCTACAGTCACAAATGCAACTACACAGTGAAAATTCATCTTACATATATTACACATGCAGGCACTGCCATTTTTGGCGTCATTATTCAAAGTCCAAAGTCCTTTTGACTTTTCACAAGTTTACTCGGAGAATGCTGAAACACTGTGGAAACCAAAATAACCTCTGGAAAACCCTTTGAAAACAGGCTCTTTGATAATTACAGCCGCCTGACTCCAGAAATTCACCTGCAAAAGGTTCTGATGCAAGAGTTCCTTTTCAGTCAAGAAGACAAAGTATTTGATTTTGAAAATCACACGTAATGGTCTAAACATTTCATCACAACGTTAGGTTTATTTAGGCATTATTTAACCGTTGCTTCAGGTTGATAATAATAATAAAATGAAGGGTGGAAAAAGTGATTAGATAATGATGCATGATAACTAAATCATTTTGCACAAAGAAATGGCGGGGTATTCTGATTGCTGAAGTCATCTGCAGAAAGATCCTAATCCACAAACATCGTCTGCCTGATCCAGAGGTCCTACTGCAATTTGTTTGTTACCGATAGCCGGAACTGCTTATGTACCCCACGTGGCCTGAAAGCTTTCGTCCCTGGAACTGTTCATGTCAACCAACCTTCTCTGCATTCTCTCTGGCACCTTCACATTCCTTTGTAAACGAGGTGACCAGAAATAGACACAATACACTACATGCGCCCACCTGACTTTTATATTTAAAAGGGGTTCAGAAGAGAAATTTCCCTGCCTTTGAACTCCAAACCTGACATAGAAAATGGGTGCAGGAGGAGGCCATTCGGCCCCCCGAGCCAGCACTGCCAAACCATTATTTGTAAATCTCAGAATCCCACAGACAAAGAAACATTCAAATAAAAGTTATACTTAAATAAATTACAGGCATTTGCTTCTTAAACAGCTATCATTTTAATGCCTACTTTTCAGAGAAAGTGCTTTGAATTTTCAATGTACTGAGTGTAGATAGGCACTTTACTTCACACATACACACACCTTACTTTCCTTGATAGAAGTGTGCTTGCACACACATCAAGCCAGAAGGCAAAAGCTCCCCAACGTTTGTTCAACAGCATTGCATGACTCTTTTTCTCTCATCATTGCAAGGTACTTTTCACAATAATACATGTTCCATAAGATGTTTTCATCATACACAGGTGCAAAGTCAATTTTCTGCACCAGATTCTTCATTTCTGGAGGGAAGGAATGGATGATGTTTCGGGTCAAGACCCTTCTTCCCTTCTTCAGACTGAGAGTCAGGGGAGATGGAAACTGGACTCCCAACTCTCAGTCTGAAGAAGAGTCTCGACCTGAAACGTCACCCATTCCTGCTCTCCAGAAATGCTGTCTGTCCCGCTGGGTTACACCAGCATTTTGCGTCTGTATTTGGTGTAAACCAGCATCTGCAGTTCCTTCCTACACAAACACTTGTTGGACTTCATTGCGAAGAAACATAGAAAATTATGTGCAGGAGTAGGCCATTTGGTCCTTCGATCCAGCACCGCCATTCAATATAATCATGGCTGATCATCCAAAATCAGTACCCCATTCCTGCTTCCTCCCCCATATCCCTTGATTCCGTTAGCCCTAAGAGCTATATCTAACTCTCGCCTGACCCGCTGAGTTACTTCAGCATTTTGAGATACCTGAATACATCCTGTGAATTGGCCTCCACTACCTTCTGTGACAGAGAATTCCACTCTGGGTGGAAAAGTTTCTCCTCATCTCAGTACGAAACGGCCTACCCATTATTCTTAAACTGTGACCCCTGGTTCTGGACTCCCCCAAGGAAATCATACTCAATGTACCAGTTCCACGCTCATTTCTGCGCTGTGCCAACTTTGCACCAAATACATCAATGCAGAGAGGTCATAAGGAATGAGAGTAGAATTAGACCATTCGGCACATCAAGTCCACTCCGCCATTCAATCATGGCTGATCTTTCTCTCCCTCCTAACCCCATTCTCCTGCCTTCTCCCCATAACCCCTGACAACTGTGGAGGTTCTGAAACTGTCCTCAGTTTCAAAGGTGGATGAATGAAGAAAATATCACAAGTGCCCTCATATCCTGTAATCCACAATGGACTATTGACTATTGACTATTGAATGTATATATTTAGTAATTGATGAAAACAAGTGGGCATCACTGCAGCTAATCATGAAAAAGAAATGTGGGTGGCAAGGCAGCATAGTTGCTGCCTTACAGCGACAGAAACCCAGGTTCAATCCTGACGACGGGTACTATCTGTACGGAGTTTGTATGTTCTCCCAGCGACCTGCATGGGTTTTCTCCGGTTTTCTCTCGCACTTCAAAGACATGCAGGGTTGAAGGTTAATTGGCTTGGCATAAATGTAATTGTGTTGAGATGCGGGGATCGCTGGTCGGCGTCAAAGATACTAGAGGAGCAAGATGAATCACTCCATCGAAATCGCCTCTACTGAAGTGTGGTAGGCAAACGAGCGTAACGTCTGCCATTTTAGTAAGCAAAACCCTCCGTTCGCTTTGCCTCTCGCAGTGTAATCAGTGTTTTGGGGGAACAGTATTTGTGAATGCAGAATATATCCCATAAGAATGCATAATATATCTCATCTATCAATTCACAGATTTTTGTTATTTTTCTTTTTATAATAATAATAATATTAATATATTCCTTTATTCGTCCCACACCGGGGATTTTTTTAAATGTTTCTGCAAGTTTCTGCCTACTAAAATGGCGCCATAACAAACTACGGTTTTTAGGGTCGAGTGGTCTATCTTGCTCTGCTCTATTATCTTTAGTCGGCGTGGACTCAGTGGGACCAAAGGCCTGTTTCCACGCTGTAACTCTAAACTATACATAAAGCCCAACTTATCATCAGCAAAATATGAGTGACTATGAAACCACACTCAAAGACCAATCAGGCCAAATCAGCAGATCCATCCAACTGTTCTCTTCAGTTCCATTCAAAAGCAGCCTCAGGAACGTCAATATCAGAATTTAATTGCTTCTTTGATGCAATCAAGCCTTTCAATCAAAGATTTTCATTGCATTGAGATTACACCAAAGAATAAAGTGGGTGGAGTTGGAATCTTATTTCAAAATTGAACAAACTATTGAATGAAGCAAATTGCATAGCTTACTTGTGCTGGCCTGCCTGGACACCCGTTCTTTTAAAAACAATTTTAGACCAATTCACAAACAAGAGAAACCTATATTCTCTGCTATCAACTAAATCATCTTTCTACACTGGGGTAAGTAGGTCTAAAATTTCTGTTTGCAAATCACTTCAAGATGCTGCACATGAAAAGACACTGCAATTCAAAGCCATGGCAATAACTGTCAAAAATAATAACAGATGCTTCATTTATGAGCATCCTTCAAGAAACATTCCAAAGAGACATGTCGCAAAAACACATCCATCACCAAGATCTTGAAGATATCCAATAAAGGACATTTCCCTCTATGTTTCTAAAGAAATTCAAGAAAATCCATTTGCTAGTTCTGGCAAAGGAACAGTATATCCACAAACTCCAATGTGGTTTGGCCAGATATGGAAATGCATGGAAGACACAAAAAGCTGGAGTATCTCAGCGGGCCAGACAGCACATGTAGGAAGGAACTGCAGATGCTGGTTTAAACTGAAGATAGACACAAAAAGCCCGAGTAACTCAGCGGATCAGACAGCATCTCTGGAGAAAAGGAATAGATGACATTTTGGGTCGAGATCCTTCTTTAGACGGAGAGTCCGGGGAAAGGGAAACAAGAGATATATGCGTTGATGTAGAGAGATATAGAACAAATGAATGAAAGATATGCAAAAAAGTGATGATGATAAAGGAAACAGGCCATTGTTAGCTGTGGGCTAGGTGAAAACGAGTTACAAACAATGAGACTCAAGAAGACGACTGAAGCTGGTACGACTTGGGTGGGGAGGGATGGAGAGAGAGGGGATGCAGGGGTTACTTGAAATGCATGGCTCGGTCAGTTGTGAAGCATCACTGTTTGTGTCCCCTGCACTTGAAACCAGACATGAACAGTGAGGTTGGTGAAGGTTTTGCTGGGGACAGGGACACGAAAGGCTTAGGTGGCCGGTGACACGGTGGCCGAGCACTTGAAAAGATAAACAGCTCCAGAGCTTTTTTGTGACAATACAGAATTTGTTTGGTAATTGCGAGTTGAAAAGCAACTTAAAACGGCACTTTCTCCCCAGATGCAGATCCAAAAGAATGCGCAGTGACAAGAAGGTAAGATTAGGCAGGGAGTGAAATCTGCAAGAGTTTGTCAGAACGATGATCCCACCAATGGGAACATTGGTGGCCAAGCTGGCCATCCGCGACTCACGGCGCCAGGCGGAAGAGGGGTCTGCCCGAGCCAGCTGCCTACCCCTGTTCCGGGGTTACATCCACGCCCGGGTGGTGTTGGAGAGGGACTACGCGCTGTCCACGGGCACCCTGGAGGATTTCCGGGACCGCTGGGCACCGCGGGGGATTGGATGTATCCTGGATGGGGATTGTAATATAATTGTATAATAGTTTCAATTGGTATATTTGTTTGTATAGTATTCTGGTGGTGGGTTTATTCACAAAATGCTGGAGTAACTCAGCAGGTCAGGCAGCATCTCGGGAGAGAAGGAATGGGTGATGTTTCGGGTCGAGACCCTTCTTCAGTCTGACCGAACGTCACCCATTCCTTCTCTCCCGAGATGCTGCCTGACCTGCTGAGTTACTCCAGCATTTTGTGAATAAATCGATTTGTACCAGCATCTGCAGTTATTTTCTTATTCTGGTGGTGGGTTCTGTTTTGGTTTTATTGTATTGTATATATTATTTTAATATTTTAATATTTGAATAAATATTTTTGATTAAAAAAATTTAAAAATGGGAACAATGATAGAACCAGAAGCTGCAGTCATTGTGAATTTACGTACGGATTTCACAGACTTGAACGAAATATTGAGCTTAATTTTTTATGCTTCATCTGTTTTTATATGCCTCAAACGTGTCGACCCTCAAACTATCAGCACAGTGGACCCACCAAGGTTGTCGGCATTTCACTGTCCTCTGAAATTGACACGGGGCATGGACAATAAATGTTTTGCTCCTGAGCTTTCCGCGTGAATAAATATTCAAAACTATCAGCATAATATCCCTTTCCCCTTGTCCATCCCATTTGGTTCCAACACTCCCCAAGACTGTGAGTTCCACATGCTCACGATGTTCTGAGTAATGCAAGCTCTTCTGAATTGCCGATTGTATTTCAAGATGAACAGCTTACAATGAAAGGCTTTCATTTTGCACCTCTGTTCAAGTGGACCTGGCTTCCCTGTGCCTAAAGACGTCCATTAAAATCATCTCTCAGCCCTCTTTTTATAGACAATAGACAATAGGTGCAGGAGTAGGCCATTCGGCCCTTCGAGCCAGCACCGCAATTCAATGTGATCATGGCTGATCAGATTTGACAGATGATGCCCGGGCTGTTCAGCTTTTTCTGTTACACCATCGATATCATAAATTCCATCCCGTGTCTCCAAACCCTATGTATAATATGGCAGTCAGAACTGTACATAATACTCAAGTTACTCAACTAAATAATACTCCAATTACAGTCCAACTAAAGTTCAAGGGAGACTTGGGGCAGCCCAATCGTGACAATATACATAAATCCTTGTGCCTGGTTTAATTTATTTTTGTTATCGGCTCATTGACCTCATTCTCAATTCTTTGTGATCGCCGTGTCCAAACCCCTCTCCTTCATTAGGTTCTTTTCCAAATGATAAATAAACCTCCTTGATTCTCCTGTATAAATGCAACAGCTCACATTTTCCTATTTTTACAGATTTACAGCAAAGTACATTGCGGAAAGGGGCCCTTTCTGCTCATCTTGTCCGTGCTGACCTCGAGAGTACCAACACTGATTCCACGGCCACATTCAGCCCTTATCCCTGTAAGCCCATCCTACCTGCCCAAACACCACTGAAACATTGTAATTATATCCACCTTCACCATTTCGCCTTGCAGATCGCTCCAGATATTTACCATCCTGCTAAAAACATACCCCCAGCTCTCCCAAACTTAACCATGACTTATACATTCACATCCAAGTCATATATATTTTATATACATATACATATATATATATATATACATATATACATATACATGCATATAAACATTATATATATATATATATACACACACAAACACATATCATATACATACAGGCATAGACACACACACACACACATCTGAAGAAGGGTCTCGACCCGAAACGTCACCCATTCCTTCTCTCCTGAGATGCTGCCTGACCTGCTGAGTTACTCCAGCATTTTGTGAGTATATACATATATACACACATACACAAACTAAAAAAACTAACCTCAAAGGTCCCAGCACCCATCCTTGTGGTCTATCACTTGTTAGATGATTTCCAGGCAGAAAACAACCATCCACCACTACCCTCTGCTTCTCATCACCAAACCAGTGTTCAATTCTTTTGCCAATAATTCATCTGCCCTGCCAGTATTATTTAATGTCTTGTTGTAATTTATGACAATTCTCCCCATATTTGACTAACCCTACCGATTTGGCATTATCTGCGATGCGCGTTTGATTCCCAAATTGAAATCATTAACTAGGGCTGCAAATATCAGTGCCACAGAGCTAATATTTGTGAGTTCGCACTTTGCCCCTTTTCATCATTGTGTCTTGGTGCAGCTGTGTGCCTTGCAGCTCAGCATCGATGCACCACTTGACCCTGTGTTGAAAGGTTCATTAGTCTATCGAGAAGCACCTAACCAAATACCAGAGAAGTTGAACGGAGAGGCAGCATTAGATTTGGGAAGAACTGCAGACTTCCCAACATTTGATTTTACAAAATCATAACTTTGATGTCCAAAATTCAGAATTTTACATCAAAATTCATAATATGGCGCATAATGCAACTTTTCAGCAAAATAAAAGTATGCACGCCAAATGCGCATACGCGTCGTCTACATTCATGTGTGAAAAACGACTATTATTTCCAACAGTCTGTAGTTCTTGGACTACATGTACAATGTCAGGTCGATCATGAGTATATTCTGCTATTTATAGAAAGGTTATTGAACAGAGATACTTTTTGCAACACAAAGAAAAATTTGTTTTGTTTTGTTTTTTTCTATTTTGCTTTTTCCTTACACATCCCAATTCTCTTGGTATTGAATAAAAGAACAATGGTCAAAAATGTATGACTAAGGTATGAACAAAGAGTTGATATATGCGATTCGACTAAGCGTACGGAAGTACTTGTTGAAGTAAATTTGCGCATTAATTGATAATCAGCCCAAAAGGGTGGTAATTGGTTTCTCTGCTGTGTTTTATATTTTAACCCCGTCTTAATTAATGAATATAGTTATATAATCTTGCACTTACATTTATTATTTACTCATTGCAGTTCCACCACTGATTTTCTGGCACTTTTGGTTCCAGAGCTTTGCTGGTTTATCCAGCCGGCCAAGGAAGTCGGCTATGGGGATAGAGGTGCTGGCTCCAGCTGGGCTGGAGTTCCAGAGCCCCGGCCGCAGGTTGCAAATTCAACCCACCGATTGGCCATGGAAGTCCCGATGATGTCGAGATTGGCTGCCTTGCCCAGCCTGGGTGCCACATTTTCGGAGAGACTTCCAGGGCGGGGGGGGGGATTTCTTGCTGAACCCCTAGTGGCCGAATTGACAAATTGCAATTACCGACTGTTTTGCGGAAAAAACGGAGACGAAATCGGAATGGTGGAAATGAAATAAGAAAGCGGAAACCTTCCGCCAAATTCGGACAGGTTGGGAGGGGTGGAACTGGCTCATTGAGTTAATGTGGCAACTGAAAGACATCAAGGACAACCTGTCCCTAAATACCTCCAAGACCAAGGAGCTGATCATCAACTTCTGTAAGTCACACAACAGGGAATACACCCCGATCCTTATCAATGGGGTCAGTGTGGAGAGAGTGTCTAGCTTCAAGTTTCTGGGCACTCACATTTCGGAGGACCTAACATGGTCCAATAACACTGCTGCGCTGGTCAAGAAGGCGCAGCAACGATTGTTCTACCTAAGAACACTGATCTTTCCCAACGCTGGACTACCCCAAGAACGCTGGTCTACCCCAACAGCTGCTGATGACCTTCTACCGCTGCACCATAGAGAGCATCCTAACACATGGCATCCCTGTGTGGTACCTCAGCTGCACGGAGGCAGAGAGGAAAGCTCTTCAGCAGGTAGTCCATAGAGCTCAGAAGACTATCAGAACACAGCTACCAGCCTTGGAGGGCATCTACAACACACGATGCCTCAGAAAAGCCACCAGCATCCACAAAGTCTCTTCACACCCCTGCAATAGTCTGTTCAAACTTCTACCATCGGGCAGATGCTACAAGGCCTTCTACGCCCGCACCTCCAGACTCAGGAACAGCTTCATCCTCAGGGCCATAGCTGCCATGAACCGGTCCTGCTGAGCCGGATGGTCACATCGCACAGTGAACCGGCACAGATCTACTTGCACTTTATTCTGTTTTAGAACTGTTTCTAATTTGTTTCATTGGGTTGTTTAAATTAATACTGATTAGCTAATTAATTTATTGCATCGTATGGGAGGCGCATTCCCAATCTCGTTGTACCCCTGTACAATGACAATAAAGATATATTGTATTGTATTGTGTCATAGCACATAATGGGAGGTAGACATAAAAGGAATGGTCCTTGAAGTACAGGAAAGGCAGGCAATCACAACAAACATTTTCAAAGAGGAGGTTGAAGGCGACATGGTTAACATTTAGCTTGGCGTTATTCGGAACTTTTCAGAGGTAATTATTGATTTAGTGTTCTTTTAAAGATATAATCAACCCCACTCCGTCTAAGGCTCAAATTGCAACCTTTCACAAACTGTCCACAATGCAATAGGACTCAGCCATATCGCTCGAGCTCAAAATCTACTCTTCTGCATCGAAATAGACAATAGACAATATGTGCAGGGGGAGGACATTTGGCCCTTCGAGCCAGCACCGCCATTCAATGTGATCATGGCTGATCATTCTCAATCAGTACCCCGTTCCTCCCTTCTCCCCATACCCTCTGACTCCGCTATCCTTAAGAGCTCTATCTAGCTCTCTCTTGAATGCATTCAGAGAATTGGCCTCCACTGCCTTCTGAGGCAGAGAATTCCACAGATCCACAACTCTCTGACTGAAAAAGTTTTTCCTCATCTCAGTTCTAAATGGCCTACCCCTTATTCTTAAACTGTGGCCCCTAGTTCTGGACTCCCCCAACATTGGGAACATATTTCCTGCCTCTAACGTGTCCAACCCCTTAATCATCTTAATAATTTGAAATCACAATTAACATTGCAAAACTGGGTGCTTCAAACATTGCGAATAATAGTGGTACCAACACATTACATATTCCTTGCGTTTAAAAGAAATCCAGGATAGAAATAGCAATTGATTGCTTGAAAATTGCCAAACAACTAGAGAGCGTTGTTACTGCAATTGTAACAATTATGCGAATGACTGACAAGTTTGATTTTATTACATAGCACTCCCGAAACACGATTTTTAAAAATTCAAGTAATTCCACGTAACGATCAATCTTACTGACACTATCGTGAGCAATCAACTGTTTTCTTGAGTCAAGATGGAAGATTTGAAAACTCACTTTCATGCAATACCACAGATCACGCAATGTTCCGTTCAGCCGTCTGCAATGAGCACCCGCTAATTAGATAGCAAATTCCAAAAATAAATCACCATCAATCCTGGAAGCAACCCTCTGGGAGAGGTATGAAGCACTTGTTGTTTGTTACCACTAGATGTCTCATTTCTACAGCTGTTTCAGCTGTGTGTCGATGCAGGTTGCAAGCCTTAAATATTAACCCAACCTGGCTCTCTCCACCAACAAGGAGTACACACCTTCCTAAAAACGTTTCCACTTTCAGACACTATCTTCCTTTAGAAACAGAGAAAATGAGTGCAGGAGTCGGCCCTTCGAGCCAGCACCGCCATTCAATATGATCATGGCTGATCATCCAAATTCAGTACCCCGTTCCTGCTTTTTCTCCCCATATCGCTTGATTCTGTTTGCCGTAAGAGCTATATCTAACTCTCTCTTGAAAACACCCAGTGAATTGGCCTCTACTGCCTTCTGTGGCAGAGAATCCCACAGATTCACAACTCTCTGGGTGAGGAACTTTTCCACATCTCCGTCCTAAATGGCCTACCCCTTATTCTTAAACTGTGACCCCTGGTTCTGGACTCCCCCAACATCGGAAACATTTTTCCTGCATCTAGCCTGTCCAATCCCTGAAGAATTCTATGTGTTTCTATAAGATCTCCTCCCATCCTTCTACATTCCAGTGAATACAAGCCCTTTACACTATTTATCTTAGCAACTCAATGGATACTGTGAGAAGAATTCCTCTTAATGTGTTGGATGTAGTTAAGAGTGCGTAAAATGGATTGGAAGTCAATTGCACTGAAGTATTGTCTGTTCACCCAATGTACCCAAAATAAATGTTTGCAGATTAACTACTCCACTCCAGGAATACAAAGCAAGCTACACTTTAAGATGAAGCTGACTGCTGAGCATAAACCAGGTCCAAGGACCTGTTATCTTCCTGATCCGGCTCGCCATGTTAAAAGATGAGCTCATCTTTCCATATGGTTCTGCTTTGCAACGATTCCAGTTTTTCCATACTAAACAAAGTAACCTCAGGCTTTTAGAATGTTCCGCAACAGGGATGCGGCCCAAAACCTTCAACATGCTCCACAGTGATAAAGTACGAATGAAAAGCAGAGTGTCGCCTTGTTACTCACTCGGTCCTTATCATCGGCGACGTCAGAGAGGATGTCATCGAGGTCCAAAATGCCCCCATCACTGTGCTCCAAGCGATGAACTTGTACCCAGTAACTTGGATCCTAATCGGGATGGAAAGAGAAATTTTAGTGGCAGCAATGAACTGAATGAAATTGCAATCGCTGCTCAGTGTCCTCAAATTCTGTTGACCATAAAATGATGAGATTCATGCAACATGAGACACTCAATTTAAGAGGGAACATTTATCAGAAATCTCTCCATGTCAGCAGCAGGAAAACAACCCTTACTAGGTTTTGGTTGTCTTTGAGGTGAGATCAATTGCATTTCTTCAAGATGAAGAGCTTTGTTGACTTCTTAAAAGGTATAACTCAGACAAATATAAACATATCTCTCTACTCAGGATGAAACCACTCGCACGCAACGATCAAATGGAGTTGGAAAAGACCAAAGTTAGCAAGCATGTGTAGGAAGGAACTGCAGATGCTGGTTTACACCGAAGACAGACACAAAATGCCGGAGTAACTCAGTGGGACAGGCAGCATCTCTGGAGAGAAGGAATGGGTCTGAAGAAGAGTCTCGGCCCGAAACGTCATCCATTCCTTCTCTCCAGTGATGCTGCCTGTCGCGCTGAGTTACTTCAGCATTTTGTGTCTATCTTCAAAGTTAACAAGTATTTAGCATCAACAGGTAAAATGCAACGTACCGATTCCAAAATTCATAAACTGAAAAGAGGCAAAGATATAAAAAGGATCCTGAAAACCTCCTCCAAACAGCATTTTGAGAATGAACAGATTCATGGATTTCAGATGTCCATGGGGAAAGGAGGGCCAACTATGAATTAATGTTCCTTTTTACAATCAGTCTGAAGAAGGGTCTCAACCCAAAACCTCAACTGTCTATATTCTCCAGGGATGTCTCCTGGCCCGCTGAGTTGCTCCAGCATTTTGTCTCATTTTGTGTATTAACCAGCGTCTGCAGTTGTCCATTTTTCCTTTTCAAACTGGTGCCAATTTTATTCCTTGTGGATGCGACTAAATGCAGGAGGCAGTTTAACGCCACACTGCAGGACCAAGTGGTGCCACGATAAGCCGACTTAAATGGACTCGTATGTTCATTTGAGACAAATATTAAACATTGGGGAAAAATATATTCAGAGAGCACAAAATAGAGTTACAATAAAGTGTTTTTGAACCGTTTGCCCGTCAGCAGGTTACACAATACTGTGCCTAAAGAAGGAATTTTAAAATGCAGAGAACTTTGTGGTATCTGTTAAGTTCCAGACAAAAAAAATCACCAACCCCTCAATCTGGTTGTAGCTCAGCTCGGTGTACGAGAAGGAACTGCAAATAGACACAAAATGCTGGAGTAACTCAGTGGGACAGGCAGCATCTCTGGAGAGAAGGAATGGGTGACTTTTCGGGTCAAGACTTCTTCAGACTTTTTTTTTAAAACGGAGGTCTTTAATAGACAATAGACAATAGGTGCAGGAGGAGGCCATTCGGCCCCTCGAGCCAACACCGCCATTCAATGTGATCATGGCTGACCTTCCTGGTGGGAGATGGAGGTGTGGAGTGACTGAACATCCACAGCAAAGATAAGGGAGTGGGGGCCTAGAAAACAGAAGTCATTGAAGAGCCAAAGAACGTGTGAGCTGTCGTGGACATAGGTATGGAGGGACTGGACCAATGGGGATAGGATGGAGTCGAGGTATGTAGAAAGTATTTCAGTGGGACAGGAAGAAGCACAAACAATGGTCTGCCAGGGCTGTTCTGTATGAGGATTTTGGGGTGTTGGTTTACATCGAAGATAGACCCAAAATGCTGGAGTAACTCAGCGGGACAGGCAGCTGCTCTGGATAGAAGGGATGGGTGATGTTTTGGGTCGAGACGGAGACCCGAGACAGCTTTGAAGTGAAATCAAAATTGAGGGTAATGACACACAGTTTGTGTACTCAGGCCACTGATGTCTGTTCTCCAGCTTTGGGATCTATGACCCAGCCAGTCAAAGAAATCAAGGAGTCACAAGAATAAAATCAATCGTTCACCCGCCTTGTCAGGCTGGGTCATTCAACTGATGTGCTGAGGGACTTACAGCTACATGATTAGTCAGGCCAGCATCAGTACTGGAGACTGGAATTCATCCACAAGGAAATCATTGACAGGTTATACTTTACAAAAAAAAGGGGGGAGAGAGGGTGGGAGAGAGAGAAGGGGAGGGAGAGGGGAGGGAGAGGGGAGGGAGAGGGGAGAGGAGGGGGGAGGAGGGGGGTAGGAGGAGGGGGGAGGAAGGGGAGGGGATGAGAGGAGAGGGGAGCAGAGAGAGCAGTTTAATCAGCAACTGCTTCACTCATGCAGCAAATATGACAAGGATTTCAGGCATTTACGTGTCTGCTGTATCGTCTGGTCTATCTTCCACATGCATCTCATCTGGAAGCAGCAGAAAAACACTTCCATCCCTTCCTTTCCACCTATTCACCCTGATTAAATTGCGCTTATGCTTTTGTAAATAAAAATCATGTTGAGCTTACAAAAGCTACCTCCCTGAAAATAGTCTCCGGTGGGTTTATACAGAGGGAGCCAGGCCATACACAGCCCATGCATCACGAGAGTATCAGATTCTGAAGCCAGAACAATTTTTCTCCTAACATAAAGAAACAGAATATTCACCAGTCATTTCTGTCTAACAGTCAGGGATCTTTTACTTTGATTCCGTATCAATAACAGTTAAGGAATACACAGTAAACTGATGACAATTTACCTTTGTCTTTACTTATATTTATAATGAATGCTCTCTTGCTATCTATCCACTTTGCTGCTGTAACACTGTAAATTTCCCCGGTGTGGGACGAATAAAGGAATATATTATTATTATATTATTATTATTATTTCAAGAGTCCCGCGTTTATCTTATAAAATAAAAGTTAAAGAAATATACAGGTTTGCATTCAAAATGTGAAAACTATAAATAATATAGGGCGGTACGGTAGCGCAGCGGTAGAGTTGCTGCTTTACAGCGAATGCAGCGCCGGAGACTCAGGTTCGATCCTGACTACGGGTGCTGCACTGTAAGGAGTTTGTACGTTCTCCTCGTGACCTGCGTGGGTTTTCTCCGAGATTTTCGGTTTCCTCCCACACTCCAAAGACGTACAGGTATGTAGGTTAATTGACTGGGTAAATGTACAAATTGTCCCTAGTGTGTGTAGGATAGTGTTAGTGTGCGGGGATCACTGGGCGGTGCGGACTTGGTGGGCCGAAAAGGCCTGTTTCCGCACTGTATCTGAAATATGAAAATAATATGAAAATATGAAAATATAAGAAAGCATGTAATAATGTTCACTGCTACCGGCTTTTTTTTAAAAATTCTGCGAGGCATTATATTTTTCTTTGTGTCTGAACAACAACATTTGTAAAATACAATGGTGATGGTCAATGTTCAATGGGCAGAGGTTGTTCATGACCAAACAGTCACAGGCCTCCAGGAACCAGTGCCAGTTCATGATCACAGCAAAACAGGCAAGACTGCATTTATTCCTGACCTCGACCAATTAACTGAAAAAACTTTTTCAGTCAGAGAGTTGTGAATCTGTGGAATTCTCTGCCTCAGAAGGCAGTGGAGGCCAATTCTCTGAATGCATTCGAGAGAGAGCTAGATAGAGCTCTTAAGGATAACTGAACAGTTCCAGAGATCATTGTAAACCCTTTAAGCATCAAACAAGGCAAACCTTACTGCAAGGTTGTCCCCCGGGATTGACAATGATTCTCTTTCCTTTTGGTCTCAGGTAGCTGCGGAGGCTAATGGGGGGGCTTCGAATTCTTCTTCACAGCGGCCCAGAGTGCTTGACTGAACAGGGAGGTAGTCCGCACATAAAAAGAGGATCCCCTCCTGCCACTTCTACAAGGCTTCTGACTGATCCTGATCCACACAGCCTAGACGTTAGTTAGTGGTGGTTCTCCACTGAGTGCCCACGAGCCAGCATTTCCTTGGAGACACTTGATGAGGAAAAACTTTTTCAGTCAGGGAGTTGTGAATCTGTGGAATTATCTGCCTCAGAAGGCAGTGGAGGCCAATTCTCTGAATGCATTCGAGAGAGAGCTAGATAGAGCTCTTAAGGATAGCGGAGTCAGGGGGTATGGGGAGAAGGCAGGAACGGGGTACTGATTGAGAATGATCAGCCATGATCACATTGAATGGCGGTGCTGGCTCGAAGGGCTGAATGGCCTCCTCCTGCATCTATTGTCTATTGTCTATTGTCTCCTTCTAACCATGTGGAGGAAGGAACTGCAGATGCTGGTTATACACCGAAGATTAGGGTTGCCAACTGTCCCGTGCTAGCCGGGACATCCAGTACTTTGGGCTAGATTGGTCTGACCCGTATGGGACCGCCCTTGCCCCATATGAGGCCCGAACAGCACTGTATGGCCGGACACTGTAGCCCGGGGGCTGCAGCAGTCCCGGACAGTGTGGGTAGACACACAATGCTGGAGTAACTCAGCGGGACAGGCAGCATCTCGGGAGAGAAGGAATAGGTGACGCTTCGGGTCGAGACCCTGAAGAGTCGAGTCTGAAGAAGGGTCGAGACCCGAAACGTTACCCATTCCTTCTCTCCTGAGATGCTGCCTGTCCCGCTGAGTTACTCTAGCATTGTGTGTCTACCGTCGATTTTCACCAGCTCCTGCAGTTTTTAACCAGCTCTTCTAACTTTTTAACAGTTTTTAACCAGCTCTCAATTTTAACCAGCATCTCCTAATGGAGGTTGCGTAGCAACCCACCTCCCTGCCCAGGCGGCTGCCATTGGTGGAGCGGGAGCACGTGGCTGCTGGCTGGGTGAGGTCACGACACCTTGTCCCATATTTGGGAGTGAGGAAGTTGGCAACCCTACCGAAGATAGACACAAAATGCAGGAGTAATTCAGCGGGACAGGCTGCATTTATGGAGAGGAGGAATGGGTGACGTTTCAGAAAGAGATCCTTCCTCATTCTGAAGAAGGGCGTCTGAAATGTCACCCATTCCTTCTCTCCAGAGGTGCTGCCTGTCTCGCTGAGTTACTCCAACATTGTGTCTATTCCCCAGATACTCCCACATCCCAAACATTGTGTTGGTAAATTGGCTGGTGCAAATGTGAGAGAAGGGATCTGGGGGAAGTTGTTGAGAATGGGGGGGGGGGGGGGAGTAAAGAAGGATTTGTGTACGAGTAGTGTAAATAGGTGTAAATAGGTGGTTATTTGTTAGCAGGCCAAAGAGCCTGTTTCCATACCGTATCTCTCTCTGAACCATGGCTTCACCTGGAATGATTGGGTCCTTGTTTTGTTGGAATAGAAGAGGTGAATGGCTGGATTTTGGCAACTCCTCCGATTACATTGAAAAGTCTTGTGGGACACGAATTGATGGGTGGGAATGGAAGAGCAGGTCAGGGAGTCATGAAATGAGTGGATCTGACATCAAACAGAAAGCGGCAGAGAGGGAAAAATGTGACTGGTGGCGGGATCATTTTGGTGCCGAAAAAAATGGAGGTAAACTATAAAAACAGCATTCAATTATCTTTTCTATTACAGTGCCCTCCATAATGTTTGGGACAAAGACCCATCATTTATTTGTTTGCCTCTGTACTCTACAATTTGAGATTTACAATAGAAAAAAATCACATGTGGTTAAAGTGCACATTGTCAGATTTTAATAAAGGCCATTTTTATACATTTTGGTTTCACCATGTAGAAATTACAGCAGTGTTTATACATAGTCCCCTCATTTCAGGGTACCATGATGTTTGGGACACATGGCTTCACAGGTGTTTGTAATTGCTCAGGTGTGTTTAATTGCCTCCTTAATGCAAGTATAAGAGAGCTCTCAGCACCTCGTCTTTCCTCCAGTCTTTCTATCACCTTTGGTAACTTTTATTGCTGTTTATCAACATGAGGACCAAAGTTGTGCCAATGAAAGTCAAAGAAGCCATTGTGAGACTGAGAAACAAGAATAAAACTGTTAGGGATATCAGCCAAACTTTAGGCTTACCAAAATCAACTGTTGAGAACATCATAAAGGAGAAAGTGCACTGGTGAGTTTACTAATCACAAAGGGACTGGCAGGCCAAGGAAGACCTCCACAGCTGATGACAGAAGAATTCTCTCTATAATAAAGAAAAATCCCCAAACACCTGTCTGACAGATTAGAAACACTCTTCAGGGGTCAGGTATGGATTTGTCAATGACCACTGTCCGCAGAAGACTTCATGAACAGAAATACAGAGGCTACACTGCATGATGCAAACTACTAGTTAGCTGCAAAATTAGGATGGCCAGGTTACAGTTTGCCAAGAAGTACTTAAAAGAGCAACCACAGTTTTGGAAAAAGATCTTGTGGACAGATGAGACGAAGATTAACTTATATCAGAGTGATGGCAAGAGCAAAGTATGGAGGAGAGAAGGAACTGCCCAAGATCCAAAGCATACCACCTCATCTGTGAAACACAGTGGTGTGGGGGTGTTATGGTCTGGGCATGTGTGGCTGCTGAAGGTACTGGCTCACTTATCTTTATTGATGATCCAAATGCTGATGGTGGTAGCATAATGAAATCTGAAGTGTCTCGACACATCCTGTCTGCTCAAGTTCAAACAAATCCCTCAAAACTCATTCTACAGCAAGACAATGATCCCAAACATACTGCTAAAGCAACAAAGGAGATTTTCAAAGCTAAAAAATGGTCAATTCTTGAGTGGCCAAGTCAATCACCCGAACTGAACCCAATTGAGCATGCCTTTTATATGCTGAAGAGAAAACTGAAGGGCACTAGCCCCTAAAACAAGCATAAGTTAAAGATGGCTGCAATACAGGCCCAGCAGAGCATCACCAGAGAAGACACCCAGCAACTGGTGATGTCCATGAATCGCAGACTTCAAGCAGTCATTGCATGCAAAGGATATGCAACACAATACTAACCATGACTGCTTTCATTTCCATGACATTGCTGTGTCCCAAACATTATGGTGCCCTGAAATGGGGGGACTATGTATAAACACTGCTGTAATTTCTACATGGTGAAACTAAAATGTATAAAAATACCCTTTAATAAAATCTGACAATGTGCACTTTAACCATGTGATTTTTTCTATTACAAATCTCAAACTGTGGAGTCAGAGGCAAATAAATAAATGATGGGTCTTTGTCCCAAACATTATGGAGGGCACTGTAATTTCATCTCATGACCAATTTTATTGATTAGTGAAAATGATCGACTGTTTATTTATTTTATGATCGTCCTTCACAATAGTGAGGGGCCAGCCTGCACATATTCATGTGTAGGAAGGAACTGCAGATGCAGGTTTAAACCAAAGGTAGACACAAAATGCTGGAGTAACTCAGCGGGCCAGGCAGCATCTCTGGAGAGGAATGGGTGACATTTTGGGTCGAAACCCTTCTTCACACACATATTGATGTTGTGCAATGTCAAGTTGATGCCTTTCAAGAGGACTGATCAAGCGACTCATCCCATGCACGAATGATACCTGGTCAATTTAACTCCCCGACAGGTCTTTCGTGGACTGGTATTGATTGTCTTGAATCCGCAGTTGTTCACAAACCAGTTTTCTAAAATTGAAAGCTGTCGCTGAGGTCGCCACGCATTTCCCATCGTTTAAAATCTTCCGTCAAAATACTTTGCCAGCAAATGTGTAATACATTCTTGAAAACAGCTGGCATCAACTGGAGGCCAAGGGATGACAGCTTACCTCAGCTACACATGGGTGGTCTCAGGCGTTTGCAGGCTCAGAGCCAAATTCAGACAAGTATTCCAATACAATTCAACTAAATAAAAGGTGCCAAAATTATTCCTCAGATTATCTAATGTCAGAACATTCCTCTTTCACTATGTCAACTACATTGTGTGTGTGTGTGTGTGTGTGTGTGTGTGTGTGTGTGTGTGTGTGTGTGTGTGTGTGTGTGTGAGTGTGAGAGTGAGTGTGAGAGTGAGAGTGTGAGTGAGTGTGACAGTGTGAGTGTGAGTGAGTGTGAGAGTGTGAGTGAGTGTGACAGTGAGTGTGAGTGAGTGCGAGTGAGTGTGACAGTGTGAGTGTGAGTGAGTGTGAGAGTGTGGGTGAGTGTGAGTGAGTGTGAGAGAGTGTGACAGTGAGTGTGAGTGAGTGTGAGAGTGTGAGTGAGTGAGACAGTGTGAGTGTGAGTGAGTGTGTGAGTGAGTGTGAGTGAGTGTGAGAGTGTGAGTGAGTGTGACAGTGTGAGTGTGACAGTGTGAGTGTGAGAGTGTGAGTGAGTGTGACAGTGTGAGTGAGTGTGACAGTGTGAGTGTGAGAGTGTGAGTGAGTGTGAGTGTGACAGTGTGCCAGTGTGACAGAGTGCGCGAGTGTGAGAGAGTGTGAGTGTGACACAGTGCGAGTGTGAGAGAGTGCAAGTGTGAGTGTAAGAGTAAGAGTGTGAGTGTAAGAGTGTGAGTGCGAGAGTGAGTGCGAGAGAGAGTGTGAGAGCAAATGTGTGAGAGAGTGCGTGAGAGTGTGTGTGAGAGTGTGTGAGAGCAAGTGTGAGAGTATGACTGAGTGTGATTTTACATATATATGTATGTGCACACATAAACTTGCATTCACACTCTCACTCACTCACACACACACTCACTGAACTTTTTTTTCTTGTTTATTATATTGTTTACAGAACACAAGGTTAAATATTCTGTTGTGCTGCTGCAAGTAAGAATTCCATTATCCTATCTGGGACAAATGACAATGAAACACTCTTGGCATAACCTTCACGAGGTCATCAAAATATTCAGCAGGAGAGTCCACCATGAGTTATCATTTACTCCACCAGATCTGGCTTCATTTCATTCATTCACTTTCATTCTGGCAATTGCTAGCTCCCATCCAGACCATTTGTCTAACACTCTGTCGGTGTTATGCTTGAGTCAGTTATTAAAGATGGGATAGCAGCACATTTGGAAAGTGGTGAAATCATTGGACAAAGTCAGCATGGATTTATGAAAGGTAAATCATGTCTGACGAATCTTATAGAATTTTTCGAGGATGTAACTAGCAGAGTGGATAAGGAAGAACCAGTGGATGTGTTATATCAGGACTTCCAGAAGGCTTTCGACAAGGTCCCACATAAGAGATTAGTATGCAAACTTAAAGCACACGGTATTGTGGGTTCAGTATTGATGTGGATAGAGAACTGGCTGGCAGACAGGAAGCAAAGAGTAGGAATAAACGGGTCCTTTTCAGAATGGCAGGCAGTGACTAGTAGGGTACCGCAAGGCTCAGTGCTGGGACCCCAGCTATTTACAATATATATTAATGATTTGGACGAGGGAATTGAATGCAACATATCCAAGTTTGTGGATGACACGAAGCTGGGGGGCAGTGTTAGCTGTGAGAAGGATGCTGGGAGGCTGCAAGGTGACTTGGATAGGATAGGTGAGTGGGCAAATGCATGGCAGATGCAGTATAATGTGGATAAATGTGAGGTTATCCACTTTGGTGGCAAGAACAGGAAAGCAGACTATTATCTGAATGGTGGCCGATTAGGAAAAGGGGAGATGCAACGAGACCTGGGTGTCATGGTACACCAGTCATTGAAAGTAGGCATGCAGGTGCAGCAGGCAGTGAAGAAAGCGAATGGTATGTTGGAATTCATAGCGAGGGGATTTGAGTATAGGAGCAGGGAGGTTCTACTGCAGTTGTACAGGGCATTGGTGAGACCACACCTGGAGTATTGCATACAGTTTTGGTCTCTTAATCTGAGGAAAGACGTTCTTGCCGTAGAGGGAGTACAGAGAAGGTTCACCAGATTGATTCCTGAAATGGCAGGACTTTCGTATGAAGAAAGACTGGATAGACTCGGCTTGTACTCGCTGGAATTTAGAAGATTGAGGGGGGATCTTATAGAAACTTACAAAATTCTTAAGGGGTTGGACAGGCTAGATGCAGGAAGATTGTTCCCGATGTTGGGGAAGTCCAGAACAAGGGGTCACAGTTTAAGGATAAGTGGGAAGTCTTTTAGGACCGAGATGAGAAAGTTTTTTTTCACACAGAGAGTGGTGAATCTGTGGAATTGTCTGCCACAGAAGGTAGTTGAGGCCAGTTCATTTGCTATATTTAAGAGGGAGTTAGATGTGGCCCTTGTGGCTAAAGGGATCAGGGGGTATGGAGAGAAGGGAGGTACGGGATACTGAGTTGGATGATCAGCCATGATCATATTGAATGGCGGTGCAGGCTCGAAGGGCCGAATGGCCTTCTCCTGCACCTATTTTCTATGTTTCTATGTTTCTATCTCCAAGATCGGAGGTTCCAGCTTCAAGTGCCGCCTTGCAGACTTGATGACAAAAAGCTGGGGGAATGACGAATTGTGAGATGAATACTTAAGCAATGCCGCATCTGCTCTCTCACCCAAACTGAAAATATCCTGCCGTGTTCATTGGAAGATCAGGCAAACTTGTCCCTGCGGCCTGATGTCTCGTGATCAATTTGGACAAACTAAAAAAAGATGTAGAATGGGCGTCATAATTCCTACACTCTTTTTCCCCCACATCAATGGCAGGTTTGGTTTCAGTTCCCTGAGTCACAAACTCTGCCATGCCTGCGTGGTGTATCTCTCATTTGCTGCCTCTTCAACCAAGCTTCAAGTTAATCATTCAATTAACTATTGCCAGGTGGTAAATGTTGTCTAACATTGCCCCTCTGCAGCACCTTCGTACGTTTGTTTAGGCGCCGGCCAACGATCCCCACACATTAACCCTATCCTTCACACACAAGGGACAGTTTTTCATTTCTAACCAAGCCAATTAACCTACAAACCTGTACGTCTTTGGGGTGTGGGAGAAAACCAAAGATCTCAGAGATCACGCAGGTCACGGGGAGAACGTGTAAACTCCGTACAGACAGCACCTGTCCTCAGGATCGAACTCGGGTCTCTGGTGCTTTAAGGCAGTAACTCCACCACTGCGCCACTTCGGAGAAAACCCACGTGGTCACGGGGAGAACGTGCAAACTCATTTCAGACAGCACCCGCAGTCGGGATCGAACCCAGGTCTCCGGCGCTGCAAGGCAGCAACTCTACCACTGTGCCACCCTTTCAAGAAACCCCTTTCTTTTGATATTAAAAGGTGCTGCTCGGGACAAAATATTTTTGTTCTCCACTTAAAATAAAAATCAGAAAGCAACCAACTACTCCACCATTCGTTGTAGTTGCAATTATTTTTTTTAATAAGTCTTGATTTTCTTCAAAAGCAAGTCGAACAAGCCCATTGATCACAACTGATGATACGTCAGCCGAGTGCAACCAACTGTACCAGGGTGAACTTATGCGCTGTGTATTTTTTATTAAACATAAACGAGCAAAGTAACAACACTGCTCGTGGCATTTCAATAAATGCCTCAACGGAAGTGATTGGAGTATTCAACATTGTGGCGCAGTGGTGGAGTTGTTGTCTTACTGCGCCAGAGACCCGGGTTCGATCACGACTACAGGTGCTGTCAGTACGGAGATTTACATTCTCCCCGCGACCGCATGGGTTTTCTCCACGATCTTCGGTTTCCTCCCACACTCCAAAGAAGTATATGTTTGTAGCTAAATTGGCTTGGTATAAATGTAAATTGTCTCTCGTGTTTGTAGGATAGTGTTAATGTGCGGGGATCGCTGGTCGGTGCGGACCCGGTAGGCCGAAGGGCCTGCTTCCAGTCTGAATCTCTAAACTAAACTACATATGTTAGCTGCAGGTTATTATGTGAAAGCAAGGATTCTTCCATCATAAACGCGCAATTAATTCTTCATTGCAAGTGTATTTTCATGCACAAAGGTTTCGCTTCATTTCACTCTTTGACTATTCTTGATAATGCACTGTTGCTTTGGCAAGCTTAGCAGTTCTACTTTAAATAAGGCTAATTTCCAATTGTATGAGACAAATTAGAAGAATGGGAAGACGAACAAGGAAGTCACTGCAAATTGAGACCAATTCAAACATTTTTTAAATACTACGTGTAAGAATGAACTGCACTTGTTGGTTTAAACCGAAGGTAGACACAAAAAGCTGAGTGTAAGAAAATAACTGCAGATGCTGGTACAAATCGAAGGTATTTATTCACAAAATGCTGGAGTTACTCAACGGGTCAGGCAGCATCTCAGGAGAGAAGGAATGGGTGACGTTTTGGGTCGAGACCCTTCTTCAGACTGAAAAAGCTGAAGTCATTCTGCAAGGCAGATTTTCTCCAAAGATGCTGTCTGGCCCGTTGAGTTACTCCAGCTTTTGCAAAATACTACAATTCCTTTGTACAACAAGGAGTGTGGTATTTCAAACTTGGGGTCATGAGGCAAAAGTAGAAACTTCAAAATACCACCAAACCTGCGTGTCTGTGTCAATTAAGTTCATGCCTGCTGAATTTTTAAACAACAAAAGCTGAAAGGAAGTCATAAAAACATGAGCATCCGATGACAAATCAACTCAAGTGGGATAAACTGCAAAACAGGAGACACATTATTTGTTGCAAAGGAAGATACAATCTTTGATGGATAGTTCTTTGCTGCCATAACGTATCTCCATACATGGATGGGCATACAAACGTAGCCAGTCATGAGAGGAATAAATCGGGTAGATGCACAGAATCTCTTATCCAGAGTGGGGGAATCGAGGACCATAGGTTTAAGGTGAAGAGGAAAATAGCTAATGGGAATCTGAGGGGGGGGGGGTTCACAAAAAGGGTGGTGGGTGTATGGAACAAGTTGCCTGAGGAAGTAGTTGAGCCTGGGACTATCCCAACGTTTAAGAAACAGTTAGACAGGTACCTGGATAAGGCAGGTTTGGAGGGATATGGACCAAACGCAGGCAGGTGGGACTAATGTAGCTGGGTCATGTTGGCCGATGTGGGCAAGTTGAGCCGGAGGGCCTGTATCGCTCTATGACAATCTGGGATGGTTGGGGTACACAAAACTGCAACCATGATTCATTGTAACCAATTGCTCTATTTTTGTTTGTGTGCGGTTTGCAAGGCAGATTTCCAGTCAGCATACTAATTACAGACGGAAGTAATTGTTGGTGCTTTGATCATGTCTTGGTCATCTGAATGGTGTCAAGTTAGGAAGAGGGGATGTTCAACGAGATCTGGGTGTCCGAGTGCATCAGTCACTGAAAGGAAGCATGCAGGTACAGCAGGCAGTGAAGAAAGCCAATGGAATGTTGGCCTTCATAACAAGAGGAGTTGAGTATAGGAGCAAAGAGGTCCTTCTACAGTTGTACCGGGCCCTGGTGAGACCGCACCTGGAGTACTGTGTGCAGTTTTGGTCTCCAAATTTGAGGAAGGATATTCTTGCTATTGAGGGCGTGCAGCGTAGGTTCACTAGGTTAATTCCCGGAATGGCGGGACTGTCGTATGTTGAAAGGCTGGAGCAATTAGGCTTGTATACACTGGAATTTAGAAGGATGAGGGGGGATCTTATTGAAACATATAAGATAATTAGGGGATTGGACACATTAGAGGCAGGAAACATGTTCCCAATGTTGGGGGAGTCCAGAACAAGGGGCCACAGTTTAAGAATAAGGGGTAGGCCATTTAGAACGGAGATGAGGAAGAACTTTTTCAGTCAGAGAGTGGTGAAGGTGTGGAATTCTCCTGCCTCAGAAGGCAGTGGAGGCCAGTTCGTTGGATGCTTTCAAGAGAGAGCTGGATAGAGCTCTTAAGGATAGCGGAGTGAGGGGGTATGGGGAGAAGGCAGGAACGGGGTACTGATTGAGAGTGGTCAGCCATGATCGCATTGAATGGCGGTGCTGGCTCGAAGGGCTGAATGGCCTACTCCTGCACCTATTGTCTATTGTCTATTGTCTTTCCTCCCACAAATTATGGCCAAATAGAAAATAATTTCTTTGGTTTCCATTCACAAAATGCTGGAGTAACTCAGCAGGTCAGGCAGCATCTCGGGAGAGAAGGAATGGGTGACGTTTCGGGTCGAGACCCTTCTTCAGACTGATGACAGGTGGGCGGATCAAAGGAAGGATATAGGTGGAGACAGGAAGATAGAGGGAGAACTGGGAAGGAGGAGGGGAAGAGAGGGACAGAAGAACTACCTAAAGTTGGAGAAGTCAATGTTCATACCGCTGGGTCTAAAGTTGGAGAAGTCGATGTCGATTCCACATAACACTCAGCTCATGATTATGTTTATTCCATTAAGCAGCTGAATATTTTGAACCAGTATCTCAGCGGCCTTCCCTGATTACTGCAACAACACCATGGGTGACATAAATGCCACCTCCATTAATTATCTAACCTGTTTCACAAGCATTGAAAAATTTTAAAACAGTACATCAAAGCCCACAGTCATTCACCAATCTCCACATCAGAGACAAGGGTCCCGACCCGAAACATCTCCCATTCCTCCTCTCCAGAGATGCTGCCTGTCCTGCTGAGTTACTCCAGAATTTTGTGTCTGTTTAGTTTAACAGAGATACAGCGCGGAAACAGGCCCTTCGGCCCACCGAGACCGGCAATCACCACTCATTAACAGTATCCTACACACACTAGGGACAATTCACATTTACACCAAGACAATTAACCGACAAACCTGTACGTCTTTGGAGTGTGGGAGGAAACCGAAGATCTTGGAGAAAATCCATGCAGGTCTCGGGGAGAACGTACAAACTCCGTACAGACAAGCACCTGTAGCTGGGGTCGGGATTAAACCCGGGTCTCTGGTGCTGTAAGCGCTGTCAGGCAACAACTACCGCTGTGCCACCGTGCCATCGATCTTCGGTTTAAACCAGCATCTGCAGTTCCTTCCAACACACTCATGCACATCAGAGACCTACCTCAGCCTTGTGGCAAATTGGATAAGCCCATCCCTCGGTCCAAATTCCAACTCAACTAAACGTGAGAGTTTGCAGTGCCCTGGGAACAACCCTTAGGGAAAGACCAAGCCGATTACTGAACATGTGCAGGAAAGAACTGCAGGTGTTGGTTTAAACCAAAGATAGACAAAAAATGCACCAGTAACTCAGTGGGACAGGCAGCATCTCTGGAGGGAAGGAATGGGTAACGTTTCGGGTCGAATTCCTTCTTCAGACTGAGAGTCAGGGGGAGAGTGAGTCTAGAGATATGGAGAGGCAAGGTGTGAAAATGACATATCAAAGCAGACGATAAGGAAATGTAGAATGGTGTATTGTTAGCTGAGGGGAAGGTGACCAGGAGGCTTGCAATCAGTGAAATTAATCAGGAGGTCAGTGAGAAATAGGGTTGGGGAGGGATGGAGAGAGAGGGAAAGTAAGGGTTACTTGAAGTTAGAGAAATTAATATTCATCCCGCTGGGGTTGGAAGCTGCCCAAGCGAAACATGAGGTGCTGTTCCTACAGTTTGCACTGGGCCTCACTCTGACAGTGGAGGCCCAGCACAGAAACTGCATACTTCATGTAATCCTTGCTTTCCCTCTCTCTCCCATTACTGAGCAGCTGCCCCACAGTTTGGGTGGGGGCAGCACCACCAACAGAGTCATGCGGAAGCAAGAAAAAAAGTGGATTTGAATTTAAAATTGGTTGCAATTCAGGAATTATGCTGGCAGGTGCAACTGATGGCCAGGACTGAGAAGGACTGAGAACAGAAGGGTAATGAATTCAAAGCTTAAAAGCTAATCAATAAAGCCAGTCGATAACCCAACTCTTTACTCGACGGCTCATTGACATGAACATTATTTTTAACAAGGCGTTCCTCAAATCTGCCAATTGTCAGGTGGGCTAACTAGCTAGTAAATATAAATTTTCATATTGAAATGTTTTATTCAAGCAAGTCAATAAATTACCAGTTAACAAATTCAATTAGTTCCCCTAATTATCTAATATTGAAAAGGTTTCCGCTCTCTCTCATTTTTATTGCAAATGATCATTGCAAAAATAGAAGGCCTATGGAATACAAGGCAAATGATGCATAAGGAAAACATATGCATCATGGACTAAGGGAAATACCAAAGATGATATTCACAGAAGGATCACACCTAATGAGTAAACTTAGGAATCACGAATAATTAACTAAATGGGTTACAGATTCACATTCAACATTATTTGTGATTAGTTATTTGAATAATTTTGGTCATTTACTATCATAAAGCACATTAGGGTTAAATATTAAGTGGTGTTTAGCTCAAGACAGGAAATTCGAACCAATATTCCAAGATTACCTAGTTAATATTGTTTTGCATTCTTCAAAAGAAACTAATACTGCAGCTGAGACCAATCAAGACCTCGTGATTGTGCACTTTGCCAACAAATGTGGATACAGGTTCATCCCATACGTCATGAAAATCAACATTACCTGAGGCAGGAATATCCTCCGCTTTACACCCACTCACATTTGCATCTGCCCAACTGCCTTTACTACCAAAGTGACAGGTGTAGTGGCCAAGAAAATTCTGAATAACGTTTATACTATATCAACAAAGAAAAATAATCGTCCAGGAGAAAGATGGAGTTTTGAATTGCTGAAAACAAACATAAAATACATACTTAGGAACAAACTGCAGATGCTGGTTTACACCGAAGATAGACACAAAATGCAGGAGTCACCCCAGTGGAACTGGGAACTTCTCTGGGGAGAAGGAATGGGTGACATTTTGGGTCGAACCCCTTCATCAAAATAGATGCATGTGATCCAAACAACAAGTAAATATAAAAGAGGTACAAGGAACTGTTTCTATTTTTGTTTGGAAAGTTTATTTTAGCAGTGCTGGAAAGAATCTACAGTCAGTTGAATGAAGCTCCGGGATAAAATTTGAATCTATTTGCATTTGGCGTAGACTGGATATAATAACAGCCTCACAACGGGATAATCACACTGACCCAGCTCTTCCGTCACTATTTCCAACCTTAGACTGTAAGCCTTCAATGTAATAACTACATTTTCATCTGAATACAGCACCTCCACCATTTGCTTTCTATCATGTCAACATTTAAGTTGAGGATTCATTCAGTAAGTCTTCACCAAAAGAATGCCTTGCCGCCCGCCGCTGCAAGGCCTCAAAGTCAAATACAGAACAAACAAGTTAGCTCACTGGTTTATTGCTGTCACGTGGAGCGAGATACTGTGAGAAAGAAAATTCTGTATTCCATCCAATGCAATTTAATTAATTCTTGAGTGCATCATACCATACAACAGGAAGTACAAGGAGTGTGCTGCTTCTGCTACCAGGAATCTATATACTAAAACTCTTGTTTGTTTGTTCCTGAACAACAGCCAAAACGGTACACGACAGTGCGACAATTTTAGGCCCACCTTACTCACCGTCGACCCTTTGGTGCTAATGGAAGAAGTTTCATTGAAATCGGTGTTATATTTTTTAAGTTATTCACATTTTAAAGTTTAAATCTATCTCCTAGGGAGGGAGGGAGGATAAGGGGGGTTGAGGGGGATGGAGTGGGGGGAAGGGGAGCGGGGGGGAGCAGAGGGGAGATGGAGGGGGAGGGGGAGTGAGGGGGGATTGAGGGGGGGTGAGGGGGGATTGAGGGGGGGAGTGAGGGGGAGGGGGGAGGGAGGGAGGGGGAGGGGGGGGAGGAGAGGGTGCTGCACCAATGCAGGAGAGGTTTGGGCCCAACGGGTCCACTTGGTCTAGTTGCCTATAAAGGGGGAAAGAGTGTAATAATGTAGATTGGACAATTAATAATTGTGCTATGACAGGCCTGCCTGCATCTACAATTCTCCGCAGATTCCTGCCGTCAGTTTTGAGGAGAGCAGTTATCATGCAAAGCTGTGATGCATCCAGACAGGATTCATGTGGAAACATTGCAAAAGGAGGAGGAGGAGGAAAGTAGAATGGGTTTTGTTGAGTCAGAAACAAATGAGAGACACAAAATGCTGGAGTAACTCAGCGGGGCAGGCAGCAGCTCTGGAGAGAAGGAATGGGTGACGTTTTGGGTCGAGACCCTTCTTCAGACCTAAAACAAGGAACTAAAATAGGTTCCTTGATAACTGATCGAGGAGAAGTTATATGGAGAGAAAAGCAAATAGCAGAGAATAAAATTGGTCAAAGCTTATACATCTGTCTTCTTGGGAGGTACTATAAATCTCTTGCAGTGTGAAAATGGAATCTAAACAAACTACAGCTTGCGGAAAGAGAAGAGGAAATATCTGGTACTCCAGTGATAAAGGTTCTCAGGACCAAAAAACAAGCCGATGGAAGAATTCCACAGGTCAAGCAGCATCTGAGGAGCCAAAAGAGACGTGTCCACTTTTAAGATTAAGACACCAGAAGAAGGTGGGTCCGGAAAGATGGTCGGTGTGTAGAAGTTTGGGGTGAGGTGGGACAGGCTCTCATAGACTGCAGGTGAGAACAGGTGGGACAAAATGATGGATAGGTAGATACAATTGGGGGGAGGGGGTAGCATTAGACATGGTGAACAAAGGGAGAAAGAACCTGGGTCATTTCCCACAGAAAGAAATTGCCTCCAAGAACCCTTTGACTCCACGTTTACATTTACTTCTTTAAACATCTTGATAAAACCGCCAACTCTAATCAAGCTCTGGCTTATTGACCATTTTATCTTGTGACTGCTAAAAAAGATTTTGGTCTTTTCCTTACATTGCATCACTCCACCCAGACCCCGGCTGTTCTCAATAACATGCTGCTCATTGAACAAGGCAACAATTGACTTGAAGGGGACACGAAAAACTAACCCATGGAAGAAAGCAACTAATTCCCATTCCAGTCGGGTGAGGGCATGTGGAGGCATTCATTTGACCCAATTAATTCCATCAACCAAACCTGATTTGCAATCCATTGAACACAATAGTTGAAAGCCAGCCAAGCAAGACAGAATGAGGGTCAGCTGGACAAGCAAACGCATGCTGCAAAGACGACCACCACATAAAAAGTTGACCGGACAATAGCAATTACTGTTCTGACCAACTTTCAGGGAGAGTTAATCTGCTCATGTCATCTTAACTCACTTCAAAGGTACTTTGTTTTAAAGTTTAATGCCTCATAAAGATCCCCAAATTACCTCTTTCCATTTTACTATATTTTAAAACCTTGGCAGCACAATCAGAATTGACAATTGTTTGGTTACATGTTCTTATTCCGAGCCCTCAAAATTACATGCATGTTGCTCACATGCCATTGTAAACAAAGACACTTCAACTGCCTCGGGCTTCAGTATGAATAAAACCCTCTTTCCATCGTTTAAATGCGTAAATATACAATTTCTGACAAATAAATGGTTGACTTTTTTGTTGCAATACTCTCTGCATCATCTCCAATGAAACTCAAGGGCAGCACGATGGCGCAGCGGTAGAGTTGCTGCCTTACAGTGCTTGCAGCGCCAGAGACCCGGGTTCGATCCCGACTACGGGCGCTGTCGGTACAGAGTTTGTACGTTCTCCCCGTGACCTGCGTGTGTGAGATCTTCGGTTTCCTCCCGCACTCCAAAGATGGACAGGTTTGTGGGTTAATTGGCTTGGTTTTCATGTAAATTATCACTCATGATAACGTGTAGGATGGTGTTAATGTGCGGGGATCGCTGGTCGGTGGGCGGACTTGGTGGGCTGAAGGGCCTGTTTCCGCACTGTACCTCTAAAAACTAAAACACGAAAGTATTTAAGTTTCAATAGATTGGCTTTCTCAGAATTAGTCACACTTGAGTTGCAAAATACAGCACTCAATTTTCATTAGCAGCAGCAACAAAACAAAGGTCACTTAATTTTGTTTTGCTGTTATTAGTTGAGCAATACATGTTTGTTAACATAACTTAGTAAAATATTAGCTTTCATATTGCCCAAAGATGTGTGTAGGAAAGAACTGCAGATACTGGTTCCTTCATCCAGCAACCATAGTTAGACACAAAATGCTGGAGTAACTCAGCGGGACATGTGGCATCTCTGGATAGAAGGAATGGGTGACGTTTCGGGTCGAGACCCTTCTTCAGTCGGAGGACTGAAGTATTTCAGACTGTCTCTTCTGAAATACTGCACATCTGACAATGCAGCAGGGACTATATTTTACACACAGGTGTCAGCCCAGTTCATATATTTACTTTTGGGAGTCATGCTTAAACCATTGTCTCTCTGTGCCAAGCCAATAAGTCCAAGCTTAGTTACGAAGATGGACACAAAAAGCTGGAGTAACTCGAGTAACTGGAGTAATTTTTTCCAGAGATGTTGTCTGACCCGCTGAGTTATTCCAGCTTTTTGTGCCCAACTTCAGTTTAAACCAGCATCTGCAGTTCCTCCCTCCACCAAGCTGAATTAATTTAGATATCCGTTATTTTACGGATCCGTTATTTTACGAATATCTGGGCCACAACTATTGACAATATATATTAATGATTTGGAAGAGGGAATTAGAAGCAACACTAGCAAGTTTGCAGATGACACAAAGCTGGGTGGCAGTGTAAACTGTGAAGAGGATGTTAGGAGGTTGCAGGGTGACCTGGACAGGTTGAGTGAGTGGGCAGATGTGTGGCAGATGCAGTATAATATAGATAAATGTGAGGTTATCCACTTTGGCGGCAGATTATTTTCTCAATGGTGTTATGTTAGATAAGGGGGAGGTGCAGCGAGATCTGGGTGTACTTGTACACCAACCAGTACACTGTTAAGACCACATCTGAAGTATTGTGTACAGTTTTGGTCTCCTAATTTGAGGAAGGACATCCTTGTAATTGAGGCAGTGCAGCGTAGGTTCACGAGATTGATCCCTGGGATGGCGGGACTGACATATGAGGAAAGATTGAAAAGACTAGGCTTGTATTCACTGGAGTTTAGAAGGATGAGAGGGGATCTTATAGAAACATATAAAATTATAAAAGGACTGGACAAGCTAGATGCAGGAAAAATGTTCCCAATGTTGGGCGAGTCCTGAACCAGGGGACACAGTTTTAGAATAAAGGGGATTTAAAACTGAGGTGAGAAAAAACGTTTTCACCCAGAGAGTTGTGAATTTGTGGAATTCTCTGCCACAGAGGGCAGTGGAAACCAAATCACTGGATGGATTTAAGAAAGAGTTAGATAGAGCTCTAGGGGGCTAGTGGAATCGATTGATATGGGGAGAAGGCAGGCACGGGTTATTGATTGGGGACGATCAGGCATGATCACAATGAATGGCGGTGCTGGCTCGAAGGGCCGAATGGCCTCCTCCTGCACCTATTTTCTATGTTTCTATGGGATAAATAAATAGTTGCGAAGCTATTCCTGGCTGAAACACAGACATCAATTAGTGGACTTGAGCTCATTCAAATCTCCTTCACGGACTCAGTAATCCGTGCAACTAATTATTGTTCCCTGATACCATCAGCAGACTGAAATACTGGAAACAAATGGTTTGATTCTAACTTGAGCTTAGGCACGTCAACAAATTGAAAGAATAACTTTCATTTACAAATTTCCAACACCAGCCATGAAGCAGCATTGGGCTCTTGCATACTTGCTCTGACACAGCAGGCTGGCATTCAACATGTCAGGTCTGTACTGGCAATTTGATCTGCTCATCTCTCATCATGGATTCTATCTCCAATTCCATGTGCCACTTGTGATCCTGGTGTTTATAAAAAAGGACACAACGTGCTGGAGCAACTCAGCAGGTCAGCCAGCATCACTGGAGAACATAGATAAGTGAAGTTTCGAGTTGGGACCCTCCTCAGCCGTGGTCTCCAAAGATGTTGCTTGACCTGGAATTTAGAAGGATGAGAGGGGATCTTATCGAAACGTATAAGATTATTAAGGGGTTGGACACGTTAGAGGCAGGAAACATGTTCCCAGTGTTGGGGGAGTCCAGAACAAGGGACCACAGTTTAAGAATAAGGGGTATGCCATTTAGAACGGAGATGAGGAAAAACTTTCTTGGTCAGAGAGTTGTGAATCTGTGGAATTCTCTGCCTCAGAAGGCAGTGGAGGCCAATTCTCTGAATGCATTCAAGAGAGAGCTAGATAGAGCTCTTAAGGATAGTGGATTCAGGGGGTATGGGGAGAAGGCAGGAACGGGGTACTGATTGAGAATGATCAGCCATGATCACATTGAATGGCGGTGCTGGCTCGAAGGGCCGAATGGCCTCCTCCTGCACCTATTGTCTATTGACCTGCTGAGTTACTCCAGCACTTTGTGCCCTTTTTTGTAAACCAGCATCCGCGGTTTCTTGTTTCTACCCCTCGATCCTGGTATCAGTTTGGGTTTATTATTGTCACGTGTACCGAGATACACGTGAAAAACTTTGTTTCGCTTTTTGTTTATCCACGCAAATCGTGCCACACCCGAGGGCATCAGGTGGTGCAAAGGAGAAAATAAACAGTGTTCCAGCTACAGACAAGGTCTCAACTCATCCTTCTTCTTAAACCCAAATCAATGGCACCAATATATAATAGACCAGCTGCTCGGCAAACCTCACACAACCTCTGCTCCAAGATAACCTCAACCCATGGCATCCTGTCATCTTACCTGCAGCTGAAGAAATTACATTGAATTGAATCAAATACTTTGAATTCAATACAGAAATAACTGTATAAGAAATAAGGTCGGCAATGGTGGCGCAGCGGTCGAGTTGCTGCCTTACAGCGCCGGAGACCCGAGTTCGATCCTGACTACGGGCGCTGTCTGTACGTTCTCCCCATGACCTGCGTGGGCTTTCTCCGAGATCTTCGGTTTTCTCCCACACTCCAAATACATACAGGTTATGTAGGTTAATTGACTTGGCGTATGTGTAAATTGTCCCGAGATTGGGTGTGTGTCGGATAGTGTTAATGGGCGGGGATCGCTGGTCGGTGCGGGCTCAGTGGGCCGAAGGGCCTGTTTCCATGCTGTATCTCTAAACTAAATGAAACTACTAGCTCTTATTACAACTGAATGCCCCTCCCCCTCCCCCTCCCCCCCATCCCAAAAGCCTTTGCAGTCAATTTTCTCCTCCTGCACTGAGGGTAACTGTGGTGCCACAAACACCGTGGCTGCTGGCTTTCCTGGATTAACTCCTGTACATTTCAATAACCAAATCGGTTGCAAGAAACTGCAGATGCTGAAATATGCAGCAAAAGTCAAACTACTGGAGGAACACAACGGATGAAGCAGCATCTGTTTAGACAAAGGGATGGTCCCGATTCAGATTATGACGCTGTATCATGTTTCCACTGTCAAGGAGGGGGACAGGGGATATCAGTACTATATCCGAGGGCCTCGGATCGCCGGCTGCGGGAGCTTTGATGGCCCCGACCGCGGATGGTTCGACAGCCCCGACCACGGAGGAAAAAAGCGGGACAGATTGGACTTTATTACCTTCCATCACAGTGAGGAATGTGGGGAGCTGCTGTGGTGGATGTTTATGTTAAATGTTATTTTATGTGGTTGTATAACTTACTGCTTTTCGCTTGATGTGGCCTGATGGTAACTCGAATTTCACCGTACCTGAATTGGTACACGTGACAATAAACCCATCTTGAATCTTGACTTGCCCTTCTTCTGCTCGACTTGCCAACCAGCCATTCTCTTACTACCGAGGTGCTAACGATTCAATAATACAATGCCTCATCACTAATCCAGATTATTCCATCGTCTGCAATGATGGTGATGGGATTCTTGCATCCAAATGTCAACATTTCTGTGGTGCAACACTTCAACATCACTTGACTGACTGTTAAATATTTGAGTAAGAAAATAACTGCAGATGCTGGTACAAATCGAAGGTATTTATTCACAAAATGCTGGAGTAACTCAGCAGGTCAGGCAGCATCTCAGGAGAGAAGGAACCCATTCCTTTTCTCCTGAGATGCTGCCTGACCTGCTGAGTTACTCCAGCATTTTGTGGTTAAATATTAGAGAATGCTTTGACTAATATATATAAGTGTCCATTTTCTTTCTTCAAGTTTCCAATTAGATGGTTGCAATTGCCTTTGGTTAATTCGATGCAACACACTTAAAGCATGAAAGAGAATTAATTTGCTTATAGAGATGTAACTAAATACTTCCCTTTAATGTTCAATTGAAAACAAGACATGGAAATACTACACCTACCACAAACCATGAAATCGTTCTTTTTGGTTTCCTGTATAAACCAAGCTCAACAATCGCTTGGAGTGCAAGACATCCTGTTCCAGAGCAACTTATCATAATGCCCACATCTGGCAAACAATGACCGAGTTTGACACAAATTTTCATTCAGATCTCTCCTTAAAAAAAAAAAATAAGAATGAAACTCAAAACAAGTCAGTCTCGTGTTTTCGGAGTTGTGCCAAGATGATTTGCAAAGCCACCCAAAAAAAAAAACCCAAGACTTTCTAATGTTTTCAGTTTGGATTTTTCTTTCCCCACATTCCATACAATATGAAGTGGAATTCATTAAGAAGATCGCCTGTTTCTGCAACACCTTTGATGGTGCAAACTTTGACCCAGTGCCTGCCAATGTTAATCTTCCACTTCCCTTTATCTCATTTTCCACCTCGTCGATTCAATAATAGCTGAAACCGTAGAGAGGAGCTACCATTTGTACAATGTAAATCTAGTCGCTTGTTCATGGCATGTCAACACCGGATTGAAACAGAGGAGATTCTAACGAATGCAGAATAAATGCAGAAAATGCAGGATACGTTCAGCAGGTCAAGCAGCAGCTGTGGAGAGAGTTAAAGTTCCAGGCCAATGTCTTCTCATCAGAACAAAGTTCAAAATCAAAGATGCTTTAATTCTAGAGAAGATGGTGGGGTGGATAGAACATGCATTTTTTGTGACATCACGGAGACCAGTAGACACTGCATGGCATCAAAAAGTGATGGTGCTGGCAAGGAGGATTGTTAAGGCTTATTCAACACTGCTAAGCTAACAGGAGAGTTAAGTGACAAACATCATGGAAAAAAGCTGCAACTCTCTTCATGTCTCCAACAATCTGATGAACAGATTCTCAGCCAGCACCATCACCTTTTGCAGTCTTTCAGCCGACATTAGTCTCCATATCCAAGTCTCCATGCCGTGCCTTTCTCTGAGAGTTAACACACATTTCACTTAGGGTTGGACATGCCAGGTTGTAATCTGAGCAAGTGTCGGGTATCGCACTTTCAGCAGTCAAATGTAAGGTGGAAATATATAATAATTAATGGCATGATCCTCCAACAGCATTGATGTGCAGAGGGACCTTGGGGGCCCGATAACCCCCTGCAAGTGGCAAAGTTGAGAGTGTAGTGAAGAGGCATACGATATGCCTGCTTTCCAACATTGTGACAGCCTTCTTCCACCTCAAAAACATTGCCCGTCTCCGTCCATCCCTCTCCTCCACAGCTGCAGAAACCCTCATCCACGCCTTCATCACCTCCCGTCTGGAATACTGCAACAGCCTCCTCTATGGCTCACCCTCAAAAATCATCAGTAAACTTCAATACATTCAAAACTCCGCTGCCCGTCTATTCACCCACACCCCGATCCGTGACCATATCACCCCCGTCCTTTACAAACTCCACTGGCTCCCCATCCCCCAGAGAATCCAGTACAAAATCCTCCTCATGACCTACAAAGCCCTCCATAACCTGGCCCCATCCTACCTGACCGACCTCCTCCACAGGCACACTCCCACCTGCACCCTCCGCTCTGCTGCTGCCAATCTCCTATCCCCCCACATCCGGACCAAACTCAGATCCTGGGGGGACAGGGCTTTCTCCATCGCTGCTCCCACCCTACGGAACTCACTACCTCAAACCGTCAGAGACTCCTCCACACTCACCACATTCAACACATCACTGAAGTCTCACCTGTTCAGCACTGTCTTCAACCACTGAAGGTCACCCCACCTTCTGTCTCCTTTCTCTGTTTGTTTACTTATTTATCTATTTATTCACTTCCCTATGTTCTCTAAATCCCTGTAAAGCGTCTTTGAGTATATGAAAAGCGCTATATAAATGTAATGTATTATTATTATTATTATTAAGACTCAGGAATGCAGCTTCATAGAACTTTGGTTCGGCTGCATTTAGAGTACTGCGGGCAGTTCAGGCCATCCCATCCAAGGATGTGGAGGCTTTGGAACGAATACAGAGAAGTTTTAGCAGAATGAAGTCCAGAACAAGGGGTCACAGTTTAAGGATAAGGGGGAAGTCTTTTAGGACCGAGATGAGAATGTTTTTTTTCACACAGAGTATGGTGAATCTGTGGAACTCTCTGCCACAGAAGGTAGTTGAGGTCAGTTCATTGGCTATATTTAAGAGGGAGTTAGATGTGGCCCTTGTGGCTAAAGGGACCAGGGGCTATGGAGAGAAGGCAGGTACAGGTTACTGAGTTGGATGATCAGCCACGATCATATTGAATGGCGGTGCAGGCTCGAAGGGCCAAATGGCCTCCTATGTTTGTACGTTCTATGTTTCTATGATGCCTGGATTAGGGGATATCAGCTGCAGGGAACGGTTGGACAGACTTGGTTTGTTTTCTCTGGAAGCAGGGAAATCTGATAAATGGGAGAGAGAGTCAGAACCTTTTTCCGAGGATGGAAAATTCTAGAGGGCATAGCTTTAAGGTGAGTGGGGCAAAATGTAAAGGAGGTGTGATGGGTAATATTATTTTTAACGCACAGAGGGTGGTGAGTGCCTGGAACCACAACGCTGTCAGTGGCAGTGGTGGTTAAGGCAGATACGATAGTGGTTTCTTATGGATAGGCATATGGATATGCAGGAACGGAGGGATATGGAGGAAGTGCAGGTAGATAAGAGTTGGACCTGGCATCATGTTCAGTGCAGACATTGTGGGACAAAGGCATGCTTCTTGTGTTGCACCGTGCTATGTTCTATTCTTCTACCATCTGTTTCCCCCACTCACTCTGCTCCTTTCTCCTCCTTCAAGCACTAATATCACCTCCCCCAAGGGCCCCATTTCACCTTTAACCCATCCCCCCCTCCACCATCCCATTCCACCCATATCCTTTCCTCCGCCTTTCCATTTCACTCCTCATCTTCTCTGCTTATCCAAAACACTTTAGTTCCACTTTCATCTCTGGCCTTTGTCGCTTGCTCCACTGACTTGTCAAAGAAACCCTCCCTCACTTGTATCCACCCATCACTCCCCAGGCTTTGTCCTGCCCCAACCTCTCTTTTCTAGCTTCCTCCTGCCTACTCCAATCAGTCAGAAGAAGGGTCCTGAACCGAAACGCCATTGGTCCATTCCCTCCAGATGCTACCTGACCTGCTGAGTCCCTCGAGCCCTTTGTGTTTTGCTCAGGATTCCAGCATCTGCAATTTCTTGCACCTCTGCATGCATTATCCTTTGAGGAGCAGTCTTTGAATATTTTAGAGGGGATGGAGAATAGGTTGCCAAACAATGAACAATTACTGTAGGTGAGCAAGAACGTGGAGTAGAGGTTAAAATTTGGCCACACTTTAAGTTAATAAATAGTCGAGTACACCTGTGTGGCCCTGGCCTAATCCTGCTCTAAATCAGCGTCTCTGCACTAAAATATTGCTAACCCGTCTCAGCTTTGATGAAAGAACATTGAGCGAAAACATTAACTTTGATTGTCCTCACGAGCTCTGCCTGATAAGCAGTGTGTTTCTGGCATTTTCTGGTTTCATTTCAGATTTGCTTCATTTGCACCTTTAGTTTAGTTTAGAGATACAGTGTGGAAACAGGCTCTTCGGCCCACCGAGTCTGCACAGACTCACCGATAGCAACCGCATACATTAACACTACCCGACACACACAATGGGGACAATTTTACATTCAAGCCAAAGCAACTAACCTACAAGTCTTTGGAGCGTGGGAGGAAACCGAAGATCTTGGAGAAAACCCACACAAGTCATGGGGAGAACATGCAAATTCCATACAGACAAGTACGCGGAGTCTTAGTCTCTGGCACCGTAAGGCAGCAGCTCTACCGCTACGCCACCATGTCGCACTTTTTAAAAAAAATCAGAATAACTCATGATACTATGACTGTTACTTAATTAATATAATCAAAACCGATAAATCAAGACAATGAAACAGAATAGAAGAGACAGTGAGCGCTCGGAGAGGAGACTGCCAATTGCCTGAAGGGCAAGGAGCACATGCTCCAGTGTTTCCAACTTTCGACATTCAGCCATTCCTTAATTTACAACGGGAACACGTTTTTGGAAAAGCTTTTATTTAGCAAGATTTTGTAAATCGAAAAGGCTGGGTGAAATACATTATGGTGCTTATTCCTCTATCAACCTGCGACCAGACCTCGTCCTCTGGTCCAACTCCTGTCGGCGTGTTTTCATCATTGAGCTGATGGTGGACGAGGCTGTGGACGAGGCATTTGAAAGGAAAAGGCTGAGATATTCCAACCTTGCGTTAGAGGCAGAGGAGCGAGGTTGGAGTGTAAGGGTACGTCCAATGGAGGTGGGGTGCAGGGGCTTTGTAGCCAGTTCCACCGCAAGGCTCCTGAGGGAAGTAGGAGTCAGAGGGCAGGCCCAAAGGAGGGCAATCAAAGAACTTGCCAATGCCGCCGGACGGAGCAGTCACTGGCTGTGGCTGAAAAGAAAAGATACTGTCTGGGCTGCCAAGTGACCATCTAGAGGCTAACATTAAGACACACACACAGGTCTGATCACCCCGCCCGCGGTGGGCCTGCCTCGACTGAGGGTGTCTTGTGATAAAAGGCCGAAACACCCAGTGACGTTGAGGTACACAACTGAAGATGTGTCTGAATGGTAGCAACATCACCTAGTGGTCACCCCCAAGAACAACACCAGTCAATTGTAGTGCAAACCTTAGGGATTGTAACATCTAGTCCTACTAATCAATCTCTGATAACTGGCTTGTGACACTTTTGATCACATCATGATCAATTCTAAACCCAGACATTGGAGAAAAATGAACTGGGGACACCACACATTCAAAGTCATCAAACCTCAGTGGGGAAGTGAATGCATCCACCAGCACAAAATAAATGTGCGGCAAACGTAAAATGTGCTGTAGAAATGTAAAAACACCACAATAGGATATTACTCCACAAACTGCTCTACCCAAAACGGGTACACACAAATATTTATTTCTGGAAACAATGCGTCTCACCAGTGGATTAGTTTAATAAGGTTTAAAAGAAGACAAAATAGTACAGCTGCTTGAATCTTAAGTTAAAAAAAAAAAAAATGCTGGAGGAATTCAGCGGGTCAGGCAGGATCAGTGGAAGGGTCATGATCTGAAATGCCGTCTGTCAGATGCTGGTTGACCCGTTCAGTTCCTCCTGCAGTTATTACCAAACAAGGTTTATAGCTGTTATCAGCAGCAGTTCAGTCAGGACCAAACCAAATGTCACTGCACAGTATTTGAACACCATTCAACAGTTTGCTGGTCACAAAATAATAAATTAGAAAATAAGATATCATGCATGAAGACACAAAATGCTGGAGTAACTTAAGGGGTGGGTGGTGTTTCGGGTCAGAATCCTTTACCAGCATCTGCAGTTCCTTCCTGCACAGATACACTGCATGGCTTGAAAAATCTACATTGTGTCACTGAATTATTAACTATTACTGGAAGTGCTTTACAGAAGTGATGACAAAATGTTATTGATAATATGACCACGCAGAATGCTGTCTGGTTACGCATTTCAATAGACCAGAGGTGCAGGAGTAGGCCATTTGGCCCTTCGAGCCATCACCACCATTCAATGTGATCATGGCTGATCATTCTCAATCAGTACCCCGTTCCTGCCTTCTCCCCATAAACCCCTGACTCCGCTATCCTTAAGAGCTTTATCTAGCTCCCTCTTGAAAGCATTCAGAGAACTGGCCTCCACTGCCTTCTGAGGCAGAGAATTCCACTTCTGAGGCAGAGAATTTCATGAATAAATTACTGAGAATTAGGTCAGCACGGTGGCGCAGCGGTAGATTTGTTGCCTTACAGAGCAGAGCCAGAGACCCGGTTTCGATTCTGACTACGGGTGCTTTCTGTACTGAGTTTGTACGTACTTCCCGTGACCTGCGTGGGTTTTCACCGAGTTCTTTGGTTTCCTCCCACATTCCAAAAATGTACAGGTATGTATGTAAATTGGCTTGGTAAATGTAAAAACTGTCCCTAGTGTGTGTAGGATAGTGTTAATATGCGGGGATCGCTGGTCGGCGCCGACATGGTGGGCCGAAGGGCCTGCTTCCACGGCGGTATCTCTAAATTAAACTAAACTAAACACGCTTGAACCAAAATGTCAGGCAAACGAATAAAAAAAGGTGAACTATTTTTCCAAGTGCTGACAGAATTCTGGATGTGACATCCAGAATTAAAGAATTGTAATAAAGGGGGAATAAACAAAGAATTCTGGATACAATCTGCTCTGCAGACACGCTAAACGCAATATATTTTGTCAACTCCTCTCACTACTAATAGGTTATGTTTATTTCACTAAAATAGTTCAGAGCTATTTGTGGCTCAGGACTCTAAATACAAAAATGGGTGGCACAGAAGTGCAGTGATAGAGCCTTAGAAATGCAGTGCCAGAGACCCGGGTTCGATCCCCACTGCGGGTGCTGGCTGTACGGAGTTTGTACGTTCGCCCCGTGACCGCGTGTGTTTTCTCTGAGATCTTCGATTTCCTCCCACACTCCAAAAACGTCCAGGTTTGCAGGAGAATTGACTTGGTATAAATGTAAATTGCCCCTCGTGTGTGTAGGGAGGTGTTGGTGTGCGGGGATCGCTGGTCGGTGCGGACTCGGTGGGCCTAAACCAAACTAATGTAAGGCAATCAGGAAATAAACATAAAAACAGCACAGGGGTCATGAAATGTCTGTGGCGTGTAAGATTAAGGGACATCCCAAGGCATTTTATATGTAAAGATAGTTCTGCCATGAAGCATTTGCACAACGCACATTGGATTTAACGTAATTGATGAATTACACAAGCTGAATTAGTTTGAACAAGGTTTAAATTGGGAACGAGGGAGCCACTTAAAAATTACTATGGAAATTGACAAGCAGAGAAAAAGCCCTCTTGAACATAGTCGCCGGCAATAATAGTTTCCATATAATCATCCTGCAGCAATCAGATACTTCTATCGACACTTGCATAACCATACACTATTAAACAATGTAGCATACAGCCAATAGTGCTCTTAGCTTGCTGTAACAAAAAATAAACGGTGGTGTTGCTGCCTGACAGCGCCAGAGACCTGGGTTCGATCCCAACCACAGGCGCTGTCTGGACTGAGTTTGTATGTTCTCTCCGTAACCTGCGTGGGTTTTGTCTGGGTGCTCCGGCTTCCTCCCACACTGCACAAATGTTCAGGTTTGCAGGTTAATTGGCTTCGCCAAAAATTGTTAATTGCCCCAGTCGCATAGTATCGTGCTACTGTGCAGGGATCGCTGGTCAGCGCGGACTCGGTGGGCCTAGTTCCGCGCTATTTCTAAACTAAACTATTAATTGGACTTTTATTTTTGAAAGCTTTGCAGTGGTTATTGCGAGTCTGAAACTCTCTAGCCCCTATCTCCCTTTCTCCCCAAAGACACAACTGGTTTTATAATGCAATATTCGACAATGCAAGGTTTCTTCGGAACACAGCTACTGTGTTATAGCAGAACTACCTGTATGTTAAAAATACGAGTGAAACCTATTATGAGGGTAACAGGTATCGGCAGTCCCATAATTTGCACAAGCCATCTGTTCAAGAGCTGTTGGTTCACCAACTTATCCCCAAATTAGAACCATCCATGTGAGAGCTAGTCAGAGCACATCGCTCCACATACATTTGCTACAATCCCTTCACTTAATGAAATATTCACCCTAATATATGGATAATAAACAAATAGAATACTGCATCCAGCCTGCAACAAGACTGCAAAAAGTTGTGAACACTGCCCAGTCCATCACGGGTTCTGACCTCCCCACCATCAACGGGATTTACCGGAGTCGCTGCCTCAAAAAGGCAGCCAGCATCATCAGAGACCCACACCACCCTGCCCTCGGGGAAAAAGGTACAGGAGTCTGAAAACTGTAACGTCCAGGTTCAGGAACAGCTTCTTCCCCGCAGCAATTAGCCTATTAAACACTACAACCTCAAATTAGCTCTGAACTGCATAGACTATTACTGTTATTATTGCAGTATTATTGTTTGTTTTTTATGTGAGCGTGTGTGTGCATGCGTGTGTGTGCATATACACACTGAACCTTTTTTTTCTCATTTATTATATTGTTTACAGTGCACTATGTTTACATATTCTGTTGTGCTGCTGCAAGTAAGAATTTCATTGTTCTATCTGGGACACATGACAATTAAACACAATTTAGACACACAAAGCTGGACAGGCAGCATTTCTGGAGAGAAGGAATGGGTGACGTTTCGGGTTGAGACCCTTCAGACTGCTCTTGACTTTCTCTCTCTCTCGACAAAAGAAAACCATGAAGCATGTCATTATTACTTGTTTGAACGAAACCTAAAAAAAGGGAGAATTGGTGTGAAGTTGTGATTTCTTTAAGTCAAGTCATTCAGCAGCCAGGGAGCCATTCACTCCATGTTTCAAACTGCAGTGCAAGAGGAGGAGAGACAGCTGGAGAGACTGATTTCAACACCTTTTGCTTAAGAATTCAGCTTCTGCTCCGAGTGCGTCCTATCTCCAGGTACATTTCCCCGGTGTGGGACGAATAAAGGAGTATATTATTTCACTCCCAGAGCTCACATGTGCCTGACTTCTGTGCGGCTCGTTATGTGAGCGAGAGTTCAGGAGACTGGCGGGGTAGTTTTGCCAGCTGCAGAAGGAGCACAGGCATCTTCTGCCGGGTCAAGAAATTGGTTCACCACCGCATTTCCAACTCGTCGAGTTACAAATCGTTCAGAGGAACAGAATTAGAAACAGAGTCATACAGCATGGAAACAGGCCCTTTGACCCAGATTGCCCATACCAACCAATGTGCCCCAGCTACACTAGCCCCACCTGCTTGTGTTTGGCCCATATCACAATAAATCATTCCGATCCATGCATCTGTCCAAATGCATTTTAAATGTTGTTAGTTTCTGCGTCAACTACATACTCTGGCAGCTCATTCAATTTACCTACCAACCTCTGTGTGGAATAAGCTGCCCTTCAGATTTCGATTAAATCTTTCCCCTCTCACCTTAAACCCATGTCCTCTGGTTCTTGATTTCCATACTTTGGATAAAAAGATTCTGTGCATCTGCCCTATCTGTTTCCCTCATGATCTTGTCTACATATACAAGATCATATCTCACCCTCCTACGCTTCAAGGAACGGTGGCGCAGCGGTAGAGTTGCTGCCTTACAGCGAATGCAGCGCCAGAGACTCAGGTTCGATCCTGACTACGGGCGCCGTCTGTACAGAGTTTGTACGTTCTCCCCGTGACCTGCGTGGGTTTCCTCTGAGATCTTCGGTTTCCTCCCACACTCCAAAGAAGTACAGGTTTGTAGGTTAATTGGCTGGGCAAATGTAAAAATTATCCCTAGTGGGCGTAGGATAGCGTTAGTGTGCGGGGATCGCTGGACGGCACGGACACAGTGGGCCGAAGGGCCTGTTTCTGCGCTGTATCTCTAAATCTAAAATCTAAAAGGAACACCGTCCTTGCCTGCCCAACCTCTCCCTATAGTTCAAGCCTTCAAGTCCTGGCAACATCCAAAAATGTCACCAATCCATTTTCTCTCGAGATACTGCTTGACGCACTGAGTCACTCCAGCACTTTGTGTTCTTTTGTGTAAACCAGCATCTGTAGATCCTTGTTTTACACATAAAAAACTAGCAGCTGGTAGTTAAAAGACCACGAGAGAAATTCTGAACCAGTTTGGAGAAAGGTTCTGACCCTTAATGTCACCTATTCCTTTTCTCCAGGGATGCTGCCTGGTTACTCCATCATTTCTGCAGCTGCGGCTCACCGGCAGTCTCTCTGTCTTTTTTTTGTTTTTTTGTCTGTCATCGTTTAATGTACGTTTTGTTTTATTTTTAACTCTGTGTATGTGGGGGGGTGGTGGGGGGGTTGGGGGAAACCTTTTTTCAAATCTCCTCCTCAACGGAGATGCGACCTTTACCGTGTCGTATCTCCGTTCGCGCTACGGCCTAACATCGTGGAGTCGGCGGCCTCCAGCTGGGATCGACCTTGAAGACTCCGGTCGCATGGCCTGGACTTACCATCTTGGAGGCTTCGGCCGTGGGCCCTGCAGACCGCAACATCGGGAGCTCGCAGGTCCCTGGCTGGCGACCGGCTTTTGGGAGCTCCAGCCGTAGCAGCTTAAACCGCCCCGAAGTGCGAGATTTGATCAACCCGCTCGCAGGCCCTTCATCGCCCTGCGTGGCTCGGCCGCAGCACTTTCCATCGCCCGGTGGGGGCTCAGGACCTTAATCGGCCTGCTTGGCTCGGCTCGGCCCTGGGACTTTCCATCGCCCGGTGGGGGCTCAGGACTTTCATCGGCCTGCTCGGCTCGGCCCTGGGACTTTCCATCGCCCGGTGGGGGCTTCAAAAAGTTGGGAGCCTCGATCACCTCGTGGCACCACGGGAGAAGAAATCAGGAGGAGATAAGACTTTGCCTTCCATCACAGTGAGGGTCTGCCTAGAGCAATCACTGTGATGGCTGTTTGTGTAAAAATTGTGTAAAAATTGTGTAAAAATTGTATCTGTGTGTCCTGTGCTTTTTGTTGTCTACTGCCGGACCCTGACGTGAGAGGACGCTGGCGTTGTTTATTCGCCGCTTCTCCGTTAGGATAGTTTGTCTGTTTGTTTTTATGTTTGATTGTTTATGTAAAGCGCTTTGAGCACCTGATAAGGCGCTATATAAAATAAATGATTATTATTATTATTATTATTATTATTTTGTGTCTATCTCCAGAGAAATTCACTGGTTCCATTTATTATTCATTCATCCGGTTCAGAATTGAATCAGCATAAATTGCACAATGAGGAAGAATATCAAATGTGGGCTTTGTAAATATATATATTTACGAAGCCCACATTTGATATTCTTCCTCATATATATATATACACATTTATTTATTTATTTATTTATCTTAAACTGCACCAGTTAACTGAGTATGTTTAGACAAATTAATTGCATTAAACGGATTATGTGAACGGTTAATACTAATATGATAGTTCATCAGCAATAGATGGTAATGGACTTATATATTTTTATTCAAACGATTGAGACACAGAAATACAGAAATCAGAAATCTAATGCCAAATACTGCTGATGATAAATCAAATAATGAGGATAATAATCAAAGACAGCTGATCCAGCACTCAAATACTTTTTTTGAATAAGTATTATAAATAATAGATTTTAATGGTATTTGACTGCACAGAAACAATTGCTTGTCACACGGGTGATCGCCACGTGAAGAACTGCGATAAGCTGTTATTTATCACATCCCCATTGGCACAATATGCAAAATACTGCCTAAGCAGTTGTAATTAGATGGCTGGCATTAAACATCTAATCCAATATGTCGCGATATATCCTGATTAAAAGTCATTTATCATCTTGGAGTCAGAGTTGCACGGCAAGGAAAATAGGCCCTTTGGCTCACCATGTCCATAAAGACATTTTTGCCCATCTACGCTGATCCCATTTCCCCACATTCAGACTGTATCCTCTGACTTACCTATTCTAATGGCTGTCCCAGTGTCTCTTAAGAGTGATAATTATATGTGATTACACCCCCTCCGGTAGCGAGTTCCAAAGATTAACCACAAGGACAATAGCCTCCTCTTGAATGTCAAAAAAACTAAGGAGCTGATTGTGGGCTTTAGAAGGGCTCAACATCCAAGGACGTACACGCCACTGGAGATAAATGGGTCTACAGTGGATAGGGTGAGCAGCTTTAAATACCTGGGAGTCCACATCACAGAGGATCTGACATGGGCAACACACATTGCCGCACTGGTGGGTAAGGCAAGGCAGCGCCTTTACCACCTCAGACAGTTGAGGAAATTCAGAGTGTCTCTGAGGATCCTTCAATGCTTCTACTCTGGGGCTGTAGAGAGCATCCTGTCCGGCAACATTACAGTCTGGTTTGGGAACAGCTCTGCTCAGGACAGGAAGGCCCTGCAGAGAGTAGTGCGTTCGGCAGAACGCACCATGGGAACTACACTCGCCCCCCTGCAGGACCTATACATCAGGAGGTGCAGATCGAGAGCAAGCAAGATTATGGGGGACCCCTGCCACCCCAGCAACGGACTGTTCCAGCTGCTACGGTCAGGCAAACGCCTCCGCTGTCACGCTGTGAAAACGGAGAGGATGAGACGGAGTTTCTTCCTACAGGCCATCAGCACTGTTGCCTATTATAACTCCAGGGACTACATTTTCTTTACTGTATTAATTTTAATTTATATGCTGCAATCGTAATTTTGTTTTGCACAATCCGCAGGCATTGCCACTTTCATTTCACTGCACATCGTGTATGTGTATGTGACAAATAAACTTGACTTGACTTGATCCCTTGTGAAAAATCCTTGCTCCTCAAATCCTCTTTAAAACTCTTATGGCAACCTCTAACCTAAACTCACTCATAGTCATAGAATAAAACAGTGTGGAAACAGGTATTTCCGTCTAACTCTTTCAGGCTAATCATGACACCATCTCAGCTTTTGGCCCATTTATTCACATTTGACCCAAATCCTCATCGATCCATGTACCTGTTCAAAAGCCTTTTAAATGTTGTCATTGCATCTGCCTCAACCACCTCCTCTGGCAGCTCGTTCCATATGCACTCATCCTGTGTGTGAATAATTTTCCTTTCAGACCACTTTTAAGTCTTTCCCCCCCCCCCTCCCTTCAAACCTCTAGTTTTTGATTCACCTTCCCTGGGAAAGACAGTTTGCATTCACCCTATCTAAGCCCCTCATCACTTTACACGCCTCTCTAAGCTCACCCCTTGGTCTCCTAGGCTCGAAGGAATGAAGTCACAGTCTGCCCAAAGTATTCCTGTAACTTGGACCCGCGAGTCCTGGCAATGGTCTTGTAAATCTTCTTTGCACTCTTAATGAGGTATTTTCTATGTCGGGGTACCCAAAAATGTAAACAATAAATCAAATACGGCTTCAAGGTCTTGTCCAGCTGCAACAGAGCGTTCCGACACGCACATTCAAAGCCCGGAGTTTTTCACCATCCTGTGCACCCGTGATGCCACTTTCAGGGAACTGTGTACATATGCCTAAGTCCCACTGTTCTGCAGCAATCCCCAAGGCGCTGAACATTCACTGTGAAAGTCCTCCCCTTCCCAAATGCATCACCTTACAATTATCGGAAATGAACACCATTTGCCAGTTCGTCGGCCCGCTTACCAAGATTCCGCTGCGATTTTTGGTAACCTTCACTCTCTACAATAACACCTATTTTAGATTTTGATATCCTACCATGGGAAAAAGACATTCAAAACCTATGCCTCTTATCATTTTGAAATGTCACCATCAGATCACGTCAGCCTCCACTGTTCCAGGAAAGACAAGTTCAGCCTCTGCTATCTATATACTAAAACTCTCGTTTGTTTGTTTGTTTGTTCCTGAACTACAGCCAAAACAGTACACGATAGCGCGACAGTTTTAGGCCCACCTTACTCACCGTCGTCCCTTTGGTGCTAATGGGAGAGGTTTCGTTGAAATCGGTGTTATATTTTTTAAGTTATTCACATTTTAAAGTTGAAATCTATCTCCTTGGGAGGGGGGGGGGAGGGATGGAGGGGGAGGGAGGAAGTGGAGGGAGGAGGGGAGGGAGGGAGGGGAGAGCAGGGAGGATAAAGGGGGTTGAGAGGGATGGAGTGGGGGGGAAGGGGAGGGGGAAGGGGAGGGGGGAAGGGGAGGGGGAAGGGGAGGGGGGAAGGGGAGGGGGGAAGGGGAGGGGGGAAGGGGAGGGGGAAGGGGAGGAGGGAGGGGGTTGCACCAATACAGGAGAGGTTTGGGCCCAATGGGTCCACTTGGTCTAGTCTTCTCTAAAGTTCTCCAATCCAGGCACCATCCTGGTGAAATGTGTTGGAAGGAAAGGCCAAGAAGAAATACCGTCACCTCCAGTATTCCTTTTCTCCAGAGACGCTGTCTAACCCATTGACTTACTCCAGCTTTTTGTGAATATCCTGGTGAATCTCCTTTATTATCGCTTCAGTCCAATGACATGTTTCCTTTTGTGAAGCAACTCAATTGCACAAAGTATTCTGAACCCCACTCAACCCCCTGCTCTATTCACCCTGTCCCTTGTCTATCTTGAGTAGTCAGACACAGTCCCAACACTAAATCTCCAGATGATACCACTGTTGTCGAACAAATAATGGATCATGATGAATCAGAATATAGGTGGGAGATTGAAAATCCAGTTGACTGATGCTTTGAACAATCATCTTGTTCTCAACATCAACAAGACCAAGGAGCTGATTGTTGACTTTAGAAGGGGTAAGCAGAGGATCCCAGAACCTGTCTTCGCCAACGGGTTGGCGGGTTGAGAGTCCACAGCCTATCAAGTTCCTCGCCATGCATATTTCTGGAGATCTGTCCTGGGCCCGGCACATTGATGCAATCATAAAGAAAGCCCATCAAAGCCTCTACTTCCACAGAAGATTGAGAAAATAGTCTATGTCGACAATTACGCTCGAGCTTTCTATAAGTAGAGAACATATTGACTGGTTGCTTCACGACCTGGGTCAGCAACTCAAATTCCCAGGAACGAAGATTAGAAAAAGTGGTAAACATTGCCCGGTATTTCACAGGTAGTCACCTCCCCACCCTCACAGGGATCTATAAATGATGCAACCTCAACAAAGCGGCTAGCATCAAAGACCCCCCACCACTCTTCCTGCTCTCTTATTTCCCTTCTACCATTGCACAACACTGACCCTCAACTATAAACCGTGGACAGTCTTTGGTTGCATTAAAGACTTCAGGTTTTCTTTTGCATTAGTAACCACCAATACTGAAGCATAACTGATTCATTTACTTAACAATCACATTCCCCTCCGGATTTGCCTTGTAACTCATTTTCTTCTTGCATTCCCATAAACTTCTCCCCCACTGCCTGTCAATTCTAGCACTTACATATTTCAGCATTGTACACAAATATAAATTCTAAAGTTTATTACAGCCTGATGTCTGCCCTTATGATTAACAAGCGATAGCCATTCATGATTTCTTCTTTAAAATTAAATGAACTGTGACTGTTAGTGTTTGACCGCATTATTTTAAATTGTTTTTAATTCCCTAGCCAGTCTGGGGGGGCTCAAGAGTGTAGCTCTTTGATCACAAAAGATTTTAAAATATCCACTGTGTTTAACATTAGACATTCCTTCGTAAAGTACTTCTTTGAATTTCTTGTGTAGGAAAATAACTGCAGATGTTGGTACAAATCGAAGGTATCGCAAAAAGCTGGAGTAACTCAGCGGGTCAGGCAGCATCTCAGGAGAGAAGGAATGGGTGACGTTTCGGGTCGAGTCCCTTCTTCAGACTGATGTTAGGGGAGGGGGAGGGACAAAGATAGGATGTAGTTGGAGGCAGGAAGACAGTGGGAGAACTAGGAAGGGGAGGGGAAAGGGAGGGACAGAGGAACTATCTAAAGTTAGAGAAATCAATGTTCATACTGCTGGGGTGTAAGCTGCCCAAGCGAAATATGAGGTGCTGTTCCTCCAATTTGCGGTGGGCCTCGCTCACTATGACAATGGAGGAGGCTCAGGACAGAAAGGTCAGACTGGGAGGGGGAGTTGAAGTGCTGAGCCACCGGAAGATCAGGTTGGTTAAGGCGGGTTGAGCGAAACGATCGCCGAGCGTGCGTTTGAATTTCTTAGCGTTTTTGAAACAAACTTCAGGTTCTCTATTTAATTCTCTCAATTGTCTTTGGTCACTTACTTATTCATTAAATTATCATTCATTGCTTCACCGAAGATAGACATGAAAAGCTGGGGTAACTCAGCAGGACAGGCAATATCTCTGGAGAGAAGAAATGGGTGACGTTTCGGGTCAAGACCCTTCTTCATTGCTTCACAACTGATAGGTTTAACTGCCCTACATGGAATGTCTGCTCTATTTTTGATACTATTTAATTGGGGGGAAAACTCATTCTCCACTTCCTGTGGAATGTAAAAAACTTTGAAGCTTCAAATTAAAACATTGCCCCTCTTTCATTTCTTACTGTCAGAACCTATACTTTGTTGGAATGTGGTGAGACGTTCAGAAGTACAGTCTCTCATTTTATTCTGAAACAAAATTTTCCAAGTGTCTCAACATCTCTGTCAAACGGATGGAGTGGATGTGGAGAGGATGTTTCCACTAGTGGGAGAGTCTAGGGCGAGACGTCATAGCCTCAGAATTGAAGGACGTTCTTTTAAGAAGGAGATGAGGAGGAATTACGTTAGTCAGAGGGTGGTGAATCTGTGGAATTCTTTGCCGCAGAAGGCTGTGCAGGGAAAGTCAGTGGATATTTTTAAGACAGAGATAGATAGATTCTTGACTGGTACAGGTGTCAGAGGTTATGGGGAGAAGGCAGGAGAATGGGATTAGGAGGGGTGCGTGTGTGTATATATATATATCCTTGCCTTATATATATATATATATATCTATATACTAAAACTCTCGTTTGTTTGTTTGTTTGTTCCTTAACTACAGCCAAATCGGTACACGATAGCACGACAATTTTAGGCCCACCTTACTCACCGTCATTCCTTTGGTGCTAATGGAAGACGTTACATTGAAATCGGTGTTATATTTTTTAAGTTATTCACATTTTAAAGTTTAAATCTCTCCTAGGGAAGGAGGAGGGAGGGAGGGGGTGGAGGGAGAGAGGGGGAGGAGGGAGAATAAGGGGGGGTTGAGGGGGATGTAGGGGATGTGGAAGGGAAGGGAAGGGGGAGAGGAGAGGGTGCTACACCAATGCAGGAGAGGTTTGGGCCCAACGGGTCCACTTGGTCTAGTATATATATAGCATCTCTGGAAAGAATGGGTGACGTTTCGGGTCGAGACCCTTCTTCAGACTTTGCATCCTTTTCATTAATTTGTTCCATATCTCTCTTTCACCGTCTATATCTCTCCTTACGCTTTCCCCTGACTCTCAGTCTGAAGAGGGGTCTCGACCCAAAACTTTACATATTCCTTTTCTCCAGAGATGCTGTCTGTCCCGCTGAGTTACTCCAGCTTTTTGTGTCTAACGTCTGTATTTGTGATATGTTGGCTCAGCACCTGTTCATCCCAGAATCCTGGGCTCTCTGGCAGTGGCGTAAATGAGAACACTTCAATGGGGGACATTTGGTTCATTCGGCCTAACTTAATCCCCTTTTGCAGCATTTGCTGCAAAGCCCAGAACATCACAGTTCTTTAAGTACACACCCTGGTGCTTTTTACACTTGGCAAGGTCTTGCCTGAACTACTCTTTCAGGCAGTGTTTCAGAAACCACTATGCTCCAGTTAATTAAAATAATCCTCCCTTCTATCTCCTTCGACTCATTACTTAGACCCCATTTAATTCCCTTTATTAAAGGGTCTTTACTAATCATTATATGTATATCCCTGATTATGTTACACGCAACAATAAAGTCTTCCTTCAACCTCATGTGTTCCTCAAAGACTGTGCAAAATTTCCTAAAAAATCTCCAAATTATATATAATCTCTGCAATATCTTGAGTACAATAACATCTTTTATGTTAAATGGTGCCCTGAACCATGCACAGCATTGAAGCTTTGTAGGTAATTCTAGTCTGAGCTCCCTGCAAATATCTTGTATGCCAAAGCTAATAAACTATCCCATCTGTCGTTTTAAACTATGTAATAATCTCCCTGTCCTGCAACCTTTAATTACCAAGCACTACAGGGCCTTTCTGGGTGTAATTTGTTAAATGCGTTCAGGGAAATTTTCCAAATCAATGCAGAAGTGGCAAAACGACCTCCCCTCGGGAAATAAGGCAGGGAGTGAGATTGAAGTGCTCGTGGGGGAGTAATGTGGGACCAGCAACCATTGGCTTTAAAATAGTCAGGTAACAGGATAGGGGGTTGAACCAAAAGTTGAAGTCATCTTAGTTTAGTGGATCAGCGTGGAAACAGGTCACCGAGTCCGCATCGACCAGCAATCCCCACACATGAACAGCGTCCCTTACACACTTGGGACATTTTTACATTTATACCAAGCCAATGAACCTACAAACCTGCACGTCTTTGGAGTGTGGGAGGAAACCGAAGATCTCGGAGAAAACCCATGGGGTAACAGGGAGAACGTACAAACTCCGTACGGACTGCACCCGTAGTCGGGATTAAACCCGGGTCTCTGGCGCTGCAAGCGCTGAAAGGCAGCAACTCTCCCGCTGTGCCACTGTGCCAGCGTTTGATCTGGGATCAAAAGTATCACTTAAATAAATGTTGTTGTTGTTCGTCCTTCGGGTTCGAAGATGACCATGACTTCACTTTCAGTTGGAGGATTGGTGACTGTGGGTCCGGAAGTGACTGGTGAGGCCAATCCGGGCCCGGAAGGCACGCCCACACGTAGGACACAAGTGGATGGGTGCTGCAGTGGAAGTGGAGGTAGCCCGGGCTTTGCACGAAACATGTTCCCAATGTTGGGGGAGTCCAGAACAAGGGGCCACAGTTTAAGAATAAGGGGTAGGCCATTTAGAACTGAGATGAGGAAAAACCTTTTCTTTTTTTAAAAATATTTTTTATTTTTGAAAAGCATATGTACAAATAGAAATAAAAAAACACATTTGTTACAAAGTTCTTACATAGCTTCAATTTTTAAATTTTTGAGGAGGGAAAGTAAAAAAAAAAAAAAAAAACTATAAACTTGGGGAGAGAGAATAAGAGGGTTAAAAAAAAAGGATCTAACACTAAAAATTAAAGGGAGTAGATCCGGGAGACAATACACAGTTGTACATCCAACCCCTAACTCAAGTTTCAACTTTTAATTTAAATTTTTTATTTTAGTCCTGTGCCAAACCCATTTACTTTTCTAAAAATTCAATAAATGGAGACCATTTCAGTCAGAGAGTTGTGAATCTGTGGAATTCTCTGCCTCAGAAGGCAGTGGAGGCCAATTCTCTGAATGCATTAAAGAGAGAGCTGGATAGAGCTCTTAAGGGTAGCGGAGTCAGGGGGTATGGGGAGAAGGCAGGAACGGGGTACTGATTGAGAATGATCAGCCATGATCACATTGAATGGCGGTGCTGGCTCGAAGGGCCGAATGGCCTCCTCCTGCACCTATTGTCTATTGCCTATTGTATAGATCCAATGAAAAGGATAGATAACCATGTAAGGAGCAAAGGGCAAAAGCAGTAGATGAAGAGTCCCAGCACCTTGAGCGTCGTGCCACAGATGTCACCTGACCTATTGAGTGTTTCTTGCATTTTCTCTTTTTATTTTATTTTTCCAGCATCTACACAATTTTATTGACGTTCAGCGTGGAAGATTATTCTAGTAAATTGAGATGGTGGTGTGGATTTGTGCTCTTGTTAACCAGAAATGCACAACGGATACAAACCAAATGGCCAAATAGCTTCCCTGTTTTGACAAACTCTTCAAAAAACAATTTTCCTTTTGGAATTTTTTGTTTTGGAATTTGAAGACATAACCAAAAAGGCCAATGAGGGCAGAGCTGCAGATGTTGTGTGCATGGACTTCAGCAAAGCATTTGACAAGGTTCCGCATGGGAGGCTGCTCTGGAAGGTTAGATCGCATGGAATCCAAGGAGAGATAGCTGAATGTTTAGAAAATTGGCATCATGGAAGGAAGCAGAGGGTGATGGTGGAAGGTTGCTTCTCGGACTGGAGGCCTGTGACCAGCGGTGTGCCTCAGGGTTCGGTGCTGGGTCCGTTACTGTTTGTCATCCTATATCAATGATTTGGATGAGAACATGCATGGCAAGATTAGCAAGTTTGCAGGTGATACACAAATGCGTGGTTATGCAGATAGTAAAGATGGTTGTGAAAAATTACAGCATGATCTTAATCGATTCACCAGGTTGGCTGAGGAATGGTTCATGGAAATTAATACAGAGAAATATGAGATGTTGCATTTTGGGATGTTTAACATGGGCAGGCCCAACAGAGTGAATGTTAGGGCTCTGGGGAGTGTTGTACAACAGAGGGATCTGAGAGTGAAGGTACACATTTTGTTGAAAGTGGTGTCACAGATGGATAGAGTGGTCATAGACTTTTGGCACATTGGCCTTCATCAGTCAGAGTATTGAGTATAGAAGTAGGGAGGTCATGTAGCAGTTGTACAAGACGTTGGTGAGGCCCCATTAAGAGTATTGTGTTCTGTTCTGGGTACCATGCTATGGGAAAGATGTTGTCAAATTGGAAAGGGTGCAGAGAAGATTTACGAGGAAGTTGCCAAGACGAGAGGGTCTGAGCTATAGGGAGAGGTTGAGTAGATTGGGACTCGATTCCTTGGATCGGGTAGATACACAGAGTCTCTTGCCCAAGAGTCGGTGAATCGTGGACAAGAGGATATTGGTTCATGGTAGAAACATAGAAAATAGGTGCAGGAGTAGGCCATTCGGCCCTTCGAGCCTGCACCGCCATTCAATATGATCATGGCTGATCATCCACCTCAGTATCCCGTACCTGCCTTCTCTCCATACCTCCTGATCCCTTTAGCCACAAGGGCCACATCTAACTGGTGAAGGGGAAAAGATTTAATAGGAATCTGAGGGGTATTTTTTCACACAAAAGGTGATGGAGGCATTGACAAGCTGTCAGAAGAGGTAGTTGAGACAGGGACAACCCCAACTTTTAAGAAACAGTTAGACAGGTACATGGATAGGATAGGTTTGGAGGGATACGGGCCAAATGCGGGCAGGTGGAATTAGCTTAGCTGGGATGTGTTAGCTGGTGTGAGCAAGTTGGGCCGAAGGGCCCGTTTCCACACCGTATCACTCCATGACTCCATTTAAGAAACCAGGACAATTTGAATTTGAAATAGCAACTAGAAACTACTAAACAAACAAAAACATGTCGAAAGGCCAGCTGGAAACTGTCACTATGAGCATTGCATGAACAAGTCATTAAAGCCACATGAACCAAATATCACAAACCAAAAATCATGCAAGTTCTAAAAAATCATTGCATTTTGCTTTGGGCAATAATGCAAAAACAATCCATAAAACACTGGCACTCGTCAGTTTGATTCATTTTTTAACTTGTAAATAAAATTGCACCTCCTCCAAGAAATAATTCACCCCATAATGTTTTGCTTGAGATAAAGTTATTTTCTGTACAACTTGATTACCAAGTCTTGGGGTAAGACAATAGACAATAGGTGCAGGAGGAGGCCATTCGGCCCTTCGAGCCAGCACCACCATTCAATGTGATCATGGCTGATCATTCTCAATCAGTACCCCGTTCCTGCCTTCTCCCCATACCCTCTGACTCCGCTATCTTTAAGAGCTCTATCTAGCTCTCTCTTGAAAGCATCCAGAGAATTGGCCTCCACTGCCTTCTGAGGCAGAGAATTCCACAGATTTACAATTCTCTGACTGTAAAAGTTTTTCCCCATCTCCGTTCTAATCTGACTGAAGATTTTCCTCATCTCCATTCTAATCTGACTGAAAACGTTTTTCCTCAGCTCCGTTCTAAGCTTGAGTAAGCTTCTTGAGTATAATTTTTTTTTAATTACACACTGCTTATTTCGTTCTTCCTTGGTCAAGTCATCCAAAAGTAAGCCATGTGTCTTGCTATCATACCATTGTACATTTCATAGACAATTCTTTAAGTATTTACTGTGACTGAAATCTTATGTGGTTTCGACTTTTATCTCAATCTGGTTTGCTCCTATCTGAATTTCATTATCCATAAAATGTTTCCAAGTGAGCTTTTTTCCCCAATTTGTTGTCTACCTCTCCTTAAAATGGACTCCAGAAATTGAGCATAACTAGATAACCTTTTACTCTCCAAAGAAACCAAATCTTCAACCTTTTTTAGCCTTCCGTAGCTTCTTAAAAAGCAGAGGTAGACACAAAATGCTGGAGTAACTCAGCGGAGACAGGCAGCATCTCTGGAGAGAAGGAATGGGTGATGTTTTGGGTCGCGACCCTTTTTCAGATCCTTCTTAAGAAGCAAGTTTGGAATCACTTTATTTTTATTATTTCTACATCATTATTCTTATTTCTTTCGGATACCACATAATATCTTCATGACGTAGACTAGCGATTTCCCGAAAAGAAGAAATCCAACCACAGAACTCCAATCATGGCAAGCTTTGTCTGAAGCTTGTGGGAAGCTTTGTCTGAGAACAGTGGCGAATCCTGCCATTCCTTTGCACTCTTTCAACCACAGGCTAAAGTTAAAGCACAATTTACACTTGGGATGATGTCAGTTAGAATTTTACAAAACCATCCCACACCATCCGCTGTGCCACTATTTCAAAGTTCCTACCAGCACAGGGTGGAATACTTGTCAGCAAAGTTCAAATATCTAACAATGGTTCGCAAAGGAGGAAGAAAGCAAACAATAAGAGGGGAATTCTTCCACTGCTTGTGCTGAAAATGATTCAGAGATCTTTACGAGAGCCATTGCATCACAAGGCTTCACCGTTCCTGGTAGTACACAACCATTGAGCTGAGAATACTTTCATGTTGGTTTCAACTTGTTTTCATCCATTTCAATTCTTGTTCAATTTTTAACTCTTAACTTCTGGAAAGGTTGAATGATCAATATCTTTGGAACATTAGTACTCACTACTTGGAATGCAAATGCATCTGTAAATGGCACACAAAGTGACAAAAGGGCTCAATTGATAGGACTGAAGATAGACACAAAATGATGGAATAACTCAGCGGGACAGGCAGCATCTCTGGAGAGAAGGAATGCTTTGGGACGAGACCCTTCTTTAGGCCGAGAGTGAGGGGGGAAGGAAACTAGAGATATGGAAGGGTACAAAGAGCATGTAAGGCGTGATAAGGACAGATCAAAGCAGATGATGTAACACACGCAGCTGTGGTAGCAACTCTAGGTTAAAATGCGGTCATAGAGCTGGAGAAATCACAGGGTGAGCAATGAGATAGGGTGTTGCAAAACTCTCGTTAGAGGAGGAGAACCTCTTCAAAATAGGCATACCTTTCGGACAACACTTTCAAACGAACACAAGCTTTAAAACATTCACAAGTAATGCTCACATCTGTTCTTGATGGAGCACTGCAGACAGTCACATACAGTCTGGGCAGGCAGAACTCCACAAACAGCACAATTAGTGCAACCACAAGGATAAGCATAATCCTATGTGATTTGGTCCTATTTATACGTTAACCTCCTCAGTACGCCTTTGGAAAAATAAAATGTTGGTATCTACAATGCAGAGGGAAATGGACATCAAAATGTTTAACTTGCCCACTATTGACTGGGATTGCCTTTGTGGAAGGAGCTCAGATGGGGGGGTGGGGCAATTTGTCCAGATCATCCAAGAACATTTTTTGAGACGTTAAGCAGAAAGTCTTACTTGAGACAGGGAAGAATTTGACCTAATCTCAGGAAATTAAACTGAGCAAACCATGAAAGAGTCGGGGTGGGGGAATACTTTAGGAAGTGTCCTTCCATGTTTCAGTTCCAAGATAGTTATGGAAACAAATCAAGGTGGTACTCAGGGTCTTGAATTTGGTGGGAGGGGGAAGGGGAAGGGGAGGGGAGACGGATTTCAGTACCAAAAGAAAGCATCGAGTCGACCTAGCTAAGGCATAGTAGATTAGTAGCAGATGCCTTGAGGTAAGATGAGAGCTAGCAAATGGGAGTCGTTTAAATTAAAATTAGTACACATTCAGAGGTAACTTGTTCCCATCAGGATGAAAGGCAAGGATGTCAAGATTAGGAAAACTTGCATGACACAGGATATTGACGGTTTGATTAAGTAAAAAACATTAAGGCACGTATGGGCAAGCGGAATCGAGGGAGTTTCTTGAGGAATATACAATTTGTGCAAAAGAACTTAAGATTAAAGAGGTCAAGTAGGGACACTAGTCATTTGGTTTCCTTAAAGAATAAATGTACTGATGTTACTTTCAGTACAATGTTTGTCAGTCTATTCAACGTGAGCAAAATTTCATACTATAGACTGTCATTGCCATCAGTCCCAGATTTCACAAAAGCATCTCACAATCTTTGAAGGTATCACAAAATGCTGGAGTAACTCAGCGGGTCAGGCAGCATCTCTGGAGAGAAGGAATGGGTGACGTTTCGGGTTGAGACCCTTCTTCAGACTTTCAGACTGATGTCAGGGGAGGGGGTGTAAGAAAATAACTGCAGATGCTGGTACAAATCGAAAGTATTTATTTCACAAAATGCTGGAGTAACTCAGCAGGTCAGGCAGCATCTCAGGAGAGAAGGAATGGGTGAGGACTCAGGTCGAAACCCTTCTTCGGGGGGGGGGGGGTATTGCATTGAACGACAAACATGGTTTTCAAACAACAGCTGACAAGTACAACATCTCCAATTTAAGCAAATGCATATGGTTGGAAGCACGAGGTAATGATTACCACCACAAAATGCACCATGGAGTCACGAAGTTACTAAAGAACCACCTTTTCCTTTGTTCAAGATCCTGCACTTTAACGTTTCCCCCGACTGCTAATTTTCATCCTCATATTGTCAGTTGTGTTGAATATTTTGTATCACGGAAAGGAACTTCATGATTTTTTGTATATTGGAAGCCGCCATTTGGCCCATCAAGACCAAGTCAGATCACGTGTCAATCTCCTGGTTGCTAAACACTTTAAATCCCATCCCATTCCCACACTGTTTGTGTCGGTGTTGGGATGGTTTTTGTTTCTGTTTTTGGCTCTGTATGTGTGGGGTGTGGGGTGTGGGGGGTGGGGGAACCTTCTTTTATTAGGTCTCTTCCCCGGGGCGCAGCTCGGCCGCGGGGCCTTCCATCGCCCGCGGGGCCTTCCATCGCCCGGCGCGGCTCGGCCGCTGGACTTAACATCGCCGGCGCGGCTCGGCCGCGGGACTTAACAGTGCCCGGCGCGGCTCGACCGCGGGGCCTTCCATCGCCCGGTACGGCTGCGGCACGGTTCAGCGCTCGGTGCGGCTCGGCCGCGGGGCCTTCCATCGCCCGGTGCGGCTTGGCCGCGGAACGGTTCAGCACCCGGCGCGGCAACGGGGCCTTTCATCGCCCGGCGCAGCTCGGCTGCGGGACTTAACACCGCCGGCGCGGCTCGACCGCAGGACGTTTCAGTGCCCGGTGCGGCTCGGCCGCGGGACTTAGCAGCGGCCGCGGGGCCTTCCATCGCCCGGCGCGGCTCGGCCGCTGGACTTAACATCGCCGGCGCGGCTCGGCCGCGTGACGTTTCAGTGCCCTGTGCGGCTCGGCCGCGGGGCCTTCCATCCCCTTGCGGGGGCTGTGCGTGTCGGTCGCCTCGGTAGGGGTCGAGCTGCCTGTCCGTGGGCGCGGGGGGAAGAGAGTGGAAGTTTTGTTGCCTTCCATCACAGTGAGGGGGTGTTTGGAGTCACTGCGATGGATGTTTGTGTTGGGGTCGTGTGTCCTGTGTTCTTTTCTTTTTTGCTGTGTCTTGTGACTGCTGAAATTTCGTTCGGTATTTATACCGAATGACAATAAAGTTCTGTTATACTGTTATACTGTTATACTGGCCTCCTCCATTGTCAGAGCAAGGCCCGGCACAAATTGGAAGAACTGCACCTCATATTTTGCTTGGGCAGCTTCCAATCCAGCGCTATGAATATTGATTTCTCTAACTTCAAGTAATCCTTGCTTTCCCTCTCTCTCTCTGTCCCTCCTGCACCATAGTTGTCCACTGTCTTTCTGATTAATTTTACTTCCCACCTCTTTGTCACCTTTCCCTCAACTAACAATGAACCATTCTACATTTCCTTATCATCGTCTGCTTTGATCTGTCGTTTTCACACTTAACCCTTCCATATCTCTAGTCTCCCTCTCCCCTGACTTTCAGTCTGAACAAGGGTCTCGTCCTGAAACATCACCCATTCCTTCTCTCCAGAGATGCTGCCAGTCCCGCTGAGTTACTCCAGCATTTTGTGTCTATCTTCGGTGGATAACCAGCACTTGCAGTTCCTTCCTACACCCATCAATCCTGTTACTCCCACTTTTTCCCTTACAAATCTCATTGCTTTCACGTGTCCATCAACCTACCCTTACTCTCGAACTTCTACAGGTAGGGCATATATTGACTGGTTGCATCACAGTCCGGTTCGACAACTCGAATGACCATGAGTGTGGGAGATCACAAGAAGTGGTGAACACGGCCCGGTCCATCACAGATAGGACATCCCCATCAAGGAAGGGATTTGAAGGAGGCACTGCCTCCGAAAGGCAGCCAGTACCATCTAGTACCCCACCTTAATGGCCTTGCTCTCATTCTACTCCTGCCATACAGGAGGGGGTGCAGGGGTCTGGAAACCATCGCATCCAGGCTCAGGAACAGCTTTTTCTTGGCATCCATCAGACTATTGAACACGACAAACTCCAACTAAACTCAGGGCAGCATGGTGGAGCAGCAGTAGAGTTGCCACCTTAAAGCACCAAGTTCGATCCTGACTATGAGTGCTGTCTGTGCGGAGTTTTGTACTTTCTCCCCGCAGGTTTTCTCCGAGATCTTCGGTTTCCTCCCACACTCCAAAGGCGTACAGGTTTGCAGGTTAATTGGCTTGGTATAAATGTAAATTGTCCCTAGTGTGTGTAGGATAGTGTTAGCATGCGGAGATCGCTGGCCGGTGCAGATTCGGTGGGCCGACGGGCCTGTTTCCACGCTGTATCCCTAAACTAAGCTGAACCACCTTGGTTGTACTACGGACTTTGGACTTAGTTTTGTTTTATACTAAGTGGGTTCTTTTATTTATTCAACTTTTTTTTGTTTGTTGATTATATTCTCTGTTGAGAAGGGTCTCAACCCAAAACGTCACCCATTCCTTCTCTCCAGAGATGCTGCCTGTTCCGCTGAGTTACTCCAGCTTTTTGTGTCTGTCATGAGAGATGTACTATTGGTTTAATATTATTGGCGTGTGAACCGTGATATAGTGGAAAAAACTTTGCTTTGTGTGCTATGCAGGTATTCATCCATATATGATTCACTATCAAATCATGCGTATGTACACATCTTACAAAGGATGTGTGTGTATAATAGTCACTTAGAAATTCAATGGTCACTTTTCTTCCCAAAATAATAAAGCATGCAACTCAATCATCACTGAATTCAGATGAATAACACAAATGACAGTGATAATCTTGCCATCTCCTGGTACCGTTTCGCATTCTTTTGAAATCTCGCCAAGGAGGCATCCTTGACGTCAGTCCCTGTGTATTCTAACGTCCAAATCAAGTGATGTAGAGAACACAATTGTAACACAAGTAGACAGAATAGTAAAGAAGAAATATGGTACACTTGCCTTCATAGGTCAGGGCACTGGGTAGAAGAGACGTCTTTATAAAACTTTGGTTAAGGTACATTTGGAGCACTGAAACTTACCGAATAGTGAAAGGCCAGGATCGAGTGGGTGTGGAGAGTCCATTCGTGCGAGAGTCTAGGACCAGAGGTCATAGCCTCAGAATTAAAGGACGTCCCACACAAGGAAGAGGTTCTGTGTAGATTTCTCACCTCAACATAATTTTAAATGCACCAGCATTTGTGTTTAAATGTAGTGTGGAACTATAGTGAGGTCTTACTGAATTTATAAGGAACGTGGAAACGGGGACACAGTCAGTTTATAAGGAGTGTGGGAATCAACCCCAGTGAATTTAATGGGAGCACAAGATGCTCCCTTGTGATCATGCGTGTTTCCAATAGGTACTCCAGTTTCATTTCCAAATCTCAAAGCAGGTTGGTAGGTAAAAGAAAATGGCACAAAGTACAGGAATAACTCTGCGGATCAGGCAGCATCTCTGGAGAACATGGATTCCTGGTGTTTCATCATATCATATCATATCATATATATATTCAGCCGGAAACAGGCCCTTTCGGCCCACCAAGTCCGTGCCGCCCAGCGATCCCCGTACATTAACACTATCCTACACCCACTAGGGACAATTTTTTTTTTTACATTTACCCAGCCAATTAACCTACATACCTGTACGTCTTTGGAGTGTGGGAGGAAACCGAAGATCTCGGAGAAAACCCACGCAGGTCACGGGGAGAACGTACAAACTCCTTACAGTGCAGCACCCGTAGTCAGGATCGAACCTGAGTCTCCGGCGCTGCATTCGCTGTAAAGCAGCAACTCTACCGCTGCGCTACCGTGCCGCCCTTCAAGTCGGGACCCTTCGTCAGACTGATTGTAATGGGGGAAGGGGGGGGTGGAGCATGAGAAAGCTGAAAGAGAGCAGTGCAAAGTGATAAGTGAATAGAGTTGGTGGTATGATCAGCAGATGGTTGGACAAAGACCAGAGATGAAAAGACCTAGTGCAAGATATGAATAAAGATATGTAGAGAACGGAAATAAGGAGCACATTGCCTCGCCGCGCGTCCCTCAGAAATGTGTTTAGTTTAGAGAGACAGTGCAGAAACAGGCCCTTCGGCTCACAGGGTCCACACTGACCAGCGATCATCCCAATACCAGCACAAGGGACAATTTATGGAAGCCAGTTAACCTACAAACCTGTACGTCTTTGGAGGAAACCGGGGCACCTGTAGAAAACTCACGCAGGTCATGGGAAGAACGTACAAACTCCGTACAGACAGCACCCATAGTCATGACTGAACTCGGGTCTATGGTGCTGTAAGGCAGCAACTTAACTAACGCGCCACCGTGCCGCCCTGAACAATAGATAATAGATACAGTAGTAGGCCATTCGGCCCTTCGAGCCAGCACCGCCATTCACCGTGATCATGGCTAATCAGTACCATGTTCCTGCTTTCTCCCCATATCCCCTGACTCCGCTATCATTAAGAGCTCTATCTAACTCTCTCTTGAACCACTTTGCCTGACCTGTTGAATTACTCCAGCACTGTGTTCTGCATTGACAGAATTGTGTCAGTCAAGAACGTAGCCTGGGTTCGCTATTATGGTGCATCTTTCAACAGCACCTCATGCAATTCTTTTCTGCACTAAAAGAGAGAGTAATTCAGTTAAAATTGCTGAGCTCACAAATCTTAACATTTTACGTTTGCCTGTAATAACTGCTATGTTTGTGGAAATGGCTTTGGAAAATGGCATAAAAGTTTATCTTGCACAGCCACTGCTGTAAGCTATACTCCAGAGCAGGAAAGCTGACAGGGTCCAAAGCAAGAAAAATAATGCCTGAGAATTCTGTTCTCAGCAATCCAGTCAATTGGATAGCTATTGCTGCAAAGGCAATCAATTAACAGATACAAGGTATCACAAAATGCTAGAGTAACTCTGCGGGTTAGGCTGCATCTCAGGAGAGAAGGAATGGGTGACGTTTCGGGTCGAGACCCTTCTTCAGTCGAAAAAGGCAAAGTGGTTCAGCTTCTAAAAAGTCCACCACATTGTGCCAACCTGTAACCCTGGTGGAAAGACAAAATGAAAGTTAAATTCAGTGGCATAACTACAGAAAGGAGGAAATTAATAGCTTGCAAGTTCATTCCAACGAAGGGGATCTGGGATCATTCAGTATCAATCCCAGAATCAGTGATGAGATCAGACAAAGTCTTTCGGCTGAACATACTGAGTGATATGCGAGTTGGCGTTAAGTTCGGCTCGCAACGGTTGTTGGAAAGCACTGTCAAACTAATCAAGCTGTCTGCAGTCGGAGTTAAAGGCTTAATATACAAGTGCCGTGTCTTTGCAAAACATAGAAACATAGAAAACATAGAAAATAGGTGGAGGAGTAGGCCATTCGGCCCTTCGAGCCTGCACCGCCATTTGTCACACTCCTACCTGTATTGAGCCATGGAATTCCCTTGGTTTCCTTTGGCTCAATAGAGACAAAATTCAACTTCAAAAGTGAGCAACAAGTGGACAGATAAAGGGAAGCAAGAACATTTAAAAAGTAATATGTTTTTTTTTTAAAAGAGAAAGGTCATGAGGTCACACATTTGACACTGACTTCTCCAACTTTAGATAGTTCCTCTGTCCCTCTCTTCCCCTCCCCCTTCCCAGATCTCCCTCTATCTTCCTGTCTCCACCTATATCCTTCCTTTGTCCCGCCCCCCCTGACATCAGTCTGAAGAAGGGTCTCGACCCGAAACCTCACCCGTTCCTTCTCTCCTGAGATGCTGCGTGACCTGCTGAGTTACTTCAGCATTTTGTGAATAAATACCGTCGATTTGTACCAGCATCTGCAGTTATTTTCTTACATTACCCAACAAAAGAGCAAGTTCAAAATCAGGGACCTTTTACCCTGTTATGTTTCATCTAAACTTTGGATAAGTCACCTGAGCGATCACCGTTATTTCTTTTAGACACGTAAAGCTGGAGTAACTCAGCGGCTCAGACAGCATCTCCGGAGAAAAGGAATAGATGATGTTTCAGGTCGAAACCCTTGTGTCTGAAGAAGGGTTTCGACCTGAAACGTCGCCCATTCCTTCTCTCCTGAGATGCTGCCTGACCTGCTGAGTTACTCCAGCATTTTGTGAATAAATAACCACCAAGTAAAATTCGCCATTTAACTGGCAGATGCAGAATGGATACGTGTTTTGTGGACAACGGGGGAAGACAATTAAATGACAAATACAGACAAGATCAGTAGCCCAATTTATTCTGTCCAACACAAAAAAAGTCCAACACTAACAACTGCACTAGCTTTGTTGTAATAAATAATTCCAGACTTCCTGCTGCCATCATTTTGCTAGCAACCAAGTACACAGATTGATCACACTATTTAAGTAGCAAGCTGTTCTCAGTGTTTACATTTCTTTTACTTGTCTGAACATGTAAACAACTCCATGGGAAGAGGTTGATCATTGCATGTTGTTTACTTTAAAGAATCATTCAATGGGCACAGGGTGTGGTGCTTCATTTGAACTCAAAGCCCAAGTCTTTTCCTTAACTTTGAATGTATCTCCCATAATTAGTTTAGTTTAGAGATACAGCTCGGAAAAAAGGCCCTTCGGCCCACCGAGTCTGCGCCGACCAGCGATCCCTGCACATTAACACTACATACTCGGGACAATTTACACTTATACCAAGCCAATTGGCCTACAAACCTGTACGTCTTTACAGTGTTGGAAACCGAAGATCTCAGAGAAGACCCTACATGGTCACGGGGAGAACGTACAAACTCCATACAGACAGCACACGCAGACGGGAAGGAACCCGGGTCTCTGGCACTGCAAGCGCTGTAAAGCAGCAACTGTAAGGGCGGCACGGTGGCGCAGCGGTAGAGTTGCTGCCTTACAGCGAATGCAGCGCCGGAGACTCAGGTTCGATCCTGACTACAGGCACCATCTGTACGGAGTTTGTACGTTCTCCCCGTGACCTGCGTGGGTTTTCTCCGAGACCTTCGGTTTCCTCCCACACTCCAAAGATGTACAGGTATGTAGGTTAATTGACTGGGTAAATGTAAAAATTGTCCTCAGTGTGTGTAGGATAGCGTTAATGTGCGGGGATCGCTGGGCGGCGCGGACTCGGTGGGCCGAAGGGCCTGTTTCCGCGCTGTATCTCTAAATCTAAAAATCTAAAAAAATCTCTACCACTGCGCTAATGAGGAGGAGAGTTTTTTTTTTTTAATGGTTTCAGTTCCCGTTCTTGATCTAGAAATGGGCCATTCTTTGGAAAGTTAACCAAAATGTCTCACACGTGACCAGACGTCATCAAATAAAGTAATACATTAAAAAATTCTTGTCAAAGATTAATCTTATTCATTGCTATTTTCCTACCTACAGAACTGTAATGCATGTCTTTTTTTAAATTCACAGTTTGTAAGATAAAACTGAGTTATGAAAAAAATGCCTCCTTTTGATGTCACACACGTGACCAGTCATATTTGACCACCGACCCTGAACAAACATTGTCAGCATAACATAAAAATTTCACTTGATAAACTTCGACATACACGTCATATAGATCATACAAAACAATATGCCTGTAATGCTTTCAGAATTCGAAGAGAGGTATTCCACAATTTTCCATATTTTTGGTCACACACGTGACTAAGAATGGGCCAAATGCATGATCGATGTGCATGGGCAGTTTTGAAGAGATGGAATAAAGCTGAGCAGGTGACTAGTGACCCCGAACATCTTGCAGTGCATCTAAGGAGTGGCTATTCAAGCATGCAGTGAAACTTAAATGATTCTGAACCCATTCTGCAAAGTTATTTTTGAGGAGCAAGCACATCAACCTGAAACAGTAGCCTGTCTCCCTCGCCCCGCATGGTGTCTGCCCTGGAGAATATTTCCAGCTTATTATCATTTTATTTCAGATTCGCAGATAATAGTTACCATGTTTAAACATGGAGCCCAGCAGGTACAACAGAATTATTGTACCGAGTAGCCAAGCTTTCACCCACATAATAGCAGTTTAATTAATAGGCCACTGCTCATGAAATGCTGAACAGAAGTTGTAGCAATAATGAGTTTACGAAATTTGAAAATTAGATTTCTTACATGTGTAGGAAGGAACTGCAGATGCTGGCTTAAACCAAAGATAGAAACAAAAAGCTGGAGCAACTCAGTGGGTCAGACGGCATCTCTGGAGAAAAGGAATAGGTAATGTTTCGGGTCGAGACCTTTTTCAGACTGAGTCAGTCTGGCTCTCAGTCTGTAGGTGTTGACCCGAAACCTTCTCCTTTTCTCCAGAGTGTGTGTATATGTGTGTATATATATATATATATATCTTTTGTATGTATGTGTATATGTATGCGCGTATGTGTATATATACACACACATATACATATATATATATTTATTTATTTTTTTGTTTTATATATATATATATATATATAATGCTCACATATGCACACGCACATACATATACACATACATACAAAAAAATACACAATACATCTTGAATGATGGAGTAGAAATTCTTCCAAACTTACTGCTGGCCGACATTGATTATCTTTATAGCTAATTTAACTGAGACGACCTCGATCGACCTGCTAGTATCTATGTGGGTGTGATATTTATATATCTAGGCAAACCATGTCGTCTAATTTTAATTAGCGATAAAGATAATCCATTTTGACCAGCAGTAAGTTGGAAGGATTTCTACTCAGTCATGCAAGAAAGACTTAGAACCACAATTCCCAAGGCAATTAAATATTTTTGAAGCTGTCAATCAGCAAATGCCTCCGACTGGCATGAATATGTTGCAAAAGGGGAAGCGTGTGCAATAATCAATGCAGGCAAATCACAATCAATTTGGTTCTATTGGTGCCAACAGAAGAGAAATGTGCAACATCTTAATTCCTCTGGGATAAATTGGAAACATTTTAACATCTCTGGTACCTTCCACTGTACGTGAAAAAAGCAGAGAATCAAACAGACACACATATATTATTACAAAACATATCCACCCGAACACCATTATATCTACAATGCTGCAATCATCAGTTCCAAGTTCACCGATGCTGGTTTCATTTCAGTGCTTTTTAAACAATACAAAAAGTAATCACTCAAAAGGGGAAAAAAAAGCTGTTTTACTTCAGCAATCCCCGAAGTTATCATATCATATATCTACAGCCGGAAACAGGCCTTTTCGGCCCTCCAAGTCCATGCCGCCCAGTGATCCCCGTACATTAACACTATCCTACACCCACTAGGGACAATTTTTACATTTACCCAGCCAATTAACCTACATACCTGTACGTCTTTGGAGTGTGGGAGGAAACCGAAGATCTCGGAGAAAACCCACGCAGGTCACGGGGAGAACGTACAAACTCCTTACAGTGCAGCACCCGTAGTCAGGATCGAACCTGTGTCTCCGGCGCTGCATTCGCTGTAAAGCAGCAACTCTACCGCTGCGCTACCGTGCCGGATGTTACGTGGCATGTTTAAAGCTCAACTTCAAAATAATTTGAATTCCTTAGAGATATTTTTATGCTACTTGGATGTACAGATTAAGTGTTCAAATTTTGCGAAATCTTTGCCAGCGAGTCAATTTCGCCTTGCCAAGAGACATTAAGTGAATCAGCAAAGATTCACTCCATGCACAGCATTTAAGTTCCACACCACAAACTACAGTGCAGCCGAGGTAGAGTAGGCACCGAAAACAAATTAGCCCAGTGTCAGGCTTCATCGTGCCCAAATATCCAACCATAAATTGTTGTGTGCAGTCACTGTTAGGAAGTCATACTTGACAGGGCGGCACGGTAGCGCAGCGGTAGAATTGCTGCTTTACAGCGAATGCAGCGCCGGAGACTCAGGTTCGATCCTGACTACGGGTGCTGCACTGTAAGGAGTTTGTACGTTCTCCCCGTGACCTGCGTGGGTTTTCTCCGAGATCTTCGGTTTCCTCCCACACTCCAAAGACGTACAGGTATGTAGGTTAATTGGCTGGGTAAATGTAAAAATTGTCCCTAGTGGGTGTAGGATAGTGTTAATGTACGGGGATCACTGGGCGGCACGGACTTTGAGGGCCGAAAAGGCCTGTTTCCGGCTGTATATATATGATATGATGATATGATAAGATAATTTGCAGACAAGGTCACACAAGAAAATAAATGAACGATAGATTCAAAGAATCAAATGGCCACAGAAACAATCTCTTCAGCCAACCGAGAACTTGCAAGTACCCATTTACATCGGTTTCATTTTGTTCCCCCGCTAAATTCTACAACTCAAATGCAAACTTAGGTTAATTGGCCGCGAGAAATTATCCCATCAGACGATGCGTTATGGAAGGGCATGGAGAAAAACCACATGCAGTCACACGCACAACATGCACGTCCCACACAGACAAAATGTGGAGGGAGGAACTGCAGATGCTGGTTTAAACCACAGACACAAAAAGCTGTCATTACTCAGCGGGCCGGGTCTTTCCCCTGGCTCTCAGTCTGAGGAAGGGTCTCGACCCAACACGTCACCTATTCCTTTCCTCCAAAGATACTGCCTGAGCCACTGAGTTACTCTAGCTTCATGTGTCTGTCCCACACAGACAACATCAGAGGTCAAGACTGAATCAACGTCACCAGTAAAATGCAGCAACAACACTATTGATTTTGTCACTGTGCAACTTTTATGTTGACTGAGTGATGAGTGTTTCAGAATACAGAATAGCTTTATTGTCATTCGATACCGAATGAAATTCTTTTGCCAGCAGTCACAGAGCAAAAAAACAAAGAACACAAGACACACGACCCAAACACAAACTTCCATCACAGTGACTCCAAACACCCCCTCACTGTGATGGAAGGCAAAAAAACTTCGTCTCTCTTCCCCCATGCCCCTCCCACGGACAGACAGCTCGACCCCTACCGAGGCGACCGACCTGCACAGCGCCCGCAAGGAGATGGAAGGTACCGCGGCCGAGCCGCACAGGGCGCTGGAAAGTCCCGCGGCCATACCGGGCGATGGAAGGCCCCGTGGCCGAGCCGTACCGGGCGATGGAAGGCCCCGCGGCCGAGCCGTACCGGGCGATGGAAGGCCCCGTGGCCGAGCCGCACTGGGCGATGGTAAGTCCCGCGGTCGAGCCGCACCGGCGATGGTAATTCCCGCGGCCGAACCGCACCGGCGATGGAAAGTCCCGCGGCCGAGCCACGCCGCGCTGGAAAGTCCTACAGCCTTACTGGGCGATGGAAAATCCCGCGGCCGAGCCGCGCCGGGCGATGGAAGGCCCCGCGGCAGAGCCGCACCCGGTGCTGTTAAGTTCCGCGGCCGAGCCGCACCGGGCGATGGAAGGCCCCGCGGCCGAGCCTCGCCCCGAGGAAGAGACCTAAAAAAAGAAAGATTTCCCCCACCCCACCACCCCCCACACCCATACACAGCCAAAAACAAACCACCCCAACACCAACACACAAACAAAAAAGGAAAAAGGACAAACAGACTGCCAGCGAGCCGTACACCAGGTGAACTCCTTGCACTTTATCTCATATTACCTTTGACTTTCTGGCAAACAAATGTGGCAGAGCCAACAAAATCTGAAAGGCAGCATCCTTGACAATACAATGCTCTCGGTAATGTGTGAGGCATGGATTTGGACCTTCCTGTGTTTAATTTAGTTTATCCCCGCACATTGACACTATCCTCCACACGCTAGGAACAATTTACACATTTACCAAGCCAATTAACCCGCAATCCTGTACGTCTTTGGAGTGTGGGAGGAAACCGAAGATCTCAGAGACAACCCATGCAGTCACGGGGAGAATGTACAAACTCCGTACAGACAGCACCCACAGTCAAGATCGAACCCGGGTCTCTGGCACTGCAAACGCCGTAAAGCAGCAACTCTACCGCCGCGCCACCGTGCCTCCCAACTCTTCTGTGCTTCGAATGTCTCCAATTTCTGTAAAACTACTTTTCTGCAAAACTACTTTTTCCATTTGGGCTTCTTACAACTCTTCAGAGAGTGAACTTAGATGGGATTTGGCACAACGTTTTTAGATTGCAATTTAAACCTCAAGAGATTATTTACTGCTAACCATTACTCACCACCTTAGAATGTCGGAAAAAAGTTTTCACAGAATATGATCAAGAAAAACTTGAAGAGTTATTAGATTAGATGACCAACAGGCAACTGAGTAAAAGTAGAATTTAATTTAATGAACCCTAATGAATGAAAATGATGTTATAGCAAAGATATATACGGACATTGCCATCGCCCTGTCCCTGCACTCATCCCTGGAACATCTGGGCAACAGACACCTACGTCAGTCACACTCTTATTCATAGACTACACCTCTGCCTTTAACACCATTACACCATTCAGGCTCATCACCAAACCCACAGGACTTGGAGTCGGCACTCATCTCCACAACTGGATTCTCAACTTCATGACTAACAGACCCCAATCAGTGAAGCTGCAGGACAAATCATCCTCTACAATAATCCTTAACAACGGTGCTCTGCAAGGATGCGTTCTCAACTCCCTTCTTTACTCCTTGCACATCCACGATGTCCAGCCATGTACAAATCCATTGACTCAATTGACAAATTCACAGATTACATCACCATTTTGGGCGAGATATCAAATAATGACAAGATGAAGTAGAGGAAGGAAATTGGGAACCTCGTGTCCTGGTGTCGAGACAACAACCTTTCTCTCAGTGTCAGCAAGACAAAGGAGACACTGATCGACTTCAGGAAGTGAAGCGGTACACATACCCCAGTTTGCATTGATGGCGCCGAAGTAGACATGATGGAAAGCTTCAAATACCTAGAAGTCAATTGGGAGTCAATAACTTAGGAGTCAATAACTTCTCCTGGACCACCCATATTGAAGCAACAGCCAAGAAAGAACACCAACACCTCAACTTCCTCAGAAGGCTCAGGGAGTTTGGCATGTCCCCAACAACCCTCACCAACTTCTACCGATGCACCGTGAAAAGCATTTTATCAGGATGCATCTCAGCATGGGTTGGGAAAAGCTCCAAGACCGCAAGAAATTGCAGCGAATTGTGGACGCAGCCCAGACCATCACACAAACCAACCTCCCTTCCATTGACTCCATTTATACCCCACGCTGCCTCGGCAAGGCCAGCAGCACAATCAAGGATGAGTCGCACCCTGGCCACTCCCTCTTCCGCCCTCTCCCATCTCGGCAAAAGGTGTAGAAGTGTGAAAACGCACACCTCCAAATTCAGGGACAGTTTCTTCCATGCTGTTATCAGGCAACTGAACCATCCTACCACAACCAGAGAGCCGTGCTGAACTACCATCTACCTCATTTGTGACCCTCGGACTATCTTTGATCAGGCTTTACTGGCTTTACCTTGCACAAAATGTTATTCATGTTATTCCCTTAATCATGTATATGTACCCTGTGAATGGCTTGATTGTAATCATGTGTTGGCTTTCCGCTGGTTTTGGTTAGCACACAAAAAAAGCTTTTCACTGTACCTCGATACACCTGACAGTAAACTGAACTGAACTCAACTCAGATATTGAAGGAGGTAATTGCAGAGTTTAGGGGCCTTGACAACTGAAGATATAGTGGTTAATGGTGGAACAATTTTGGCAGGAGGTTGGAATCGTCGTTTTGGGGGAGTGGGGGATAATCATAAATTTAAGGATTCCCAGATCGCAGTAATAAAGAAGATCAAGAACATGGACTTGAAAGCAAAAAGTTTGAAATTGAGTACTTTGACAAGAATAACGGAGGTCATCTATGAGTGAGAACACCAGCAACAGTTTCTGATACCTGTTTCTTAACTCAAGATTTACTTAATCACTTTAACGGAAAATGTAAACGTGTTCCCAGCTCAGAGTCCAGGTCTCTGGATAATAGTGCAGTAACATAACCACTGAACTTCTACTCCCCATGTTATTGTGTTCCTGTGTTATCATAAGTAACACAAAACCAAAGGACAGCCATTAATGGGAACAAAAAATAGTCAAGAGTACAAAGATCCTAACTCTTTCAACAGAGCTCACACAGAGGTTAATAGCTTGTGAAAAGACTTTGTTTAAAAAGTAAATGGGAGGTGAATAATGTTGGATTATATATAAAAATCAATCCTGTCAAAGTCTGAGGTTAATGAATAAGTCAACGAACTGTTATATTTGAATGAAGTTTACTCATTAAACCGATGTGTCAAGATTTGTTCAATATCCTTTGTTCCCACAGATTGCATTAGTTTACAGTTAAATGCTCACAGCACATTCCTGGCGCAACCACACTTTTTTGACTTCTCGCTCTTAAAAATGTTGATTTAAAAAAAACTTTTCAGGTCCACATGCAATGAATGGGAAGTGAGAAATCTTCACACATGAAAGACTAGGTTGCAGCAAGGACCTTTACTCCAGAACATACAAATTCTCTCCCAGTCCTCAACTGCACACATTTTAGTGAAGGTGAACTGAAATCTTCCCACTGTTTAGCAAAAAGGTGCAGGAGATAATTGCAATATTTTAAAATGTTGGATGTGATATTGAGTAAAGAAGTTGGGAGGTCATGTTGCAGTCATGCAAGACGTTGGTGAGGCCTTATTTAGAGTATTGTGTTCAGTTCTGGGCACCGTGTTATCGGAAAGATCTTGTCAAGCTGCAAAGGGCACAGAGAAGATTCACGAGAACGTTGTGAGGCCTAGAGGGTCTGAGCTATTGGAAGAGGTTGAGCAGGCTGGGACTATTCCTTGGAGCGCTGGATGATAAGGGGTGATCTGATAGTGGTGTATAAAATCATGAAAGGATTTTTTAGATTTAGAGATACAGCGCGGAAACAGGCCCTTCGGCCCACCGGGTCCGCACCGCCCAGCGATCCCCGCATACTAACACTATCCTACACCCACTCAGGACAATTTTTACATTTGACCAACCAATTAACCTACATACCTGTACGTCTTTGGAGTGTGGGAGGAAATCGAAGATCTCGGAGAAAACCCACGCAGGTCACGGGGAGAACGTACCAACTCCGTACAGACGGCGCCCGTAGTCAGGATCGAACCGGAGTCTCCGGTGCTGCATTCGCTGTAAGGCATCAACTCTACCGCTGCGCCACCGTGCCGCACATAGATCGGGTAGATGCAGTCTCTTACCCAGAGTATGGGATTTGAGGACCAGAGGACATAGGTTTAAGGTGAAGGGTAAAAGATTTGATCGGAATCCAAGAGGTAACATTTTCACACAAAGGGTGGCGGGTGTATGGAAAGAGCTCCCAGAGGATGTAGTTGAGGCTGGGACTATACTAACATTTAAGAAACAGTTAGACAGGTACATGGACAGGACAGGTTTGGAGGGATATGGACCAAATGCAGGCAGGTGGGACTAGTGTCACTGGGACACGTTGGCCAGTGTGGGCAAGTTGGGCCGAAGGGCCCCTTTTTCTCCTCTTTGTCACTCTATGATATAAATCAGAATATGTGGAAATTGGGGAGTGATTAAAAACTCTTGGGATGATATCAGAAAACAGGAAATACACATGTTGCAAAACATACTTGGCTAATAAAGTACTATTATGATTATGATATTAAAACACAGTTTTTCACTGAATTTCAGTACACTTGGGGAAAAAAAGAGGAAGGGATGGAGATTGCCATTATTGTAAGTAGAAAATCATGGTTATTCCACGATTACAGACAAAAAATGCTGGAGCATCTCAGCGGGACGACAGGCAGCAATTCTGGAGTGAAGGAATGGGCGACGTTTCCGGTCGAGACCCTTCTTCAGACGGAATCTGAACGAGCACCAGCTAAAGCAAACGCCACAAGGAGCAAAAGTAGCAAAAAGTAAACTGATTGCTTTGTTTTCAAATACACGGGACGTGAGGTTAAAATCCAAAGTGCCAACTCTTAACTTGCTCCCGGTGGTCTGTCTGGAACAAATATGCAAGCATGGACCAGTGATGTGGAATTATTTATCTTCTGCACACTCATTGACTGGGATGAAATTTTGGTGATGCGGATTCATGATTTGCAGAAGGCCAACAGAAGAATTATATCTTCAACTTCTCCAACTTTAGATAGTTCCTCTGTCCCTCCGTCCCCTCCTCCTTCCCAGATCTCCCTCTACCTTCCTGTCTCCACCTATATCCTTCCTTTGTCCCGCCCCCGACATCAGTCTGAAGAAGGGTTTCGACCCGAAACGTCACCCATTCCTTCTCTCCCGAGATGCTGCCTGACCTGCTGAGTTACTCCAGCATTTTGTGAAGAAGAATTATATCATTTATTTTTAAGTTTCCATTGTCCTCAGCGAAATCCAAAACACAAACATTTTTCATCATCTCATGAAATTTGCTATCAACATAAGTAGTTTCAATTTCCATTTTGGGTAAATCCAAGCAGCTTAATATTCAAGTTATTTGGGATAAAATGTACAAAGGAAGATCATTTGGGCTGGCTAATCTGTAACAGTGTTTACACATTGTACCTCTGGTTCCATCCATCCCAACTCAACCATTCAACATCTTTCACAAACCCATCAAGTTTGCTTGGAAAGGCTCCTAAGCAGTTCGCCTCAATCACTTTCTGTGGTCACAGTTTTAACTTTCCAATCATAATCCTAATATATATATTTTTAAAACGTTCAATCTGCTTGATCACTACACCAGTTTATAAATATTAGTTCAAATTTCCCAAATGCCTTCATATATACATATATTTGTCTGCATACTAACAAGACCTGTGCCTGGTTCTTTAAATATAGTCTGACAATCCTATACATTTTTCAGATAGCTTTAATATTTTGAACGCTTTGAACATTGGAATAAACTTATTGACCTGCCAGGCATTTTTCCCTGTATCCTTGGAGAGATAAAGCTCTCAGGTTTTTAACCATTTGCTGTTAATGTGACACAATGCAATATATTTCCACACGGGATCGAGAGAGATCTGGGTGTTCGCATGAATGAATCATGTAAGGCTGCCTTTATTGCAAAGGAGTTGAGTTTAAGAAAGGAATGTTTGGCTACAGGTGGACACAGGGCATTACTAAGCACACACTTCGAAAACTGCCCACAGTTTTGGTCCCCATTCCGAAATGAGGGCTGTGTAATATTGGAGACGATCCAAAGGAGATGTACCAAGCTAATTCTTGGGATGAGGGTTGTCCTAAAAAGAAAGAAAAGGGAGTTTGGGTTTGAATTCCTTGGAGTTCAGAAGAATGAAAGGTGACTTTATACAAATGAGTAATACCCTTCGGAGGTTTGACAGGGCAAATGTTGATAGGTTTCCACGAGTCGCCAACCAGGGTACACAGCTACAAATTAACAACCCACTCACTTAAACCTGAGGTGCGTAGAAATTTCTTGTCCCAATGAATAGCGAATCTCTGGAACATTGGTGGAGGCCAGGTCTTTACTTATATTTATGGTGGAAATTGATGAATATTTGACAGGTTAAGGAATTGAGGGCGATGGAGAACTGGCACAGAAGAGGAGTTGAAACCAGCATTGAATCGCCATGATAAAATATCGAGTTGTGGGCCAGTCTTGAGGGGCTGAGTGGCCCACTCGTGTTCTTATTTTATTGTATTCTCTATGCGTTCATGATTCACAGAATCAGATTTCAGGCAATTTAGTGCAGCGGTATGAACATTGACTTCTCTAACTTCAAATAGCCCTTGCTTTCTCACTCTCTCCATCCCCTCCCCCGTCCCAGTTCTCCCACCAGTCTTACTGTCTCCGACTACATTCTATCTCTGTCCCGCCCACTCCCTTGACGTCAGTCTGAAGAAGGGTCTCGACCCGAAACCTCACCCATTCTATCTCTCCAGAGATGCTGCCTGTCCCGCTGAGTTACTCCAGCATTTTGTGTCTCTTCAGTCAATTTAACGTTGTGGTATTGAAATTAAATGCTCTATTTACCCTGCCAAAGAACACGCAACGTTCCGATAAACTGTTTACTAGATTGCTAATGTTATGCATGATCTCAACATACAAGCAAGTAAAACAAAGCCATCTTTCTTTGCTCCATGTCTCGTCCACTGGATACTTAAGCTTTCCAAATCACCAGCATTTAATTTATGAAGGTGTAATAGACTTCAATGATTCCAGCCATGTAATGTGCACTATTTATCGTTGAGTCACCAATCCCACTTTGATAATACTCTCAAACCATGACATTCATCTTTTGCAGCAATTATCTTACGAGTGTTCAAATCACTATGACAAATATCAACTTAACTGCAAGGTCAACAAGTCACTTGAATATTAGCAAGCTACAAAAGGTAGGGATCTGTACTGATTATATTATGACTAGTCATTTGTTAAAGCACAGTGCACTATGGTTTATCGAAGTGCACCATTCAATTCATCCTACAAAAAATTCTGCTTTCATCTAAACTTCCAAAAGTTTACAATTACTTTTAATTTCGCAAATGACAGCAACCTCTTCATGTATCACAATGGTAGACTATCTGGTCGTCAGAACTATGTTAAAACTATTAACATTTTCCAATTCGTACTTATACCTGCTATGAAGTTGTAAGGAAGTCTATTTAAAATGAACTAGAGAGATTATTTTGAGTAAATTTTCAACATTTAAGTTTTATAATTATAAAAGGACTGGACAAGCTAGATGCAGGAGAAATGTTCCCAATGTTGGGCGAGTCCAGAACCAGGGGCCACTGTCTTAGAATAAAGGGGAGGCCATTTAAAACTGAGGTGAGAAGGAACAGAGGGCAGTGGAGGCCAAATCACTGGATGGATTTAAGAGAGAGTTAGATAGAGCTCTAGGAGCTAGTGAAATCAAGGGATATGGGGAGAAAACAGACACAGATTATTAATTGTGGATGATCAGCCATGATCACAATGAATGGCGGTGCTGGCTCGAAGGGCAGAATGGCCTCCTCCTGCACCTATTTTCTATGTTTCTATGTTTAACATATTTTGTTTAGTTTAGTGATACAGTGCGGAAATAGGCCCTTCGGCCCACCGAGTCCGCACCGACCAGCGATCGTCGCACATTAACACCATCCTACACACATTAGGGACAATTTTACATTTATACCAAGCCAAATTACCTAAAACCAGTACCTCTTTGGAGTGTGGGAGGAAACCGAAGATCTCGGAGACAACTCACGTGGTCACTGGGCAGCATGTACAAACTCCGTACAGACAGCACCCATAGTCAGGATTGAACCCGGGTCTCCGGTGCTGTAAGGCAGCAACTCTACCGCTGCGCCACCATGCCACCCTTCAAGTTTTCTTCACGTTTAAGCCGTATCTTCTGCAAAATCTTCTCCGTTTTTCAAGCAAGAACTTGCAGACAGATATTTCCTACTTAAGAGGAAGCCATTTGTTGCACTAAATCCACTGCTGCTACCATTAATCCAATTTAAATTAGTTGACTTGTTTTACAATGACCCCATTGTCCTACATCGTATTATTCCACTACAAATCAAACTCTGTTAACCACTCCTCGCAGGTCATCCGTTTCCTTCTCCACTAAGTTGCCACATACAGAATTGGCTTATAAACTGTCCCGAATCTTACTTTTCTTTGTAAACAATGGTAAAATTCCTTTCATAGACACAAAATGCTGAACTCAGTGGGACAGGCAGCATCTCTGGAGAAGGTTGACGTTTCAGGTCGAAACCCTTCTTCAAACCCTTCTTCAGAGATTCCTTTTAACTGATTTGATCAAAATCCATAAGGTCATAAGTGATAGGAGCAGAATTAGGCCATTCGGCCCATCAAGTCTGCTCTGCCATTCAATCGTGGCTGATCTATCTCTCCTTCCTAAACACATTCTCCTGCCTTCCCCCCAACACCCCCGACATCCCATCTTAAATTATGATGCACATTGCTGAATTAATTGCTCGAATAACTGTATTTTAATAACCCACTTGTAAATGCACCAGAGCACAGAAGTAATAAATTTGTACAAAGTGCACTTTCGCATTAAACTGTACTTTTAAAAAAATTCTATACTTTTGTATTTGTGACCCAACCCAGAATTAAAGAATTGTCTTTTGGTTCTTCATTTCTGGACTTAAGAATTATTCCTGCCTGGAGTCCTGAAACATTTAAGGGTATAATGATTACTACTGGAATCACAATCACAATCATTTACTTCTGGAATCACAATGCGCTTAGAAAGTATATTTCAGACCACAAATACATTTTTATTGAGCACTAAAAATAGCCCCTATCTACTGAACATCTACTCAAATTGTGATTGGGGTCCTTCACTTGAAGAAATAAAAGCATTATGTTTCAGGTAAACAAATAGTGTCATATAATCTCATGAAAATAGCTTCGTTTCCAGACCTAGGTCATGACCGTACTGTAGAGGATTGATTCTACCTTAGCTCCAACTGTGGAAACATCAGTATGATTGGATATTCGATTACTTGTTGGGAGGCAAGACTGTCCCCATCTCTCGGAGGGACTTTAGTTTCGTTTAGAGATGCAGCACAAAAACAGGCCCTTCGGCCCACCGAGTCCACGTCAACCAGCAATCCCCGCACATTAACACTATCCTACACACACTCGAGACAATTTACAATTATACCCAGCCAATTAACCCCCAGACCTGTACATTTTCATAGTGTGGGAGGAAACTGAAGATCTCGGAGAAAACCCACGCAGGTCACGGGGAGAACGGACAAACTCCGTGCAGACAAGCGCCTGTTGTCAGGATCGAACCTGAGCTTCTGGTGCTGTAAGCGCTGTCAGGCTGAAACTCTAGCGCTGCGCCATCGTGCTGCCCTCGGATTGTGGACTAACTTGTTCATCCTTCTGTTAGTGCTAGCACAGCAAATCTTTTTTTTTCATGAACAACAACCTATCTAAAAGTACTCAAAATGCCGGAGTAACTCAGCAGGTCAGGCAGCATCTCTGAAGAACATGTTTTGGGTTGAGACCCTTCTTCAGTCCTTTTATGTATTAACCAGCATCTGTAGTTCCTGGTTTCTACAGTAACGTTAACTATTTTGCTGTAGATCACTATTTAAAAAAATGTTCCACATAGCTAACAATTGGCAAGTGGCCCCATTTTTACTTAATTGCAACAGTTCTGCAGATATAGGTCGCCACTTAGAACCACTGCCTAAACGTAAACAATTGGGCATGGTGTTCCACATTATTTTCCTTTCAAAAAAGCTTCTCTTCTTGAATGGAAACAGTTAGAATCTGAAACTGTGGCCAATAATTGCTGGAAAATCTTCATTTTCGCAATTCATGCACGTACCACAGAATTGAAAAGGATTCATCCGTTTTATTCCTCGTGTTGCTAATTGAGATATTCCTGTCTGGATTGCATCTTCTGCAGAGAGATCAGGTACAAACACGTCAAAGCATTGCACCTACGTTGAACTGGCCATCATTCAGAAAATGGAGTAGATGCATAATACCACCATCTTAAAATTAATCACTAACACTTGCTTGGCAAACCTTTCGAAAAGATGACAGACCAGTTTGACTGTGCAGAATCCAGCACGACCTGTTTATCACCAGGCAACAAATGATCATTAGACTAGACACTGACTGCATGCAAGACAAAAGATTGCATTGTACATCGGCGCACATTTTCTTCAAAAAAGCAGATAAAGACAAGAGAAATGTAGTCAATTCGCGAAGTAACCAGTTTGACACAGAGTGAGGTTTAGTCACTTTTGTTGAGTCACTGCGCACACCGATTTATTTCCTCCATTGTTGCTGAGGAGTAAACTAAGACCAAAGACCTTTCGCTATGAATACTGATTCCTCTAACCTCAACCTTGCTTTCCCTCTCTCCCCATCCAACCCCCACCCTAGCTCTCGGACTATTTCACTGTCCTCCTGATCAACTTTACTGATTGTCTGCATTGCCCTCAACCAACCCCTCAACCAACAACGAATCATTTTACATTTCCTTAACAATTGTCTGCTTTGATCTGTCCTTTTCACACCTTACCCTTCCATGTCTCTCGGCTTCCGCTCCCCTGACTCTCAGTCTGAAGAAGGGTCTCGACCCCGAAACGTCACCCATTCCTTCTCTCCAGAGATGCTGCCTATCCCGCCAAGTTACTCCAGCATTTTGTGCCTGTCTCCAAAAATCTTTAACTGCTGATAGCAATGTGTGTCCAATTGTTTCTCTTCCTTCAGGATCACAGTTCACCTGCCCTTCGAAATGAAAATTAATTCTAAATCAGCACATTTTATGGTCAACTGCAATCTTTCTGCAGAGAATGGATGGAGGGCAGCACGATCGCACAGCGGTAGAGTTGTTGCCTTACAGCACCAGAGACCCGGGTTCGATCCCGACTACGGGTGTCGTCTGTACAGTTTGTACATTCTGCCCGTGACCTGCGTGGTTTTTCGGAGAGATCTTCGGTTTCCATCCACACTCCAAAGACGTACAGGTTTGTAGGTTGATTGGCTTGGTATAAATGTAAATTGTCTGTAGTGAGTGTAGGATAGTTTTCGGGTGCTCGGTGCTGACTTGGTGGGCCTGTTTCTGCACTCTATCTCTAAACTAAAACTAAATTAAGAACACGCAAAAAGTTGCTCTTCGTCAGCATGTTCGAAAGCTGTTGAGGCTCCTGGAACAGCCAGGCGATAAAGATCGGACAGAACTCATCACTGAGTGGTTTCACTTGGGTGGTGTTTAGGAGAGGAAATAAAAACGCAGAGGAGAGGAGATGGAATGAAGGTGTCAAGTTCCCTTCCCACAAAGGAAAAAGTGCATTCAGCCGATAAATAATAGCGCCATACACATAAATCTGATGAAGACATTCCAAAACACTTTGGGTAATGGTCCACATTTGTGCAACAGTGGGGTTGAGGAATTCAGAGCCTCAACACATCCAACACAAGGCCATTTTAAAAATTCAATCAAATTGTCCCTTGCGTGTGTTGATGTGCGGGGGTCGCTGGTCGGTGTGGACTCAGTGGGCCGAAGGGCCTGTTTCCGCGCTGTATCTCAAAACTAAACTAAACTAATCTTCCATCTGTACGAATTGCCAACAATTCATCCTCGATGACCATCAGCATAGGGGTACCTCGAGAAAATTAAACACTCTTAACTCGTATCAAAACTACCTCACTTTGATACTCAGTGTGCATTACAATAAAAGTCAACAAAAATGATGAAACTGCTGATGAAGCGCAGTTTTTTTGTGCGTTCTTAGTTTAGTTTTTTGTTTATACAGCGCAGAAACGGGCACTCCAACCCACCGAGTCCGCACCGACCAGCAATGTCCGCACATTAACATTATCCTACCAACACGAGGGACAATTTACCGTTATACCAAGTCAATTAACCTCCAAACCTGCACGTCTCTGGGGTGTGGGAGGAAACCGAAGATCTCGGAGGAAACCCACACGGTCACGGGGAGAACATACAAACTCCGTACAGGCAAACTCCGTAGTCGGGATCGAACCCGGGTCTCCAGCGCTGTAAGTGCTGTAAGGCAGCAACTCTACCGCTGCACCACCGTGCCACCCATGCCGACAATCTTCAGGTCTGCCGATGAAGTTAAGAATCCCATTACAGAAATCCAGTTCCCCTCAGTTTGATGATAAGTTTGGAGAGGGTGGTGACATTGAACTTCACTCAGCAGTGAGTACCGAGAGCACTGCGTTCAGCTCAGGCCATGATATTTAAAAGAATATCATTTATATTTAAAGTCATCAAGGTTCTGAGAAGAAACAGTAATGCTACTGGCTTTTGAAGAGATGGGACAACAAAAAGTGTGCAGGTTCTTAACTATGTTGGCCCTCGTCTTTGTATCAAGATGGAATGCAGTCCATCCAGTTGAGGCTGCGTAAAATGGACATGCGCCCATTTCTCCTTCAGTTACCAACACGTGCACCATGGAGAATTCACAACTCCACAGCAATGATTACACTTTAGACCTTAAGTGGCGGATCAACGAACGCTGTTCACAAAATTAAACCTCGATCACGAGCTCTTTTGTTAAATCACAAGGTTTACATTGCCGGATTATACAAACATAAGAAACAATGCAAACATTGTGGTCGCAAGATACCAGAGAAAATCGTGATATGCAATACAGACTTCAAACCAAATGCTGAAGGTGATCTGAAGCGGGGACAACCCATTCTTGTGAAAACAAATTATTGCAGATGCTGGAAATTTGAAAAATACAAAAAACCTCTGCAGAGAGAAATTCTTATCTTCTCTCTATAAATGCCGCCTGGCCTGTACAGCATTACCAGTATTTCCTGCTAAATTTCTCCTTCCGAACTTCGACTAACTCACAGTAGAAAACAATAATTCTATTTACAATGCTGGCTTTAAGAATAAATCACACACAATGTAAAAGTATCATGCTTCATGAAACTGCTGATGTGATCAGGAAGTGTTCAGGTTTATTATTGTCACATGTACCGAAATATATTGAAAAGTACAGTTTCAGTTTAGTTTCATTTATTACCCCGTGTACTAATGTAGTGGAATGCTTTTCTGTAGCTTGCTATCTAGTCAGCGAAAAGACTACATGATTACAATTAAGCAGTCCATAGAGGAAGGGTCTTTGGCCTGAGGCATTAACTCTATTTCTCCTGCCGCAGGTACAGCCTGATTATGGCCAGCATCTTCTGTTTATATTTTATGATCTGAAAGTGGATACTCTTAACAAAATGGATTCTCGTCCCCACAGCCATTAGGCTATTAAACACAACAACCTCCAAATTAGCTCTGAACTATATAGACTATTATTGTATTATTGCACTATTATTGTTTTTTTTAATGTGTATGTCTGTGTGTGCATATAAAGTAAATGTATATGTGAGTATGTGTGTATATATATATATATATATATATATATATATATATATATATCACACACTGAGCTTTTTTTCTCGTTTATTAGAAACATAGAAAATAGGTGCAGGAGTAGGCCATTCGGCCCTTCGAGCCATTCAATATGATCATGGCTGATCATCCAAAATCAGTACCCTGTTCCTGCATTTTCCCCATATCCCTTGATTCCGTTAGCCCTAAGAGCTTAATCTAACTCTCTCTTGAAAACATCCAGTGAATTGGCCTCCACTGCCTTCTGTGGCAGAGAAAGTATTGTTTACATATTCTGTTGTGGTGCTGCAAGGAAGAATTTCATTGTTCTACCTGGGACATATGACAATAAAGCCCTTTTGGCACTTTTAACTAGATCAGTCAAAGCAAGGCTAGATCTTGTCAGCAGAATAAATTCTTCAACTGCATTTAAAAGACAAGGCCTTGCAGACCAACAGCAAGCACTTGTGAAGGTAAAAGCCTTCAGCGACACGAGGAATTTTCAAAAGCACATATCTCTTTACCTAACAGTAAGGCTAGATCTTGTCAGCATAATAAATTCTTCAACTGCATTTAAAAGGCAAGGCCTTGCAGACCAACAGCAAGCACTTGTGAAGGTAAAAGCCTTCAGCAACACCAGGAATTTTCAACAGCACATATGTCTTTACCTATGGCTCGAAGATATTCCTGTAGAGCATCAGGAATTTGTATAATCTTCCCCCACACTGCCTCCATGCTGGTTTTAATGAATACACTCAAGTAATTTAAGAAAATAACTGCAGATACTGGTACAAATCGAAGGTATTTATTCACAAAATGCTGGAGTAACTCAGCAGGTCAGGCAGCATCTCAGGAGAAAAGAGGTAATTGAGCCATTATCTCAGACAAATTATTTCATATGTCCCTGTTATGCCCAATGTTGGTTTGCTCATTCATAGAGAAACTGCAGATGCTGTTTTACACCGAAGATAGACACAAAGTCAGACAGCATTTCTGGAGAAAAGAAATAGATGACGTTTCGGATCGAGACCCTTCTTCAGACTGAGTGAGAGTCAGGAGAAAGGGAAATGAGGGATATAGAAGGCACATAGAACAAATGAATCACATAGAACCACCAGACTTAAGAACAGTTTCTACCATCAGGCCATCAGGCTTCTGAACTCATAAACACATTTCAAATCATACATGTTGTTTATTTTTAATATTGTCTTTTTACCTATTTTTAATATTGTCTTTTTACCTTACTAATGTCATTTGTAAAATCTTATTTATCCTTGGAATATTACTGCTGAGGTGACCCGTTGTCTTGTCAAATACATTTCATTGTACCGTTGACCCTGTGCCAACCTACACATGACAAATAACATTTCTTATTATGATTATTATTATTATTATTATTATTATTATGAATGAAAGATATGCAAAAAGCAACGATGATCAAGGAAAGGTGGAGCCCACAACGGCCAAAAGATGGTTATACAGACAGCGAAACTAGTATGACAACTAGGGTGGGGTAGGGTCGGAGAGGGAAGGGGTGCAAGGGTTACTTAAGTTAGAATAATCAATATCGTTATCACCTACCCCACAGCCAACAATGAAGCATTGTGGGCTCCACATTTCCTTGATCATCATTACTTTTATTCAGTTGTCATATTTCTCTTCAAAATCTCTAGTTTCCCTTTCCCCCGATTCCCAGTCTGAAGAAGTGTTTCGACCCGAAACGTCACCTATTCCTTTTTCTCCAGAGACGCTGCCTGCCTGACCCACTGAGTTACTCTAGCTTCATGTGTCTTATCGCGAATCCCTGTCTACCAAGAACACACCCTTCAGCATAATGTGACCTCATGTTTTTACCATTTCACAATCTTGAATTTTGCTCAATACGCCAATCAATAGTCAATTTATTTGTCACATACACATAAATGCGCAGTGAAATGAAAAATTACCCACAGCCCAACAATAATAAGACCAATTAAAAATAAGCAATAAAAATAAGCAATAACACACACACAATCATAAACCAACACCAAACAAAAAGAAACATCCATCACAGTGAGTCTCCTCCAGTCACCTCCTCACTGTGATGGAAGGCCAGAATGTCTTTTCTCTTCCCCTGCCGTCTTCTCCCGCGGTCAGGCTGTTGAAGTTGCCACATTGGGGCGGTCGTGGCTCACGACATTGAAGCCCACTGCCTTTGTATGGAATCATCCTTCATGAACATGTTTACAATTACTTTTAGTTTGCACAGTTTTTTACTCCAGCACATTCCTGACTACCTGCACATTAGGGGCACCAACTATCTCACTCCCAAATAAGGGACAAGGTGACGTCACCGCCCTGCGCCCCATGTGACCTCACCCAGCCAGCGGCCACATGCTCCCACTCCACCAATGGCGGCAGGGAGCTATGCAACCTCCGTTAGGTGGCGCCCGGGCCTCCAGGCCTCCAGCTCCGCCCCCGGGCTAACAGCTGGCACAATTGACATGGGAGAGGATGTCAACTTTGGTTCATTTATCCTGCCAGTTGATTCAGAGAATTTTTGGGAACTTTCTTTCATAAACTCTTTCCAGTGTTTGAGCTGTTTGAAGAAGGGTCTCGACCTGACACATCACCCATTCCTTCTCTCCAGAGATGCTGCCTGTCCCGCTGAGTTACTCCAGCTTTCAGTGTCGATCTTCGGTTGAAACAAGCATCTGCAGATCCTTATTCACAAAATGCTGGAGTAACTCAGCAGGTCAGGCAGCATCTCAAGAGAGAAGGAATGGGTGACGTTTCGGGTCGAGACCCTTCCTTAGACTGATGTCAGGGGGGCGGGACAAAGGAATGATATAGGTGGAGCTATATTTTTGTCCCGCCCCCCTGACATCAGTCTGAAGAAGGGTCTCGACCCGAAACGTCACCCATTCCTTCTCTCCGGTGATGCTGCCTGACCTGCTGAGTTACTCCAGCATTTTGTGAAATAAATACCTTCGATTTGAACCAGCATCTGCAGTTATTTTCTTACATCAAGAGTAAGCCCTATCTTTTTGGGTGCCTCAAGGATGTCTTTACAGTTTATTCACAAAATGCTGGAGTAACTCAGCAGGTCAGGCAGCATCTCGGGAGAGAAGGAAGGAATGGGTCACAAAATGCTGGAGTAACTCAGCAGGTCAGGCAGCATCTCGGGAGAGAAGGAATGGGTCACAAAATGCTGGAGTAACTCAGTTACAGTCTTTACAGTTTGGCAGACAAGATCATGAAGGCCTTAGTTCAAGTGGAAGTGATACAGATCAAAGGGTTTCCCACTACTCCAGTGGAAAGCTTGCTGACTCATAAATGCAAGTTTCATTCCCTCGAACACATTCCATTGATGGATTTCAGGATCATTGCATCCCAAAAGCAACTACAGGTTGAGAAGCAGCAAAATTGGTATCAAATCTGTTACAGGCTACGACAACCCCTACTCTAGAGTTACAATATCCTCTCTTATCCACTGGCTTTGCTATTATTATGCATTGTTTCAAGTGGCAATTTCTGTTACATTGTGTTGGTGCTCTTGCATAATTTTCACTGGCTGGAGTAAAAGAACAGTTTCGTGCCTTCTGCTGAGAAGTTTCCAATGATCCTCAAGCAAGCCGCTTGATCAACCATCTTTCTGTGGTGCTGGGGAATCGGGATTAAAGAGGGGACTGCACGCACCACCAGTTGCCAGAAAATCGGTCATGCTCATGTACCCACATTCATCAAAAGTGCCCTTCAAAGAATATCAGCTCATATCAACAGAATACACAAAATAATGCATAAACCAAGAGTGAACTACCTACGCAGAATAAACATACCCTTAAATAATTTACTTTGAATGATGAGTCAAGAGATGTGATTCATGTTTCTTCAGATACTTCCACCCCCACCCCCTTTAGCCTCAGGCAAGATCACACTTAATGCACAAAGTCATCTGGATTAGGATACCACTGGCAAATTATTTTCTACCACATTAAAAAAAATAGTTACAATATAATAAAGTATGTATGATTATTAATCATGTTGCTTTTGCAATGGAAGAAACTAGTGGATGTATTCATAAAGTCAATTGTAGAAGCATGCACGCTCAGTTCAATGTTCAATTTACAGGTAGTATAAGGCAGCTTGCAGCCCAGTGGTATGAACATCGACTTCTCCAACTTTAGATAGTTCCTCTGTCCCTCTCTTCCCCACCCCCTTCCCAGTTCTCCCTCTATCTTTCTGTCTCCACCTATATCCTTCCTTTGTCCCGCCCCCCTGACATCAGTCTGAAGAAGGGTCTCGGCCCGAAACGTTGCCCATTCCTTCTCTCCCGAGATGCTGCCTAACCTGCTGAGTTACTCTAGCATTTTGTGAATAAATACCTTCAATTTACAGGAGCGCACACAGGCAATGCCTTTTATATTAAGGTTAAAACTTTGACCCATCAATTATTATTGGTTTTTATCGTGGTTTTCTCGAGTTGTTTCGGTTACTAGCTCACTTTGGGAGTTATTTAAAAGACAACTGACAACTCGGAAATAGTGTGCCACATTAATTTTTGCTTTTTTTTTTCCTATTTGAAGCCTTGTAGTTAATTTGTTCCTGAATCACCGCCAACCAAGGCAAAAATCCACCCCACAAATATCAAATGTGCGCAAAGTGTATGCCGCAAAATCATCAGAAAAACTCTTTGGCCTCAGCGAATGACATAAGCAAAATTGAGACGCGCATTTGAAAAACAAAATTATCACCAAAATAATGAGGCAATTCCCATTCGTGAAATTTGAGAAATAATCTTGGTCTTAAATTTATGTCACACCTTGAAAATACAAAAAGTTTCTCTATCTTCAAATCAGACTTTCCAGTTCTAATGAGCAAGGGACATTCGCCTTTTATTTCAACATAAATGTTGACACACCCTCAGAAAACCTGCCACAAACATCACCCGGCAAGCCCTGAAATGGAACCCCCAGGACAAAGGAAACGAGGTCGCCCCAGGAACAGCTGGAGAAGAGGTGTCCAGGCAGAAATGTCTGGGAGTGGGCTCAACTGGGGAGATCTCGACAGAACTGCCAACAACCGAGTGAGGTGGAGGACATTTGTCAATGGCCTATGCTTCCTAGAGGAGCAAAGGGCTGAAGAAGAAGAAATGTTGACACATCTACTTCTGCCTGCAAGAAAATATTTCCTGGTAGATTGCTTCTCCGTCAGATGAAACTCTGCACAGCAAATTATTACTTTGCATGAGGATCAGAATCAGAATAAATGCAGTATTGTTCCAGTTAATAAGCACATGATGTCCCAAGAATACAAGGGGGAGATGGAGCGGATTGCTTGTGAGAGTTACCAAAGGCCAACTAGTTCACAGGCTAAAAATAGTTATTATATTGTCATGCAATAAAAAGAACCACTGTCACAAAGTTGCATTAACATCTTCGGTTACTGCATACTGTTCAACCATCAAGCGTGATCCACGACTGGCACAAAGCAAACTGATCCAAAGCACAAAAAGATGTCACTTTCTTGGGAGTAAAAATATCAACTTCGCCATTGTTAATTTTAGAGTACGTGCCAACTGCGGCAATCAATGCCCATCACTGTAGCATTGTATTTTGGAGGTACAGCACATCCAAACAGATTCCAGCTGCAGGAATCTCCCATATTGTACTATGATCTATATAATTAGAGATCTGGAATGAAAACATGTCTAAATTTTAACTGCATGCACAATGGATGCATTCCCATTTATGCAAAAATAAATCCTATTTATCGAGTGCAGAACAAGAACCGCATAATTAAATTAATTACCGTATTTGGTTCCAGCTTTTTGTTTCTTACACGGCCAACACATAGCCAAGAGCAAAGTGGAACTTAGATCTCCACTGGGCTTTCAGAATGTATCAATCATTTTTGCATTCATATAACATATAACATATAACAACTACAGCATGGAAACAGGCCTGTCCGGCCCTACCAGTCCACGCCGACCATTCTCCTTGACCTAGTCTCATCTACCTGCACTCAGACCATAACCCTCTAATCCCCTCCTATCCATATACCTATCCAATTTACTCTTAAATAATAAAATCGAGCCAGCCTCCACCACTTCCACCGGAAGCCCATTCCATACAGCCACCACCCTCTGAGTAAAGAAGTTCCCCCTCATGTTACCCCTAAACCTTTGTCCCTCAATTCTGAAGCTATGTCCCCTTGTTGGAATCTTCCCCACTCTCAAAGGGAAAAGCCTACCCACGTCAACTCTGTCCGTCCCTCTCAAAATTTTAAAAACCTCTATCAAGTCCCCCCTCAACCTTCTACGCTCCAAAGAATAAAGACCCAACCTGTTCAACCTCTCTCTGTAGCCTAAGTGCTGAAACCCAGGCAACATTCTAGTAAATCTCCTCTGTACCCTCTCCATTTTGTCGACATCCTTCCTATAATTTGGCGACCAGAACTGCACACCATACTCCAGATTCGGCCTCACCAATGCCCTGTACAATTTTAACATTACATCCCAACTTCTATACTCGATGCTCTGATTTATAAAGGCAAGCATACCAAACGCCTTCTTCACCACCCTATCCACATGAGATTCCACCTTCAGGGAACAATGCACAGTTATTCCCAGATCCCTCTGTTCCACTGCATTCCTCAATTCCCTACCATTTACCCTGTACGTCCTATTTTCATTTGTCCTACCAAAATGCAGCACCTCACACTTATCAGCATTAAACTCCATCTGCCATCTTTCAGCCCACCCTTCCAAAAGGCCCAAGTCTCTCATTCAACTCACCCAAATCATTTAGGCCAGCTCACGATGAGGTCACGTGCACAGAAAATTACGGAAATAATTACGTGATCAAAACTGGTCATCTCAGTTAATGAAGCCGACAGCGCAGAAAACCAGGACAAGTACAGATTCTACTTTGAATAGTATCAGGAGATCTTTCACATCCATTCGTTTAAACTGCCTTCAAATATGCACCACCACTGGACCTCAACAATCTTGTACAGAGCTTTCCATTCAGTTGGTAACAAGATTAGCTGCTTCTTGGAATATAGCACTGTGGTTTTAATTCGTACTCTGAGGGAATTTTAGATTTTAGATTTTAGATTTAGAGATACAGCGCGGAAACAGGCCCTTCGGCCCACCGAGTCCGCGCCGCACAGCGATCCCCGCACATTAACACTATCCTACACACACACGAGGGACAATTTTTACATTTACCCAGTCAATTAACCTATATACCTGTACGTCTTTGGAGTGTGGGAGGAAACCGAAGATCTCGGAGAAAACCCACGCAGGTCCCGGGGAGAAGGTACAAACTCCGTACAGACGGCGCCCGTAGTCAGGATCAAACCTGAGTCTCCGACGCTGCATTCGCTGTAAGGCAGCAACTCTACCGCTGCGCCACCGTGCCGCCCTTATTCCGTGCCGCAATGCAATTCCGTGCCGCAACGCAATGGCCGTGCCACCATGCCGCAATGCAAATTATTAAACAAATAATTCACCCGCACAACACAGAAGGAATTCACCAGTCAAGTCAGTAAATATCAATACATTTGTATTGTATTTAATTTATATGGGTCATCCGCCCAACCAATACAGGAAGGCGTGTCCTATTTGTTCCGGAAAAATGCAAATCTCACATCACCAGTCACAAGGTCTGCTGAAGAGAGTGGATTAACTGATTGGCAAGTCAACTTCTCAAGAGCTCAACTCAGTCAAAACAAGCCGGTGTAAAACAGGTCAACTTCAGGTTCTCATCTTTGGTTGCCCAATGGATGAGATCTCATTGCTCAGTCCTGGACAAAAGTGAAATCATGGTCTATTTACTTTTCTCAGATTAACCTCTCTTTGCCATTTTAGTTTAGTTCAAAGATACAGCGTGGAAACAGGCCGTTCGGCCCACCGAGTCTGCACGTACCAACGATCCCCGCACATATTAACACTGCCCTACACGAAATAGGGACAATTTTACATTTATACCAAGCCAATACCAAGCCCGACAAACCTGTACGTCTTTGGAGTGTGGGAGGAAACCGGAGATCCCGGAGAAAACCCACGCAGGTCACGGGGAGAACATGCAAACTCTGCACAGACAAGAACCTGTAGTCAGGATCTAACCTGGGTCCGTGGTGCCAGAAGGCAGTAACTTTACCACGGCGCTACTATTTCGCCCACAATAAACACATTTCATTCTCCTGTTTCTGTACTTCCCTGAACACGTATGGACATGTTCACCATCTTGAAAGGAAGCTTCAAACTGCCTTTTTACCTGCCCTGTTTATGAATGATTTCCTGTCCGCTGATTCAAGAAACACACGAGTGAAAATCTCTCATAACCGCACAGGAACATCAAAGGCAGAAGGGAGGAGTGTTCCTCAGGAATGACCAAGGTTGAAAAAGAGGATATGCAAATCAGTGGGTAAAATTTTTTTTAAAATAACGAGACTTGCTGGAAACCGGATACAAAAACAAATTGTTGGAAACACTTATCAGGGAAGGCAGCATCTATGGAAATCAGAAGGGTAATGTTTCACCTCTGGACCAGAACAGTATTTTATTCCCGTCAATCATGATAATCATAATCATACTTTATTAGTCAAGTATGTTTTGCAACATACGAGGAATTTCATTTGTCATACAGTCACAACAATAAAAAGCAACAGGACACACAAAATCCATTTTAATATGAACATCCACCACAGTGACGCCTCCACATTCCTCACTGTGATGGAAGGCGAAAAAAATCCAATCTCTTCCCTTCTTTGTCCTCCAGCGGTCGGGGGCCTCTAACCTTCCGTTGGCGGGACGATCTACCCTCCAGTAGCTGGCGATCAGGACTTACTCGTCAGGGTGATCAAGCTGTGGGGGGGATCTCAGCTCCCCCGCGTCGGGCGATTGGACCCGGGTCAGGGCTATTGATCTTTGTGCGGCTTCGGAGCTTCCCGTCGGTCTCAACCCGAGACTCCGAGCTCCTTGATGTTAACGTCCACAGGCCGCGGTTGGAGCGTCGATCCAGGCAAGGAATCGGCTCCGATGGCGAGTCCATGCCCCGCGGGGGGGGTTTCAAAGTCAGTCCCAGGCAAGGCGTCCAGCTCCATGATGTTAGGCCGCAGAGCGACCGGAGATACGATCCGGAAAACAATCGCATCTCCGGCAAGGTAAGAGATTGAAAAAAAGTTTCCCCCCGACCACGCCCCCTTACATAAAACAAACCAGAGAACATTAACACTTACTCAACAAATAAAGACGAAAAGGACAGACAAACTGTTGGCGGGGCTGCCATCGAAGCGCCACCCGGTAGAAAAATAAAACCAAGATTGCATTATTAATAAGGAGCATCAAACAATGCACCAATACTGAAGATAGACACAAAATGCTGGAGTAACTCAGCAGGACAGGCAGCATCTCTGAGAAGGAATGGGTGACGTTTTGGGTCAAGACCCTTCTTCAGACTGAGTGTCGGGGGAGAGAGAGACATAGAGATATGGAAAGGTAAAGTGTGAAAACGTGAGATCAAGAAAAATGTATAATGGATCATACATTATCAGATTCCACCGTGTGGCGCCCGCAATAGCTACCTCGCCAACAGTCTGTCACTGTCCCTTCCTTCTTTTGATGTTTGTTTGTATGTGTTAAATGTATGTTTTTAGTGATCTTTCGCTTGTTTTATGTGGGGGGGGGGGGGAACCTTTTAAAATCCCTTCCCTTGACGGAGATTCAATTTTTTTCCGTATCGAATCTGCAGCCTAACATCGAGGAGTTGGCGGCCTCTGCTGGAGACCGACTTCGGGAGCTCCAAACGCGGGAGCCTGCAGGCTTACCATCGCGGAGCTGGCGGTCCCTGGTTAGAGACCGACTTCGGGAGCTCCAAACCGCAGGAACTTCGATCGCCCCAACACGGGAGCTTTGATCGCCCCAACACAGGAGATCGCCCCGACTGCGGATGGTTCGACGGCCCCGATCGCAGAATAAAGAGGAAGGAGATTAGACTTTATTGCTTTCCATCACAGTGAGGAGCATGGGGAATCTGCTGTGGTGGATGTTTATGTTCATTTTTATGTAGTTGTGTGTCTTGTTGCTTTTTTTTTTAAAGCATGGCTGGATGGTAATTCGGATTTCACTGTCCCTTAATTGGTATATGTGACAATAAACTGGCCTTGCACCTTGACCTTGTTAGCTGAGGGGAAGGTGACAACGAGGCATAAATCAGTAAAATGTAATTAGGAGGACAGTCAAACTAGTCGGAGAACTAAGATGCGGGAGGGATGGAGAGAGGGAAAGCAAGGGTTACTTGAAGTTAGAGAAGTCAACATTCATACTGCTGGGGTGTAAGCCGCCCAAGCGAAATATGAGGTGCTGTTCCTCCAATTTGCGCTGGGCCTCACTCTGACAATGGAGGAGGCCGAGGACAGAAAGGTCGGTGTGGGAATGGGAGGGGGAGGTAAAGTGTTTAGCAACCGGAAGATTATATAGATCTAGACGGACTGAGCGGAGCTGCTCAGCAAAACGATCGCCGAGCCTGCGCTTGGTCAAATACCTAGATTGCACGGTTAACAATGCACAAATACCAATCCAGCCCAAAGAAAATGGGAGGCATTATCTTTCCCTGTGAGTTGATGGTGGTTCATTAAATTGCTATCTAGCATCAAGGATGTCCAAATATTATTTACTGCCCATTTTTTTCCCTGCCCAGATTCTTCCACTATTGTGTGGTTATGATATTTTAATTGTTTCAACGGCTTAACATTTTGTACAAAAACTAACCCCTCCACTGGCAGGCGACCCATATCCTTCCATTCCCTCCATATCTGCGCGCTTTTCGAAAAGCCTTTCACACCTCACCATCAATCTGCTCTCACCACACACCTGGCAGCATGTTCCAAGCACCAACTCATCTCTGCAAAATACTTGTTCCCACACATTGACGTCAAACTTTTCCCCTCTAAGCTTAAAGCGATGTCCTCTAGCATTCGACTTTTCCATCCTGGGATGAAGACTCCGACTGCCTACCCTATCCATGTGCCTGTCAAAATGTTATGAACTCCAATCAGGTCTCCCCCTGGGCCTCAAAGGAAAAACGTCCACGGTTATCCAACCTGCGGCTCGGCCGCGGGACTGAACAGCGCCCGGTGCGGCGCGGCCGCGGGACACCATTCTTCTTTAGTTAAACATTTTGTTCAAGATGGCCGCGCCGTTGTGTTTGGCTGCCTGCCATTGTATGTTTCTTTTTTTTTTCCTAATCAGATGTGCAGCACTTTGGTCAACGTGGGTTGTTTTTAAATGTGCTATACAAATAAAATTGACTTGACTTGACTTGACTCTCCTTGCAGCTAATACTCTCTAATCCAGGCAGCATCCTGGTAAACCTCTTCTGACCCTCTCCAATTATGACCCTTACATTCTTCCTGCAAAGCATCAAACAGTGCACTATAAACATTTAAATTTTTATTCTTTAAATGCAAGTTTTTAAAAGAGATCTGGAACAATACAGTGTCAGGTTAATAGCTAATGAAATACAATGTGCAAGATAATGACAAAAGTATATATTGTCATGAAATGTCAAGATTATTAATGCTTTAGATTTAGAGATGCCTCTCAATGATATTAAGTATACCCATGAGTGCCCATAAAATTTTACTATCCTTTCCGAAACGGCTGTGGAAATCGGAAAGATTAAATGACGATAGGGATAATGTTGCCACTTAATTGGTGGAGCTGCTGTTTCACAGCACCAGACTCAGGTTCAATCGTAGCCTCGGGTATTATCCCTGTGGAATTTGCATGTCCTCCGTGACCAGTTGGGTCTCCTACAGACTCCGACCACATCTCAAAGATGCACAGACGTGTGTGTTAAGTGGCCTCTGTACATTACCCGCTGGTGTGCAGGGAGTGGATGAGCAAATGGGATAACACAGAATCAATGTGAATGGGTGACCGATGATCGACGTGCACTCGGTGGGCTGAAGAGACCGTTTCCGTGCTGCATCTCTGAAACCGAAAAAGTGGTCGAAATATGGAACAAAAATCCAGAAGGATTTCGACGGTGAGCCAATACAAATAAGCAAAACATTACCTGAATTTGTTGAACTCGGTGTTGAGACGGCCGAGGCTGTCAGCACCATGTTGAAAAATGAGAGGCTGCTCCTCGTGCTTACGTTAAGTCCCAGTGGAACAGTGTTGGGGGCAGGGGAAGGAAAGGTCAAAATGGGAGTAGACCAGAGAATTAAAGTGACAGGTGACTGGAAACATGGAATTACGCTTGCAAATAACAGTATAACAGTATAACAGAGCTTTATTTGTCATTCGGCACCGAGGTACCGAACGAAACTACATAGCAGTCATTAAAAATTTTTTTTTTAAAAGAACACAAGACACATAACCCCAACACAGTGACTCCAAACACCCCCTCACTATGATGGAGGCAACAAAACTTCCACTCTCTTCCCCACGCCCACGGACAGACAGCTCGTCCCCGACCGACCCGCACAGTCCCCGCAAGGGGATGGAAGTCCCCGCGGCCGAATCGCACCGGGCGCTGAAACGTCTCGCGGCCGAGCCGGGCGATGAAAGGCCCCGTGACCAAGCCTTGCGCAGCTAAGTCCCGCGGCCGAGCCGCACCGGGCGATGTTAAGTCCCGCGGCCGAGCCGCACCAGCGATGAAAAGTCCCGCGGCCGAGCTGCACCGGGCGATGTAAAGTCCCGCGGCCGAGCCGCACCGGGCGATGTTAGGCCCCGCAGCCGAGCCGCACCGGGCACTGTTAAGTCCAGCGGCCGAGCCGCACCAGCGATGTAAAGTCCCGCGGCCAAGCCGCACCGGGCGATGAAAAGTCCCGCGGCCGAGCCGCACCGGGCACTGTTAAGTCCAGCGGCCAAGCCGCACCGGGCGATGTAAAGTCCAGCGGCCGAGCCGCACCGGGCGATGAAAAGTCCAGCGGCCGAGCCGCACCGGGCGATGTAAAGTCCAGCGGCCGAGCCGCACCGGGCGATGTTAGGCCCCGCAGCCGAGCCGCACCCCGCGCCGTGAGGAAGAGAAAAGTTTCCCCCCCCCACCACCCCCCCACCCACACCACCACCCCCCAACCCACACCACCACCCCCCACACATACACAACCAAAAAAAAATACAAAAACCATCCCAACACCGACACACAACAAAAAAAAAGGAAAAAAGACGAACAGACTGCTAGCGAGCCGCTGCCGTTAGGCGCCGCCACTTCCGCTGTGTTCCACTGAAGCACAGCGCTCGAGTTTTCATTCTTTCTCCCCACCTCAATTTCCTCTGCATTTTGAAAAAAATGTTTATCTTTTCCGACAGGTATTTCTCTTTAGTTGTCTGATTTTGACTATTTTGTGTCAATATTTCAGCATCTTGTTTATGTCCAGCACAACAGTGGTCTTTGCATTTATTATTCGGACGTTACATTTTGTAAGCAAAACATAACTGAGATTTAACCATGGGACAGACCACGGCAGTCTTTTGAGCTTCGAGTACTTTGGTCCTTGGTCATGGCTCATGTATGAGCTTTAACGATAAGTTATCAGCAGTTCAGCATTGTCACATTACAGTGCAGACAAATGAGGTTTTATGGATTGTGCGTTTTATTCTGTTTTTTTATTTCTTTGCACTTTACCTTCAAATTATCAAAGAGTTCTGCATTTGATGCAGCAAATCAGAAATGGCTACTGTCACCCTTGATCAATCTTGTTGACATAAAATGGTAAAATGCCAAGCAAGTTCCCTCAGCACACTCCAGGATTACACTTGGCATGCTTCTGTGTTTTTTTTTTAATTTCCAAGGGAATTTCTGGCATAATAGCCGAGACCCACGACAAAACAAATGATGACACTTTAAAATTCAGTCTGCTCAATACAATCTCTTAACGGTTTGAAGGGAAAGTATTTCAACGGTACACAAACAATCCATCACAACAATTGCAACTTTGGCATTTCCATTCATTAACACAGGATAAATAAACAATGGAACATTACTCAGTAAAATGAAACAGATGCATTAAATTCCAAATATTGCAATGGGATCCAGTTCAAAATAAAAAAGGAAAGCAAATCCAAGACAGGAAAAATAGGTCAACAGGATTCAAACTGAAGTGATTCTCTTCCACCAATCTGTTTTCTTTTGACCCCCTACACCAATGCAAAATTAAAAGGGAATGAGTCATTAATCATTCCCCCACAGGAAAGAAACTGAAAACATTGCCCACACGTGCATATCTGTGCACACTTCCCGACGAGCCACGCAACAGAAGGTCACTTCCCAATGGGCCTGGCACGCTGCCGCGGCAACGGGAACCAGCCAAGGGCCTGGTGAGAGGAACCCGGGGTGGGGTCTTATCTTCCGCACCCTCGAGGTCGGCTGCAACAGGCACCTCCAGGGGAACAAGGGCTGAAGGGGGCTGGGCGTGGAGAGGGACATCGGATCGTGGGATGACTGGAATGGAGGCGATGGCTGCAATGGGCCTTTGTGGCCAGATGCAGCTGGGACTTTAAAATGGCGCCAAAATGGTACGACTTGCATATATACGGACTCAGTGGGCTGTATTCTGTATCATGTACTAACTGGGACGAGTGTGCTTCTGCACAGGGATAGTCCTGCTGAGCTGTTCGCAAAAAAAATGTATTTCACCGTACCTGGTGCAGGTGACAATAAAGAAACCATTGAACGCACACAGTTGTGAGATGTAGATTTGCAACGTGCCTATACAAGCAAAAATATTATCTGAAAAGAAAAGCACAGAACCTGTACTGGCCCCAAAACTCACTGGATAACATTCATGTGGTCATGATCATTGCCCCTTTAATAAACACATACAGCTTAATCTTTTTTTTTTGAGAAATGATCCCCATTAAAAGCATATCTAGAATTCTATTCACGCATGCTCGTGAATTTGCAGCTTCCAGCAAATCAATAAATCTTATAAGATCAATTTGACATTTTGTATACTCAAAAAAATGAAGGACCCTTTATTTCTTGCTGAACAACATGAAACAGTATCCACACAAAGTTGAACTATTATTCACCATGTTTTTGTCAGAAATTGGCTGATCACCAGCCAGCCGCACGACTTCCATGAATAAAAACAAAGTGAAATCTCAAAACTGATGGCATTCTTGGTCTGCAGTCATTAAGAGCTTACAGAGCCAACGTTTTTTTCTAAACTACGACATCTGAACTTGGTTTTGGTTGCATGCGACACTATCATTAAAGGTTGCCTACCTATTCAAAACTGGCCATCACACTGAGAATTTTAAGATCGCTGGGGAAAAAAATAATGCCTCTTCTCGAATAAGAATCAAATTTTGCCGGTGTATCCTATCACTGTCAATGACAGCAGGGCAATTTCAGAATCCAGTCAAAATGTCACTGCACTTTAGCAGGTATCCAAATCTTATATTTGCCAAATGCCAATTGGAGCATTTTCATCCCATAACTGTGTAGGAAGGAACTGCAGGTGCTGGTTTAAACCAAAGATAGACTGACTGAAGAAGGGTCTCGACCCAAAACCTCACGCATTCCTTCTCTCCAAAGATGCTGCCTGTCCCCCCACTGAGTTACTCGAGCTTTTTGTGTCGATTTTCATTCCATAACTTATCCACATCACATGAACTAAAAAAAATAAAAATTACAATGGGAACAAACTTAAATCCTCCCACTGAAGAATGATTCTTTATAACCAACATGCTGGCACTTCATTGTGCAGCTTTCATCAACTTCTAAAGGATATCACGAAAAGTCAAATGATGAAAAACATAAAGACCTGCATTATTTGCAGTGCTTTTCATGATCTTAGGATACACTAAGTTCTTTGCAGCCAATTGCATAGTTCCACGCACATCGATTGGTTACAGACATCTACGTGATAATGGGTAGATAATCTGTTTAAACCGTGTTGATTCAACGATAAATATTAACCAAAACCCGACCAAAAGATGCTATCCTGACAAAGCAACACTCCACTGGTAATGCACTGGAATGCCAGGCTCGGTTTTGTGTGCACTGGTCATAAGGGATAGGAGTAGAATTAGGCCTCTCGGGACGTCCAGTCAATCATGGCTGACTTATCACTCCCCCCTGACCCCATTCTCCTGCCTTCTCCCCATAATCTCTGACACCTGCACTAATCAAAAATCTATCTATCTCTGCCTTAAAAATATCCACTGACTTGGCCCCCACAGAGTTCTGTGGCAAATAATTATCCAGCCTCAGACTAAAGAGATTTCTACTCACCTCCTTTCTAAAAGAGCGCCCTTTAATTCTGAGGTGATGACCTCTGGTGCTAGTTCACAAAATGCTGGAGTAACTCAGCAGGTCAGGCAGCATCTCAGGAGAGAAGGAATGGGCGACGTTTCGGGTCGAGACCCTTCTTCAGTAACTCAGCAGGTCAGGCAGCATCTCAGGAGAGAAGGAATGGGCGACGTTTCGGGTCGAGACCCTTCTTCAGTCTGAAGAAGGGTCTCGACCCGAAACGTCGCCCATTCCTTCTCTCCTGAGATGCTGCCTGACCTGCTGAGTTACTCCAGCATTTTGTGAATAAATACCTTCGATTTGTACCAGCATCTGCAGTTATTTTCTTATACTACCTCTGGTGCTAGACTCTCCCACCGGTGGAAACATCCTTTCCACATCCACTCTATCTATGTCTGTCATCATTCTGTAAGTTTCAATGAGCCCCCCCCCCCCCCCCCCTCAACCTTCTAAACTCCAGCTAGCAGAGGCCCGGTGCTGTCAAACGCTCATCATATGCTAACCCACACATTCCTGGAATCATTTTTATAAACCACCTCTGGACCTCTCCAGTGCCAGCACATCCTTCCTCAGACATGGGGCCCACAATTGCTCACAATACTCCAAATGCGGCCTCACCAGCGCCTTCTAGAGACTCAGCAGAGAATGTTACAATCGACAATAGACGATAGGTGCAGGAGGAGGCCATTCAGCCCTTCGAGCCAGCACCGCCATTCAATGTGATCATGGCTGATCATTCTCAATCAGTAGCCTGTTCCTGCCTTCTCCCCATACCCCCTGACTCCGCAAGGACCTGGATCCAGTTCAATTCGCTAACAACCGCAACAGATCGACAGTGGGTATAATCTTCTCACCGGCACCAAAACCAGGCCACTTGGACAATAACAACACCACGTACATCTGGCTATTTCTTGTTGATCACAGCATGCCGCTCAACATCATCCCTTACAAACTCATCGGCAAATTCAGTGAACTGGGTCCCCACTCCTCTCCATGCAGCTGGATCCTTGACTTCCTCATTGACAAACCTCAATCAGCATAGATTTGCAACTCCTCCTCCACCTCCGCGTTAGGGTGCCACAGGGCTGTGTGCTCAGTCCCCTGCCCTTCTCTCCCTATAATCATGACTGTGCAACTAAACACAGATCCAGCCGTCTTTAAAGTCACCAAGAGTACCGCTGTCATTGGACGAATAATGGATAACAATGTGTCAACGTACAGGGGAACGATTGCCAATCTGTTTGGGTGGTGCCAGAACAGCTAACCTGGTTTCATCCTTGAACAAGGGTGTCCTTGTTCATCAGTCACTTCAAGTTAGCATGCAGGTATACCAGGCAGTGAAGAAAGCTAATGGCATGTTGGCCTTTATGACAAGAGGAGTTGAGTATAGGAGCAAAGAGGTCCTTCTGCAGTTGTACAGGGCCCTAGTGAGACCGCACCTGGAGTACTCTGTGCAGTTTTGGTCCCCATATTTGAGGAAAGACATTCTTGCTATTGAGGGCGTGCAGCGTAGGTTCACTCGGTTAATTCCCAGTATGGCGGGACTGTCGTATGTTGAAAGACTAAGAAGGATGAGAGGGGATCTTATTGAAACATAAGATTATTAAGGGATTGGACACGCTAGAGGCAGGAAACATGTTCCCAATGTTGGGGGAGTCCAGACCAGGGGCCACAGTTTAAGAATAAGGGGTAGGCCATTTAGAACAGAGATGAGGAAAAACTTTTTCACTCAGAGAGTTGTAAATCTGTGGAATTCTCTGCCTCGGAAGGCAGTGGAGGCCAATTCTCTGGATGCTTTCAAGAGAGAGTTGGATAGAGCTCTTAAAGATAGCGGAGTCAGGGGGTATGGGGAGAAGGAAGGAACAGGGTACTGATTGTGAATGATCAGCCATGATGACATTGAATGGCAGTGTTGGCTCGAAGGGCCGAATGGTTTACTCCTGCGTCTATTGTCTATCACCTTGTCAACTTCAGCAAGACCAAGAAGCTGATCGCTGACTTTAGGAATGGATAATTATGAGATATGCACCTGTCTTTATTGGCTCGACAGCAGTGGAATGAATCAGTAGCTTCAAGTTTCTGGGCACACACATCTCTGATGATCTGCCCCGGACACAGTACATTGATGCAATCGTATTGAAAGCTCACTGTGCCTCTATTTCCTCAGACATTTTGAGGAGATTCGGCATGTCGTCAAACATTGTATTGAACTTTTACTTGTCTGATGGAGAGTGTAAGGCTCAGCGATCGTTTCGTTCAACACCTTCGTTCAGTCCACCTTAATCAACCTGATCTCCCCGTGGCACAGCACTTCAACTCCCCCTCCCACTCCCAGTCTGACCTTTCTGTCATGGGCCTCCTCCAGTGCCATAGTGAAGCCCACCGCAAATTGGAGGAACAGCACCTCATATTTCGCTTGGGCAGCTTACAGCCCAGCGGTATGAACATTGACTTCCCTAACTTTAGATAGCTCCTCTGTCCCTCTCTTCCCTCCTCCCCCTTCCCAGTTCTCCCACTGTCTTCCTGTCTCCAACTATATCCTTTCTTTGTCCCGCCCCCTCCCCTGACATCAGTCTGAAGAAGGGTCAGGACCCGAAACATCATCCATTCCTTCTCTCCAGAGATGCTGCCTGACCCGCTGAGTTACTCCAGCATTTTATGACGACTCTTTGTTTGGTAAGCAAGAGATTCCATTGATTCATTGGGCCTACCGGGAGGAGGTGGCTGATCTGGCACTCTGGTGTCAGGACAATAGCCTCCTCTTGAATGTCACTAAAACGAAGGAGCTGATTGTGGACTTCAGAAGGGCTAAACATCCAAGGACGTACACGCCACTGGAGATAAATGGGTCTACTGTGCATAGGGTGAGCAGTTTTAAATACTTGGGAGACCGCATCACAGAGGATCTGACGTGGGCAACGCACATTGCCGCACTGGTGGGTAAGGCAAAGCAGCGCCTTTACCACCTTAGACAACTGAGGAAATTCAGAGTGTCTCGGAGGATCCTTCATTGCTTCTACTCTGGGGCTGTAGAGAGCATCCTGTCCGGCAACATCACAGTCTGGTTTGGGAACAGCTCTGCCCAGGACAGGATGGCCCTGCAGAGAGTAGTGCGTTCGGCAGAACACACCATGGGAACTACACTTGTCCCCCTGCAGGACCTATACATCAGGAGGTGCAGATCCAGAGCAAGCAAGATCATGAGGGACCCCTACCACCCCAGTAACAGACTGTTCCAGGTGCTACGATCAGGCAAACGCCTCCGCTGTCACGCTGTGAAAATGGAGAGGAGGAGACGGAGTTTCTTCCCACAGGCCATCAGGACTGTCAACTTTTATAACCCCAGAGACTAAATTTTAGTATACATACTATATATAGTATATAGTAACTTATTAACTTTATTTATATGCTGTAACTGTAATTCTTTTTTGTGCACAATCCGCAGGCATTGCCACTTTCATTTCACTGCACATCGTGTATGTGTATGTGACAAATAAATTTGACTTGACTTGACTTGACAGTCATGCAGTAGCTGCACACGACAGGGTCAAATCCAATTCACGCAGAGGTCCAAACACTTCAAAAGCTGAAGATAGACGGAAAATGATAGGGTAACTCAGCAGACAGAACAGGTCGCATCTCTGGGGAGAATGAATGGGTGACATTGAAAAACTGATGCTGAGCAACCAGAACATCTTAGTCTCCAACAGAATGATTTGTTGAAACCGATTTCTGAAGCAGCGATGCTGGTTCGAAGGGCCGAATGGCCTACTCCTGCCTATTGTCTATTGTCAATGAAAATAATTCATCTTTTCACTGGATCCATGTGCAATATCATCTCAACAAGTACAAAACAAAAATAGAAATTAAATAATTCTCATTACGTGAATTTTTGGTTTACATGGTTGATATCCTAATACGGGTTTACCTCTCACAGTGCTACCCCACAGAGAGCTGCTTCACTGGAATGCTCTTTCATTTCGGAGCCTTATTCGATTTTAAAGACAAAACAGGATTGAGCATAAAAACTCTTGAGAGCATCATCCTTTGAATAAATGAAGCAAATATTTATCTTGAAGATTGACACAAAATGCTGGAGTAACAGCAGGACAGGCAGCATCTCTGGAGAGAAGGAATGGGTCAAGACCCTTCTTCAGTCCGAAACGTCACCCATTCCTTCTCTCCAGAGATGCTGCCTGCCCCGCTGAGTTACTCCAGCATTTTGTGCCGACCTTCGATTTAAACCAGTATCTGCAGTTCTTTCCTAAATATTCGTCTTCTTCCACTCACAAGAGACGGCTTTGAGTTTGAAGCAGGCACAAAGATGGGAAAGAGCTTTGCCGGTAAAGGAAGAATTGTCTGGCGATGAGTGTGATAAACTCAGCCCGGGGTCAACCTAACGTGACAATTCTGTGCGGGAGGGGGGGGGGCAGAAATCAAAGTTCCAGTCGGGAAATCCCAGCCATTTCACGTCTTTTTGTTTATACTGGAGCCGCAAATGGAATAAGTTGAAAATAACTTATCAGGATTGCATCTCCATTTATGCTTTGATATAAAGACCCTGTATTGTGCTCGCTGTTTTGTTCAGTGCTCCCTTTTCTGGGAACCTATCTTGAGCATTAAATGGGATATTACTATATGGACTATTAAGCAAAAAAAAAAAAATCAATGAATAAACATCAACCACCCCTTTCCCACCACAGATGCTGCCTGACCCCAATGAGTTCCTCCACCAGTTGTTTCTTGTTCTTGATTACAGCATTAACAGGCCCTTGTGTCTCCTGACAGACCACCAAGGATAATGTCATGGCTCAATTGTGTAACATACTAAATGAGTTGCATTAAAAAGGGCTCTTAGGAGCAAAAACCTGAATTTGAATGAAACATTTCAGTTAAATTTATTTTACGGAAATATGTAGAACACTCTATTCATACAAGCAGTTCTACAAATCTTCCAAATGGCAATTCATGTAAAATGGCCAATGACCGATTGATATTAATAGCAGGACTGATTTCAGGGTGCTTGGAATAAAGCAGAGGTAAGCCAGTAACTCTGCAAGAAAGCTTCATTGAACAATTGCCACGTTAACTCGTTCCCATCCTCCCACCCCAGATAACCAATGTAAATTACCCGGGGCAGCACAGCGATAGAGTTGCTGCCTTTTGGCGCCAGAGACCTGGGTTCAATCCTGACTATGGCCCCGTATCTCCGAATATCTTCAGTTTCCTCCCACACTCCAAAGACGTACAAGTTTGAAAGTTAATTGGCTTTGGTTTCAATGTGTAAAAAAAAAAAATTGCCCGCAGTGTGCGTGTGTAGGATAGTGTTAATGTGCGGTTGGTGCGGACTCGGTGGTCCGAAGGGCCAGTTTCCGTGCTGTATCTCCAAACTAATCTAAACTATAATCCTTTTCCAAACAAATGGTATTTATAAAACATCATAAAAACAGCAAGAAAGCCCTACGGTTATAAATGCAGAACACAAGGCAATTAAATTTGGAATAGAGGAATAGATATCCAATCTTAAAATGCAAGAACTGTGCCAAATTAATTATCTGCAAAATGAAGAATACTCCGTTTTATCTCCGAGACTTTGGCAAGACATTTCTGCCCACAGAATCTTTGCCGATTAATAAAGGATTCCACACATGCATGTGGCTTGATACCACAACCAAAATGCCACAGTTTTAACTGTAATGGAAATAAAAATGGTTGCCAGGTCTTAGCAGATCAGGACTCGTCTGCAGAATGAGAAGCAGATTAACAAACTTCCATCACAATAAAGTACTTCTCACATTTTCCCAATTAAATCCCAGCAACAGCGCGTAATGTGCGTCTTCCTCAACACTCGCCTTTCTCCAACCCATTCATGTTCCTCGCATGCCTAGTCATGACTTTACCATTGGAACAACATGTGGGTTGAGGTGAAGACTACTGGTTCAGTTCAGTTCAGTTTAGTTTATTGTCAGGTGTACCGAGATACAGTGATACGAGATACAGTGAAAAGCTTTTTGTTGCGTGTTATCCAGTCAGCAGAAAGACAATTTCTGATTACAATCGATCATTTTACAGTGTTTCGGTACATGATGAGGGAATAACATTTAGTGCAAGGTAAAGCCAACAAAGTCCCATCATGGAGAGTCCGAGGCTCATCAAAGAGGTAGATAGGAGATGGTAGATAGTAGTTAGTGGATAGTAGGTAGATGTAGCAAAATCAGATATTCTCAGAGATAGTCCATTCTCTATGATGTTACACACCACTGTTGATGACAAGAAAACAACTTTCTTTGACATCTCACAATCAAAACAAACTCGTCCTATTCCATATTCTTGGAGTACCAATGGCTAGAGAAGCCAATTTTGACATAATTTTTTCCAAGGCATCTTAACTCCAAAAACTCGATTTGAGAATGACACCGTCTGAACAGCTCAAACAGCTCTTCCAAGCGAGACACAAATTCAGACGCACTTGCTCCAACCTTGTCTATTGCATTTGGTGATCTCAGTCGCACTTGCTCCAACCTTGTCTATTGCATTTGGTGATCTCAGAGTTGTCTCCTCTACAATGGCGAGACCAAATGGCGACCACTTTGGAGAGAACCTGCACTCTGTCTGCAAATGGCCATCTCGGGCTTCCGATTGCTTGCCATTTTAATTCCCCTCCCGAACTAACCTGGCTGCCCACCACCTCCTCCATGGTAAGGGTGAGGCCAAACACTATCTGGAAGAACAGCACCTCGTATTTCACCTGGGCTGTTCATAAGTTCAAAAGTAATAGGAGCAGAATTAGGCCATTCGATTCATCAAATCTACTCCACCATTCAATCATGGCTGATCTATCTCTCTCTCACAATCCATTCTCCTGCCTTCTCCCCACAACCCCTGACACCCGTACTAATCAAGAATCCATCTATCTCTGCCGTAAAAATAGCAATCGACTTGGCCTCCACAGCCTTCTGTGGCAAAGAATTCCACAGATTCACCACCCTCTAACTAAAGAAATTCCTCCTCATCTCCTTCCTACAGGAACATCCTTTAATTCTGAGGCTGTGACCTCCAGTCCTCGACTCCCCACTAGTGGAAACATCCTCTCCACATCCACTCTATCCAGGCCGCTTGCAGCTGGCAGCCCATGTTTGAATGCTCACAAAAATGTTGCTACTTTGTGCCAATACCTTACAACTTCCTAAAATCCACATGTACTGGCAGAATAAAACATGCAGGTTAGAAGAATATCAAGAAGGCAAAGCCCTGCGTGTTATTTTTTTAATACTTTGATCACGATAAATTTGCAGCTGCTTGAAGAGGTGGAGTACAAATCAGTGAGCATTTATCAACATTACTTGCTCTTAAGTATTTAGCTTTGCTAAATTCCTGTTTTTTTAGTGGAGGGCTGTACGTTCAGGAGAGGAAGAGGTCAGAGTGAGTCAGGGGAGTGGAGAATTTGAGGCGGTTAATGTCACGCCGGCAGTTGGAGATGAAAAGTTCTAGTGAGAGTCGAGTCTGAAGAAGGGTCTCGACCCGAAACGTCACCCATTCCCTCTCTCCGAGATGCTGCCTGACCTGCTGAGTTACTCCAGCATTTTGTGATACCTAGCTTTGCTAAATCTCATTTTAGAAATAAAGTTAGCAGTACGGAAAAGTTGTAAAAATAATATTTCCAGACTTACATGTGACAGAGGTTTTCACACAAGTTAGTTTGTCCACACTAACTGCAATTCAGAGCATCAGCTTTATACTGCATGGAAACTTGAGTTTCGATGCCACTTGTTCATGCCGACCAAGTTGGCTCACCAAGCTAGTCTCCCTTATCGGCACCTTTCCCATCCAAGAAGCTATTTAAGCATTTTTTTTAAATAGCTTAATTATAGTTGCTTCGAGCACTTCCTCTTGCAACCTTTTACTTGTCCATCAAAGTTTCAAAAGGCAACAACATAAAAACCAACTGTACGTGTAGCTTGCTTATCAAATGTCGCTTAAGCAGATCTATCAAGCAATTAAATTGTTTCCCGCCCCACTGGGTGTAAATGTCCATGCAGACTTATGTATACTCCAATATTTCACTTGCTCCTCATAGAGTCATAAGTGATAGGAGCAGAATCTGGCCCTTGGCCCATCATGTCTACTCCACCATTCAATCATGGTTGATCTATCTTCCCCTCTTCACTTGCCCTCTCCTCATAACCCCTGACCCCCGGTACTATTCAAGAATCTATCAATCTTCGCCTTAAAAACTTCCATCGACTTGGCCTCCACAGCCTTCTGTGGCAATTAATTCCACAGATTCACCACCCTCTGACGAAAGAAATTCCTCCTCATCTCCTTCTAAAAGTCCTTTTATTCTGAGGCTCTGACATCTAGTCCTGGACTCTCCCACTGGTGGATACATCCTCTCCATGTGCATCCTATCCAGGCCTTTCGCTATTCGGGAAGTTTCAATGAGGTCCCCTCCCTCATCCTTCTGAACTCCAGTGAGCAGAAGCCGACAAATGCTCATCATCTGCTAGCCTCAGTGCATGAAAAGGTTAGTCGTGCACTTTTATATTTCTTTATTTTTTGCCCAATTTTCAGCTCAATGACATTGCTCCTGCAGTAGAGTGACCAGGACTGCACACACCATTGCAAACGTGGCATATCAGTATCTTATAGACAATAGACAATAGGTGCAGGGGGAGGCCATTCAGCCCTTCGAGCCAGCACCGCCATTCAATGTGATCATGGCTGATCATTCTCAATCAGTACCCCATTCCTGCCTTCTCCCCATACTCCGCAATCCTTAAGAGCTCTATCCAACTCTCTCTTGAATGCATTCAGAGAATTGGCCTCCATTGCCTTCTGAGGCAGAGAATTCCACAGATTCACAACTCTCTGACTGAAAAAGTTTTTCCTCATCTCAGTTCTAAATGGCCTACCCCTTATTCTTAAACTGTGGCCCCTGGTTCTGGACTCCCCCAACATTGGGAACATGGTTCCTGCCTCTAACGTGTCCAACCCCTTAATAATCTTATACATTTCGATAAGATCCACTCTCATCCTTTTAAATTCCAATGTATACAAGCCTAGTCGCGCCAGTCTTTCAACATATGACAGTCCCGCCATTCCGGGAATTAACCTACGCTGCACGCCCTCAATAGCAAGAATATCCTTCCTCAAATTTGGAGACCAAAACTGCACACAGTACTCCAGGTGCGGTCTCACTAGGGCCCTGTACAACTGTAGAAGGACCTCTTTGCTCCTATACTCAACTCCTCTTGTTATGAAGGCCAACATTCCATTGGCTTTCTTCACTGCCTGCTGTACCTGCATGTTTCCTTTCAGTGACTGATGCACTAGGACACCCTGATCCCGCTGTACGTCCCCTTTTCCTAACTTGCAACTGAAACATATGCCCCAACTCTACCCCAAACCGTCAGAGACTCCTCCTCACTCACCACATTCAAAACATCACTGAAGTCTCACCTGTTCAGCACTGCCTTCAACCACTGAAGGTCACCTCACCTTCTGTCTCCTTTTTCTGTACGTTTACTTATTTATCTATTTATTCAATTCTCTATGTTCTAGAAATCCCTGTAAAGCGTCTTTGAGTGTTTGAAAAGCGCTATATAAATGTAATGCATTATTATTATTATTATTATTATTATAAAACAGCTTTAATTTATACAGAAAGGCCAAGATTCAATCTTGATACTTAATATTTGTCGTCATTTATTCAAATTTCTAAAATGGCCTCCTGCTGCACCTTTTTTTCTATGTTTCTATGTTTCTCTGGTAATATAGAAATTTGTAAATGGGAGCAATTTCAAATACGCACAAGCAATTTACAAAAGGAGATGAAAAGCTCCTGATACAAAGTGTGATGTTCACTCATAATGGAGGTAGAGTGAGTGCAACGCCATTGAGCACTGGGCTACATCTGCTCATGGTGATATTCTTAGTAAAATTAGAATAAATTGAGTTTAAATGTTATTCAACCATGTGCTATTATTCAACTAACTCAGGAAACATCAAACCTGGGCGGCATGGTGGCACAGCGGTAGAGTTGCTGCCTTACAGCACATGTAGCGCCGTTTGTACGGAGTTTGTACGTTCTCCCCGTGACAGCGTGGGTTTTCTCCAAGATCTTTGGTTTCCTCCCACACTCCAAAGACGAACAGGTTTGTAGGTTGATCAGCGTGGCGCATAAAATTGTGCGTGTATGGTAACGTTAACGTGCGGGGATCACTGAACAGTGGGACTCGATGGGCCAAGGGCCTGTCGCCACACTGTAGATCTAAACTAAAGTAAAACTGTGGTGTTTGGTCACTGATAAGTTACCACTGAAGGTCAATCCATCCGGTCCTCACAAAGACCTTAAAGAAATTGGTTGAAAATGATTACAGGAAAGGTTTTTACAATGCATCAAAACGTGCAGAAAACGTTATTGCACTTAAAACTAATTGGACACATTATCATTTCAGCATAGACACAAAATGCTGGAGTAACTCAGCGGGACAGGCAGCATCTCTGGAGAGAAGGAATGGGTGACGTTTCAGGTCAAGACCCTTCTTCAGAATACCTTTTTTTAAATTAAGCATACCTTTGTTTTCTCAGGTAATTAAAAGAACAGTTCAAAAACTGGAATAGACGTTTGCTTTCCTTCATTTATCCTTAAACCAACTTAGTTAAATTTTCGCACCCATGCCAACATTCCTTTTTTAACCAATGCCAGTGGAAATAATTATCTGGTGAATCATCTCAGTTGTTTTGAGTGAACTTGCACTTGTAGATTTGGCTGCAACAGTGGCCCACATAAAAATTGTGATCGTTTTAAGATGCTTTTTCCAATGCAAATCGTTTCTCTCCGCCCTCTCGTGCACACTTTAGTTAGAGGGTGGTGAATCTGTGGAATTCTTTGCCAAGTCAATGGATATTTTTTTATGGCAGAGATGGATAGATTCTTGATTAGTACAGGTATCAGGGGTTATGGGGTGAAGGAAGGAGAAAGGGGTTGGGAGGGAGATGAATGTTTAAATGGCAGAGCAGACTTGATGGGCCGAACGGCCTAATTCTGCTCCGATCACTTGTGGCCTGATGTGCACAGTGTCACAGCAGAACAGTTCCAATAATACTCGACAAACTACTTACTATGTGTCCCACCAGGAGGGCCTCAAGTCCCACCATTTCTTCCTTGACCACAGACCCAGCAAACTTCCCTCCACTGTCTGAGTGAGGCCAAACGCAAATTGGAAGAACAGCACCCTATATCAAGTCAAGTCAAGTTTATTTGTCACACCCACATACAAGATGTGCAGTGAAATGAAAGGTCACCCACAGTCCAGCAATAGAGCAATAAAAATAAACAATTCCACACACAATCACAAACCAACACAAAACAAACAAAAATAAACATCCATCACAGAGAGTCTCCTCCAGTCACTTCCTCACTGTGATGGAAGGCCAGAATGGCTTTTCTCTTCCCTTGCCGTCTTCTCCCGTGGTCAGGCTGTTGAAGTTGCCACGTCGGGGCGGTCGGGGCTCCCGACATTGAAGCCCCCGCCGGGCGGAGAAAATCCCGCGGCCGATTGCAGGCCGCGCCGGATGGTGAAAAGTCCGCGGCGGGCCGACCCAAGCCCCGCAATTCGGGGCGGGCGAAGACGCTGCCGCTGCCGGAGTTCCCGATGTCGGCCCCCACCCAGGGGGCTGCGAGCTTCCGACATCAACGCGGCCCGCGGCCGAAGCCTCCAAAGGCGAGTCACAGCCGCTCCCGCAGCGCCACCACAGCCTCCGAAGGCAGCCAGCTCCGCAGATGGTGAGTCCGGTCCGCGGGCTCTGCGAACCGGAGCTCAGGTGGTCCCGGGTGGAGGCCACCAGCTCCAGGTGTTTGGCCGATGGTAGGCCGCAGCGGGAACGGAGACACCACCCAGAAACAAAGGTCGCGTCTCCGTTCGGAAGAGGCAATTTTACAGTTCCCCCCCTCCACACACATAGTACACAACCACAAAAAACTACATCACATTTAAACACATCTAAGCAGCTGACAGCCCAGCGGTATGAATGTTAATTTCTCTCAGTTTTTGTAACTCCCTCCACTCCTCTCCCCCATCCCAGTTGTTCCACCAGTTCCACTGCTTTCATTCTTGTATCCCCCTCATTGTCACACACCTTCCCCAGCCAACAATGGGCCATTCTGAACTCCACCCTTCCTGATGTCATCTGTTGCCAGCCCTGATTTAATCTGGTTGGAAGGAACAGCAGATGCTGGTTTAAACTGAAGACATACGCCAAAAGCTGGAGTAACTCAGCGGGACAGGCAGTGTCTCTGGAGAAAAGGAATAGGTGATGTTTCAGGTCGAGACTGAAGAAGGGACTCAACCCAAAACGTCACATATTGCTTTTCTCCAGTGAAGCTGTCTGACCCGCTGACTTACTCCAGCTTTTTGTGTCTCTGATTTAATCTGGCCTTTTTTCACCTCTATTTATTCCACCTCGCTCACCCCCCTAGTTTTAGTCTGAAGAAGGGTTCCGGCCTGAAACACCACCTACTATTTTTCTCCAGCAAAGGTTGCTGACCCGTAGAGTTACTCCAGCATTTTGTGTCAATCTTCAGTGTAAACCAGCATCTGCAGTTCCTTCTTACAATACTTATTGCGAGTCTCCATTTCATGGCCAAATACGTTTCAACAGCAGTTACTCAATAGAAATTGGCAACAAGAAACTTCTCTAATAATATTTCTCCCTGTGGAATATAGAAATCAACTGCACGGCTTAAGAGACTAAAACACTGCAAATCAGACATTGAAGTGTTTCTTAATGCTGCACCTAATGCTATTTCTGCACTTTTAACCACAAGTTAAATGTGGTGTGCGGTTTCCACTGCAACCTTTTACTTGTCCATCATCAATAAATAGTTCAAAAAGCTGCAACATAAGTGACAGCTGTGCATGTAGCTTGCCCATCAAATGTTGCTTCAGCAGACCCGTCAAGCAATTAGAAACATACAAATGAGTTGCAGGATTAGGCCATTCGGCCCTTCGAGCCAGCACCGCCATTCAATATGATCATGGCTGGTCATCCAAAATCAGTACCCCGTTCCTGCTTTTTCTCCATATCCCTTGATTCCGTTAGACCTCAGAGCTCTACCTAACTCTCTCTTGAATACATCTAGTGAATTGGCGTCCACTGCCCTCTGTGGCAGAGAATTCCACAGATTCACAACTCTCTGGGTGAAAAGGTTTTTCCTCATCTCAGTCCTAAATGGCCTACCCCTTATTCTTAAACTGTGGTCCCTGGTTCTGGACTCGCCCAACATCGGGAACATTTTTCCTGCATCTAGCCTGTCCAATTCTTTAAGAATTCTTCAAATGTGAATAAATCTTATCCCGAAGATGTTTCAATTGATCAATATTTTTATTACATACAAAAAATGGCACATATTTAGTCTCCCAAAAATGTAATGTACATCCAATAAATTGGCCTCCACTGTCCTCTGTGGCAGAGAATTCCACAGATTCACAACTCTCTGGGTGGAAAGGTTTTTCCTCATCTCAGTCCTGTACGGCCGACCCCTTAGATAGTTTAGGCCCACCGTGCGTAAATGCCCGTGTAAACCAGTGTATCCTCCAAATATTTCACTTGCTCCTCAGTGTATAAAAACGGTGACCGTGTGTGTATTTTCATTCCTGTGTGGAGGCAAGAGTTTCAACCTCACACCTCATTGTTCTCAGTTAGGGTGGCACCTCAGCACATGTGGAAAAACCAGTCCAGCAGCTTCTGCAAATTCATTACATTTAAAGGTGACACACTGCCCTGTCACAAGAGTACGAGTCAATAAATAGGGAAGGGCTGCATGCAGCCAGCGCACAAAATGGTGTACACAGATACACACGCACGCACGCACACCCCGACATAGAAACATAGGTGCAGGAGGCCATTCGGCCCTTCGAGCCAGCACCGTCATTCAATATGATCATGCCTGATCATCTCAAATCAGTACTCCGTTCCTACTTTTCCCCCCATATGCCTTGATTCCTTTAGCCCCCAAGAGCTAAATCTAACTCTCTTGAAAACATCCAGTGAATTGGCCTCCGCTGCCTTCTGTTCCGACATTATTATTATTATTATTATTACAAAGATTATTAAGGGGTTGGACACGTTAGAGGCAGGAAACATGTTCCCAATGTTGGGGGAGTCCAGAACAAGGGGCCACAGTTTAAATAAACTATCTTCAGACTTGTCTCTGAAGAGTCTGAAGAAGGGTCTCGACCCGAAACGTCACCCATTCCTTCTCTCCTGAGATGCTGCCTGACCCGCCGAGTTACTCCAGCTTTTTTGTGATACCTTCGATTTGTCCCAGCATCTGCAGTTATTTTCCTACACGTTCCTAAATGATCAATGATGTCGTTTGATCTGTCAGGGTGGGAGTGCTTGGTCACCGTAGCTTTGCCCTCATCAGTGATGTTGTGTAGAGATGTAGAAATGATCAACACCAGTGATGCAGTGCTAATTGTTTAGGTGCCGGAGCTGTCACTGGTGTCGGAGCGGCCGCTGTTAAATTCCCCGCTGTTTATATTGGCTTTTCTTTTAACAGATGTGCCGGAGCGACGCGCCGGTGAGCTCACACAGCACTGCACCCCTGATCAACACCTTCAAGTTTATCCACATCACCAGCAATCCACCCTGGTCCCATCACAGCGAGGCAATGTCAAGAATGTCTATATTTGGCGGCACGGTGGCGCAGCGGTAGAGTTGCTGCCTTACAGCAAATGCAGCCACGGAGACTCAGGTTCGATCCTGACTACGGGCGCCATCTGTACGGAGTTTGTACGTTCTCCCCGTGACCTGCGTGGGTTTTCTCTGAGATCTTCGGTTTCCTCCCACACTCCAAAGACGTACAGGTATGTAGGTTAATTGACTGGGTAAATGTAAAAATTGTCCCTAGTGCGTGTGTAGGATAGTGTTAATGTGCGGGGATCGCTGGGCGGTGCGGACTCGGTGGGCCGAAAGGCCTGTTTCTGCGCTGTATCTCTAAATCTAAAATCTAAATCTAAATCCAAATCTAAATTTCCTTGATCTGGCGTTTTCACACTTTGCCCTTCCATATCTTTAGTTTCCCTCTCTCCTGATTCAATCTGAAGAATGGTCTCGACCCGAAACGTTACCCATTCCGCCTCTCCAGAGTCGCTGCCTGTCACACCGAGTTACTCCAGCATTTTGTGTCTATCTTCGGTGTTAACCAGCATCTGCAGTTCCTTACAACACATCAAGAAAGTGCATCAGCATATTTAATTTCTTTGGCATTGGAGAAGATCCATGAGGATTAGAGTGATACAGTGTGGAAACAGGCCCTTCGGCCCAACTTGTCCACACCGGCCAACATGTCCCAGCTACACTAGTCCTGTGTGCCAGCATTTGGTATATATCCGTCCAAACATGTCCTATCCATGTATCTGTCTAACATTTCTCTAGCATTTGTCAGACAGCATTTGTAGAAGAGAAATAGACAATCGGTGCAGGAGTAGGCCATTCAGCCCTTCAGGCCAGCACCGCCATTCACTGTGACCATGGCTGATCATCCACAATCAGTACCCCGTTGCTGCCTCCTCCCCATATCCCTTGGCTCCGCTATCTTTAAGAGCTCTATCTAAAGGGCCTGTCCCAGTTACGCGATTTTTAAGGCGACTGCCGGCGACTGTCAAAGTCGTAGCAGATCGCCGCAATTTTCTTTAACCTACGACAATGACCACGACAATGCCGAGTCAGGTCGATACAAGTTACTTTTTTTGTGAAACTAGCACCTGGCTAAGAGATTACACCGTCTTCGGAAACATCGCGAAATTCCCACGCTTACCTGACTGTCAAACTGTCGCCTCCAATCTACCTGTCAAATATCCTGACGGTAAATAAATTGGTTAAACAAAACTATCTTCTGGTATCTTCAAATGCCTTTTCTTAATTTAATATTCCGTGCTTCTAAATGCATCTGCGACAACCTAGCAAACCTGGGGACAGCATGCGACAGCGCCCGCAATAAGCTACGATACCTGGCGACAAGCCAGCTGTCGCCGAGAAATTTCTATCTGGAATTTTTTTCCGCGACGTGTCGAGATCCGCTACGATTCATTGAAGACTCCTCACGATCATGCCCGCAACACCCCAGCAAACGTTCGGCGACAGCCTAGTCGCCGGCAGTCGCCTTAAAATCGCCTAAGTGGGACAGGCCCTTTAGACTCTCTTGAAACCATCCAGAGAGTTGGCCTCCAAAGAAACAGAGTTAATGTTTTTGACAACCATTTGTCAGAGCCAGGTCCAGAACACTATTTGGACAAAACATCACTGACCCGAAACGTTAACCGTTTCTCTCCCCATGGAAGCTGCCTGGCGTTGCCAAGGGAAAACCCACAGAGAACTTTTATTCTATTGTTAGACTCCCACTTAAAAGCCAGGGTCAAATTAGAACAGCCACAAATGCCTGAGTGGCTTAGAGGTCGTCATGCCTTCTGCAAATACAGCGTTTTATCAATGCCACAGGCGACTGTTGCCTGGGCCTTCTCCAGTCCACACCACTAAGGGCATCTATTACAAACAGACCATTTTTTAGTTGTAAAATCACCCACCACCACTTCCCTTCCCCGGTTGCAATGAACCACTGAAATCTGCTCAGAATCACTCAAACCCGTAACCAGAAACTCCCGCCATTAGCAACAATCCATCTCGTGCAATCTCAAATGCCTGACAGTAGCTTCAGGCACTTTCACTGCAGAACCAGAATCTGGTGCAAGTGTTTGAAAAGAATCCCATTTTCGGATTTGCCTATTGATCTGGCAAGAAATATATTGAGTCTGTGAACTTAAGTAATGTACACTGCACACACACACGGCACTCAGGTCTGAATTGAGCCATCAAATTGATTGCTTCAGCTGAATGAAAACCACCTCTCATGTCCCTCTGGAAAGATTTCAACAAAGAAACAAGTTACATTTCCTATTCATGCTCCGATTTGCTACCTGGTACATGATGCCCACACGCAAATCCTGAGAGTTAGTCCCAACATTCAAATAACTCAATCAAGAGGATAGACACAAAATGCTGGAGTAACTCAGCGACACAGGCAGCATCTCTGGAGAGAAGAAATGGGTCATATTTCGGGTCGAGACCCTTCTTCAGACGTCACCCATTCCATCACCCCAGAGATGCTGCCTGTCCCACTGAGTTACTCCAGCATTTTGTGTCTATCTTCGGTGTAAACCGGCATCTGCAGTTCCTTGCTACACAACTAAACCAAGGAGGACTAAAATCTGGATCTTTGTATCGAGCTCCCTCTCCCCAGGTGAACAGAAAATTCCAAAGATGCTCCACAATCTGGATGAATAAACTTTTCAATTTAGCACCGATTGTTTGACCATTTAAGATTGATGCTCCTTGTTCTCGGTTCCCCAGCTAACAGAAAACATCATCTCCATACTACCATGTCAAGCTTTGTTAGCACTTACTGTTTCAATGAGATAAATTTTCACTTTCCCAAATTTGAGAGCCTTCCCAATTTTCTTAATCTCGCTTCATACAAATACGATGAATCATTCAGGTAATCCTATGTTGTACTCCTTGTATCACAAGAATAGCATTCCTTAGGTAGAGAAGGCGACCAGATTTGTAGTATTGCAGATGCAATCCGACTAGGGATTTATAGAATTGACAAAGGTGTCTTAACACTTGTACTCAAAATCTCTGGCAATAAAAACCTTCCTAATTGCTCGATAAACCTGCAAATGTATGTACAAACACACACAGATCTCTAAACTGCAACACCTTTAAAAAGCAGTCTTTTACATTTTATTAAAGTGGACATACAGTGCTCGTATTTCATCACATTATACGATACGATAAAACTTTATTCATCCCCAGAGGGAAAAGTGGTCTGCCGACAGTCACAACACACAAGGTACACAAAAACTTGAAATTAAAAGTGAAAACAAAAAGAAAAAAACAAGCGGCCATAAGGAGTCATCACATGGACCCAATTTAGAATTTTGGAGACAGCTCTGCATCAGATTTCTCCCAAGGCAATAAGCATCACAGTTTGTGTGTGGCCCTACACTGCCTCAAAATTAAAGTCCTGCGAGATAACGTAATATTCAGGGATCAGTTGCCTGGCTCAAAGCTGCTTTTGCCAAGAGAATTCACATTCGCTTTATTGAGGAATAATATAAACCTGGAGTCATTAAAGATAAAGAATTTCAGGCAATAGTTAAAATGTTAACACATGGCAGCACGGTGGCACAGCAGTGAAGTTGATGCCTGACAGCGCTTGCAGCACCAGAGACCCGGGTTCCATCCCGACTACGGGTGCTGCCTGTATGGAGTTTGTACGTTCTCCCCGTGACCTGCGTGGGTTTTCTCCGAGATCTTCGGTTCCCTCCCACACTCCAAAGGTGTACAGGTATGTAGGTAAATTGGCTTCTGTAAGAAAACAACTGCAGATGCTGATACAAATCGAAGGTATTTATTCACAAAATGCTTGAGTAACTCAGGAGGTCAGGCAGCATCTCAGGAGAGAAGGAATGGGTGACGTTTCGGGTCGAGACCCTTCTTCAGTCGGAAGAAGGGTCTCGACCTGAAACGTCACCCATTCCTTCTCTCCTGAGATGTTGCCTGACCTGCTGAGTTACTCCAGCATTTTGTGAATAAATACCTTCGATTTGTATCAGCATCTGCAGTTGTTTTCTTACAGAAGCCAATAAATAGGTGAATTGGCTTGGTAAATGTAAAAATTCTCCCTAGTGCGTGGAGGATAGTTATAATATGCAGGGATATTATAGGCACGGACCTGGTGGGCCGAAGGGCCTGTTTCTGCGCTGTATCTCTAAAACTAAAACAAGCTTAATCAAAAATGGTCTGGTATTTTCCAAGTTGTGAAGTCGAAATAGGTCAATATCTTTGGCCAACCAGTTAAATCTCCAAAGGCTTACCTTGTTAATAAATCGCCAATGCATCCAAATTCATGAAAGGATTACATCTCAGTGCATTCCATACTCTTGACAAAAGAAACTTGTGTGCAGGCTCAAAGTATTGTTACTGCTGAATAACAATCTGATCCCATTTTAAATACATTCATAGGCACAAAGTGCCGGAGTAACTCAGAGGGTAAGCTGGCATCTCTGGAGAACATGACTAGGTGACATTTCAGGTTGGGACCTTTCTTCAGACGCAAAATGTCATCTATTCATGTTCTCCAGATTTGCTGCCTGACCTACCAAGTTACTCCAGCACATTCCTAAATACACTCAATACCAGCTACAAAACAAGAATCCATCTCGAAAAATAATTCTCAGCATACAGTTTTGCAATGCAAAGGCATTTTTATTCATTAACAGTGATTTTAACAAATCACATAAATTAAATGGATGATTTTTTTTTAAATCAGATATTTTCCACCTGCCACCTTAAATTTGAAATGTTACAATACCTTCATAATCATAAATTGGTATGTGCAGCAAATGATCTGATACATCAAACAACTCATCTTCAAGTCTGTCATTAACTCAATTCTCATTACATTTCAAAGATTCAGTCTGTTGGCCAAGCTTAACAAAACATTACATTTCTTTTAAATTCCCTGGTTTACTCAATACTAAACATAGCTTTGTTTATTCCTTTACTTTTGTGACATTGCAAATGACAACATTAGAATGCGTGAGGAAACAAGTCCACACTAATCTATACCAAAGGCTCACAAAGTCCACACTAATCTATACCAAAGGCTCACAACAATTTTCCATCTTTGCATTCAGCTGGTCCTATTTTTATTAATTCAGTTCAAACAGGGGGGAAAAAAAATCGCCTACACTTTTCATTCTCCACTCCTACCCAGGATATATCTACTTCTCACCAACACAGCTATTTAGAAAGATCAATCAGTAAAACTAACTGAGTTTTCGAATGTGTGCCAATATTTATTTCAGTCTTTGCCCAAATCTCACTTGACCGTTTCCCAAGCATTCTTCCATTTCGAGAATCATCTAATACTTAGCAGCAGAAATTTCCTCCAGCTAAGTATTAAGACATTCTATCCATGCCCTGTCACATCTAGTTTCCAAGGCAACAATGCTATCCCTTTTTGATTACTGCGTGGAATTGAACGAGATGATTGCAACCCCAATTTAACTCAAAAAGATAGACACCAAAAGCTTTACGGGACTGAAGAAAGGTCTAGACCTGATACGTCACCTATTCCTTTTCTCATGAGATGCTGCCTGTCCCGCTGAGTTGATCCAGCTTTGTGCGTCTATCCTCGGTGTAAACCAGCATCGGCTGTTCCTTCCTATACATCAAACTTAAGATGAACTTTGGACCACACCGCTGCACCAACACTACCAGTGCTTCAGTCCACCTTCAAATCATCCAGCAGTCACTGCCTCTATTCATCTTCTGCTGGGAACATTTATTTTGCATTTTCTCCATCCCCCCCCCACCACCACCATTTAGTTTGTTACTGACAAATGAGCATAACATTGATTGATTCACTTCAGCCTCTGGCTCTGTGCTTGTGCCTTCAGCACCTTCACCATGATCGTCTATTCTTCAATAAGGAATGTACGCTTAACCCTCTGTGTATACACTTGGCATACATGGAACCACCTCCACTACCATGCTCTCCACTAACTCATCAGAACATTGAGTCCCAAAGCCAAAATACCCCAGATTATTCAAGAAAGGATCTCACATGTGGACATTGGTGCTATGTGACTTCCTCGGATACCGATTTCTCAGGTGTATTGGTGAATGTTTTCCGCTTGCAGCTTGCGTTTTGGGATAATCTAAACTAGATTAGTTTAATTTTTTAACATGCCTTTCGTCCCACCGACCAGTGATCCCCGCACATTAACGCTATCCTACCCACATTTGGCGCAATTTACACATATTCCAAGCCAATTAACCTACAAACCTGCACGTCTTGAGTGTGGGAGGAAACCAAAGATCTCGGAGAAAACCCACGCGATCACGGGAAGAATGTTCAAACTCCGTACAGACAGGACCCGTGGTCGGGATTGAACCCGGGTTTCTGGCGCTGCAAGCGCAGTAAGGCAGCAACTCTACCGCTGCGCCACCGTGTTGCCCACTAGAAAGTCAGGATCTGAACCACCTTCTAAAGTTGATAGATATGACTGTTGCAATGCATTCCTTCTGACCTTTCCCATTATAGACCTAATAGTAGCTGCAAGTAGCCATCTTAAACAGTTGCCGTTTCTCATCCCACCCATCAAGGACCAGTATTCTTGCAAGCTCCAATTGGATCTTGGCTAAATAATGCCTCAAGTTTTAAATTCTTATCCATGTCTCTAAATCCTTGTTCAAGCTCAACCCACATTAAATATGTTATCTAGTCCAACCCCATAACCTTCGGAAACATACATGTGGAGCGATGGAGGACACCAATCATCTCCCAGTTAGATTGTTCTGAAACTAGTAGTCATGATTGCCTATTGTCAGCTGAGGCTCTTGGCATGAAAAATTCATACGCCAAACTATTCAACTCCACCTCATTTTTCCTAAACTTGAGTCTTTGATCATCTGCCCTTGTATCCACTTTTGTGGATCAGCATCCATTTTTAAAAAATAATATTGCTCTGCTACTCAAATGAATAGAAAATTCCATGGAACATCTAAGACGAGGGAGGAACTAATCGTAGCTAACATTCACACCGCACAATTATACCAGTGTACTTTTCTTTCAATACTACGCGAAATATCAGTGTGCATAAATCAGCAGCACATATTTAGCTGGAGGACCGTTGCAATATACTCTTTGATGATAATGAAAATATACTCGAGTGGCTCCAAAGCACTCCGATCAGCAGAGTGCAAACAGCACAATACCGTCATGTGGTTTTCTGAAGCAAAAATGCCTTTTCCAATTCTCCCATCGCTCATCCAAATTTGAATATGGATGTGCATACAATAATCTTTCCCAATTATTTTTTCAAATAAGCAGAGCAAGTAATACAAGAAAATAACTGCAGATGCTGGTACAAATCGAAGGTATTTATTCCCAAAATGCTGGAGTAACTCAGCAGTTCAGGCAGCATCTCAGGGGAGAAGGAATGGGCGACGTTTCGGGTCGAGACCCTTCTTCAGTCTGAAGAAGGGTCTCGACCCAAAACGTCGCCCATTCCTTCTCTCCTCAGATACTGCCTGACCTGCTGAGTTACTCCAGCATTTTGGGAATAAATACCTTCGAGCAAGTAATATGATTCGCTTCTCTTCCCACTCCCACCAAAACACAGGATATTTAAATTGGCATTGGTTCTTCATTAAAAACCTTGCAACTCATCATCAGGTTTTATGTGGACCACTCCTCTGAATCTCAATGATGGGTCACTGATAATATAATTGGTCTAGTTTATTGCATGTTGTTTCAAGGCCTCACCTGCTGCGCACTAAAAGTGATAATATGCTGTTTCTGCACCTCAATCCAACACAGCACAAATGAAGTCTTGCCATAAATGTTTCAACATAGCCCGTGCAGGGTAAACCGACATTCAGTGAAATTTTCACCAGCGGCATGGCGGGAGAGCAGTAGATTTGCTGCCTTACAGCGCCAGAGACCCAGGTTCGATCCTGACTACGGGTGCTGCCTGAACGGAGTTTGCACGTTCTTCCCGTGATCGCGTGGGCTTCCTCCCACACTCCAAAGACGTACAGGGTTGTAGGTTAATTGGCTCAGTATAATTGTAAATTGTCCTTAGTGTGTGTGGGATAGCATTTGTGTGCGGGGATCACTGGTCGAGTAGTCCGAAGGACCTGGTCGGCACGAACTCAGTAGGCTGAAGGACCCGTTCCCACACTGTATCTCTAAACTAACTGGTATAAGAAATGTGCATGCCTCCATCAATCATCAATAAACATGCTTGCTGTTATAATTCAAGATCTTGGCTGCCACCGTCTAACATTGGTAAATACTTTCCATTGTCTACGGCAAAGATTAGGATCTGGCTCTTATACTTGCCAAATTGGGGACATAGAGGCCAAAAGAATGGAGATGATTATTTATAGAATATTTGCCCCAACATTCCACGGGCTGCCTCTCAATATTCCTTGTCCCTATGAAGACGAAACCATTCAACCCAAACTATAGTTTCTGCTGTAGTTTGCAATTGAAAGAGAAGCAAATGCACCTCGGCTGATCAGCCATGCAAAGCTTACCATACACAACCTGGTTTTCAGAATTTACGCACTTATGTCTGGAATTTGACCTGCCCTTTTCAAGCTATTTTAACATGCATGAATGCTTTAGGTTTCTGGGCTGGCACATGACTTCCTGACCAGCAGACCCCAATCAGTGAGGATAGGGGTCAAATAATCCTCTCCGATAATCCTCAGCACTGGTGCTCAAGCAAGGGTGCGTTCTCACCCCCCCCTCACCCACCCACCCCCCCCCCCCCCTCCTCTTTACATTCAAGTGCCGCCATGTACAAATCTAATTCACTTCACAAATTAGCAAACACCACCAGTCAAGTCAAGTCAAGTTTATTTGTCACATACACATACACGATGTGCAATGAAATGAAAGTGGCAACGCCTGCGGATTGTGCACAAAAAAGAATTACAGTGTGGGCTAGATGTCAAATAATGATGAGACGCAGTACAGGAAGAAGATTGACAACCTGGAGACCTGATGTTGAGACAGCAAACCTTCTCTCAATGGCAGCAAGACAAAGGAGATAGTCTCGGCTCCAAGAGGTAAAATGACTTTATTCAGCTAACGTCGACAGGTTGTATAATTTCTCAAAAAGTAATGAATGGGTGGATATAAATTTAAGCCTTCATCAATACTAACGCATTCTGTGAACTTGCACATTTCCTTGTAATTAACTCATTTAGGGATTAGAAAAGAAAATAATTGGTCTCTATCCAGTACCAAATTTCACGTAAGCTATAATAATCAATTTCCATGCTTCTCTGAAACAAATTATAATGCATCTCCAAGCACATCAAAACATAATTGACTAAAATGATAAAATACTGCCAATAATATTTTGGATGTCAAGGGAATTGTGCTAGATGTCCTTGCCGATATTTACCCATTGTATGTTCTCCATACAATGCAGAACAAAGTCAAGAAGGGTGGCAGTTATGGGGAGAAGGCCAGAGAATGGGGTTTGGAGAGTGCGAAAGGTCAGCCAAGATTGAATGGTGGAATAGACTTGATGGGCCGAACGGCCTCATTCTGCTCCTATCACTTATGATCTTATGAAGAAATACTTCAGTGGCTGTGAAGTGGAGATAAGCCTGAAAGTTGCTATATAAATGAAAGCCTTCCAATGCATGCTTCAGATAACTGCTTGCATTATTTTTTGACTATTTCCATTCCCTGAATATGTTTAATCAATGAAGATTTTTGATGCTGCTTCTGGCACAGAATTACTCTCAAAGCTGGAGTAATTCAGCAGTAGCAGCATCTCTGGAGAAAAGGAATGGGTGACGTTTCGAGTCGAGACCCTTCTTCATACCCGAAACACAGAAGGGTGTCGACCCGAAACGTCACCCATTCCTTCTCTCCAGAGATGCTACCTGTCCCGCTGAGTTCCTCCAGCTTTTTGTGTCCATCTTCGGTTTAAACCAGCACCCACAACAGACAGAAGAGCAAGACTGCAAGCTTTCAAACTATTTCAATAATGATACACGTGTTGCTAAATGATTGGGGACTTGGCACAAAACCAACATTAAAACCCCAGCTATATTTCAGGAAGGTATGCATGAATGGATCCCTTTGTTTATTTATATCAACCCAAGGTGGCAAATTGCATCTTCTCTACAAGCTCTCTCCAGCACTCAAGATTGGATTTTATGCTCCGAATAAAATGCTTGTCATCTAATGTAGAACAATGAAAGTTTTTTAAAAAATACTGTCAAGCTCTGTATTCTATGATATTAAAAAGCCCAATTTATATTCTTTCTACTTGATGAGTAGCTCAAAGAGATATCTGGTTCAGTTTAGTCTAGTTTATTGGCACGTCTACAGAGAAAATATTTGGTTGGGTGCTATCCAGTCAGCAGAAGAGCAATACATGATTACAATCGAGCCATTTACAGTGCGTAGATACGTGATAAGGGAATAACATTCTGTGCAAGGAAGAAATGTTGCTGCAGGAGTAGAGATTTAAGAGAGTGGAGCGATTGTAATATGTGATTGTAGATCTGCTTCTGTGGCTAACACACAAATTGTTACCCGGGTTGGACACCTCCTTGATAGAGCAAGGTGGATACTCAACATTACTGCCTTCAAGAAAACATAACAGCAAAAGAGGGACATAATGTAATTAGTCACAAATATTGAGACAGCATTAGAAAAAGAACAGTGCACAAGAGTTCGATTCATAATTTGATTAGAATGAAGGACCAGTGGAGCTGGCCCACTGGGCATTAATTGATGACAAGTGAGTCGGTGAGCACACGAATGAGCAAGCTGCAGAAACAAGCGGTGATAACAGGCAACATCACCCAACATTGCAATTGAAAAAAAAAGAGCCGAAGATAACACAGCTCCTGAACTATGTCAAGCACAAGTTTATTGATCAATATTCCTAATTCAATGAGAAAGAATCGATGCTGAATCTAGTTCTGGGGCCACAGTTTAAGAATAAGGGGTAGGCCATTTAGAACTGAGATGAGGAAAAACTTTTTCAGTCAGAGAGTTGTGAATCTGTGGAATTCTCTGGGCAGTGGAGGCCAATTCTCTGAATGCATTCAAGAGAGAGCTAGATAGAGCTCTTAAGGATAGCGGAGTCAGGGGGTATGGGGAGAAGGCAGGAACGGGGTACTGATTGAGAATGATCAGCCACGATCACATTGAATGGCGTTTGCTGGCTCGAAGGGCCTCCTCCTGCACCTATTGTCTATTGAACCGAGTGAGGCCCAGTGCAAATTGGAGGAACAGCACCTCCTATTTCACTTAGGCAGCTTACACCACAGCGGTATGAACACTGACCTCTCAAACTTCAAGTAACCCTTGCTTTCCGTCTCTCTCCATCCCTCCCCTTTCCCAGTTCTCCGACAGTCTTATTGTCTCCTGACTACATTTTATCTCTGTTTGCTCTGTTGTTACTTTCTCCCAGCGAACAATGATCTATTCTATTTCTTTGATCTCCATTCCTTTTGCCCTATTTTCACACCTTACGCTTCCTCATCTATGTATCTCCCTCTCCCTTGACGTCAGTCTGAAGAAGGGTCTCGACCCAAAATGGTCTCACCCATTCCTTCTCTCCAGATGTGCTGCCTGTCCGCTGAGTTTCTCCAGCACTTTGTGTCTATCTGGGGAGCTGAAGTAAGGCGGGCGGAATGTGTGGAAGTGAAGAAGAAACAGTGGTCACAACATCAGGCTTAGGAGAGTAGAGATAAGAAAAGACAATAAAAGAATCAACCAAGAACTAAAGAAGGGAGAACTTAGATCAGCTGTAAATGAGCAATATTGTGTGGAATCAAGCTTTTGATTGTTGGGTCAACTTGTAAATTAGCAACGGGAAACTTTCAAAGAGACAAAAAAAGGCGGCACAGTGGCGCAGCGGTAGAGTTGCTGCCTTACAGCGAATGCAGCGCCGGAGACTCAGGTTCGATCCTGACTACGGGCGCCGTCTGTACGGAGTTTGTACGTTCTCCCCGTGACCTGCGTGAGTTTTCTCCGAGATCTTCGGTTTCCTCCCACACTCCAAAGACGTGCAGGTATGTAGGTTAATTGACTGGGTAAATGTAAAAATTGTCCCAAGTGTGTGCAGGATAGTGTTAATGTTCAGTTAGTGTTAATGACAGGATCGCTGGGCGGCACGGACTCGGTGGGCCGAAGGGCCTGTTTCCGCGCTGTAGCTCTAAATCTAAAAAATCTAGAATTCATATTGACAGATTATGTTCACATCAGGCAGCAGGATAAAATGTTAAGTTTCTAATCAAATAATTAACTAAACTATATGCAAATATAGAAGAGAAGGGCAATGAAAATACATTTTAAACAAAAAAACAGTAAAAAAGGAAATTAAAAAAAATATATTAAATATAAAATGAAGGTGGGACAGAATAGAGACCAAAAAGCACATGTTGGAGTGACAGCTTACATGCATAGATAAGTTTGCAAGTTCTTGGAGTAGAATTAGGCCATTCGGCCCATCGTCTTCTCCGCCATTCAATCATGGCTGATCCACCGTTCCCTCTCAACCCCATTCTCCTGCCTTTTCCCCATAACCCCTGACACCCGTACTAATCACGAATCTATCAAACTCTGCCTTTTAAAATATCCATTGACTTGGCCTCTGCAGCCTTCTGTGGCAATGAATTCCACAGATTCAACACCCAATGACTGAAGAAATTCCTCCTCGTCTCCTTTTTAAAAGGTACGTCCTTTTATGTTGAGGCTCTGGCCTCTGGTCCGAGACTCTCCCACTCATGGAAACATCCTCTCCACATCCACTCGATCCAGGCCTTTCACTACTCAGTAGGTTTCAATGAGGTTCCCCCTCGTGAGGTATTAATGCCTTATTTTCATCAATCTTCAAGGATTCCAACATTTCTTCGAGCGAGGAAAAGATCACATTTAAATTTGACAGGATCAACAACAACAAAAAAACTGCAAAGCAGTTGCAAAGCAAAAAATGGAAAATATTACAAATAGTTAAAAAAAACATGAAATATTCCTCTGGAGAAAATAAATTGTCACAGTACAAATAAGAATGAGTAAGAGGAAAGCAAATTATATTAGAATCAAGCCATTGAGGTTTTTGAATAGACAGAGGATGGCTTGGCCAGGCTAGTTTATTATTGTCACGCGCACAGATACAGTGAGAAGCTTGTTCCGCATGCTATCTAATTAAATGAAACTGTACACTAGTACAATAGATCCTCTTCTGGAACAGCACGCAGAGAGTCGCCATGATCCAGCACCATCTTGTAACTTCCAAGTCTCTGACAAGTCCGATCTTGACCCAAGGAGATCTACAAATGTCTTTTTTTCTCACCTTGATGTCCTAGCGGCATTGGATCGATGGAGTGCTCATGCAGACTGAACAGGCACAATAAAAAAGTACTGGAATAACTCAACGGGTCAGGCAGCATCTCTGGAGGACGTGGATGGGTGATGTTTCGTGTCGGGACCCTTCTTCAGACTGCCACAGCCACACCCGGGGCTCCAGACCCCCCACCCCCACCCCAACCGAGCGCACCTGGTGCATTGAGTAGTTACGTACATGAATCATCACAAGGTATTTAAAATGCAAAATTAGCAAAGATGAAATAGCAAAATTAAGTAACATTAGCAGTGAGAGTATGAAACTGGCTGTGATGCCAGACAGTGTGTGTAGAAGTGACCACACAGACCACCTGACCCCCATACTCTCCCCCCTCCACATTCCATCCTTCCTATCCATGAATTTTAAGAATAAGGGGTAGGCCATTTAGAACGGAGATGAGGAAAAACTTTTTCAGTCAGAGAGTTGTAAATCTGTGGAATTCACTGCCTCAGAAGGCAGTGGAGGCCAATTCTCTGAATGCATTCAAGAGAGAGCGAGATAGAGCTCTTAAGGGTAGCGGAGTCAGGGGGTATGGGGAGAAGGCAGGAACGGGGTACTGATTGAGAATGATCAGCCATGATCACATTGAATGGTGATGCTGGCTCGATGGGCCGAATGGCCTACTCCTGCACCTATTGTCTATTGTCTATTAATTTACTTTTGTTTAAAGATACAGTACAGAAACAGGCCCTTCGGCCCACCAAGTCCAATCCAACCATTCACAGTCATTCGATTTTATCCCACTTTCTCATGCATTTTCCCTACATATTTAAGGTGGTTTACAGCAGCAAATTAAGCTGCCAGCCCGCGTGTCTTTGTGATGTGGAAGGAAACCAGAGCACTCGGAGGAATGCCACATCGTCACAGGAAGAACACGCAAACGCCACACTGACAGCACCCGAGGTCGGAATCGAACCTAGGTTCCTGGCGCTGTCAGGCACCCCTGTGCCACCCATACACATTCACATTTGTGCTGGAGGCATTACTTAGCAGAATGTAATTAATAAATCAAATAAGACACCTCAGTGTGGTCTCTATATCTGCAGATGACCCAAACTTTAGCGACAAAGCAAACAGCTATGGACAGTGATAACAAATTGCAAAAGGACATTGGCTTGGGAAACGGGGGCAAGTTGAGAAGACCTATAAAAAGGCAAAAAAGGGTCCTTGGCTGTAAAAGTGGAAGCACAGAAAAGGAAATCTGGAGTAACTCAGTGGGACAGGCAGCATCAACAAGGAGCCACAAAGAATAAAGGGGAGGCCATTTAAAACTGAGGTGAGAAGGAACTTTTTCCACCCAGAGAGTTGTGAATTTGTGGAATTCTCTGCCACAGAAGGCAGTGGAGGCCAAATCACTGGATGGGTTTAAGGGAAAGTTAGATAGAGCGCTCGGGGCTAGTGGAATCAAGGGATATGGGGAGAAAGCAGGCACGGGTTATTGATTGTGGTCGATCAGCCATGGTCACAATGAATGGCAGTGCTGGCTCGAAGGGCCGAATGGCCTCCTCCTGCACCTATTTTCTATGTTTCTATGCATCTCTGGAGAGAGGGAATGGGTGATGTTTTGGGTCGAGACCCTCCTTCAGACTGGTTGGGGAGAAGGGAAACGAGAGATATAGACGATGACATGAAGGAAGCTGTGGAGAACTGATTTTGTAAACACAAGCAAAACCCTAACTTGAACATTGTGGCAATTGCTGAGCACCAGAATTAAAGGGTCAAGAGGCTTTGAAGAGAGCCAAATGCAACTTTCTGGGCCAGGACTGGGGACAACATCGGTGAAATGAATAGGCTAAAAAGTCCGGGTTGTTCTTAGATAAGAACAGCCTCATGAAGCTGTTCAAAACCACGAAGACTTTGAGAGAAATCGGATAAAGGGTTCACAGTGACAGAGTTGCATTGTCGAAAACCTGTTAAAGATTCCGAGACAAGAAAAACAAATTGTACAGAACCACTTATGATCGCAAATGCAAAGCCTTAAAAAAGAAGGTTGATCAGATTTAGTAAAGGTCAAAAGTTTACACAGTTAGAAGGAAATAGAGGAATAATTAGATCTTTCCATGCAGGGTGCAGAGAAACAGCATGCTAAACAGACTTCTCTAATCGTATATTCTTTGATTCACAAAATGCTGGAGTAACTCAGCAGGTCAGGCAGCATCTCAGGAGAGAAGGAATGGGTGATGTTTCGGGTCGAGACCCTTCTTCAGACTGATGTCAGGGGGGGCAGGACAAAGGAAGGATATAGGTGGAGACAGGAAGATAGAGGGAGATCTGGGAAGGGGGAGGGGAAGAGAGGGACAGAGGAACTATCTAAAGTTGGAGAAGTCGATGTTCATACCACTGGGCTGCAAGCTGTCCAGGCGAAATATGGGGTGCTGTTCCTCCAATTTCCGGTGGGCTTCACTATGGCACTGGAGGAGGCCCATGACAGAAAGGTCAGACTAGGAATGGGAGGGGGAGTTGAAGTGCTGGGCCACTGAGAGATCAGATTGGTTGACGCGGACTGAGCGCAGTTGTTGAGCGAAGCGATCGCCGAGCCTGCGTTTGGTTTCGCCGATGTAAATTAGTTGACATCTGGAGCAGCGGATGCAATAGATGAGGTTGGAGGAGGTGCAGGTGAACCTCTGTCTCACCTGGAAAGACTATCATATCACAAAATGCTGGAGTAACTCAGCGGGACAGGCAACATCTCAGGAGAGAAGGAATGGGTGATGTTTCGGGTCGAGACCCTTCTTCAGACTCTTTGATTCTTTACTCTTTGAATCTATGCTGATTAAATTGTATTTTATGTATGCTTCGTTGTTACCTTCCCCTGGCTAACAATGATGTATTCTACATTCTCCTTGAGCTTCGCCGCCTTTGATCTCTCGTTTTCACATCTTACCCTTCCATATCTCGATGTTCCCCTCTTCCCCGACAGAAGTGTCTCGGCCCGAAACATCACCCATTCCTTCTATCCGGAGATGCTGCCTGTCCCGCTGAGTTACTCCAGCACTTTGTGTCTACCTTCTCCAAGTACCTCCGCTGCACGTAAAGGGTGGTGGGTGTACGGAACAAACTGCCAGAGGAGGTAGTTGAGGCAGGTCCTATAATATTTAGAAGACATTTGGACAGGTACATGGATAGGAAAGGTTGAAAGGGATATGGGCCAAACGTAGCCAGGTGGGACGAGTGTGGACAGGGTATCTTGGTCAGCATAGATACGCATGTTGGGCCAAAGGGCTTGTTTGTGTGCTGTATAACTGTGATTCAACCTCACCCTTGTGACTGAGCAGATTCCCAACCAACGATCAATTGTGATTTATCGCTTCTTAAATTATACTACCACAATTCCATCGGTTTTTCATAAACTCAACTAATACAAATTTCCACAACAACCTCACGTAACAGCACATTAATATTCCAGTTTTACTCAAAATCGGGATTTTTTGTTTGGAATTATCTCCATCTGAGAGGATGTCTCTGGCTACCATTATCTCACTGATGGCAACATTTCTCGGATATCTAGAAAGAGCGCCGCAATATGTTGTCAACAGATTTCTGGCTGAAAGTTGAACACAGCTCATGTCAGAAGCAGGTTCCCTTTGCAGACTTGACATAATGTTCCATTCGCTTCAGTTCAGTTTAGTTTATTGCCATGTGTATCGAGGTACAGCCTTTGTTGCGTGCTAACCAGTCAGCAGAAAGACAATACGTGATTACAATCAATCCATTTACGTTAGTTACTCAATTGCTTAAATTCCAAGAGTATAGAAGCCATCACTGGTCGGTTTTGATTTTTAAACACAAGGCAGCTCTTCAATGGACTGCTTGGCATGAGATTCAAAACTCTTGCTGACAATTTTGAAATAAAACTTAATTTCTGGCTCGAATTAGTTTCACCTGTGAATTTCTCAGAAATTGAGTTACAACATTGGGCGGAGCGGTAGAGTTGCTGCCTTACAGTTCGATCCCGACTACAGGTGCTTGTCTGTACAGTTTGTACGTTCTCCCCGTGACCTACATGGGTTTTCTCCGAGATCTTCGGTTTCCTCCCACACTCCAAATATGTAAAGGTGTGCAGGTTAACTGGCATAAATGTAAAATTGTCCCTGGTGTGTGTAGGATAGTGCTAATGTTCGAGGATCGCTGGTCAGTGCATACTAGGAGGGCTGAAAGGTTTTGTTTCCCGTTCAATATCTCTAAATTGAACTAAACATAGAAGGGTACGTTGAGTCGACACCAGCTCACAGAACAGTGCGATCAAACCCATTTCCACTTCTCTTTCAATTATGGCGGCACGGTGGCACAGCGGTAGAGTTGCTGCTTCACAGCGAGTGCAGCGCCGGAGACTCAGGTTCGATCCTGACTACGGGTGCTGTACTGTATAGAGTTTGTACGTTCTCCCCGTGACCGCGTTGGGTTTTCACCGAGATCTTTGGTTTCCTCCCACACTCCAAAGACGTACAGGTTTGTAGGTTAATTGACTGGGTAAATGTAAAAATTGCCCCTAGTGGGTGTAGGATAGTGTTAATGTGCGGGGATCGCTGGGCGGCACGGACCCAGTGGGCCGAAGGGCCTGTTTCTGCGCTGTATCTCTAAATCAAAATCAAAAAATCTATTCTCCCACACATGCTTATTCACGCACATCTCATTTTCAAAACACTTGCCTGCTTTTGGGGTAACTTGTAGTAGCCAATTGATGCAAAAGCTGTTACATTGTTGAGAGCAGAGGAGAAACAAGAACACCCAGGGGAAAATCTGCACAAGAAAAACATGGAAACTCCCTGCAGATAGCACAAGAAGTGAATCAGTCCCAGTCATCTGGAGCTCTTCTGCCACCCAAAATCCAAGCAGGGCAGGCAATAAGGCATCACAGATTGCCTTATCATTCACAGATTTAGTCCTCGGTCAACAAACTGATCCCCAAGTTAAACTGCCGATGATGGACACAAAGGATGGCGGAACTCGACGGGACGGGCAGGATATCTGCAGAGAAGGAATGGGTGCCGTTTCTTCAGACTTCGGGTGTCGACCCAAAACGTCACTCGTTCCTTTTATCCGGAGATGCTGCCCGTCCCGCTGAGTTACTCCAGCATTTTGTGTCCATCTTCGGTGTGAACCAGCACCTGCAGGTCCTGACTACACATTAAGCCGGCAATGCTTCAATGGTTTGTAGGTTAATTGACCTCTGTAAATTGCCCGTAGTCTATAAGGAATGGCTGCGAAAGTGGGATAACACAGTGTGACTGGAAGATGGATGATCGGCACAGACTTGGCGGGTCCAAGGGCCGGTTTCCATGCCGTATCTCGAAAACAAAAACCGAAACAACATGCCATTTCAAACAAGGCTTATCACCCGATACTTTAAAACACAATGAGCCTTTGTGATTCTGGGTATGCATTTCAAACTTATTTTAAATAATTTAACTTAAGACACAGAAGAAAGTGGACACAGGTGTAGATGACTCGTCCCTTTGAGCGTGCCCCACCATTGACCATGGATGATTTGTCCCAAACTTCATCCCTTCCACGTGTCGGAAGGAACTGCAGATGCTGGTCCTGAAGAAGGGTCTCGAGCCAAAACATCACCCATTCCTTCTCTCCAGAGATGCTGCCTGTCCCACTGAGTTACTCCAGCATTTTATGTCATCTCTTCCATAGCAGTTCTCGACAAACCCTTAATTCTCTCATCTGCCCCTCTTGAAATACGCCAAATCTTTGTATTCCCCATCCTCTGCAAGACGTTCCGGCACAACTCAATTTTACGTGACCACCCCCCATATTTTGTAACAATAGACAATAGACAATAGGTGCAGGAGTAGGCCATTCAGCCCTTCGAGCCAGCACCGCCATTCAATGCGATCATGGCTGATCACTCTCAATCAGTACCCCGTTCCTGCCTTCTCCCCATACCCCCTCACTCCGCTATCCTTAAGAGCTCTATCCAGCTCTCTCTTGAAAGCATCCAACGAACTGGCCTCCACTGCCTTCTGAGGCAGAGAATTCCACACCTTCACCACTCTCTGACTGAAAAAGTTCTTCCTCATCTCCGTTCTAAATGGCCTACCCCTTATTCTTAAACTGTGGCCCCTTGTTCTGGACTCCCCCAACATTGGGAACATGTTTCCTGCCTCTAATGTGTCCAATCCCCTAATTATCTTATATGTTTCAATAAGATAACCTTTACCCCTCATTTGAATTTCTGCCACTGGCGAAAATATCTCATCATCTACCCTGTTATGTTCCTTCCTGCAGGATCTTATACGATTCACCCAGATAACATGTGTAGGAAGGAACTGCAGATGCTGGTTTGAACCTACGTAAACATTTTAATGTATTGACAGCTTCATACAATATCTACAGTTTTCACAAGTCTCTTGTTTGATGAAATAGCCCCAAGAACAACTTTCATTGTGAGGCGCTTTTTTTATATAATAAAATATTCCAACTCCACAGGCATGTTGACAAACCAAAATGAAAACTAAAGTAAAGAATCGACAAATCAGACATCTTTACAATGAAAGCTGCACACAAGCAAAGCAAAGCAAAACAAACAACAGTGTTATACAAGGGGATTAAAATAGCCCCGTTGTTTGAACTGAATCTAAAAATATTTCTCCAAATCAATGCCTATTTAGATAACATATAACCTTTTGTTTGTTTCATTGCCATTAGTCTCAGGATTGAAAAATGACCCGAGCATTCAATGGTTACATCTGCAGCAGATTAATCCATCAGTCATGGTGTCAGGTTTATGAGGAGAAGACAGGAGAACAGGGTTGCGAGGGAAAGATAGATCAGCCATGTCTGAATGGCAGAGTAAAACTTGATGGGGCGAATGGCCGAATTCTGCTCTTTTCGCTTATGAACAATCGGAGCTGGATTATTCCAAATTCTAAACATACTATCTCCTTTAGACAATAGACAATAGGTGCAGGAGGAGGCCATTCGGCCCGTCGAGCCAGCACCGCCATTCAATGTGATCATGGCTGATCATTCTCAATCAGTACCCCGTTCCTGCCTTCTCCCCATACCCCCCGGCTCCACTATCCTTAAGAGCTCTATCTAGCTCTCTCTTGAATGGATTCAGAGAATTGGCCTCCACTGCCTTCTGAGGCAGAGAATTCCACAGATTCACAACTCCCTGACTGAAAAAGTTTTTCCTCATCTCCGTTCTAAATGGCCTTCCCCTTATTCTTAAACTGTGGCCCCTTGTTCTGGACTCCCCCAACATTGGGAACATGTTTCCTGCCTCTAACGAGCCCAACCTCTTAATAATCTTATACGTTTCGATAAGATCCCCTCTCATCCTTCTAAATTCCAGTGTATACAAGCCTAGTCGCTCCAGTCTTTCAACATATGACAGTCCCGCCATTCCGGGAATTAACCTAGTAAACCTGCGCTGCACGCCCTCAATAGCAAGAATATCCTTCCTCAAATTTGGAGACCAAAACTGCACACAGTACTCCAGGTGCGGTCACACTAGGGCCCTGTACAACTGCAGAAGGACCTCTTTGCTCCTATACTCAACTCCTCTTGTTATGAAGGCCAACATTTTATTGGCTTTCTTCACTGAAGTAATCTATCGCATGGAGGTCAAAATATTGCATTTTCTTACCCGAGCAGACAATGGGAATCATTTGTATTTTCTCTTCAATGTATAAATACAAAACAACATAAAAGTGCACGTCTGATTAGCAAAACTGTAAATATTACTGTTATAATTGTCTCCCAAACCAAAGAGTTGTTCAGGCAAATTCATTATGCATAACTTTCTCTAGTTATATGCCATGAAGTAATTCTAGCTGCACAAAAAATTCTTCTGACCCAGCCCGAGGCCAAAACAAGAATAATTTTAAATATCATTGATTTTCATTTAATTAAGTCCGCATGTTACTGTGAGAGGTTAAACTTATTTTCTTCTTCCATCCAGACACAATGGCAAAATCTGTGCCAACCTAGAGAGCATCGAAAATGAACTAACGATTTATTTGCGTAGGAAAGAACTGCAGTAGCTTGTTTAAACCGAAGATAGACACAAAAGGCTGGAGTAACTCAGCGGGACAGGCAGCATCTCTGGAGAGAATGAATGGGTGACATTTCGGGTCGTGACCCTTCTTGTTTTGGGGGCTGGTCCCCTTCATTATTTTTTTTCAGCATATAAAAGGCATGCTCAATTGGGTTCAGATCGGGTGATTGACTTGGCCACTCAAGAATTGACCAATTTTTAGATTTGAAAAACTCCTTTGTTGCTTTAGCAGTATGTTTAGGATCATTGTCTTTCTGTAGAATGAACCGCCGGCCAATGGGTTTTGAGGCATTTGTTTGAACTCGAGCAGGTAGGATGTGTCGAGACACTTCAGAATTCATTATGCTACTACCATCAGCAATTGTGTCATCAATGAAGATAAGTGAGCCAGTACCTTCAGCAGCCACACAGGCCCAGGCCATAACACCCCCACCACCGTGTTTCACAGATGAGGTGGTATGCTTTGGATGTTGGGCTGTTCCTTCTCTCCTCCATACTTTGCTCTTGCCATCATTCTGATACAAGTTAATCTTCCTGTCGTCTGTCCACAAGACTTTTTCCAGAACTGTGGTTCCTCATTTAAGTACTTCTTGGCAAACTGTAACCCGGCCATCCTATTTTTGTGGCAAACCAGTGGTTTGCATCTTGCAGTGTAGCTTCTCTATTTCTGTTCATGAAGTCTTCTGCGGACAGTGGTCATTGACAAATCCACACCCGACTCCTGAAGAGTGTTTCTGATCTGTCGGACAGGTGTTTGGGGATTTTTCTTTATTATAAGAGAGAATTTTTCTACCATCATCTGTGGAGGTCTTTCCTTGGCCTGCCAGTCCCTTTGTGATTAATAAACTCACCAGTGTAAGAAAATTATATCAGATGCTGGTACAAATCAAAGGTATTTATTTCACAAAATGCTGGAGTAACTCAGCAGGTCAGGCAGCATCTCTGGAGAGAAGGAATGGGTGACGTTTCGGGTCGAGACCCTTCTTCAGTTTGAAGAAGGGTCTCGACCCGAAACGTCACCCATTCCTTCTCTCCTGAGATGCTGCCTGACCTGCTGAGTTACTCCAGCATTTTGTGAAATAAAAAGTAAGCTCACCAGCGCTCTCTTTCTTCTTAATGATGTTCCAAACAGTTGATTTTGGTAAGCCTCAGGTTTGGCTGATGTCTCTAACAGTTTTATTCTTGTTTCTTAGTCTCATGGTGGCTTCTTTGACTTTCATTGGCACAACTTTGGTCCTCAAGTTGATAAACAGCAATAAAAGTTTCCAAAGGTGATGGAAAGACTGGAGGAAAGACTAGGTGCTGAGAGCTCTCTTATACCTGCATTAAGGAGGCGGTTAAACACACCTGAGCAATTACAAACACCTGTGAAGCCATGTATCCCAAACATTATGGTGCCCTGAAATGTATAAACACAGCTATAATTTCTACATGGTGAAACCAAAATGTATTAAAAAAAAGCCTTTAATAAAATCTAACAATGTGCACTTTCACCACATGTGATTTTTTCTATTACAAATGTCAAATTGCGGAGCCAAATAAATAAATAATGGGTCTTTGTCCCAAACATTATGGAGGGCACTGTATTGCAGTATCTTGTCAACGATAACCCCTGAACATATTTCGGTCCATCCATCCATCCATGATCTTATAATATTTCTCATGTATAAACAAGGAAACAGATATGACTAAGAAAGTTCTCAAAATTAATGAGATAATACCGGAATATATAGCCAGTGTCTGTTTATTTTGAAACAAATTTTTCCTTGTGACACTCTCCATTCCATTTCAGTTCAGTCCAGTTTATTGTCACGTGTACCGAGGTACAGTGAAAAGCTTTTGTTGAGTGCTGACCAGTCAGCAGAAAGACAATATATGATTACAATCGATCCATTTACCGCGTATAAGGCACATGATAAGGGAGTAACGTTTAGTGCAAGGTAAAGCCGGCAAAGTCTGAGGGTCACCAATGAGGTAGTCGTTCAGTAGTTCTCCAAAGAAAATAGCCCTCCCTCCACTGCAGCAAGATGGCAATTACTTACAAGGGCACTTATAAGAAATCACTTTGTTTTATAACTAGTTACTAAAATGCCAAGTGACATGCTGGCACGGTATCAAAAGGTGGTGATTTTGAGCCGCCCGCCAGATACTTGAGCATTTAACCTAGGCTGACATTACTCTCTGACTCTGCATGGGACATTAAGTTACCCTCACAATGAATGGCAATACTGTAATCCCCAAGCACAATTCAGAAATCCTGGCCATTATATTTCTCAGTCCAAATCACCCAGGCGTTATTTCCCTTGTTTGCTTGATCTTTCCCCGTAAAGGACAGCCATATTTTCCCCAATCTGAAGACTTACTTTAGTCCAAAAACACTCAGTTGCTGAGCTATGAAATGAACAGCGTGAATTTTAGTGTTTTCCTTTGCACTAAATAATGGACATTGATATTGGCAAAGGGCATCATTAAGAGGCTCCCCACTGGATTACATTCCTTCTACTCCTATTCCATTTCACTCGGTGCTAATTCAGCTTTAATCAATCTTTAAAATAACTGGAGGCAGAAAATTGATTGCGATTCCAAGTTTTATGAGCGGGTGACATTGGATAACATATCAAGGCAGCAGTCAACAGATGTCATAACAGGCAGCTATTAAAATACTTGAGGCAGAAGGTGCCATTCAACATATGTCCTTCCTTTGATAAAAGTGTTAGGCAAAGCAATCCCAGTTTGCAGGGCCTGATCTAAACACCTGCACGTGTCCACTGGGACAATCTAATTTAAGGTGCAGAGCTAACAATCATTAATTAACTTAAGGCAGGGAATATTTCAAGGTGCATGAAGAAAAGATCAAGGAACACAAAGGCGATCTATTTTAGCTTCACGGCTGGTTGAGACATCCTTAGATTATGAAGAACTGAACAAAAACTTTTCAAAAATTTTAAAATAGAAGTATTCAGTAACACAAAGCTGGAGTAAAAGCTGGAGTAGACACAAAAAGCAGAACAGGCAACATCTCTGGAGAGAAGGAGTCTGAAGAAGGGTCTCGACCCGAAACATCACCCATTCCTTTTCTTCAGAGATGCTGCCTGTCCCGCTGAGTTACTCCAGCTTTTTGTGTCTATCTTCCATATAAACCCTGCTCATAGGAGAACATTGCATTTAAGTGTGTGCTTTGCAAATAAAATTGAACACTCACGACACCCCAACTCTTTTCCTGATGTGACTTCATTAAGACAATAGGGTGAAGGATAAAAGTGGGACCTTTTGGAGCATGCCTTTGTTTCCTGAATTGACTACAATCGCAGTGAGCAATTTCCTATTTTATTTTGATTGGGTCCTTTGATGGTACGCTCAGTCAAATGCTGTTTTCTCACCCAGTACGGATATCCTCACCGATCTCCCCACATAAACCCTTGCATCCATGTTTTGACTCAATGAAGCCAAGCAGCTTTGGCGTGATTCAAACTGAGTATCACTGGACACCTCACTTTTCGATAAATGTCACAGAAAAACATTACTGACGGATGACCCCCTCCGTTTGGTACCAATTCTTCAAACACACACTACTAAATTTGGCTTCCTAATCCTCACACTTGAATTCCTCAGCATGGTTTTTTCTTCAACCCCCTGCAATTTTGGCATTGCAGTGAGAGGAACTAGTTCACAGATAAAAGGACGAAGGAACAAATGTAAAAAGTTGTATGTTGACAACTGGTGTAGCTGGCTTCCTCTGGCCAAGTACAAATCCTAGCTCTGGAACTGTAAAAATATCTGCTCCTTGTGAATAAACCTTCGAGCAAAATCACAACCAGAAAGAGTCTTCTTCAATTCCGCCAGTTGTGTTTTATGAAAATTATTTCAGAAAAACACTGTTGACTAAGGGGTAATGTAATAAAGGGTTTCCAGGGTAAAACAAAGTCCAGCTGACACAAGGAACTGCAGCAGATGTTGGGATCTTGAGGAAAACAGAAAATGCTGGAGAAACTCAGTGGGTCAGCAGCATCAACGGAGGAAGCAGATAAGCGACCTTTCGGGTCGAGTCTGAGGAGGGTCTCGACCCAAAACATTGCTTATCCTTTCGCTCCACAAAGTCCAACTGAGGTTTAGTCTACCACTGCTTCGGTGAAAATTCTACTAGAGCGATTTGTTTACGAGTAATTTTAAGTCTCTTGCTCTGGTGATATTGGCCCTTATTCATGTAGCAATGTTTCAATACAAAACTAAATTTGAGCATCAATTCCAATTTTCCTTGTGACAACCTGCCTGGTTAACTGAGAAAGTGATCCACTTTCTCCCATTTCAAAAACATCGACTGCAAAACAAAAATAATTTATTTTGTGTAAATAGTTTAACGACCATAGAATCTCACCCAAATGGAATAAAAAGATTTCACTAAGATAGAAACATAGAAAATAGGTGCAGGAGTAGGCCATTCAGCCCTTCGAGCCTGCACCGCCATCAATATGATCATGGCTGATCATCCAGCTCAGTAACCTGTACCTGCCTTCTCTCCATACCCCCTGATCCCTTTAGCAAAAAGGGCCACATCTAACTCCCTCTTAAATATAGCCAATGAACTGGCCTCAACTACCTTCTGTGGCAGAGAATTCCACAGACTCACCACTCTCTGTGTGAAGAAATGTTTTCTCATCTCGGTCCTAAAAGACTTCCCCCTTATCCTTAAGCTGTGACCCCTGGTTCTGGACTCCCCCAACATCGGGAACAATCTTCCCGCATCTAGCCTCTCCAACCCCTTAAGAATTTTATATGTTTCTATAAGATCCCCCCTCAGTCTTCTAAATTCCAGCGAGTACAAGCCTAGTCTATCCAGTCTTTCTTCATATGAAAGTCCCGCCATCCCAGGGATCAATCTAGTGAACCTTCTCTGTACTCCCTCTAAGGCAAGAGCGTCTTTCCTCAGATTAGGAGACCAAAACTGCACACAATACTCCAGGTGCGGTCTCACCAAGGCCCTGTACAACTGCAGTAGAACCTCCCTGCTCCTAAACTCAAATCCTCTTGCTATGAATGCCAACATACCATTCGCTTTCTTCACTGCCTGCTGCACCTGCACGCTTGTGTTCAATGACTGGTGCACCATGACACCCAGGTCACGTTGCATCTCCCCTTCTCCTAATCGTTCACCATTCAGGTAATACTCTGCTTTCCTGTTCTTGCCGCCAAAGTGGATAACCTCACATTTATCCACATTATATTGCATCTGCCATGCATTTGCCCACTCGCCTAATCTATCCAAGTCACTCTGCAGCCTCCTAGCATCCTCCTCGCAGCTAACACTGCCACCCGGCTTTGTGTCATCCGCAAACTTAGAGATGTTGCATTCAATTCCCTCGTCCAAATCATTAATATACACTGTAAATAACTGGGGTCCCAGCACTGAGCCTTGCGGTACCCCACTAGTCACTGCCTGCCATTCCGAAAAGGACCCGTTTATTCCTACTCTTTGCTTCCTGTCCGCTAACCAATTTTCTATCCACCTCAACACTGAACCCTCAATACCGTGTGCTTTAAGTTTGTACACCAATCTCCTATGTGGGACCTTGTCGAAGGCCTTCTGAAAGTCCAGATATAACACATCGACTGGTTCTTCCTTATCCACTCTACTAGTTACATCGTCGAAAAATTCTATGATTCGTCAGACATGATTTGCCTTTTGTAAATCCATGCTGACTTTGTCCGATGATTTCACCACTTTCCAAATGTGATGCTATCACATCTTTAATAACTGACTCTAGCATTTTCCCCACTACCGATGTTAGGCTAACTGGTCTATAATTAGTTAATTACCGATGTTTTTGCTACCCACTTAGATGTTTAGCTTTCAGATATTTCACAGAAAATAAAATTTATTTTATTTTAATTTAAAGTAACAAAATCCTATTCATGTCTTCTTCAGATGCTGCCTAACCCAAGGAGTCACTCAAGCATTTTGTGCCCTTTATCCCAGCAAACGTCAGCATTTGCCTTCTCTCTAAAGTGATACATTGATTGGCCAGATACACATTTTCTTTTTACAATTAATTTTGTGCCTCCATTATCTTGAACAATTTCCTCATCATCCTTTTATCAATGACGGATATGTCCATTCTCATCCTTTTGAGTCACAACGATAAACAATTGTACCATACTCATTTGGCAGAAGATTTAAAAAACAATGATAAACCAGCCTCCATTTTGCTTCCTTTCTTGATTGATCTCTGGGGAAATTGGCCTCGCAACCACTTGATACATCCCCAACATTTTGTGTGAAGCTGGTTATGAAAGCACATACACTATTCAAAAGTGAAGAAGGTTGCTCATCTATAATACTGACATCAGACAAATGAATCATCCTACCACAACTAAAGAGCAGCCCCGAACTACTATCCACCTCATTTGGAGACCCTCGGACAATCTTTGATCGGACTTTACTGGTTTTACCTTGCACTAAACGTCATTCCCCTACCATGTATCTGCACACTGTGAACGGCTCGATTGTAATCATGTATTTTCTTTCTGTTGACTGGTTAGCACGCAACAAAAGCTTTTCACTGTACCTCGGTACATGTGATAAAACTAAACTGAACATTCCAATCAAACAAGATGGCACCATTTGCAATCGTACACCCATTTCAATAGTTAAAGACAAACAATAATAAAAATTACACTTGCCGTACTATGTCGTCGACATGAATGTGCTGCGCTGTCAAGGAATAGTTAACATTTTGGGGGGTTGGCACTGAACTGAAATCGGGCAGTTCTTTACAAATGAGGGGAAACAGAAAGCAAAATGGTAAAAATTGTGTTTGGATTTTTAAGAAACGCACTAGTGGTAATAATACAATCCTTCTCTGTTACTCATGGTTCAGCAATCTAAACTAATGATCTTGACTGAACTTCCAGCTACTAGGAACGTCAAATGGAAAGGAAAGAGTTAAGTCCCCAAATACAATTTTGCAGCACAACCTGGTCTTCATTAGTAATTTGAGCTCAGCTTACACTGCTCAGGAGGTCTGCTCTCTCACTGGACTCCCAGTGTACATGTGTACATGAACTAAAAGCATCTTCATCACAAGTATTTTTCCCCTGTTCATACTGTTTACCCTAAATACAGGGTTGACTAGAAATTTTAACTCCTACACAATCAAGTTCCTTGCTAATTCTTTTACCCAACAAAACCACCTGAATTGGATTCCAAAACTAATCCTCATTGACATGTTCACAAAGGAGCAAATAGCCTCCTACTGTGCAGTACTTTTGCTGATTATATAACGAAGCATCAAACATGATCTGCAACAGCAACTCCACAAAAAAAAGGCACAAAACAAGCTTTTCGGATTGACAGTGCCCAGTGATCGCTAATGTGGTACCTGGTCTGTGCAAGAAAGTAAACAAGAGTGACCTGCAAAAAGTGATTGCCAAAGTGCCCTGAAGAAAGCAGTTTCCTCCCCTTTAGCTATAAGCTCGACGAAGTGGATCCGTTGGGCCCAAACCTCTCCTGCAGTGGTGTCTCTCCTCGCCCCCTCCCCTCCCACCCATCCCCATCAACCCCCATTATACTCCCCCCTCCCTCTTCCTTCCTCTCTCCCTCCCCCTCCCTAGGAGATAGATTTAAACTTTAAAATGTGCATAACTTTAAAAATATAACACCAATTTCATTGAAACCTTCCATTAACACCAAAGGGACAACGGTGAGTAAGGTGGGCCTAAAATTGGTGCGCTATCGTGCACAGTTTTGGCTGTAGTTCAGGAACAAACAAACAAACAAGTGTTTTAGTATATAGAGATACCATACATGACCAAACCTTAAGTTATTTGAGAGAAAAGCAGGAATGTGGGGGTATAGCCTTGCAGGAACGGAATTATCTCTTGCCTTTGACTGCTCCAATGATCTAATGAAGGCATCTGGCATGACCAAACTCAAATCGGACTATTAATTTTAAAAATATTATGCATTGCAGTGAATCCGAGTGTGATTTATGACCGGCGTCCTTCAAGATGCAAGTAACAAATTTATTGGCAATATATTTAGCATTATGTTATTAATTACTTTAAATAGACAAGGGAATGAAAAAGGCCGCATCTCTTTAAACATACTGCAGGCAGAAACAAGACCCAAACAGCCATGAAAGGTTCACAACTTAATCAAAAACATGAAAAAGAGAGGTACAAAATCAGTTAACTCTTTGGAAGACCACCAGATTCTTTATCCTGTAACTCCTCATTTGAATTACTGTCCAAATACTGCATTAAAATGATTCAGAAATGTGTTCAGTACTTGAACACATCAATGAACTGTTATATACAATATAGCTTCAAGTTTGCTTTTTAATTGGGATAGGGTGCAGTTTATTCCCTTCCATTGTAATTTGCTTATTTTAATTCATCTTTTCAAATATAACTGCGCCAAAATAAACATACATATTAACTATGAAGAAAGCATGCCAATAATAAATAAGCTTCAAAATATCCACGTCTGATAGGAGGTTTCACAAAATGCTGGAGTAACCCAGCAGGTCAGGCAGCATCTAAGAGAGAGGGAATGGGTGACATTTCGGGTCGAGAACCTTCTTCAGACTGAAGACGGGTCTCAACCTGAAACGTCACCCATTCCCTCTCTCTTAGATGCTGCCTGACCTGCTGAGTTACTCCAGCATTTTGTGATACCTTCGATTTGTACCAGCATCTGCAGTTATTTTCCCACACGTCTGATAGGATACATTTTGGCCAGATCGATGAATAGACAATAGACAATAGGTGCAGGAGGAGGCCATTCGGCCCTTCGATCCAGCACCGCTATTCAATGTGATCATGGCTGATCATTCTCAATCAGTACCCCGTTCCCGCCTTCTCCCCATACCCTCTGACTCTGCTATCCTTAAGAGCTTTATCTAGCTCTCTCTTGAATGCATTCAGAGAATTGGCCTCCACTGCCTTCTGAGGCAGAGAATTCCACAGATTCACAACTCTCTGACTGAAAAAGTTTTTCCTCATCTCAGTTCTAAATGGCCTACCCCTTTTTCTTAAACTGTGGCCCCTTGTTCTGGACTCCCCAACATTGGGAACATGTTTCCTGCGTCTAACATGTTCAACCCCTTAATAATCTTATACGTTTCGATAAGATCTCCTCTCATCCTTCTAAATTCCAGTGCATATGAAGCAGCTTTCGAGTGTCCCAAATGGACTGGGGAGTAGTGGGGTGGAGGATGGCTGCATCTCGCACCGAGAAACATAAATCACTGCAAGAAGCTATGAGGTCATGTGGCAGTTATACAAAATGGTGGTGAGGCCGCATTTAGAGTATTGTGTTCAGTTCTAGGCACCATGTTATTGAAAAGATGTTGTCAAGCTGGAAAGGGTACAGAGAAGATTTACGAGGATGTTGCCAGGAATCGAGGGTCTGAGCAATAAGGAGAGGTTGAGTAGGCTGGGACTCTGGTCCTTGGATGAGAGGAGGATGAAGGGTGAGGATGAGGGGTGATCTTTTCAAGATGTATAAAATCATGAGGGGAATAGATCGGATAGACGCGCAAAGTCTCTTTTACAGAATAGGGGAATCGAGAACCAGAGGACATCGGTTTAAGATGATGGGGGGGGGGGGAAGATTTAATAGGAATCTGAGGGGGAACTTTTTCACACAAAGGGTGGTGGGTGTATGGAAGAAGCTGCCAGAGGAGGCAGTTGAGGTAAGGGCATAGAACCATAGAAAAATAGGTGCAGGAGTAGGTCATTCAGCCCTTCGAGCCAGCACCGCCATTCAATATGGTCATGGCTGATCATCTAAAATCAGTACCCCTTTCCTGCTTTTTCCCCCATATCCCTTGATTCCTTTAGCCCTAAGAGCTAAATCTAACTCTCTTGAAAACATCCAGTGAATTGGCCTCCACTGCCATCTGTGGCAGAGAATTCCACAGATTCACAACTCTCTGGGTGAAGAAGTTTTTCCTCATCTCAGTCCTTAATGGCTTACCCGTTATTCTAAAACTGTGACCCCTGGTTCTAGACACCACCAACATCGGAATTGTTTTTCCTGCATCTATCCTGTCCAATCCCTTAAGAATTTTATGTTTCTATAAGATCCCCTCTCATCCTTCTAAATTCCAGTGAACACATGCCCAGTCGACCCATTCTTTCATCAGCGATCGCAACATTTAAAAAATAGTTGGACAGGTACATGGATAGGACAGGTTTGGAGGGATATGGACCAAACGCAGGCATGTGGGACTAGTGTAGCTGGGACATGTTGGTCGGTGGGGGCAAGTTGGGCTGAAGGGCCTGTTTCCACGCTGTAAGACTCTCAGCGATGATGTTTACCGAGGCTATTGCGACAATAAATAAATATGGATGGGGCATTTTGTTGAAATTAGACATGTTTACTGACAGCATTTGGTCTAGTGGTTTAACCAGCGTTCATTGATCCACAAGTCTGTGACCAAGCATATTCCAGCTTTTGTGCAACTGGAACAAATGAAAGCAATTACTTCAAAACGCCTGTACTATGAATAATTTGCTGCACTTCGTAATATTAAGAGGAAATATTTTGTCACCTGTCACTGCGACTTGAGAGGATTCTGGTTTCTGCAACCTTAACTTGGTGAATATGAATTGAGAAATTAGCTAATCTGTTCTCCATTCAATCGGATCAGAGCTGAACTCCTTATTAATTCAGGAAAAACAAAAATAGAAATTTGTTTTGTTATGATGGTTTGTGCAAATTAGCTTTAGTTTTTTTCCCCCATTAGCAACACGTAACCCCAAAATGGAACTGCATGCAATTTTTCCATCTTGCAAGTCTGTACCACAAGGAAGCAAAGTTACATACATCCCCAGTTATTTTGCTGTGTTTTTCAGCCTAGAAAAGTTTCATCTCCAAGCAGTGCCACAAACAATGATTATGTGCAAGATAGACACAACATGCCGGAGTAACACAGGCAGCATCACTGGAGGGAAAAAAATGGGTGTAATTTTGGGTCAAGTCTTGACCTGAAACATCACCCATTACTTCTCTCCAGAGACACAGCCTGTCCCGCTGAGTTACTCCAGCATTTTGTGTCTCTCTTCAGTTTAAACCAGCATCTGCAGTTCCTTCCGACACATGATTATATGCAATATGCCCAAAACATATTGATGGATATTAAATGACAAAAATAACAAATGTGCTTTGCAACTTACTAATAGCAAAAACTTTTGCTTGCCAATAAAGAAATGAGAAAAAAAGAATAATAATCGCGATAATTATTAATTAATTAATTACGTTTAAAATAATAACTGTCTCTAAACTAAAATATAATCCAGCAAAATACTTAAGGGTGCACGTCTGTTCCAAGGGCAATCCATTCATTCCATGGTCACATAACCTCACAGCTGAAGTGCACATTTAACATCCAACTGGTTTTGTGGAGCCGAAATATTCTAACACGCAAAGAAAACAAATACTCAAGACAAAAAGATTACACGCAAGTACTGGCCATCCAACAATTAAATACATTGTCACTAGATATTGTTGAATGGGAAAATAGAACGGGCAGAGAATGAAGTATGGAAAAGCTATGAATCATTGAGGCAGAGCTGCATTTAAGCATAATTTCTGTTTCTGTTTTCTACTGCACAACCGCCAACAGCTGGGCTACCTCGTGCAGGTTTCGCTCGCTTGGGTACTGGTTGCAAAAAGGGTTATTTATATTTTTATGTGGGCAATTCTTGGTAAGATGATCCATGTCCAAGTTGTCGAGCTGTGACTTGAAGAGTGACAAGGTTGGTGCATCCCAACATCTGGTGGTGTCGGGAAAGATGTTCCACTCTGGGATAGTCCATGGATATAGTGACTGCAGGTAGCTATTTTTGTTTGCTCTAACTCAAGTATAAATGAAGTGACCCGAGGACTGGCTTGTAAATTTCTGGGTATTGGATTGAATGAAGTGAGAGATGTTACTGAGGATGATGCCATGAGTCGCTTTGTAGACAGTACATAAGCGGGCTTTGGTGCGTCTTGACTCCAGCGACTCCCAGCCAAGGCAATTTAACATATCGGAGACGCTTGACTGTCTTGACTAGTCATCACAAACAACTCTGAACTTTGTCAAGGGTGTCAATGTTATTTTTCTGGTGAGGGTCCCATATTGTCTGGCAATATTCCAACAGTGGGCGGGCAGGCAGGTGTTTTGTACACTACTCCTTTGTTGGTTTGTCACAACTGGATAAATTTCTCCGGAGAAGGCCCAAAGTTTTGCTTTCTTTCGTGGCAATCTGGTTTATGTGTCTGTCCCAGGCTAGGCCAGATGTGGCAATCTGGTTTATGTGTCTGTCCCAGGCTCAGCCAGATGTGAGTTCGACTCCCAGGTATCAATTTCTTTAAGCAGGTTGTCTCGCATCTTGTACCGGTTTATGATCAGCTTGACTTTATGAGTAACTCTCATGGAAAAGCATTTGGTGTAATTGAACCCCATTTGCCAAATGGTTTCCCAATTGCAACGATAGTTTATGTCATTTCGAAGAACCTTGGCATCTTCAGCAGCTTTGATCTCTCGATGCACAATACAGTCGTCTGCCAAGAGTCTCACTCTCGAAGACAGGTTGTCAGGCAGATCGTTGATGTAGATCAAGAACAGCAATGGTCCCAACACCGTTCCCTGTGGCATGCCGGACTCAACTGGAGATTGGTGTGATGACTCACCATCTACTGCAACCTTTTGATGTCCTTTGGTGAGGAATGAATCAATCCAGGAGTAGAATAAGACAATAACTGCAGATGCTGGTACAGATCGAAGGTACACAATACACGTATTGTTGAAAGGCTGGAGCGATTGGGCTTGTATACACTGGAATTTAGAAGGATGAGGGGGGATCTTATTGAAACATATAAGATATTTAGGGGATTGGACACATTAGAGGCAGGAAACATGTTCCCAATGTTGGGGGAGTCCAGAACAAGGGGCCACAGTTTAAGAATAAGGGGTAGGCCATTTAGAACGGAGATGAGGAAGAACTTTTTCAGTCAGAGAGTGGTGAAGGTGTGGAATTCTCTGCCTCAGAAGGCAGTGGAGGCCAGTTCGTTGGATGCTTTCAAGAGAGAGCTGGATAGAGCTCTTAAGGATAGCGGAGTGAGGGGGTATGGGGAGAAGGCAGGAACGGGGTACTGATTGAGAGTGATCAGCCATGATCGCATTGAATGGCGGTGCTGGCTCGCCTACTCCTGCACCTATTGTCTATTGTCTATTGTATATATTCACAAAATGCTGGAGTAACTCAGCAGGTCAGGCAGCATCTCAGGAGAGAAGGAATGGGTGATGTTTCGGGTCGAGTCTGAATAAGCATCTCGACCCAAAACGTCACCCATTCCCTTCTCTCCTGAGATGCTGCCTGACCTGCTGAGTTACTCCAGCATTTTGTGAATAAATACCTTCAATCCAGGAGTAGAAGTTATTTCGGATGCCATGGTGGTGAAGCTTAGCCATCGACCTACGGTGGGGAACGATGTTGAAGGCCTTGCTGAAGTCCATTATAATAAGCTCGGCCTGCCCTCTGTTATCCAGGATTGTTCGCAGATTATTAACCAGGACAGGGAGCTGGGTCTGGCATGACCTCCCTTTGCGGTATCCATGCTGCTGGTCAGCTAGTATATCGTGTATTCCAAAATGCCTCATAACATGGCCGTGAATAATATGTTCAAGGAGTTTGCAGACAATTGAAGTGAAGGATACCGGACGATAATTGGCTGGATTTGAGCGGCCCCTCCTTTTGTAAATTGGAGAGATGTTTGCATTACGCCAATCACTCGGTAGTTCTCCAGTAGAAATTGATTTCTGGAATAATACCTGGAGGATTGGAGCAATGCTTGAAGAACATGATTTCAAAACTCTGGCAGTTTGCCGTCTGGGCCACAGGCTTTGTAAGGATTCAATTCAGACAAATGTTTTTCAACTCCCTCTTTGGTGATGAGCAAGTGGGCAATATCTGGTGCACTACTTGGGACAAGATCTGGAAAATCAAATTGTTTTTCTCTGGTAAAAACCGAGCAAAACTGACGACCAAGAGCTTCGGCTTTATCCTTTGCAGCTGAAATGAAATTAGAGTTTGCAATGCATTGCATATAATAGGAATATTCCGTTTAGGTACAATGTCATCACACATTTCATGGAGTAAACCTAATCTGCTTCAAAAAGAAGGGTCTCGACCCAAAACGTCACCTATTCCTTTTCCCCAGAGATGCAGTCTGACCCGCTGAGCTACTCTGGCTTTTTGTGTCTATCTTCAGTTTAAACCAACATCTGCAGTTCGTTCCAACACAAGATGAATTATGTATTCATTATGGAGAAATGAGGCTTCCAAGTTAAAAGTCATTTTGAAAAATCAAAGGGGGGCCTCGTATCTCAATTCTGAACCTCAACTCTACAAATACAGGCATAACTTTACTTTAGAATCGCCTCAACCCAACAGGAAATGCCATAGTGCTGACAAATGTAGGCTGCTGTGCTTTGGGCCATTTGAACCAAATAGGAAACTGTTATGCTCCTCAAAACAAAAGGTCGAAATATGAAACATTAAGCTCAGCCACATACGACAAATCTTATGCTACTTTAACAGAGAATATATATTTAGTTGTGCGTAGGAAGGAATTGCAGATGCTGGTTTAAACCAAAGACAGACACAAAAAGCTGGAGTAACACAGCGGGACAGGCAGCATCTCTGGAGATAAGGAATGGGTGACGTTTCAAGTCGAGACCCTTCTTCAGAAAGATGTTTAGTTATCACCCCTGCAACTTATCCAAATAGGTTGGCACGGTGGCGCAGCGGTAGTTGCCGCCTTACAGCGAATGTAGCGCCGGAGACTCGGGTTCGATCCTGACTTCGGGCGCCATCTGTACGAAGTTTGTACGCTCTCCCCGTGACCTGCGTGGGTTTTCTCCGAGATCTTCGGTTTCCTCCCACACTCCAAAGACGTACAGGTATATTGGTTAATTGGCTGGGCAAATGTTTTTTAAAAATTGTCGCTAGTGTGTGTAGGATAGTGTTAATGTACGGGGATCACTGGGCAGCGCGGACCCGGTGGGCCGAAGGGCCTGTTTCCGCGCTGTATCTCTGTATCTGTATCTCTAACTTGATCACGTTAATTTTCTTCACAGCGAGTATCAATCACTCTGTAGCCAGTTTCGCTGATAAGGCTGGTTAGTTATTTAGTTGATAAGCACCCAAGTGTGCCTTGGAGAGCGGTGGTAAATTATTGGCACATTGCATATCATACTGAGCGTTAATGTTTTTTGGGGGTGGTTTTTTCAAACATTTGTCTAGTTTTTCTCCCCTTAAAAGTGAAGAGTGAAATGATTTTCAAAATCTGATTTTTGGCAAAGCAGTCCAGGGTTCAAATCTCCCAAACAGAACAGTGGAATGGTTTGGTGAAATGCACTGGATGACAAGAGAGGACCACCTACATCGGCACAGAGCAGTCAAGCTGACCACCCTTCTTTGCTACAAATTCATAGCAATTAAATGGTAGATTCCTTCAAAAGAACACCAGAATGTAAACTCACTCCACACCCCTATTACAAACTACAATTTCATTCAGTTCACCGGAACAGCCTTTCACTATTTACACACCCAAACCATAAAATTTTCTTTGTTCCAGTAAAACCACTCACCTTTTTTTTCCCCCAAGCATCAAACCCAAAGTATATTTTAGTCAACTTTAAGCTGCATCAATTCCAGAGAACCAATAATTTCATATAATTATGTTTATCCAGGAATGTACATCCTTGTCAGTCACAAACTTAATCCTCCTCTGGGTCAATGCTAGGTTATCGAGGCCAAGATATCAGAGTGGCTTTAATGGAGAATGTCATTTTCCGTGGATGGAATCCCTCGCGGCTCAGGTGGAATCCATTTGGACCACCAGATACACCCCATGAGTTCCATTCCTCCTCTCCAGCCCCGCAACATATTCACTCTTTTATGTCCACTTAGCTGCGTAGCAGTAATTAACAAGAGGTAATCAATCTAAAGTAGACACAGAATGCTGGAGTAACCCAGTGGGCCAGGCAGCATCTCGGGAGAGAAGGAATGGGTGATGTCACCCATTCTTATCCAGAAATGCTGCCTGTCCCACTGAGTTACTCCAGCATTTTGTGGCTACCTTCGATTTAAACCAGCATCTGCAGTTTTTTTTCCCTCGACAATTAACCTATAATTTTCAGGTGATAAAAGTCTACCACCGTAGGTATCACAAAATGCTGGAGCAACTCAGCGGGTCAGGCAGCATCTCTGGAGAGAAGGAATGGGTGACGTTGCGGGTCGAGACCCTTCTTCAGACTGATGTCAGGGGGGGCGGGACAGAGAAAGGATAGGTGGAGACAGGAAGTCAGTGGGAGAACTGGGAAGGGGGAGAGAGGGACAGAGGAGCTATCTAAAGTTAGAGAAGTCAATGTTCACACCGCTGGGGTGTAAGTTGCCCAAGCAAAATATGAGGTGCTCTTCCTCCAATTTGCAGAGGGCCTCACTATGACACTGGAGGGGGCCCATGACAGAAAGGTCAGACTGGGGGGGAGGGAGTTGAAGTGCTCAGCTATCAGGTTGGTTAAGGCGGACTGAGCGAAGGTGTTGAGTGAAACGATCGCCGAGCCTGCGTTTGGTCTCGCCGATGTAGAGATGTTGACATCTGGAACAGCGGATACAATAGATGAGGTTGGAGGAGGTGCAGGTGAACCTCTGCCTCACCTGGAAAGACTGTTTGGGTCCTTGGATGGAGTCGAGGGAAGAGTTAAAGGGACAGGTGTTGCATCTCCTGTGGTTGCAGGGGAAAGTGCCCGGGGATGGGGTGGTTTGGGTAGGAAGGGACAAGTGGACCAGGGAGTTACGGAGCGAACAGTCTCTGCGGAAAGCAGAAAGGGGAGGAGATGGGAAAATGTGGCCAGTAGTGAGATCCCGTTGTAGGTGAAGGAAATGTTGGAGGATGATTTGTTGGATACGCTGGCTGATGGGGTGGAAGGTGAAAACGAGGGGGATTCTGTCCCTGTTACGAATGGAGGGAGGGGGAGCAAGAGTGGAGCTGCGGGTTATAGAGGAGGCCCTAGTGAGAGCCTCATCTATAATCGAAGAGGGGAAGCCCCGTTTCCTAAAGAATGATGCACTAGTGTGAAACACCTCATCCTGGGTGCAGATGCGGCGTAGACGGAGGAATTGGGAGTAGGGGATAGAATTGGGAGTAGGGGAAGTCTACCGCCGTGAGAGAGGAGAGAGGGGGGGTGGGTTGGTTAGAACAAAGGAGGACTTTGATTAGTATGGGTGTCAGGGGCTATGGGAAGAAAGGCCTGTTTCCATGCTGTATCTCTAAACTAAACTAAAATTGCTGGACATTCTCAGCAGGTCAACAGCAGTTGTGGTAAACAACTTAGCGTTCACTTACTGATATCTTCAAAGCTTTTTTTTTTGCTTCCTTCCAAGTATTCTGCTGCATCACATTTATTCGATATCACAGGATGGATCATGATCTATTTCCTCGCGTCAATGAGCCACACAACATGGAAACAGACATGCTGTTCTTTCTTGATTGGTGGGGGGGTCAGGGGAGAAGGCAGGGGAATGGGGCGAGGAGGGAGAGGTAAATCATGCATGATTGAATGGCGGAGTAGACTCGATGGGCCGAATGGCCTAATTCTGCTCCTATCGCCTATGACCTGCCGCGGGATACTTTGCCCTTTATATGGCGACTCTTTGCACACCTTGGTTCAAAAGAGTCAAGAGTGTTTGATTGTCATGTGCCCTGGATAGAACAACAAAATTCTGACTTGCAACAGCACAACAGAAGATGTAAACATGGTACACAGTAAACAGTGTAACGAACAAGAGGGGGGGAAAAACGAGCAGGTATTTTGCAAAACAAAGAATATCACTGTGACCCGTCACATGTGACACTAACGTATCATTCATTCTGTACGATAAAATCTGTGACGAGACTGCTAATACTTTTCAAAAGCGCTTCCTCAACATCACCACCGCAAATTGCACACCACTGCTTTGAGAGAGTTTGTTGGGCAAAGGACAGACACCATTGCAAATGTATCAATGGTGGCTGTACTTCAAAAGTAAAAACATGAGGCAAACCTTTGTCATCCCAGGAGACCTGTATTTATGTGAAGATTACATTTTAACAAGCTCCTTCCTTCATGCCAAGACTTAGTGCCATTCATCATCTCCTTGTATTTGTTTTCATTGCCATTACATCTAAACCCCTGAAACCAATTTGTTCTTAATAACATGCTTCTACTATCTCTTGAAAATCTGGATTTGAAAACTTATTTTTCTCAACAGCAACCAGTATTTTTTTCTTTTTCAAATGCTCATCGACTGGTTAAAAATGTCGTTCATTTACATTAAATTCATGTTATTCCTAAGTCAGATCTCAGGAAAACCTTTGAAAACCAACTAAATAACTATAGTAGACATTTGTACCAAATCAATATATATATTTTGATGCAAAGAAAAGATGTGTCAGCCCCCTTAAAAATATTTTTAGGGAAGTTCCTTCCACAACTAAATGATATTCATGGTGAGGGGGTTCGGTCTGGAATAGTGACAAGCATACATGTAAACATTCACAAAATAAATCATTATTTTCAAAAATTGTCATCCAGCGACATAAACACTGACCAGGGACAAAGCAGTTTGACATCACACTGATCTGATTATAGGCTTCTCCGCATCTGGCCTATTGATCCAAACGTTAGCCTATTCATAAAGCAACTTAATTCTTTACACGAATGAATTATGCAGTTTGATCCAAACCTCAAATGCAGTTCAACTCAATATCATATGGTCATAAGGTCATAAGTGATAGGATTAGAATTAGGCCATTCAGCAAGCCGACTCTGCCATTCAATCATGGCTGACCGATCTCTCCCTCCTAACCCCATTCTCCAGCCTTCTCCCCAAAACCTGTACTATCATCATATCATATCATATATATACAGCCGGAAACAGGCCTTTTCAGCCCACCAAGTCCGTGCCGCCCAACGATCCCCGTACATTAACACTATCCTACACCCACTAGGGACAATTTTTTTAAATTTATTTTTTACATTTACCCAGCCAATTAACCTACATACCTGTACGTCTTTGGAGTGTGGGAGGAAACCGAAGATCTCGGAGAAAACCCACGCAGGTCACGGGGAGAACGTACAAACTCCTTACAGTGCAGCACCCGTAGTCAGGATCGAACCTGAGTCTCCGGCACTGCATTCGCTGTAAAGCAGCAACTCTACCGCTGCGCTACCGTGCCGCCCTATACTAATCAAGAATTAATCTATCTCTGCCTTAAAAATATCCACTGACGGCCTCCACAGCCTTCTGTGGCAAAGAATTCCACAGATTCACCACCATCTGACTAAAGAAATTTCTCCTCATCTCCTTCCTGAAAGAACGTCCTTTAATTCTGATAAATGTAATCTGATAAATTAATCCTGTTCATTCTTAATATTGAGCTCAACTCATCAAATAAAGATTCATCAGCAAAATATCCTTACTCTTCCCACCTCTCCCTCAAAACAAAACCGCAAGATTACTGTCACTGCTGCTATCAATACTACATTAAAAAAATTACCCAAATGATATAATATCATCTCACCAAATGACTAAAAATGCACTTATGGCAATAATAAATCACAATGTTTCTAAGTGTTTCAAAACAATCGAGGGTCATAAAAATGGTGCAACATTTGTCTGGGCATGTGCTAAAACTAATCACACAGTCCTGATGACATCAAAGTCAACTGGAGTTGGTATACAACTTTCGTTGAAAAGAAACAAAATAATTTTGTAAAAACGTCAACATTTAAATCTCATAACTGTTACTCAAGTGGACCTGAAAATAAGGTGTGTACATAGAATCTCGGGAGAGAAGGAATGGGTGACATTTCGGGTAGAGATCTTTCTTCAAAGCCCTTCTTGAAAAAGCCGATCTACGTACATGTATTTTAAAGATTATTAATGTACCTTCCTCATCTACTTCCACTAGCAACCCATTCCATATCCCCACCACCCTCTGTGTTAAAAGGTTTCCCCTGAGATTCCTATTAAATCTTTCCCCCTCACATTATCCTGTGCCCTCCAGTCCTTGAGTCCTCGACCCTGGCATCTATGTCCCTCATGATTTTATATAAGATCATATAATTTTACTATAAGATCATCCCTCAGCATTTTATGCTACAGGAAATAACGTCCGAGCCTGTCTAACCACATAACTTAGTCCCCAAAGTCCTGACAAAATCCCTTTTGATATTTTCTACACTCTTTCAAACCAAATGGCATCTTTCCTATGGAAAGGTGACCAATACTGAACACACTATTCCAAGTGCAGTCTCACCAACATCCTGTACAACTGCATATCATGTCAATGCTATACCTGGTACCCTTACTAATCAGGGTCAATCTTCATTGAAGCCTTCTTAACCACCTCATCTGTCTGTGATATCATTTTCAGGGAACTAAGTACCTGCACTCCGAGATCCCTCTGCTCGACAACACTGCCTTTCACTGTGCAAGTCCTACCCTGGAGATAAGACACAACATGCTGGAGTAACTCAGCAGAACAGGCAGCATCTCTGGAGAGGTTGAACGAGTGATGTTTCAGGTCAAGACCCTACCTACTTCAGACACGGTTGCGGTAAATATTTTAATTGCCGGCAGAGCAGAGGGATTGCTAATTTAATTGCCAGCAACTTTGCTTGATTTCTTATTCACTTGCCCTAGGCAACTGTGGGACCATCATTTAGCTCCTCAGCCTTTCCCCACCACCAATACTCCTACTGAAACAAGGCAACATCGCCTCAATGAATAACACTCCACTTAGGGATCCAACCCATTTTGTTTTACCTTCACAACATCAGCTTAATCAGATAGAGTAAGGATGTTCCTATTTTACCTAAGATAGACACAAAATGAGTCTGAAAAGTCTCAACTGTGGAATTCTCTGCCTCAGAAGGCAGCGGAGGCCAATTCTCGGAATACATTCAAGAGCGAGCTAGATAGAGCTCCTAAGGATAGCGGAGTCAGGGGGTATGGGGAGAAGGCAGGAACGGGGCACTGATTGAGAATGATCAGCCATGATCACATTGAATGGCCTCCTCCTGCACCTATTGTCTATAACCCCAAACATCACATTTTCCTTCTCACCAGAGATGCTGCCTGTTCCACTGAGTTACTCCAACATTTTGTGTCTATCTTTGGTGTAAACCAGCATCTGCAGTTCCTTCCTACACAGGTCCTACTCTGGTTTGACTTCCCAAAATGTAATACCTTACACTTATTTGAATTGCCATTTCTCTTCCCATTTACCTCGCTGATCAAGAACCAGTTGTAATTTTTAATAACCACCTTCAAAGTGAACAATGCTGTTGGTTAGCACGCGAGAAAAGCTTTTCACTGTACCTCGGTACATTTGTCACTAAGCTAAACTACCACCTACTTCAATGTCATCTACACACTTACTGACCATGCCTTGTACATTCTCACCCAAATTCTCACTCCAACTTTAGATAGTTCCTCTGTCCCTCTCTTCCCCTTCCCAGTTCTCCCTCTTTCTTCTTGTCTCCACCTATATCCTTCCTTTGTTCCGCCCCCCTGACATCAGTCTGAAGAAGGGTCTCGACCCGAAACGTCACCCATTCCTTCTCTCCCGAGATGCTGCCTGACCTGCTGAGTTACTCCAGCATTTTGTGAATAAATACCTTCAAATTATCGATATAGTTGGCAAACAATCGTGGGCTCAGCATCAATCCCAGAGGCACACCACTCATCACAAGCCTCCACTCCCAAAAACAATCTTGCACCATTACCTCGGTCTCCTGCAATCATGCCACTTATGTCTCCAATTAGCTAGCTCTTCCTTGATCCCATGTGATCTAAACCTCACAGCACAGAACCCACGTTTGTGTGTGTGTGTTTTTTTTAACATACTATTAATGAGAGAGTGAACCCTGGTTTACGACGCAGCACACAACATTTCAATGATATCCTTCATGTCGATAATCAACTTAGTTACTGTAATTGGGATCCATGCAAATTACAAATCGATATCAGCTATTAAAAAAAAACAAGCATGCAAAGGACGTATTTAGCGGCTGATGAAAAATAAACTTTCGTTTATTATTTTATTTCAGACTGTAAAAAAAGCTGGCTCTCTGCGAAACACAACGCTGTGTGAGAGAGGTCCAGCTAATCTCGTCGTCTCAGTGACAAGCTTTTCCTTCGAAACGGGAGAGGGGGGGGGGGAGGGAAAAAAAGCCATTCTTTCTTGCCGCCCGGCGACCTCAACGAACATCGGGCAATTTAATTGAATTCGCAATTACGCCTGACCTACAGGGTGAACAATTCGCCTGCAGAATGTCCAAAAAGGTTAGAAACTCTAGTTTAAAAATAAAAAAAACACTTTGGCAGCCACACTCCACGGCCTCCCTTCTTGGGGAAAGCCTCGGGCTGGATTTTCCCAACCTCCTCCCACCAGTTTATATATATATATATTGGTGAAAAGGGAGGAACACACACAAAAAACACACACACACATACACAAAGCTGCGACTGGGGAGGGAGGGAGGGAGGGAGGGGGGGCTAGACACACACAAAGGCAGAACCCCAGTTGTGAAAACAAAGTTACCAAAAAAAAAACTTTCCCCCTGAAACTTGTGTGGGAGAAAGATGTGGGAGGGAAACTTGAAAGGTATAGTTTTTGTACTTTTTATTTCCCTCCTCTCCTCTCTCTCTCTCTCTCTCACACACACACACTCTCTCTAGTCGCTCTGGAGTGTTGAAACGTTGTATCCAGGCTGACTTATGGAGGAGCGCCATGTTGCTGCTACACAAGCTGATTGTGGTGGTTTTGGATACAATGAGAGAAGGCGGCCGCTTGCTACATTGTGGCGGGGAAGGGATGGGATGGAAAGGGATGGGATGGGATGGGAAGGGAAGAGAAGGGAAGGGAGGCACCGTAGCTCACTGAGCAGCCTCTATCTACCATTCCCGCACTCACCTTGGCGATGGCTCGGCGGTACCTGGTGACTGCTTGTTGTATGAGTGCATACACCGTGATGGCACCATCTCCACAAGGAACAACCACCCTGGTTCTCGCAAAGCAGACGGTCACTTTCATTCCCCCTCTCTCTCTCTCCTTCTCCTCCTTCTCCTCCTCCTCCTTCTCTTCTTTCTTCTCCTCCTTTCCCGAGCGACGTGTCTTTTTTCCCAAATAATGTTTCAACAGAGAGGGAGGAACAAAAACAAACAAAAAATATCTGCAAGGTCGTAAATCCAAAACACGCACACAGCCCACACGGTAGGAAAATGAAATAAGGGGAGAAGTAGGGAAGGTGGTCTCCTTTGCGCTCTCACGATGCGAGCCCGTGTTTACTCGGCGTGTGCGAGGCAGAGGGATCCATGGTGAGCGGGGCTGCTCTCTCTCTCTGCCTCTGCCTCTGCCTCTCCCGTCCCTCCCGTCGGCGGCCACCTGTTCCTGTTTGTGGGAAGCGAGATCAGCACACAAGACTGAGTGAGCACCGACTCACGGCGCCACCCAGCGTCTCCGCGCTACCGCCGCCAACATCTATCTATCTTCTCCACACACCGAGACTCTCGTTTGTTTGTTCGTTCGTTCGTTTGTTCCTGAACTCGAGCCTAAACGGTGCACGGTAGCGCGACAATTTTAGGACCACCTTACTCACCATTAGTCCCTTTGGTGCTAATGGAAGAAGTTTCATTCAAATCGGCGTTAAATTAAGTTTAAATCTTTCTCTGAGGGAGGGGGTTGTTGGGGATGGGGAGGGGGATGGGGAGGTGGGGTTGATGGGGAGAGGGGGTTTGAAGGGGATGGGGAGGTTTGAAGGGGATGGAGAGAGGGGAGTGGGTAGGGGAAGGGGGGAGGAAGGAGAGGGGAGGGAGTGGAAGGGGGAGAGGGGAGGAGAGGGTGCTGTACCAATGCAGGAGAGGCTTGGGCCCAATGGGTCCACTTGGTCTAGTAGAAAATAGGTGCAGGTGGAGGCCATTCAGCCCTTCGAGCCAGCACCGCCATTCGTTGTGATCATGGCCGATCGTCCACAATCAATTACCCCTGCCTGCCTTCTCCCCATATCCCTCGATTCCACTAGCCCCCAGAGCTCTATCTAACTCTCTCTTAAATCCATCCAGTGATTTGGCCTCCACTGCCCTCTGTGGCAGAGAATTCCACAAATTCACAACTCTCTGGGTGAAAAAGTTGCTTCTCACTCCAGTTTTAAATGGCCTCCCCTTTATTCTAAGACTGTGGCCCCTGGGTCTGGACTCCCCCAACATTGGGAACATTTTTCCTGCACCTAGCTTGTCCAGTCCTTTTATAATTTTATATGTTTCTATAAGATCCCCTCTCATACTTCTAAACTCCAGTGAATACAAGCCTAGTGTTTTCAATCTTTCTTCATATAACAATCCCGCCATCCCAGGGATCAACCTCATGAACGTACGCTGCACTGCCTCAATTACAAGGATGTCCTTCCTCAAATTAGGAGACCAAAACTGTACACAATACTCCAGATGTGGTCTTACCAACTTTATTCCTATACTGAAATCCTCTCATTATGAAGGCCAACATGCCATTAGCTTTCTTCACTGCCTGCTGTACCGGCACGCTGACTTTCAGTAACTGGTGTACTTTATCCTGTCTAAAACTGTTACAATTGTTTCGTTGGGTTGCTGTTGTCTAAATTAATTAAACTATTGCATCGTATGGGAGGCACATTCCCAATCTCGTTGTACCCCTGGGTACAATGACAATAAAGATATATTGTATTGTATTGTATTGTATTGTTGTACAAGGACACCCAGGTCTTGCTGCAGTTCCCCCTTACCTAACCTGACTCCATTGAGATAATAATCTGGAAGGAACCACAGATGCTGCTGGGTTTACACCGAAGGCATCTTAAGTGCCACAATTGTTCCTGATGTTTAGGGGAGTCCAGAACCAAGGGAGGGAGGGGGTCACAGTTTAAGAATAAGGGGTAGGCCATTTAGGACTGAGATGAGGACAAACGTTTTCACCCAGTGAGTTGTGAATCTGTGGAATTCTCTGCTTCACAAGGCAGTGGAGGCCAATTCGCTGGATGTTTTCAAGAGAGACTTAGATTTAGCTCTTTGGGTTAAAGGAATCAAGGGATATGGGGAAAAAGCAGGAACATGTACTGATTTGAGATGATCAGTCATCTAATGTCTCAAAGCGCCCAATAGCCTACTGTGCACATATTTTCTATATTTCTATTGCATCTTTTAGAAACATGACTTTTTTAATATCCTGCTGCAAACATCTTGCAAGTACATCAGTGCATTATACAATTAAGACTCATAAATATGTCGGAAGGAACTGCAGATGCTGGGTTTACACCGAAAATTTGGTGTGTAGATGATACAGTAAGCGTGTAGGTGATACAAAGATTGGTGTTGTTGTGCAGAGTGAAGCAAGTTGTCCAAGATTCAACAGAATATTGATCAACTAGGAAAAGAGGCAAGGAAATAGCAGATGGAATTTTAACACCGACAATAGTAGAATGATGCGTTTTAGGAAGTTAAACCAGGCGAAGATATACACACTGAATTGAACAAGCTTGTGGAGTGTTAATGGACAGAGATTGAGGAGGACAGACACAAAAAGCTGGAAGTAACTCAGAGGGACAGGCAGGATCTCTGGAGAGAAGGAGTGGGTGACGCTTCAATAGAAAATTGACAATAGGTGCAGGAGTAGGCCATTCGGCCCTTCGAGCCAGCACCGCCATTCAATGTGATCATGGCTGATCATTCTTAATCAGTACCCCGTTCCTGCCTTCTCCCCATACCCCTTGACTCCACTATCCTTAAGAGCTCTATCTAGCTCTCTCTTGAATGCATTCAGAGAATTGGCCTCCACTGCCTTCTGATGCAGAGAATTCCACAGATTCACAACTCTCTGACTGAAAAAGTTTTTCCTCATCTCTGTTCTAAATGGCCTACCCCTTATTCTTAAACTGTGGATCGAGACCCTTCTTCAGACTGAGAGTCAGGGGAAAGAGAAACGAGAGGTATAGATGGTGATGTAGAGAGATATAGAACAAATGAGGAAAGATATGTTCAAAAAAAAAGTAACGATGATGATGAAATAAATAGGCCATTTGTTAGCTGTGTGCGAGGTGAGAACGAATACAGACAATTTGACTCAACTAGACGGCTTTGAAGATGGTACCACTTGGGTGGGGGAGGGATGGAGAGAGGGATAGCAAGGATTACTTGAAGTTAGGGAAGTCAATATTCATACCACTGGGCTGCAAGCTGCCCAAGCGAAATATGAGATGCTGCTCCTCCAATTTGCTTTTGGCCTCACTCTGACAATGGAGGAGGCCCAAGACAGACAGGTCGTGTGGGAATGGAATGGGGAATTAAAGTGTTTGGCAACCAGGAGATCAGGTAGGATCAGGCTGACATAGTAAAGATAGACAGAGAGTGATGCACTCTCAGCCTGCACTGAAGGCAATGCGCACTCTGGGGACAAGTTCAACAAGATTACCCCCCAAATTGCACTCTCGGGAGGGCCAGATTTAACACAATTAACTCTGCCAGATTTAATATTGTGACCAGTCCAAAAACCTCCCTCCCCCTCCATATGTGGAGTAACGATGTATCTTGGACCAACAAACAGGAAATAAATGTGCTGTTTTTTTGCTGTTGATCTTTGCTATCTCGTGATGGCTGGGCAAAATAAAAATCTGCGGGAATGGAGAGGGGACGACCAATGACGTCTGGCAAATAGAGTTTGTACAACATGTTGCAGGCCCTTCAGCCCAACTGGTTCATCAATACCATGCTCTGCCACAGAAGGTAGTTGAGGCCAGTTCATTGGCTATATTTAAGAGGGAGTTAGATGTGGCCCTTGTGGCTAAAGGGATCAGGGGGTATGGAGAGAAGGCAGGTACGGGATGATCAGCCATGATCATATTGAATGGCGGTGCAGGCTCGAAGGGCCGAATGGCCTACTCCTGCACCTATTTTCTATGTTTCTATGCTTGTGTGCAGGAAGGAACTGCACATGCTGGTTTACACCGAAGTTCACACGTGCCACAAGTCACCATATTTTGGTGCTATTTACAGAAAAGTCCAAAGTCCGGTTCACACGCTCAATATACTGGAGCTGCACCCGATCCACGAAAGCCCCAGGCTGCTGCAGGACCTTGTGCGTCGCACTCAACCAGTTTGGCACACGGACCGATATTCCTCTCCTCCGTGTCCCGAGGGCACCTCTTGCAGCCGCCCTTGAAGGTTCTGGAGGCAGTACCCCTGTTCTTCTCCGACCTGCCCACTCCTCGCGTCCGTCGTCACCAGCGGCTCCCTCCTCCTCGGCTCTCCGGTCTTCTGGGCCAAGCTCGGTGACTTCCAACATCCCCCCCCCTCCCCTGCAGGCTGCGGCCCGCCCGGGCTTTCTTCATGGCGGCGAAACAGGCCCACAGTTGCACGTGTCCACAAGTGGCAAACTGGGTCTATCTTCCTCTGACCAAACATTTGGTCATCTGTACCAATGCATTCAAACGTAAAAAAAGAAACAGATGAAAACAGATTGGTAGACATGCTGTACATGGACTGGTCGGCTTTTGACAAGGTCCCATAAGGAAGGTAACTCCAGATGGTTAATGCACAAAGGATGTGAAAAGTGTTGGTAAACTTGTTCCAATATTAGCAGGGTAATACGATGCATGGGATAGTGATGGATGAGTATTTTTCTGATTGAAAATATGTAGCAAGTGGTGTTCCACAGAAACTTGTACTCGTCATTTGTTGCTTGTAATATATATGTATGCCAACCAGTTCTCTATCCATGTCAATACCCTACCCCCAATACCATGTGCTCTAATTGTGCACACTAATCTCTTGTGTCAATAGTCAATTTATTTGTCACATACCCATAAATGTGCAGTGAAATGAAAAATTACCCGCACGGTAGCGCAGCGGTAGAGTTGCTGCTTTACAGCGAATGCAGCGCCGGAGACACAGGTTCGATCCTGACTACGGGTGCTGCACTGTAAGGAGTTTGTACGTTCTCCCCGTGACCTGCGTGGGTTTTCTCCGAGATCTTCGGTTTCCTCCCACACTCCAAAGACGTACAGGTATGTAGGTTAATTGGCTGGGTAAATGTAAAAATTGTCCCTAGTGGGTGTAGGATAGTGTTAATGTACGGGGATCACTGGGCGGCACGGACTTGGAGGGCCGAAAAGGCCTGTTTCCGGCTGTAGATATATGATATGATATGATAATAAGACCAATAAAAATAAGCAATAAAAATATGCAATAACACATACAATCATAAACCAACACCAAACAAAAGAAACATCCATCACAGTGAGTCTCCTCCAGTCACCTTCTCACTGTGATGGAAGGCCAGAATGTATTTTTCTCTTCCCCTTGGGAAGGTCCCCTGGGACTTTGTCAAAGGCTTTTTGAAAGTCCAGATACACCACATCCACTGGCTCTCCCTTATCCATTCTACTTGTTATATCCTCAAAAAATTCCACAAGATTAGTCAGGCATGATTTCCCCTTCATAAATCCATGCTGACTTTGACCGATCCTGTCACTGCTTTCCAAATGTGCTGCTGTAATACCTTTAATAATCGACTCAAGCATCTTCCCCACTACCGATGTAAGGCTAACTGGTCTATAATTTCCCATTTTCTCTCTCCCTCTTTTCTTAACATGTGGGGTTACATTGGCTACCCTCCAGTCCACAGGAACTGATCCAGAGTCGCGAGACCATTGGAAAATGATCACCAATACATCCACGATTACTTGGGCCATCTCCTTGAGTACTCTGGTATGCAGGCCATCAGGCCCTGGGGATTTATCTGCCTTCAGTCCCAACAGTATACCTAACACCATTTCCTGACTAATGTGGATTCCCTTCAGTCCCACTAGATCCTCGGTCCCCCAGTATTTATGGGAGATTGTTTGTGTCTTCCTTAGTGAAGACAGAACCAACGTATTCATTTAACTGTTCTGCCATTTCTTTGCTTCCCATTATAAATTTACCTGCCTCTGATTGTAAGGGACATACATTTGCCTTCACAAACCTTTTCCTTTTTACATATCTAAAGCAGACCTCCCAACCCTTCCGAATTTGGCAGAACGTTTCCCCTTTCGTATTTCATTTCCGCCATTCCGATTTCGGCTCACATTTTTCACAAAACACATGCCTCGCCGCTCGCCTCGCCCCGTCCTGCCGCTGGCCCGACCTCGCTGCTGTCCTCGTAGGGGGGAGGGGTGGGGGGCAGTAGGGGGGGGAGTAGGGTTGGGGGAGTAGGGTTGGGGGAGTAGGGTTGGGGGAGTAGGGTTGGGGGGGACATGAACCGTTGTGATTTGCTGTTGAAGACCACTGGAGCAAGTATGTCTTCAATTAAATTAGGTCGGTGAGGTGTAGTTTGTTTAAATGAAACTCTTTCTTCATAACTTAGTCATACATTTTATGACCATTGTTCTTTTATTCAATACCAAGAGAATTGGGATGTGTACGGAAAAAGCAAAATAGAAAAAACAAAACAAAAAAACATTTCTTTGTTGTAAAAAGTATCTCTGTTCAATAACCTTTCTATAATAGTAGAATATACTCATGATAGGCCTGACATTGTACATGTAGTCCAAGAACTACAGACTGTTGGAAATAATAGTAGTTTTTCACACATGAATGTAGCGCAACGTGTATGCGCATTTGGCATGCATACTTTTATTTTGCTGAAAAGTTGCATTGCGCGCCAGATTATGAATTTTGATGTGAAATTCTGAATTTTGGACATCAAAATTCTGAATTTGTAAATTCAAATGTTGGGAGTTCTGCTAAAGCTTTAACAGTCAGTTTTTAAATTCCCCACAAGCTTTCTTTCACGCTCTTTTCCTCCCGTCTTAATTAACCCCTTTGTCCTCTGTTGAGTTCTAAATTTCTCCCAGTCCTCCGGTTTGCTGCTTCCTCTGGCCAATTTATATGCCATTTCCTTGGATTTAACACTATCCTTGATTTCCCTCGTTAGCCACGGTTGAACCGCCTTCCCCATTTTATTTTTCGCCAGACAGGGATGAACAATTTTTTGGAGTTCATCCATGCGGTCTTTAAATTTTTGCCATTGCTTCTCCACTGTCAGTATAATTTAAGTATAATTTGCCAGTCTATCCTAGCCAATTCCCATCTCATACCTTCAAAGTCTCCTTTCTTTATGTTCAAGACCCTGGTCTCTGAATTAACCGTGTCACTCTCCATCCTAATGCAGAATTCCACCATATTATGGTCACTGTTGCCCAAGGAGCTTTGCACAACAAGATCGCTAACTAATCCTTCCTCATTACACAATACCCAGTCTAGGATGGCCTGTCCTCTAGTCAAGTCTTCTACATATTGGTTTAAAAAACCCAACGTATACATTCCTCCTCAGGAAATCTTCCTCCTCAGTGCTGCTACCAATATGGTTAGCCCAATAAAGTTACCCATGATAACTGCTGTACCTTTGCTACACCCACCCCTAATTTCCAGTTCGAGGCTATCCCCAACCTCCCTACTGCTGTTTGGTGTTTTCAGCCCTTGGCTATTTCGCTGTTCTACCCATATCGATTCTACGGCATCCAACGTAATGTCTCTCCTTGCTGTTGTATTAATCTCCTCTTTAATCAGCAATGCCACCCCATCTCCTCTTCCTTACTGTCTATACTTCCCCAATATCGAATACCCCTGCGTGTTTAGCTCCCAGCCTTGGTCCCCTGGAGTCATGTCTCCGTAATTCCAACTTTCTCATATAGTTTGTATAGTTCAATTCAATTCAATTTATTGCACATTCAATTCAATTCAATGCGCAGTCAATTCATTCACCTTATTACGAATGCTCCTCGCATTAAGGCACAAAGTTTTCAGGTTTTTTTTTTTTAATCTCCCTTTTACCTTTTGCTTCTGTCCTCCTTTAATGTCCCTCTGTCTCCTCGCATTGGTTCCCATCCCCCTACCCTGTTAGTTTAAACGTGACATTTCCTACACTCTCTTTCCCGTTAACTGCACACAAATGCTTCCACGTTGTTGACCCCCACCCCCCCCCCCCCCCCACTGTTTAGTTTAAACCCACCCATGTGGCACCCTCAAATCTGAATGTTGGTCCCCCTCCAATTAAGGTGCAACCCGCCCCCTTTGTACAGGTCACCCCTGCCCCAGAAGAGATCCCAGTGGTCTAGAAATCTAAATCTTTGCCGCCTGCACCAACTCCTCAGCCACACATTGAGATTCCCTACCTCCCTGTTCCTATGCTCACTAGCATGAGGTACTGTAAGCAACCCATAAATAACCACTCGAGAAGTCCTGCTTTTCAGCCTCCTACCTAGTTCTCCATAATCACGTTGCAGAACCTCCTTCCTCTTCTTACCCACGTCATTTGTGCCTACGTGCACAACTACCTCCGGCCGTTCACCTTCCCTCACGAGGATGTTCTGAAGTCTGTCTGAGACGTCTTGGACCCTGGCACCAGGGAGGCAACACACCACCCTCGAGTCTCGCCTTTCGCCACCTCTGTCCGCACCTCTGGCAATGTCCGCACCTCTGGCAATGGAGTCGCCCACCTCTATGGCTCTGCCTGACGTCAGTCTCACCAGTCAATAGACAATAGGTGCAGGAGGAGGCCATTCGGCCCTTCGAGCCAGCAACCGCCATTCAATGTGATCATGGCTGATCATTCTCAATCAGTACCCCGTTCCTGCCTTCTCCCCATAACCCCTGACTCCGCTATCCTTAAGAGCTCTATCTAGCTCTCAAGCCTCAAGCGGTCAAGCCTCAGCGGCAGGGTTTCGAGTCACAGACCTGTCTGCCGCTCAGACTGGAAGCGTTGTCTGCCCCGACAGCTCCCAAGAGGTACTTCCACCGAGGTCTCCTGCACTAGTTTCATCCCCTTCCTTGCCGTCTCTAACCATCGCTCCTCCTGTTCTCTTGGAGTGACGACTTCACTGTAGGTCCTGTCCAGGAAGCTTTTGTCTTCCCAGATGGACCGCAGGTCGTCCAGCTGCTGCTCCAGTTCCCTACCTTGACCCTTGAGGAGCTACAGCTGGACACAGTTCCCGCAAGTGTAGCGGTCAGTGACACCAGCGGTGCCCCTGACATCCCACATCCTGCAGCAAATGCACTGCAGTAATATTCCTGCCATCACGCCAATAAGTTTAAATATTTAAATTAAATTAAACACACAACCAAATAAATGTAGCCTCCTCGCCGAAGACTCTTTACCTCCCAAGGCACTTAACCTCAACAAGGCCGCTCCCAACAACAACTCTTGGGATCTTGGTGGTTCAGTAATTTGGTGCTGGATAAACAGTCACCCACATAACGTCTTGCTTTGCGGATATTGATGCAGCTGTTCTGACACATCGAGCCACTTGAGGAATGGATGAGAGTTGTGGATGGAGCATGACTCACGAAAAGACTTTTCTATTATCCTTCACATTGCCAATCTCCAACCCTTATAATGCCCCCAAATAGAGGTCTTCACATAGAGGTCTTTACATAGAGGTCTTCACACCCCAAGCCCCCTGTCCCAAACCTAGATGCTTGCCCACCACCCTGCACCAACTACCGATCTCTGATGGGATCCAACCATGTCCTTGATGGGGGGGGGGTGTCTACATTTGTCGGCCCTTTCTGCTCTCTCCAGACCCGACAAATCTTCGGACAAATTCTTGATTGGAACGGGTGTCAAGGGTTTTGGGGAGAAGGCAAGAAAATGGGATTAGGAGGCAGAGATCAGCCATGGTTGAATGGTGGGGTAGACTCGATGGGCCGAATGGCCGAATGCTACTCCTTTCACTTGTGAACTTGTGCCCCAGCCTCTGGCCTTCTTTGTTGTGGAGTGCACGAAGAATAAAGTGCATTGCCGATTCTGGTGCCTCGGTTGCCTCGGAAACGGCATAAGATTGGAGCGCAGGTCCCGCAACCAAATGATTGTTTGCAACCCAGACAACAATGACAACATTGCAGTCTTCTGCAGCGGATCTATCACCACTGTATTCTGCAGCAAATTAGGTGTTAGATGTTGTTTTACAAAATTTAAATTTAATTGCAAACCTATTATTTTGCATCTGAACTGATTTCCAGTGATATTTTTTTACTTGAATTGTGAAGACTGCCCATTTCCAAAAGGATGAGCTTGAAGTTGGTGTTGTTGACCTGACATGTTAGACATTCAGCTGGAAGCAACCTTGCAGCCAGAGCAGGTACGTACAGTCGTGGAGACAGAAATCACGGAAACAGGCCCTGCAGCCAAAATCGTCATCGAAGTACCAATAGACAATAGGTGCAGGAGGAGGCCATTCGGCCCTTCGAGCCAGCACCGCCATTCAATGTGATCATGGCAGATCATCCTCAATCAGTACCCCGTTCCTGCCTTCTCCCCATACCCCCTGACACCGCTATCCTTAAGAGCTCTATCTAGCTCTCTCTTGAATGCATTCAGAGAATTGGCCTCCACTGCCTTCTGAGGCAGAGAATTCTACAGATTTACAACTCTCTGACTGATTTTTTTTCTCCCTCATCTCAGTTCTAAATGGCCTACCCCTTATTCTTAAACTGTGGCCCCTTGTTCTGGACTCCCCAAACATTGGGAACATGTTTCATGCCTCTAACGTGTCCAACCCTTTAATAATCTTATACGTTTCGATAAGATCTCCTCTCATCCTTCTAAATTCCAGTGTATACAAGCCAAAATGGCTTGTATACCAAATTGGTGTATACTAAAATGGACGGGCAAGAAGGAACACTGGGGAGAAACCCGAGTAGGAGAGACTATATTTTTAAATGCTCAGCATCTGCACACAGATCCTAGGAATACGCCCTTTGCCAGGAATAAAAGACCAATCAAAGGTTTTGTATGGAAAGAGTCAGTCAGAATAACTGTATACATGGCCAAGAAAGTAAATCAGACAGTGCAGAAAAAGACACAAGGGGCTGGAGTAACTCGACGGGTCAGGCAGCATCAATGAAGAACATGGATAGGTGGCGTTTCGGATTGGGACCCTCCGTCAGACTGATTAAGAAGGGTCCCAGTTTGAAACATCACTTATTCATGTTCTCCAAGAGAGTCAAGTCAAGAGTGTTTTATTGTCATGTGTCCCAAATAGAACAATGAAGGTCTTACTTGCAGCAACACAACAGAATATATAAACATAGTAAAAGTACACTGTAAATAAACTAATAAACGAGAAAAAAGTTAAGTGTGTGCATATATACACACATACTCACACACATATTTATATATACAATACAATACAATACAATACAATATATCTTTATTGTCATTGTACCCAGGGGTACAACGAGATTGGGAATGCGCCTCCCATACGATGCAATAATTTAGGTAATTTAGACAGCAGCAACCCAACAAAACGAAACAGTTGTAACAGTTTTGGACAGGGTAAAGTGCAGGGTAAAGTTTATATAGATACACACGTATACATATAGATACACACGTACATATAGACACATACGTACACATAAAAAACAAACAAAAATAATAGTGCAATAATAACGATAATAGTCTATCTAGGGATCCAGGGATGCTGCCTGACGTGCTGTTACTCCAGTTCTTTGTGTCTTTTTTTTCTGTAAACTAGCATCTGCAGTTCCTTATTTCTAGACCACACAGAGTCTTGGTTTTGGGCACCATGCAATCCAGTTTTGAGATTACTGAGATTAAGCTGTGCTGGAGTCCATTTTACCAAATGAACTCATGCCTAACTTTTCTTTCTGCTCTTCATATTAGCAGACCCAACATCTGCCCAGCAACAGACACATACCTAATAATGCAGTTATTTATATAACACCTAAATCTGCCTCTGCTAACATAAATTGGATTTCCAGGCTCTGCATTGACCAACATGATCTCGACACAGGAAAACAAATTGTCATAGAGTGATACAGTGTGGAAACAGGCCCTTCAGCCCAACTTGCCCACACTGGCCAACATGTCCCAGCTACACTAGTCCCACCTGCCTGCGCTTGGTCCATATCTCTCCAAACCTGTCCTATCCATGTACCTGTCTAACAGCTTCTTAAATGTTGGGATAGTCCCTGCCTCAACTGCTGTTCATCCTCCGGCAGCTCGTTCCATACACCCACCACCCTTTGTGTGAAAAGGTTACCCCTCAGATTCCTATTAAATCTTTTCCCATTCACCTTAAACCTTAAATCTGGTCCTCGTTTCACTTACTCTGGGCAAGAGACTATGCATCTGAAGAAGGGTCTCGACTCGAAACATCACCCATTCCTTCTCTCCTGAGATGCTGCCTGACCTGCTGAGTTACTCCAACATTTTGTGAATAAATAACTTCGATTTGTACCAGCATCTGCAGTTATTTTCTTACACTATGCATCTACCCGGTCTATTCCTCTAATGATCTTACACACCTCAATAAGATCACACCTCATCCTCCTGCACTCCAAGGAATAGAGTCCCAGCCTACTCAACCTCTGCCAAAAGCTCAGACCCTCTAGTCCTGGCAACATCCTTGTAAATCTTCTCTGTTATCTTTCCTGCTTGACAACATCTTTCCGAAAACACGGTGCCCAGAACTGAACACAATACTCTAAATGTGGCCTCACCAACATCTTATACAACTGCAACATGACTTCCCAACTTCTATACTCAAGTTGTTTTCCACTATTTATTGAGACATCAGGAGACCCAACTGGGCACTTTCAGATAGAGCTAAACAGCTTCCAACATGCAACTGTTGGGGTGCTCGTTCTACAGATTTTTAGCATTTTTTTTTCGATTTGGAGATACAGCGCGGAAACAAGCCCTTCGGCCCACCGAGTCCGCGCCGTCCAGCAATCCCCGCACATTAACACTATCCTACACACACTAGGGACAATTTTTACATTTACCCCGGCAATTAACCTACATATCTGTACGTCTTTGAAGTGTGGGAGGAAACCGAAGATCTCGGAGAAAACCCACGCAGGTCACGGGGAGAACGTACAAACTCCGTACAGATGGCACCCGTAGTCAGGATCGAACCTGAGTCTCCGGCGCTGCATTCACTGTAAGGCAGCAACTCTACCGCTGCGCCACCGTGCCGCCCTCAGTGTCTCAGTGTCTCAGTGACGACACCAATGTCAGCATTTCATTAACCAAGTAATTGTTGCGGCCTTGGATGACAACTCAGGTGGGTTGGAGAGCTTGGGGTAAAAGGGAAAGACCGGGCCAGCAAAGGTGGCACAGGTTGTCGCCTTACAGCGCCAGGGACCCGGGTTCAATCCTGACGACAGTTGCTTGTCTGTACAGAGTTGGTATGTTCTCCCCATCACCTGCGTGGGTTTTCTCTGGGATTTCTGGTTTCCTCCAAAGACATACTGGTTTGTAGGTGAATTGGCTTGGTATAATTGTAAAGTGTCCCAAGTGTACGTAGGATATAGTATTTGTGTCCATTCACTGTCGCACCGAACACCACAGCCCCACCCGGCTCGGACAAGCCCCGCAAAGAGTGGGTCGCCCTGAACCGGCTCCGCACAGGGGTCGGCCGGTTCAACGCCAACATGCATCGTTGGGGGTTGCGTCCATCAGCAGCCTGCGTGTGTGGAGCAGACCCGCAAACAGCGCAGCACGTCATTTTCGACTGCGCTGTCCTCCGTCCCCCTGGTGGAGGGGTAGACCTCACGGCCCTTGACAACAGCACATTGCACTGGCTACAGCGCCTGGAGGGAGTGACATAACTTCTGCTGCCTCAAAAGCAAGAAGAAGTATTTGTGTGTGGAGATCGCTGGTCGGCGTGGACTCGGTGGGCCGAAGGGCATGTTTCCACGCTGTATCTCTAAACTAAACCAAACTAAACTGATAAAGAGTCCTTAGATCTCTCTGGACCTCTGTGATGAAGGATGTATTCACAGGCTCGCATTTTCCTAGACTATCATCATTGATATATGTGACATTCTGTGGAAGAGCTTAACAACATTCTTATTTGGTCTGCTCCCTCAGATTACAGGTTTGAAAATTATCTGGATACAAAACAGACAGTAAACTTAAGTATATTTTCAAGCTAAACTCATGAATTAAAATTGTTTAAGAAGTGCATCAAGTTGAAAATTGAAGTAAAATGTCCAATTTTACACATGGAAACATAGACAATAGGCGCAGGAGTAGGCCATTCGACCCTTCGAGGCAGCACCACCATTTAATGTGATCATGGCTGATCATCCACAATCAGTACCCCATTCCTGCCTTCTTACCATATCCCTTAATTCCGCTAGCCCTAAGAGCTCTACCTAACTCTCTTTTGAATGCATCCAGTGAATCGGCCTCCACAGCCTTCTGAGGCAGAGAATTCCACAAATTCACAACTCTCTGGGTACATAAATAGACGAACGCTATTTATACAACTGCTAAGTGCTAAGTACACGACTTAACTGCTAACGATTTACCGTTGGACATGATTTGGCAGATGTTGACTCGGAAGATTTCCCATGTTTTGTGGAAAATATTTGTTAGATGCAACCGATCGTCAAGTTGCAAAAAAAAAAGCTGTTTTTTTTAAACAGGCAGAGTCAAAGTTTGCAGTTTTTATAAGCAGAACTGTGCTAATGAGCGTTCCAGAGTTGGAAAATTCCTTAATCAGAAAAAGATATTTCCATTACCCAATCACGAGGCAATTAATTTAGATTTATACAGATCTGATAACAACTCAAATATTATTTTTTTATTTTTTTATTTTAAAATATATGTTTTTTTCCGGTCAATACAATACAACCGATTGACCATACAATTGTGAAAGTTAAATAGCACGAAATCATTATATCAAAAATAAGACAAAATAATCACACATGATATTCTTTGACCGAAAAAAAAGGTGTAGGCAGAAGTCAAAGCTTCTTGTGCCTACCCTTAATACTTAACAAAGCATTAACTAGCCAAACTAGCCAAAATAGCAGTGAAACAAAACAATAAAACAAAATATAATTATAAAAAAAATACAACCTTATAAGTCAGAACATATCCAACATTCCCTGACATTTCCATTTCTGGGTGGACATTATCACAGAGATTTCATCACACAAACATTTCTCACAATCCCACAGCTGATGACTCCATATCTATACTCACGTTTCACTATTTTCTGACGTCCAAACAAATGGTCATTTTTCTTCCGACAAACTCATTGGATATCTCTTCACGATCAGTACCTTTTATCCAAATTTGCATGACTGAAGTAAAATGTTTGAAAATAATTATTACCTCCACAATTCTTCTCTGGGTTATTTGCAGCAACACCCTGGAGACTCATCAATAAATCCTGGAGACTCCAAACCATTTCTAGTGAATTTGTAACACTAGCGATTCCAGTCCATGCACAAAAACTCATACTTTCATAAGTGATAGGAGCCATTCGGCCCATCGAGTCTACTCTGCCATTCAATCATGGCTGATCTATCCTTCCTTCTTAACCCCTTTCTCCTGCCTTCTCCCCACAACCCCTGACATCCTTACTAATCAAGAATCTTTCTATCTCTGCCTTTAACATATCCATTGACTTGGCAGCCACAGTCTTCTGTGGCAATGACTTCCACAGATTCACAGATTATCTTCTAAGAGAGATAATGAGACGACCACTGAGATAACCTTTAATGTCTTCTTTCCAATTTTCCTTGTTAGTTTTCAATATCTCCAGCTCAAAGATCCATTCATGCTTCCCATTCATCATCTTAGGCACTTCCTTCACATCAAGGATGACTTGCTTCAGTGTGTGGGTTGTGAAATGATTGATAAAGCCAATGGGAGTACTGCAAACTCTGCTGCAGGCTCAGCCACAGGTGGGGCAGGATCTGACTTGCAGACTAGACAGTAGTTTATGAGGTTGTGCACTCCTCCCACCTCCTCATCTCCACACTGCATGGGCTCACGATCCTCCATGCCACCCTGACTGCCCCTTCTCCCCATGGAGTGGTCATGGGCCAATGATCCCAAATAAAGCAGTGCAGGTTTTGAGCACATTCTTGTATTTTGTTTTTCTGTCTTCCTGGGGATCTTGATTGAGCTCAGAAGAGAATGTCAGTTTCTAGAATTTGGTGTTGGCCACGCACTTGACATGTCCTGTCCACCAGCACCAGATGAGTGTAAATAGGTCGACAAAATGCTGGAGTAACTCAGTGGGACGGGCAGCATCTCTGGATAGAAGGAATGGGCGAGGTTTCCAGTCTGGCTGAAGAAGGGTCTCGACCCGAAACATCACCCATTCCTTCTGTCCAGAGATGTTGCCTGTCCCGCTGTGTTACTCCAGCATTTTGTGTAAACCAGCATATGCAGATCATGAAAACTCTACCAATAGGTAGATGGTATTCCTTCTGTACTTCAGAGAGCAGTGCCAACCACTGGGATTTTAGATTTAGATTTAGAGATACAGCGCAGAAACAGGCCCTTCAGCCCACCGAGTCTGCGCCGCCCAGCGATCCCCGCACATTAACACTATCCTACACACACTAGGGACAATTTTTACATTTACCCTGCCAATTAACCTACATACCTGTACGTCTTTGGAGTGTGGGAGGAAACCGAAGATCTCGGAGAAAACCCACGCAGGTCACGGGGAGAACGTACAAACTCCGTACAGACGGCGCCCGTAGTCAGGATCGAACCCGAGTCTCTGGCGCTGCATTCGCTGTAAGGCAGCAACTCTACTGCTGCGCCACCGTGCCAGTTGAAGGAGTTGAGGAGGAATCTGAGTGATGAAATTCCCCTTGAAAAAACCCTTGGAGTTACCACAATTGTAAGTGGGGATGTGGGCTAGATATCTACCCCTTGTTGAGGGTTGGAATTTGGGCCTCATTTGTAGCTGGAGTAAAACTGCACAATTTCAGACCATCACTCTACGATGCCAAAGCATCAGGTTTCATGCCATGGTCTGGTCTGGTCAAGTCAAGTCAAGTCAACTTGACTTGCGGATTGTGCTAAAACTACAAAACAGAATAGAATTTATTTTTTTTAACACAAAAAATAAATTAATACAGTAAATTAAATGAGTCCCTGGTGATGTTAACAGTCCTGATGGCCTGTGGGAAGAAACTCCGTCTCATCCTCTCTGTACTGCTCATTACAACTTTGCACATTACCTCATTGCATTTTATGTTACTGCCTACTTTAACCTTAAAACAGATATTTAGACTTTCAAGATGCAGCGTGAAAACAGGCCGTTCGGCCCATCGAATCGGCGCTGACCACCGATCATCCCCCTACACCAGTACGATCCTACACACTCGGGACAATTGACAATTGACAATTTACAGAAGCCAATTAACCTACAAACCTGTACGTCTTTGGAGTGGGGGAGGAAACCGGAGCACCCAGAGAAAACCCTTGTGGTCAGAGGAAGAACGAACACACTCTGCGTGGATCAGTCAGGATCAAACCCGGGTCTCTGATGCTGCAAGACAACAACTCTAACTGCTGCGCCACTGGGCCGCCAATCTGTAATCAAAACATGGGCAATTTAACATTCTCTGAAATATTATTCATGAAAGAAAATATGAACTGGATAGTCAAGGCCGCTGGTTGGTTCTTGCAGAAAGTTCAGCAGCTGTAAAATTACAAATGCCTAGTATATTGAGTGTAAAATAATAATTTAACTTCTTCAGTCACTCTGTCAGATGCTCTGGCAAACATGTTGTGTATGACACTCAGATTCTGAAGGAATAATTTTTCTGTTGACATAGTGTAAAAATTAGAGATTGACTGGTTCGTATTATTATATTTTGAAGAACAAAACTGTGAAAATATAAGCATAACACCGTCCTTGAACACACTGTGCTAACATCTTGTTCCAGTTGATAAATCTTAAATTCTATTTTATAAATGCATGCATTAACTTCTGGAGCATTCGAGATTTGCAGGCATTTAGAATGCCAATTAAGGAAAGCAGTTTTTACAACTGAATGCGAGCAATTACCAGAATTAGGCCCCGAGTGTGATTGATATTTGAGATCCCTTCTCATCTGTCGAGTTCACTTTCAACAGATGTACATGCCGAGCGGAGTTTTATTACAATCACCCTTTTTTCTTTGATCAAAAACTGAGCAGAGTGATGTTATCCTTTTTACTGATGGCAGTAAAGGCAGGTGAGAGGGTTTTCTGACAAAACCTGTCATCTTTTTCACGCAGCCAGTTCACTTGTCTACTATGGAATCATTGTTTAGTTTTACTGCTGCAGAAATAGTCAATTAGAACGACAAGCGGTGGTTTAAAAACATGAGGCATATTCTGTCATTCTTTCCACCACAGCCATCCAAACTTTCATGAATTGCTTCCTTTGTCCCGGAGGCAGAGTATCACCTCAAGTTTGGACTACCCACGTGTTTGCAGATTTCCAGTGCTTTGCCGAAGTGACTTTCTTCTGTTTCTTCAACCTTTACCGTTCTCAAGGTACACGCACAAACTGGTCTGTGGTTCCAGAACGGCCAGCAATGCACTGGCACAACAAGCTGGTTGGTGTTCTTCATGCACGAGGTCTAGAGTGTTCAACAGATGTTCAAGAAAGGCAATTTGGAGTACCTTTGTCCATTCGACACATCATTTTTTTTGTTATTTAAATATAGTCGTTTTTATTGAAAATATTTGTACGTTTTTTATGACTTGCCGTGCTGAATGCATTTCATTTATTTGAGTAATGCAGTTTTGTCAGTATAGTTCATTACTTTTCTGCCTTGTGTGATCTGTGTGCTTTGTTTGTGGATGGTATTAAATGATGTAGCAGCAAGGATCTGAGAAGATCGGAATTTGGCAAACCCACATTGCATAGTTTCCAACAAACAGCAAGAACTCTAAACTTTTCAGGACTTCAAGAGCATTCATCATTTGCTAACTATTGCATTTGGCTCGTCCACCAAGCACGACAACGGATCGTTCGCACAGCTGAGAAGGTTGTTGGCTGCAACCTTCCCCCCATTGACGAACTGTACACTACAAGGGCCAGGAAGCGAAAAGGGCAAGATCCTCTCTGACCCCTCACCCTGGCCACAAACTCTTCGGAGCACTTCCCTCTGGAAGGCGACTCCAGACTGTCAAAGCAGCCACAGCCAGGCATAAAAACAGCTTTTTTCCACGAGTAGTCGTTCTACTCAACAACTAAAGTCTGTAGTCTCTTTTTTTGCTCTGGTTTATTTTCACCCACATGTTTAGACCGTAATGGTGTATCCTTATTGTTTTTATGTGTTTATGCTTTATTCTTAATTGTTAACTGTATGTTTGTGTTGTCATTTGTGAGCGGAGCACCAAGGCACATTCCTTGTCTCTGCACATACTTGGCCAATAAACTTATTCATTCATTCTATAAGAATTGAAAGACCGTTCGGCAACCGAGAGAATCATAACCAAGCAGTGGGTGTTTTGTGGGGAGACGGATGGGGAGGACGTACATCATCAGAGATCCACACCACCCTGGCCACACTCTCAATGCACCCCTGCCATCGGGAAGAAGGTACAGGAGCCTGAAAACTGTAACGTCCAGGTTCAGGAACAGCTTCTTCCCGAAAGCCATCAGGCTATTACAATCAGAATCGGAATCAGAATAACCTTTATTGTCATCCAAAAAAACAAGTCTTTTGGACGAGATTTTGTCACCCACAGTCCAACAATAAGAGCAATAAAAATAAACAATTACACACACAATCACAAACCAACACAAAACAAAAAAAAGAAACATCCATCACAGTGAGTCTCCTCCAGTCACCTCCTCACTGCGATGGAAGGCCACAATGTCTTTTCTCTTCCCCTGCCGTCCTCTCCCGCGGTCAGGCTGTTGAAGTTGCCACGTTCCAGGCCGCGCCGGATGGTGAAAGGTCCGCACTACAATCTCAAATAAGCTCTGAACTACAATAGACTATTATTGTTATTATTGCACTACTATTCTTTGTTTTTTTTGTGTGTATGTGTGTGTGTGTATATATATATATATATATATATATATGTATATGTGTGTTTGTGTCCTTGAATGTGCACACACACACTGAACTTTTTTTTCTCTTGTTCATTATAGTGTTTACAGTGTACAATGTTTACATATTCTGTTGTGCTGCTGCAAGTAAGAATTCCATTGTTCTATCTGGGCCATATGACAATAAAACACTCTTGATTCTTGATGTTGTGTAGTTATCAGGAGCTTTTATCGCCTCTTGGCTAATTATTGCCCTTTACGTTGTTTGGATGCTTGTTGTGCATTGACTGTTGTCTCGGGAACTCAGTTAGGTGGGAAATCGGATGTGGCTGATGATCTGTTGCCAGATACTATTGATCACGTCCATCAACTTAAACAATTGCCCAATGAGATTCAGACCTGTTTTACCATGGTCATCAAATAACATTGCTCCAAAGACGTACAGGTGTGTAGGTTAATTGGCTTGGTAAACATAAAAAATTGCCCTTGGTCTGCGGGGATCGCTGGTCGGTGAGGAATGGGTGGGCCGAAGGGCCTGTTTCCGCGCTGTATCTCTGAACTTAACTAAAATGATAATGCCAAAAATCATGGGAAAAGAGTCAGGCTAATGAGAGCAAACAATATGTACAAAACCGAGAAACAAGTACAATGAACAGGTATAAATTACAGCAATGTCAGAAAATATTATTGAACTGAGTAGAGACAGGTGGAATAGAATCACAGAATGATTGCAGCACAAAATACTATTTATCCGGTGTTGTCTGTGTTGGCTTTTGACCAGAGCAACTCACTTCCATTCTCCAGCCATTTCTCTGCAGCTTTGCACATTTTTCTGCAGCATCTACTGATCCAATTCCCTGTCGGCCACAATGGAACTTGCCTCCATCGCATCGGTGTGCTGAGTAAAAAGGTTTTTCATGCCACATTTAATTCTCTGCAGCAGCACAATGCAATGCAGACGCCAAGTGGAACGAAGAAGAAAAGAAGTACAAGTAAAAAGTCATCTTGTAGAAAACTCAAATATAAATTAAACACTACCTGATTGCAAATATCAAAAATAAAAGACACAGAAAAAAAACCTCTTCTCAAGCAAAGTAAATAAGTCCCAAGATTTCAAGAGGACAGCTAACAATGGCCCGTTTCCTTTGCTCATCGTTACCTTTTTGCATATCTTTCATTCATTGTCTATACATCATTGTCCATGAATCTTGTTTCCCTTTCCCGTGACTGAAGAAGGGTCTCGACCCGAAACGCCACCAATTCCTCCTCTCCAGAGATGCTGCCTGTCCCTTTGAGTTACTCCAGCTTTTTGTGCCTATCTTCGGTTTAAACCAGTTCCTTCCTTCCTACAAGTTCCTTCCTATAAGTTTCAAGATTAGATCGCTTTTTATTGCAGACATAAGAGAAAAAATGTTAAGCACACTACATGGCAAAGGTCCATTACCAAACATTGTGGCTGATCGTTAGCACACCTGTACATTCAAAGATTCAGACGCACTGATCCTGTAACGGTCCGCAGGTAGACCCAAATGCAGCACACGGAACCAAGGAAGTAGTTTTAGAATGAGCTTTATTTCTACCTGCTCGTGGTCGGGGACAGAAGACTGAGGCGTTCACCAGGGCTACGACGAGGCATGAAGGTCGGGAGCAGGCAGGGTCGGCAACGGGAAATCAGTCCAAGAGAGAATGCTGGAGAGTCTTGCATGAGGACTAAGAACAATCTGGCAAAGAGTGTGTGCGCGCAGGAAGGGTTTATATGCTGGCTTGATTGGTGATCTGGAGCAGGTGAGTGAACAGGTGAGGGGAGTTGGCTTAACGTGGTGGGCGTGGCTGGCAGGTGAGTGAACAGGACAGACTGTGACAGGTCCCCTTTTATCTCAAGCCATAGAATGAGAGTTCAATGAGAGTATACAGTTCAGTAATACATAAACTGTATACATATCTTATTGAAACATATAAGACTATTAAGGAATTGGACATGCTAGAGGCAGGAAACATGTTCCCAATCTTGGGGGAGTCCAGAACCAGGGGCCACAGTTTAAGAATCGGGTTGGCCATTTAGAACGGAGATGAGGAAAAACTTTTTCACTCAGAGAGTTGTAAATCTGTGGAATTCTCTGCCTCAGAAGGCAGTGGAGGCCAATTCTCTGGATGCTTTCAAGAGAGAGCTAGAGCTCTTAAGGATAGCGGAGTCAGGGGGTATGGGGAGAAGGCAGGAACGGGGTACTGATTATGAATGGTCAGTCATGATCACATTGAATGGCGGTGCTGGCTCGAAGGGCCAAATGGCCTACTCCTGCACCTATTGTCTATTGTACTTCAACATTACGCTGTTATTTTCCATCTTGAAAGAACATTTCGGATTTGTCACTGATTCTGAATCCTTGCTGACAGCTGCTCAGATTTGACATTCCCCTGGGGCAGTTTTCCAAAAGAGTTATTTTAGAGGTCTAAGATTCCCGAGGTTACACATCACTTCTTTTCCGAACAGTAGAATAATATTTACTCTCCTCCAGCATTGCTTAAGAACCTGCATTAATGGAGCTCCAGAATGATTGAGCGGAATTTCAACAATTTCCTGTCACATTTACTTGAGGTTTCTCGGGTGCCAATGATCTGGTTCCAGAGCACAGTTTGCATTTATCATTCCCTCATCACGGTTCAGGCAAAATACTGAAACTCTACCAAATAGCACAGCATGGAAAACCTTCACCACATGGACTGCTGTGTTTCAAGAAATGACTCAAAACCGGCTGCTCAAGAACAACAAGGGCGGCACGGTGGCGCAGTGGCAGAGTTGCTGCCTTACAGCGCCAGGGACTCTGGTGCAATCCTGACCACGGGCGCTGTCTGTACGGAGTTTGTACTTTCGCCCTGTGACTGCGTGGGTTTTCTCCGAGATCTTCAGTTTCCTCCCACACTCCAAAGGCGTACAGGTTTGTAGGCTTGGGATAATTGTTTTTTTAAAAATGTCCCTGGTGTTAACGTGCTGGGATTGCTGGTCGGCGCAGACAAGGCGTGTTTCCGCGCTGTATCTCTAAACTAAACTAAAAGACTAAACTTGAGATTGGCACCCAACCCGAGAAAAACTTCTTAAAACTAATATCCCGATTTATTTTAAAACATGTTTTATCAACTCACGTTCCTGAAAGGAAAGTATTCTGGGTGTAGAAAATCTTTAAGCAAAGTAAAATTGCTTTACTCATCAGATTAAACAGCTTATACGGCAGCAATGACCAGAGTTTACATTTCAGGTCCATAATTCTCACTCACATTTGTGAACTGTAATATGTAATGAAAGATATTAAAACTTCTTCCTTTCCAAACACTGGAAGGTTTGTCTCGAGTTAAGATATGGGATCATGGGTGTTGGCTGATGCAGTAAATTTCCAAGAGTTTCATCCAAAACCACTTAACTCCACATCTTATTAAAGCCTTGGTCCAAACATTACTGCATAGTTGAATTTCAAAGGTGAGGTGAGGGTGACTGCCATTGACTTCAAGAACACATTTGTCTAAGTTTTGGTATCAAAGTGTCCCAGCAATTTTCAAAGTGACTGAAGTCATCAAGCTTTCTAACACTGAATTAAATCCTTTGACCCAACTTGTCTATGTTGTCCGAGATACTTGCCCATGTTCATCCCATCTACGCGCATTAGGCCCATATCCCTCTAGTCCTTTCCTGTCCAAGTGCAAGTCTAAACACTTATCAAACTCCATAATTGTATCACCCTTTGTCTCCTCTGGCAGGTCATTCCACAGAGCCATCACCCCGTCTCAAAAATGTGCCCCTCCCATCATCTCTGATTTTTTCCCCTCTCACCTTAAACTAACGTCATTAGCTGTTTAACTGTTTATAATCATTCACGTGTGATTTCTTTGTTGCATGTCATTTACAAATTTTTTTTGAGCATTGAGGATGGCTAATGTGCCTTTATTTAGGAAGGGCAGCAAGGATAAGCCATAGACTGCAGGCTGGTGAGTCTGAGATCAGTGGTGGGAAAGTTGTTGGTGGGGAATCTAAGATACAGGATTGATTTGCAATTGGAAAGACAAAGACAAGGAATGAGGGCGTGCAGCGTAGGTTTACTAGGTTAATTCCCGGAATGGCGGGACTGTCATATGTTGAAAGACTGGAGCGACTAGTATACACTGGAATTTAGAAGGATGAGAGGAGATCTTATCGAAACGTATAAGATTATTAACGGGTTGGACACGTTAGAGGCAGGAAACATGTTCCCAATGTTGGGGGAGTCCAGAACAAGGGGCCACAGTTTAAGAATAAGGGGTAGGCCATTTAGAACTGAGATGAGGAAAACCTTTCTCGGTCAGAGAGTTATGAATCTGTGGAATTCTCTGCCTCAGAAGGCAGTGGAGGCCAATTCTTTGAATGCATTCAAGAGAGAGCTAGATAGAGCTCTTAAGGATAGCAGAGTCAGGGGGTATGGGGAGAAGGCAGGAACGGGGTACTGATTGAGGATGATCAGCCATGATCACATTGAATGGCGGTGCTGGCTCGAAGGGCCGAATGGCCTACTCCTGCACCTATTGTCTATTGATCAGCCATGATCACATTGAATGGCGGTGCTGGCTCGAAGGGCCGAATGGCCTCCTCCTGCACCTATTGTCTATTGACAGTAATCCTAGCTAGATTTTTATCGTAACTATACGGCATCTCATCAGCTTGTCGGTCCTCTTATCAGATAGTGTGCAGTCCTGACCGCCCATCTACCTCATTGGAGACCTTTGAACTATCTTTAATCGAACACTAACCACCTGTTGTATCCTTTATCCCAAAGCAGTAGACGCCTTGATTGTAATCATGTATTGTCTTTTCTTTGACTGGATAGCATGCAAACAAAAGCTTTTCACTGTACACATGACAATAATAAACTAGACTAGAATGTCACCATACCTGCGCAAAGCACAATAATTTAATTTGACTTCTGCCAGGGCATGATCTATATCCCTTAATTCCCTGCGTATTCATGTGCCTATCTGCAAGCATCTTAAATGCCATCTCAAATATCTTTTAGGAATATTAATTTTTCATATCCTGCTGCAAGCATCTTGCTAGTACATTAGTGCATTATACAATTATGACTCATAAATGTGTAGGAAGGAACTGCAGATGCTGGAATGCTCGAGTAACTCACTGGGACAGGCAGCATCTCTGGATAAGAATGGGTGACATCACTCACTGTCCCAGTGAGTTACTCCACCATTTTGTGCCTATGAATCATAAATGCTTTTATAGACAATAGGTGCAGGAGGAAGCCATTTGGCCCTTCGAGCCAGTACCGCCATTCAATGTGATCATGGCTGATCATTCTCAATCAGTACCCCGTTCCTGCCTTCTCCCCATACCCCCTGACTCCGCTATCCTTAAGAGCTCTATCTAGCTCTCTCTTGAATGCATTCAGAGAATTGGCCTCCACTGCCTTCTGAGGCAGAGAATTCCACAGATTCACAACTCTCTGACTGAAAAAGTTTTTCCTCATCTCAGTTCTAAATGGCCTACCCCTTATTCTTAAACTGTGACCCCTTGTTCTGGACTCCCCCAACATTGGACTACCCCAACATCTTCATCCAGGTGGCAAATTTAATTGTCAATTTTATCCCTTTGTGACATAAGGTTTTTTTTGACCAAACAATTTAAGACCACTTGCGTCATTAGAAATACAGATCAAGTAATTAGATTATGATATGATTGAGTTGACATGGCAATTCCTTTGAGAACTCTTCTCTTGTAGCCATTGTCAATTCCAGTTGAGAATCTTTGGGGACTCAAATTCATAGCAATGTGCGACAATTGAGAAGTTTCATAATTATAACACAAAAGGACAAATCTCACATTTGTCTGTACGAGATGGATTTGGAAATCAAAATAATTTTAAACATGTTATTCTTGTGCTTTATATCTGTAGCCCTCCATTGAAACAAAAATGTTCATGAATGTCTTGCTGGGTGCAAATGCATGATATGTTTAGTCATCACAGCGTGACTAAACTCTGCTATCCAAATACACACAGAGTCCCACATGAGAGAGCATTGATGGATTTGGCATCCTGAATATGTGTTTGGGGACGACCAGTATTAAACGATAGATATGCAGAAATCGCAGACCTAAATTTTAAACAGGCAAACTGAATCCCTTGTAGGCCGTTATGATTACAATAAGAACTGACTTTGTCGAGATGACTAGGGAAATGTTGCGTATATTTTACCAATGTTACAATCACAGCCATTAATCTAGTCAGAAATATTTATTCCGGTGCTGTTTTGCCTTTTAAGTTGTGTTTCTTTCTTTAAGATATGTATGTTCCAACTATGTTAGAGTTCGGCGTTCAGGAAGGTTCGTAGATTCATGGTGAGGGAATAAATGTTCATGGTGTAAGTTGGGAAAGCTTTTTTTTTGTTTCCACTTCCATCATCAAAAGTATTTGGGTTTTGTACCTTAATGTCGACGTTGCATCCATGTTATAAATACAAGTTACCCGTGTAACTCTCTCTCTTTTCGTTCCTTCGCCACCAAAGTTGACCCGCTTCAAAGTCATCTTGTTGAGTCTCATTGTCTGTACTCGTTCTTACCTAGCACACAGCTAACAATGGCCTGTTTCCTTTATCATCGTTACTTTTTTGCATATCTTTCATTCATCTGTTCTATATCTCTCTACATCACCATCTATATCTCAACAGACAATAGTGCAGAAGGCCAGCACCACCATTCAATGTGATCATGGCTGATCATTCTCAATCAGTACCCCGTTCCTGCCTTCTCCCCATTCTCTCTCTCATTTCTCTTTCCCCTTTCTCTTCACAGCATGACCCTCAGTATGAATAAGGGTCTCAACCCGAAACGTCACCCTATTCCTTTTCTCCAGAGATGCTGTCTGACCTGCTGAGTTACTCCAGCTTTTTGTGTCTATCTTCTGCAGGTATTGATGGTTGTAATCAACACAAATTTAAATAGGTTTCATAGATTTGGAGATTGTGCTTTGGGGTGGTTTCTAATTAATTATTTTTGCCGAAAATAGTCTGTAGCATTTTACCTATTATCGATGCAAATACTATTTTAGAGCCTCCTGCACACAAGGAATAGTAAGGAGTGTGGCTATGTAATTCGACTTTAAGACTTAAGAAAATCCACAGCATACTCTCAAGTTTCAAACCTTTGTAAACATTACCATTACTTGATATTGCAACATGATTTGCTGCACAGAAACCAAACACCACTTGGTAAGAATATCATTTATTACTCAATTTACTAGAATAGCCATGACAAAATAAAACAAACTTTACTTTGATTTTTTTTTACAATGTACATGCATTAACAAATGATACAATTTCACCAGTTTTGGTTTGATCTATCCGATTTTGCCACCAAGACCTTAAAACTGTATCTTGCAAAATAAAACACAGTGGTCAGTAATCATGATATATGTTACTGTGTTGCTCTTGACTAAGAGCTGCATACTCGCCTCTGCAGGTTCATTAAATAATAAACCGCTGTCAAATGAAGCAGCCAGGCCTTTTGTCAATTTTTTAACATGTTTTAAGGGATCCCAAAAATACACTGCATAATTACCCAAAGCAAACCAGGAATGTTGCAGGCTTTATCCCTGTGCCAAATTAACTGATGTTACCTAAGGCAAATGTTGGTGTACAAGATATTTTTTGGTTTGCATTTGGACACCGCAATTGAAAACTCTTCTTGGGTTTAGCATTCGGTGAACAAGAAAACTCAGCCGCGTTTCCTATTCTCATCTCATACTCACAACCACCAACGGGCAACACTTGTGACTGTAATGGGTTGACAGGAAAAAGGCTCCACGATCCTGAAAACGGGCTTTTCTTTGCTATTTTCCTTTTAAAATGGGGGAATAATCACTCGGATGAGATACCAGAAAGCATCAGAACAGAATCTTCATCTCCTATCAGGAAGGAAACAGGCACGGTGAGTGGGGAGGGGGGGGGGGGGGGGGGGGGGGGGGAAGGAAGTGTAGTTGAACTGTGGATGGAACAGGAAAGATGCCAAAGGGTTAATAAGGTTGCAAATAACAATCAACTTCAAATAACTTTGGATTGTAATGGCATATTATCTAATCCTTTCAACTGTGGTATGAGATTCCACTAAGTCTTCACATTCATCATTCCCGTGTTAACAGATAGTCAGTTTCACCAGTTTTTAAAAAACCCCAGAATCTTTAGGAAAAAGTGTATGTTCGAATATTGCACCTTTTACATTACTAGATGTTTCAAATTGATTCAAAGCCATCAATTAAAATGTAGTCACTGGCTCAAGATCTTTTATCTAGCAGTGAATGGGCAAGAATGTTACAAACATAAAATCTGAACCCGCTCTTCACTTGAAGAGGTACCTGTCGATTCAATGCTCTTGAACCACCCATGTCAGAAAATAAGACCATTAAATAACATTTTTAAAAAGAAAATGCTGGTGGAACTCTAGTTCAGGCTGCATGGTGGAAGGAAATCGCAAACTTTGCCCACTTTGAACTTGTTCTACTTCTTTCCATTCACTGAGCCGCTACTTTCCACCAGCAGTCTGGTTTTTTTGCACAAGATCCCAGCATCTGCAGTCTCTTGAGAGAGTATTAAATCGGTTTAGGTTTGAGACAAATAGCAGATATCTCCATTCATTTCATTTGGCAGTCCTCAAGTCAGCCTCAAACACGACAAAACCAGCTAAAACTAGAAAGTGGGTTGCTTCTCACTTTACTCAGGTAATTAAGATTGTTAAGATAGTTTTCAATGTAATTCTGTCAGCTGATTTTATTTTGTCTAACTCCTTCATTTAGTTGGCTTTGTACACAGTTCAATGATGTTCATAGCCTTCTTCAGCACACAACTTGCCTATTTAGCACGTGGGTATTCAACTGCAGTCGTCAAAGCCAATTGGAACATGTTCACATTCTGTATCTTTTTTTACAAACACACTTCCACAAGTTAACACTGGTGCTAAGTGACGAATATCCAGGAATTCTCTTCTCTTTCTGTCGATCTGGGAAAGGTCAAGCCAACTTTTTGTTGTCTTAAACTGTTGTTTCTAAGTTCAGCCAGCTGTGGAGATACCATGAACTCAGCAGAGAAGTATTGAACTGTCAATGCTTTCATTCACAAAGATAATGCTGTAACTCAAGTACATTTCCCCCCCCCAATACCTTTTCACTTTGAGAACGGGTTTATTGAGCTAAAGTAATTTTAAGTGTTTAGATTCTGAAACTTAATAACCCAATGGATAATTTGTAATTGGATTTCAATTTTCAAAATGGCTCAGGAACAGGGAATTCCCCGCTGAACTACAATGAGTTTTCAAATTGATGTTCCCATCCTTTAGCGAGATGAAAAATGTTTATCACAAATATGGGAACGGTTACGAGTTCCTAAATGCTCAGAACAAAACTGGCAGCATTATGAAACAGATGACCTTCCTCTTGGTTGCAGACACCTGACCAAATCTAAATGCAACAAAAATTGTGGTTCAGGAAAGAAATTTAAAACTAATCTTTAAAAAAAAATTCAAATCATCAAAAGATAAAGGGAATTGAAATATGTGATAATGCTGGTGTGCAGTGCTATTAATTATAGCCATCAGTTAATACTTTATGTCAACGTACTTTGTTCTCTCTGAATAACGATCTCAACTTGCCGAACTAATTTAACTTTAGTGTCTTAATGCAAAGGGATCCTGTGCTTTGAGAAGCAGCAGATTAGTTTCTCCAGGTAGGCAAATGGAAACAGTCTACTAAAATATTTAGGGATTAAACAATTAAAAATTTAAGAGATGCTTTCATTTAGTCATGAGAAATTACTTCAGGATATTATAAAAACAACTTTTAAATCACAAAGGTGGTGCCTTTAAAATAAGGGTGGGTGTCTAAATTCTTCACTGCCTAAAAATACTCCAGTAGACATGGGAAAAATGTGCAGATAATGCCCTCTTTTAGCTAGAAACCTAGCAACTAAGTGGCAATTCCTATTGTTCAAAATTTGACTGAATCCATAAAATTGAAGAAATATTACAATCCTTGTACGAAGCAAGTTTATGTTATGTATTTTGCCCAATCGGTACCACATGGCAGGATAATGTGAAACATTGGTCTACATTTAGGACAAATACAATGCATGTGAAATGACAGCAACAAAATAGATTTTCTTTCACAAAAAGCGTTGAGTGGACACACATCATCTATTCTACAATCACAGCAATTTAGTTCCTTAGATATTCGCCAAAGAAACTGATACCCTGAAACAAGAACAATGGGATCAAATTTAATTAGTGGCTTGACTGGGACCAGCAAGGGTTGTGATGGTTGGGGGCGAAGAAATACCTGCACGAGGAACTTTGTGCTTCCTTTGTGGACAAGCTGGCTGAACTCTTATCTGAACTGCAGCAAAACTTATGTTTGGGAAATGCAATGATGCTGGGGACCGACTGCAAGGTTCTAGATTGGAATTTGATTGGTGGCAGGTGCTGTTGCTGGTTTCAAAAGTTGTTGGGAGGCACAACCAGAGAAGGTGAGGGCCAAGGATACCTTGCCCGGCTGAGTGCTTGTTCAGAGATGCTAAATTTTGGGACTTATTGTGAGCCATCTTTGACCATACAGCAACATGGTTTGGTAAATGCAAATGGATCCATGGTGGACAGAGACGATAAAAAGCGGCTTCAGAACAAAGTGTCCTCCTGCTTCCTTGTGGGAATTCTCTTCACTTATTCACCAGTCATCTTCCATTGGGACAACACCAGTGGAGGTGGTGGATGGACAGAAATGAGAATAGTGCATGGCACTCCCTCCCAGTATTTTAATTCCATATGTGGGGCAGTCACTGAAAATTAACCCTGTAAGTCAATGGATTTTATTTTTTCCTCTCACGCAATTTTGCTTTGAAAGGCAAAATATTAAATTACATTCAGATTTTAAAATTGTAATTGCAATAAAACAAAGGGCAAGAACAACCAAACTCAAACTGCAGTTTAACAGTTTTATTCCCTGCTATTCCAGCTGCACTTGGCTACTGGTAATACAATGTCACACCAAAAAAAAGTTAAAAAATAAATTAATCTCTTAAAGATATTGTGGATACCACTGGTAAGAATGGAGACAGCCAATCCTGTTTAAAAACCTACACTCGTGAACACCATGAAGAGCTGGAAGTGTGGAGAACTTCAAATCTACCAGTCTATTAACAAACTAGCCACCTGACTTCATTCCATCAATTAAGTTAACATGTTAAAAATATTTTCACGCCAAGTTCTCGATTTAAAAATCTCAGGATGTTAATAATAGATATCTATAATTTTATTAGATACATGTACGGACACAATTTTAATTTTCATAAAATAAGTCTGATGTTGCGAAACGTGGGTCAGAAATGCCGTGACAGGATTGTTTTTATGGACTCTGAAGTAATGGTTCAACCACTGTTACCAAGGAGGGATTGCCAATAAAGACCGACTTTCCATATTAATTGTTTCTTAGTCTCAACTGCATCACCCGAAGTGGTTTCTGGTGAGGTGAGATATTGGATATTGTGAGTGTGGGTATTTGGTTGTGGAGATGTGTGTATGTTAGAGTGATGGGGGTCTACCATGTTGGATTAACAGCAGCAGAGATCTTCGGTTGTTTTCCATTACTGCCCCATGGTAGAATTTATTCTCTAGAAATCCATCATCAAGTTATTTTAAGTCATTTTTAAAAAAATTGTAGACTTTTACTTTGTTGCACGTGGATAATGTGAAAATGTGAAAAATATTAGGCAGAAAATGTGAAAAATATTACTGAAGACATGGGCTTTTTAACAGGGTTCACAAGACAATCCCCCCCCCCCCCCCCCTCCCCAAAAAAGAAAAAAATTGCAGCATCAGATTAAAGAATTAAGGCTTGGAGGACTTATGACAATCATCAATGCAGACGAGAAACACTGAAAGAAATCAATCTGACAAAAATCCCTTTAATGGAAGTGCAAACCAGTTTAGACATTCCTCATGATGTTCCTGCAGCCACAGTTCAGGAAAATCTCAGTATTTATGAAGTACACAGATCTGCTCATCTGGGTGGTATGCAGAGCACACTGATGTAATGTCTACTTCACTGAAACCTACATAAACCTCAGGTTGTGTACAGGCTTAAATTCTGTGAAGCAACTGTGCCATGTTTGTTATCTGCAATCTGGGATGCAAAATTTACAGTGTAAACACAATTATTTGCCATATTACAATGTTTAATTTTAAATTATGTTTTTAAAATATATCAACTGCACCAGCGAGATTAACATGGCACCCAAAATACTCCCACTTACTCTAATGTTGTGATGACTCGAGTTGGGAAATCTATCGGCATTGACACTTGCAATGTGGCACTGGTTAGATTGTAAACAGCAGAGAAAGGGCTGCCAGGCTGAAAAACCTGGTGGAGGCACAGCTCTGCTTCATTTCACAGGAACACATCAAACAGTGACACAGCAGGTCTTTGCACCATACTCAGACAAAGCCAAATGCCAACAGTTTGCATCAAGCTACATAACTGTATTCATCGGCTGAGGTCTGGCTCCGCTCTATATATTGTTTGTCAATGAGGACTTCAATGCACTTCTTGATCATGCTGATACTAGGATTGAATCTTGCTCTTGATTGGCTTATTACCTGTTGAGAAGTGAACAAATGTTAGCAGGTCTTTGAGGCGGATAACCAAGAAATATCATCTCAGAGCAGCCGAAAGGTACACAGACACAAACCGAATGTTATCAATGCTGGAACAAAACTGATTTTTTTGGCATTGCTCATTGTCATTTCTCCTTAAATATTAATTCACCCGTTGAACACTTTCAACATCTTCATTTCACACCTGCTTTTACGCATGGACACAATTACTTATCTTAACAGACACGTGCAATTTCATTACGTACCGTTCGAAAGAAAGACTATATTCGGAAGAGCCTCCGCTCAAATAAATCAGCCATGATCTTAATGCAATTAGAACAGCCTTGAAGAGAGGCAAAAGCCTCATTGTGCTCTGAATTTCAATTTTCCATAAATCTTATGACATTTCAAAATGTTTCATCGTCAAGTGCTTTTGAATGCCAACAAGGCTGTAATATTGCAAAACATGCCAGACAGTTTATACAAATTCTCACACCAACAGTGATAATAATGATCGCAACCTGCTGTAGTGATACTTTTATAGGAATAAATAAGGGCCATGGAATCATTATGTCCACCCAAGGTGAAATCTCAGGGCTTCAGCTTAACATCTCATCCAAAAGATAGCATCGGATACAAGGCACTTCTTTGCAAATCCACTGAACTATCAGTCTCAATTTTACTCAAGTTTCTGGGCTGAGATTCGTACCAAAAATCATTGTTCTAAGACAAGACTTTAGTTTAGTTTGGAGGTACAGCAAGGAAACGGGCTCTTCAGCCCACCGAGTCCATGCCAACCATTGATCACCTGTTCACACTCGGTCTATGTTATCTCACTTTCTCAGACACTCCCTCTACATTTTATAGAGGCCAATTAACCTATAAACCTGCACCGTCTTTGGGATGTGGGAAGAAACTGGAACATCTGGAGGGACAAAGGGAGAACGTACAATTTCCACACAGATAGCACCCAAGGTGCTCGTGGATGTCAATTACCTTTTTGGATTGTGAAACACACATTGGCCTCAAGGTAATCAAGGTTACTCCCTCCTTCCGCCTCCCAAAAGGCACATAATTTTGGAAATGCATACCTCCAGATTCAGGGACAGTTTCGTCCCAGCTGCCATAAGGCAACTGAACGATCCTCTCATCAGCTAGAGTGTGATCCTGACCTCCCATCTACTTCACTGGAGACCTGAACTATCTTTATTCAGACTTTAGATTGCACTAAATGTTGTACGCTTTATCCTTCATCTGTGCACTGTGGACAGCTTGATTATAATCATGTACAAGAAGATAGACACAAATCATGTAATCATGTACAATAATTTCTTCGACTGGATAGCACGCAAACAAAAAAATTTCACTGCACCATGACAAGACAATAATGCTGCCTTCTCCCCATCACCCCTGACACCTGCACTCATCAAGAATCTATCTATCTCTGCCTTAAAAATAGCCACTGACTTGGCCTCCACACCCTTCTGTGGCAAAGAATTCCACATATTCACCACCCTCTGACTAAATAAATTCCTCCTCATCTCCTTCCTAAAAGAGCGTCCTTTAATTCTGAAGCTACGACCGCAAGTCCCAACACTCTCCTACTAGTCAAAACATCCTCTTCACATCCACTCTATCCAAACCTTTCACTATTTGGTAAGTTTCAATGAGGTCCGCCCTCAACCTTCTAAACTCCAGCAAGTACAGGCCCAGTGCTGTCAAAAGCTCATCATATGTTAAACCACTCATTCCTGGGATCATTCGTGTAAACCTGTGGGTGGTGAATCTCTGGAATTCTGAAGCCTGAATGTTTGTGGAAATTAAATCAGAGGAGATTTTTAACGGGGAGGTAATTAATAGGTAATTGTTTTAAACAATGAGTGGTAACTGCAGCTGGCATGGAAGAAGAGGTAAGACTGACGAGCAGATTAGCCATGATCATGGTGAAATGCAGGACAGGTTGAGAGCTCAGATACTCTTGCACCTCTTTTTTTGTTGGTGTACTTGATTGAACAGGAACACTAGAGGACAGTATTTCCCCTCAAGAGTTCGGTATTTCAGAATGTCCATTTACTTGCTGAAGATGAAGGATGCCAAAGCAATGGTAGTATTTCTCTATTTTCGTGACCTCAGAAGCAAATGCTCTTGGCCTATTTAGAGTATATTGGATGAACCTACAGGTTGAACACCGCTTTTCTGGACACCTGATGGTCCGCCCATCCACATAATCTAGAAAAAATTACAAGAGCTCAGTTGAAATTCCCTGAGCGGCCACAGATGGCAGTGCCAGTGGCGAGCGCTCTCTCCATTCGTGTCCCTCCGTTGTGAAAGAATTAACTAAGCTCTCAATCCTCTTTCCCAGCTGCCTCACAAAGACAACACAGCAAACCATCATCTTAACCACCCCCTTATAACAGATGGGGCAGATAAAGCGGACGCACCTGCCAACCCACCCCACCATCTCCGCACCTGTTTAGAGCCCCGGCTTCCGACGCCACTCCCAACTCGCAAGGTGCCCCAGCGAGCCCTCCTTCACCCACCGAAAGGACACAAAGTGCTGGAGTAATTCAGCGAGTTAGAATCTCTGGAGAACATGGATAGGTGATATTGTGACTCTCCATCAGACTGATCCAGTTGGCTGAGTTACTCCAGCAGTTTGTGCTTCAGTGTGCCCCCTCGATCACCACGGGGCTCCCCTCCCGCTCGCCTGCTGTCACTTCCGAGGTGGAGTGTGTCGGCGACTCCGCTGGAGAAGGAGGAGCCAGCGACCCGAAGGTCGGAAGCCGGAGCTCCGTCCTCTGGGGATGGGTCGTCAGCGCATCGCACGGTGGCGCAGCGGTGGAGTTGCTGCCTTACAGCGAATGCAGCGCCGGAGACTCAGGTTCGATCCTGACTACAGGTGCTGTACTGTACGGAGTTTGTACGTTTTCCCCATGACCCGCGTGGGTTTTCTTCGAGATCTTCGGTTTCCTCCCACACTCCAAAGACGTACAGGTTTGTAGGTTAATTGGCTGAGCAAATGTTTTTAAAAAATCGGCCCTAGTGGATGTAGGATAGTGTTAATGTGCGGGGATCGCTGGGCGGCCGGTGGGCCGAAGGGCCTGTTTCTGCGCTGTATCTTTAAATCTAAATCTAAAATCTAAATCATTCCATTCACATTCAGCTTACATTTTATATTTGTTTCATTTAAGCTTCTGGCACTCCTTGGTGCTTCAGGGACACGGGAGGGATGTCATTAACGGGCCAGGGGATTATTGTCGCTGCATTATCACATGTCAGTCCAGAAAAATGGACAATCCAGAAAGGCTCTTGGACCGAGGGTGCCGGAAAATCGGTGTTCAACCAGTATTATTCCTTTGCTTAAATGGCAAGCGATTTTCCCCAATTTTATAGACAACGCACACACAATCAATTATTTTGCCGCATACAGAGACGAAGTAGGAACCCAAATGTGGCTGTTTAAACAAATTTTCATAAACTCCGCATGAAGAAAATGGAGGAGAGTTTTACTCCATCAACATGGTCTGGTTACAAGCCCTGGCTTTAAAGTAAAGGTACTGTGTTCTAGTCCACTCAGAATGGTGCCAAAAGAAAGTGCATTTCCGACCACCAAGTGCAAATATCTTTGATTAATTTATATATTTACATGGCAGTTAGATTTTGCTCACTCTTTGGGTCCTAAAGATAAGGCCAACCTTTACCTCTTGAATAAGTGCGTTGTGTCGGAGCACTTTACGCGCCTTCATGATGCGCACTATAGCAGCCTGCAGATACATTTTCCTGTCCTCGTCGACAGCACTCCGAGTTTGTTCCATTTCCTGAAAGCAATAAGACAATGAGAGAACCCCAATGCGACTGTTTCAACATACCGTTGATGTGTGATTTACATTTCCTTTGTTAAACATAATGATTCCGAAAGAAACAAATCAGATTGCAGTTCTGAAAGAATCCAGCGTGAAGCTTGGCAATCATTACCACAATAGAAATTAGAAATCTGCAAAGCAGATGCTGAACTTATCAGCTATTCTTTCAATTGTCGCAGGTGGAGGAAAGGTTCTCCCAGGATCACAAATACTCTGCCACAAATTATCAGCTCCAATTGGCCAATGTTACAAGAATCTCCATCACAAATTTAAGGATTTCTGTGCCTACGCTTTAGAACAATTTAGTGTTCTGAATCTAAGAAATGCTATCAGTTGAGAGCAGGTTACAGTTAAGAATAGCTGCAAGCTTGAAAATCTCAAGGCACCCTTTATATCTTTTTACTTAAAGAAAAGAAGAACTAATGCCTTTTGGAGCTCACATGAAACTCACTTTGAAACATCACAGTAATTCTAACTGGTTCGTTCAACTCAAAACACAATCGTAAGTACTGATGACACTAGTGAGGTAAAGATTGAATTTTTGTTCTCTGAAAACAAACCACATATGAACATACAACCCTCCCCGCTCCCTGCAGTTATCTGAATCTGACCAAGCAGACAACAGTGGACAAGCAATTACTTTCAAACTTGAGGGAAATATGACACAGAATATGAAACTGTAGTATACAATGAAGAGGATATTATCAGACTTCAGGAGGCACCGAGTGGCCAGATTTAATGCAACATTCGGTGATGTGATATACTTTGGTCAGAATAATTAAGAAAGAAATAAGAAAACTGACATGATGAAAGAATGGATCGACTGGGCTTATATTCACTGGAACTTAGAAGGACGAGAGGGGATCTTATAGAAACTCTCAAATTCTAAAGGGATTGGACAGGCTAGATGCAGGAAAAAATTTCCCGATGTTAGGGGAGTCCAGAACCAGTGGTCACAGTTTAAGAAGAAGAGGTAGGCCATTTAGGACTGAGATGAGGAAAAACTTCTTCACCCAGAGTTGTGAATCTGTGGAATTCTTTGCCATAGAAGGAAGTGGAGGCCAATTCACTGGATGTATTCAAGAGAGAGGTAGACTTAGCTCTTAGGGCCAATGGAATCAAGGGATATGGGGGAAAAGCAGGAACAGGGTATTGATTCCAGATGATCAGCCATGATCATATTGAATGGCGGTGCTGGCTCTAGTGTGTTAGATGCAAACCTGGGATAACATAGAACTAGTGTACAGGTGATCGTTGGTCAGTGTGCCAAAGGGCCAGTTTCCAAGTGGTATCTCTAAAACTAAAAACCCCATGTACAAATACCCAAAACAGAAGAGTAGATTCAGAAGGCTGTTTAAAAAGAAGTCACAAGATTTGTTTTGTCTTTATTGATCAAAGTAAATAGCATGCCAAAAACAAATTTTGTGAAACTTTTTTCAGACATAATTTCATCTGAGAGGGTGTAAAGTCTTTAAATTCAGGCTCTCATACTTAAAGTCTTAGGGATGATAATAAAAAAAATCCAATGGTATCAGAGCAGAGGAACTTCAGTTACATGAAGATTCAAATATTCTATATAAGTTCCATAATGTCAAATGAATTGATAGATTTAAGTTGATGACCCGAAAAATCAAAGACAATTATTTTTTACATTATGAGTTCTTTCTGCATGAAATGAAATCTCTGAAGTCGATCCAACATTACTTTTCAAAACAAAATTCTTGAATGGATGGAAGAGCTGACACGACTATAATGGCTTTCTGCACTTTATCATTCTATTTTCCAAAATAAAATTTGAGATCATACAGACCCAAGTCAAGTTGGCAAATTGGATCTAAAATGGGTTTGGTAATAGGAGTAGGTAATAAATAGGGTGATGGTGGAGGGTTATTTTTTTTAATGGAACCATTCAATGCCCAATGTATACCACAGGGATAGGAGCTGAGGCTTTTATGGTTTGTATACATTTGGATGTGAATGCAGGTTGCATGATTAAGTTTATAGATGACACACAGTTGGTGGTGTAGTGATGAACCTAGTCTTCAGCTACAGGATGGCACTGATCAGTTGGTAAGATGGTAGAATTTCATCCTGATACATGCAAGACGATTCATTTCGAGAGGATGAATAAGGGTAGGACATACATAAATGAATGGTGGGTCGGAGGGATTATTGACAAACAGAGACCTTGGCATACAAATCCAAGGATCTCAAGGTGGCGGGATAGATAGATGAGAAGCTAATAACGGTCTGGGGATACGTAGCTTCATTCGCCAAGGCGCAGTATATAAAAGCAGGGGTCATGGTACAACTTTATAATCCATTGGTTGGGCTACAGCTGGACTACAGTGTACAGTTCTTGTCATCAAATTGTTGATAGAGCACAATTGTATTGGAGAGCAGGCAGAGAAGATTCATCGGGACGTAGGTTGGGATGGAGTGTTACAGCTTGGAGTCTGAAGAAGGGTCTCGACACGAAAGGTCCCATTCCTTCTCTCCAGAGATGCTGCCTGTCCCACTGAGTTACTCCAGCTTTTTTTGTCCATCTTCGGTTACAGCTTTGAAGACAGACTAAATTGGTCATGTTTGCTTTCCTTGGAGGAAAAGATAGCAAGAGGAGAACTGATAAAGCTTCATAAAATCATAAAGGGGCACAGATAGGGAAGCTAACAGACAGCACTCCTGTGGAGGAAGTGCTAAAAAATAAGAAGGCATTTATAAGTTTAGAGGTGATCTAAGCAGAATTTTTCCTCAGCCAGAGAATGTGAAGATCACTATCCCTGTGTTTTGCCTAAGGAGTGGTGCAGAGAAATCCTCTCGCATTGAGTATCCAGAAAAGTCGTTGAATCAGCAAAGTAGAGAAGGCTATGGAGCATGTGCTGGTAAATGGAATCGGTCCACATGGGTACTTGATTGCCTGCATGGACATGGTGGATGGGAGGGCCTGTTTCAGCGCTGGGTGACACAATGAGAATTAAAGTTGAAAAGTAATGATTCCTCTTTTGTGATTAGTTTCAACCAAATAACAACTAACACCATGAAAGGCGATAATAATTCAAGACAATAAAAACACTTACCTGGGGTGTATCTTTTTGCATGGAGGTTGTGATTTTAAACTTTGTCCTTTTACTGCTGAAAACCATATTCAAAGAGAAAATGGAATCCAAGTCAACATCTTCCTGCAGAAAGAAAATACACTAAGGTGACTTTCATAAGTACGAGACTGCCTGAGCACAAGCAAATTTTCACCTGAGTAGCATCTAGTCAAGGTATTTTGTTCGGACTGAGATGCCTAAAGATTTACCTTTCCGTTTTGATCCTAACTGGACACCTGAGTGTTTCTCTCGTGGTTGATTTCATCCACATCTTCTTAAACTTTACTCTTACATTTTAAAATTGATTTCCCCTCTTTTGTATGCAGGAGTGCCATTCTTGGGTAGTCACATTTCATTCTTTAAATCAGTGTCAATATTAGTATTGGCTAATCTGCCATGAAGAAATCACATTCAAGCCTTTGATAACATGGCCTAACATTCACAAATGTGTTACTGCCAACAGAATAATCAAGAATCTGCATCTTGGATAACTTCCCCACCAAATCCAAAGTATCTGGGAACACTTATCAATTGTTTAAATCAATGGTTTGGATGAAAATGTATAAGGCACGATGTGAACCTTTGCAGATGACACTAAAGTGGGCAGTATCGTAGGTAGTGAGGAGAGTTATCAAAAACTACAGCGGGATCTTGATCAGCTGGACAAGTGAGCTGAGGAATGGCCAATGGAGCTTAATGCCGAGAAATGTAAGGTATTGCATATTAGTAAATTAAACCAGAACAGTACCTTCAGTGAATGGCAGGGCCTTGGGGGAATATAGTGGAGCAGAGGGGGTTCTAGGAGTACAGATACGTAGTTTTCTGAAAGCGGCGTCACAGGTAGATGGGGTGAGAAAATAAAATTTTGGTACATTGGTCTTCATCGGTCTGGATAGAAGCTGGAATGTTAGAGTTGTACAACACAATGGTGAGGCTGCATTTGGAATAATGTGTTCAGTTATGGTCAACCTGCCATAGGAAGGATGTTATTAAGCGGGAAAGAGTCCAGAATTCTTTTTACGAAGATGTTGCCAGGAACCGAAGGCCTGAGCTATAGGAGGAGGTTAGGCAGGCTAGTTCTTTATTCCTTCACACAGGAGGGTGAGGGGTGATCTTATAGAGATGTACAAAATCATGAGGCAAATAGATTGGATAAAACACATTCAACCAGAGTAGAGAAATATAAAACCAGGGGACAGAGGTTTAAGGAGAAAGATTTAACGGGAACCTGAGGGGAAACCTTTTCACAGAGGGTGGTGGGTATATGGAATGAGCTACCAGAGGAGTAGTTCAGGCAGGTACTGGAGCAACATTTAAAAGACACTTGGACAGGTTGATGGATAAGAAAGGTTTAGAGGGATCTGGGCCAAATGTAGGCAGGTGGGACGAGTGTAGATGGAGCATCTTGACCAGCAAGGACATGTTAGACCAAAGGGGCTGTTTCTGTGTTCTATAACTCAATGATTGAAACGCTTTTTCTATAACTCAGCAGAACTCCGATCTTAAACTCGAGATCTTCCTGATTTGTGCATTCATCCATGAACTGGGAAAAGCCAAAATATGTCACTTTTAGTTTTACAACTATTGTACTTATTCCTTTTAGGGTTAACTTCACTTCTAAATTAAAATTTCATGAGTTTCTTCTATTGCTTAATTTTGTTGGGTTCATTCGCCATGAGCTTTCCATTTAGCACGCACTGCAAGACATTCCCATCAGTTTAAATACGCGGTGGAAAAATTATACAATAACTTTCAAAGCAGCTCTGAAATGAGATCGTACTACAACAAATTCCTTAAATATATCACCAGCATTGCATCAACATACTTGCCTTGCTAGAGTCATGGTTGATCATTTTTACATCAAGCAAGGATTTAATGGTTTTGCTAAGTTCTTTTTCATTCATCTGTGTGCTGTCTTGGAGCTCCTTGTAGCTGACGATTTCACTGTTGTTAAATGCTAGCAGCACGGCCATTTGGTATGTAGTAACCATAGCTACGTAAGGCTTTGATAAATAGTTCATTTTTACTTCACCTTTTCCACACATTGAAAAAAAAAACACAAGCGAGAAAACATGAAATGTGCAAACACTATATTCCAGAGGCCTTAATATTTTGAGAATAACTATTAAAGTGAATTTCATCTCATATAATTACTCAAATTAAAAATACAAAACCCACGAAACACCAAAGGCACAATTAGAAAGTAACTGAAGTCACAAGTTTAGGTACACTTTTTTGATATAAAGCATGTATGGAATGGAAAAAAAACAATGAAGTCCGTCCAAATGTGAAAAATTACCTTACACTACTCTTTTTCCAAAACTCCATTTCCCACCCCCCTTTGCTTAATATTTCACTAGCTTCTTTTTGAACAAACATCCCACCCGTGTTCCTGGACAGGTAATTCCACATACTAATCCCAATGGAAGATCACAATGTTAGGTACAGATGGCCACTTGACATAACCGATTAGTCCGAAGAAGACTCCTGATACAAAATATCAGTTATCCACATCTTTCGGAGATGCTGGCTGACCCGCTGAGGTATTCTTGCACTTTGTGTTTATTTTCTAAACCTAGCATCTGCATTTCCCTGTGTTTGCCAAAACTGTTTGGTACATTGAGAGAAACCTCTGGATCGCACAACACAACACCCTAGTTAACGAAGCTCGGTAGCTGTCCATATGTACACAAGTTATAATGTACGTGCTTTGAGGGTTTTTTTGGCGTCCCGAGTGGGTTTAGGTTCATTATTATTACATGTATCGAGGTACATGTCAAAGGCTTTGTTTTACATGCTATCCAATTAGATCAGAAAATTCTATGCATCAATCCGATTAAGCCAAACCCAAGTACAATAGGTGTAGCAAAGGGGAAGATACAAAGTGCAGAATATAATTCTCAGCATTGTGGCGCATTAGTTCCAGGGACAATATCCAATATCCACAATGAGGTAGAGGTGAAGCAGAAAATACCCTCGCTGACGGAAGGAGTTCAGACGCCAGAAAACAGAGGGGAAGAAGCTCTTCTTGAGGTTATCCCTGAGGGGTTTTACAATTCATTGTAAACAGGTCCAGTATTGAATCCAAGTTTTATTATTCTCTTGCTAATCTCCATTGTCTTCGCATGGTGACCAGAACTATTATTGAGGCAGAGCTCAAGCTTTGTTAGATCTGACTGCCTGAGACCGTGGATATGTTCACATCGGGAATTAAGATTTGAGAAATAAATACAGAAACATGTTTTGCTGCACGAAAAAATGAACACGGCATCTTCGCTGCAAATGTTGCATGAAATAAAAGAAGACCCGGTAATCTGGGAATACAGCTCCTTCTCACAGTGTAATACTACGAGAAACTTTTCAATTTTGACAATTAATACATCTGGATGAAGCAAAAGATAATGTTTTTTTTCATTTGTGGAGTTTGAAATTAAAGGGAAAATATCGAGATGATACCATAAAAGGGTAGCACCGTGGCAAAGATGGTAGAGCTGTTGAGTTGATACCTCACACCACCAGACACCCGGGTTCCATCCGAACCTCAAGTGCTGTCTGTGTAGAGTTTGCACGTTCTCCTTGTGACCTTATGGGTTTCCCTTGGGTGCTCCCGTTTTCTCCCATATCCCAAAGACGTGCATGTTTGTGGGTTAATTGGCCTCTGCTCTAAGTGTATGGGAGTGGATGGGAAACTGGATAACATAGAACTGGTGTGAACAACTGATCAATGGTTGGCATGGACCTGTTTCCATGCTGTAACTTGAACTAAAAAATAAACTAAAAGGTGACAAGTGTTAAAAATTGGAGAAATTAGAACAAATTTCTACAAAGAATATTCAGAATTAACTCATCAATTGGGCGATGGGGGTTCAGCATTGAATACGGTCAAAACACAAATAAAGTTTTAGATATCGAGAGGTAAGTTATGTTGCAAGTAGTATTGAGATAAAAGATCAACCACAATCTTATTCAGTGGCAAGAATGTTGCAAACGGCCTGGTTTTGTTTCAATTTCCAGCAAATGATATTTGAAGAAGGGTCTCGACCCGAAACGTCACCCATTCCCTCTCTCCTAGATGTTACCTGACCTGCTGAGTTACTCCAGCATTTTGTGAGACCTCCAGCAAATGATAAATCACAGAAGTTAACATTCTGTAGGCAACGGTGTTCACAACGTTACATGTTGTACAAAATGCCCGTGGAAATCTGGTGTCTTTTTTGAATGACACGCGTTATATAATTGTACAGAAATAGTAGTTTGGACACACAAATAATGCCTGCACCTTATAAAACTGATCATTTTATTTCAGCATTGAATTATACAAATACATTATTAATGACTAAATGTGATCTGAAACTGCAATATATTCACATTTCTTTTAACTTCACGAGGAGCGAGAAAAGGCTTTTGCTTCCAAGATGGCGCCCAACCCAGGCGACTATTTACGTGCTAGCCACAGAAGCAGATCTACAAACACATATTGCAATCGCTCCACACTCTTAAATCTCTATTCCCACAGTAACATTTCTTTACTAAACATTATTCCCATATCATGTATCTGTACACTGCAAATGGATCGATTGTCATCATGTATTGTCTTTCTGCTGGCTGGTTAGCACGCAACAAAAGCTTTTCACTGTACCTCGGTACACGCGACAATAGACTGAAACTGACTGGAGACTGAGGGATCACTTAAAAGAATTCTTACCCGTACAAAGATAGTGCAGCCACGTAAGCTTCCTTCCACTGAAGTGCTGATTGTAAAACAATTCAAACTGCAAGGGAAGAATTATATCAGTCAATACTTTACAAACTTCCCTCCAATAACACCTTCTCAGCACCCATGAAGCTTGGAGATGACTTCACATCTTCAGAAATAAAGCAGAAGGGAAACAGACATTTGAGAGATAAAGAAAGCAAACTGCTGGAGGAACTCAGTGGTTGAGCAGCATCTGTGAGGGGAGAATGGTGTTGGTGTAGAATAATTCCTCCAACGCCACATCTCTTCCCCCCCAGATGCTCCACCCACTGAGTTCCTCCAGAAACAAACTCTTTAAAATTGTGGGGTATATAGTAAGGGTTTGCTTTAGTAATTCTTGCGAGTCCATTGCTACAGAATATCCACTACTGAAATCAGGAAGTACTAGGGCGATCTATTCCTGACAAGTGTACCTTTCAGTTCCTATTGTGTTTTCCGTGCCATTTATCTGCATCACATAAGGAGTTTTGAAATTTTACCCCAGATATGAACAATCAGTGGGGGACAATGATGAGAAATAAAGAGAGTTGACTGTAACAAATGGGAGGAACTGGGGCAGAAGATGAATAAAACTCTCTCGGAATTTAATGGTGTTTTCTGTAATTGTAGCAGAAATGATATTACAATGTAGACTTCTTATTCTTGTGCGCTGGTTTGTACTTATAAATTCATGTCTTTAGAGCAATGGGGCCGTTGGAGGTGTTATTCCACAATTGTATTTAAATATTTGAGGTATTTTATGGAAATAGATCTCCTGGTTGCTGGGCACTTTAACTCCCCCTCCCATTCTCACACTGACATTTCTGTCCTGGGCCTCCTCCATTGTCAGAATGAGCCCCAGTGCAAATTGGAGGAACAGCACCTCATATTTCACGTGGGCAGCTTACACCCCAGCGGTATGAATATTGACTTCTCTAACTTCATAACCCTTGCTTTCCCACTCTCTCCCCTTCCCAGTTTCCCACCCAGCTTGACTATTCCTCTGATTACATTGTATCTCTGTCTGCTTTGTTGTCACCTTCTCTTAGCTAACAATGGTCAATTCTACATTTTCCTTGATCTACATCTCTTTTTATCTCTTACACTTCCTTATCTCTGTAACTCCTTCTCCCTTGACGCTCAGTCTGAAGAAGGGTCTCGACCCAAAAAGTCGCCCATTCCTTCTATCCAGAGATGCTACCTGTCCCACTGAGTTACTCCAGCATTTTGTGTCTATCCTCGGGGTAAACCAGCACCTGCAGTTCCTTCCTCCACTTTACACTTTGCTATCTTCCATATATCAACATGATCTTTCCACCTGTTCCTCTTTTCTGCATCCAAAAGCTAACATGTTCTAATTTTTTCTTGTTCTGGTAAGATGTCATCAATTTTAAATGTTAACCTCATTGTTCTCTCTGCAATACTGCCTGACTTGTTGAGTATTTCCAGCAGTTTCTTTTTCTTTAATTTCCAGACAGAATATGTTGCTTTATCTGTGCCACAGCCACAGTCTCCACAAGTATAAAGAACAAGATTCACTGCAGTAAACGCTCAAGTTCATTTCCTTCCCACCGACTCACCTTGGACCTGTTTACAACAACATCTTTACAGGGGATAAGACAGTTTAAAATTTGGGCATACAAGCTTTAAATTACACGAGCAATTATGCATGAGATTTACTATTATGCATAAAAATAAACTGTGCATCAATTTAACCCCATCCTTAAATTTCAAGTGAAGGGCTACCTATTAACCTACCATCTGAACACTCTTTTCCAATTCTTGTGGGATGGCAAATGTAGATGAGGATGCTTGAGTCAAAGGCCATGCACCAGCCTAAAATAATTAAAAACAGAATGTTTTTACATCAAAAAGGTAAGAGAGTACAAAAGATGCATTGATTATACAGTCACAAAAGTCATGTGTACTATCATCAGTTTTGTAACAAAGTTGCAAAATGACAACAATTTTCATTAGGTTGTTGAGCAAATTTAGAGCACATGGTTTTGGGGGTAGGGTATTGACATGGATGGAGAATTGGTTGGCAGACAGGAAGCAAAGAGTAGGAATAAACGGCTCCTTTTCAGAATGGCAGGCAGTGGAGAGTGGAGTGCCTCAAGGCTTGGTGCTGGGGCCGCAACTATTTACAATATATATCAATGATTTGGATGATGGAATTAGAAGTAACACTAGCAAGTTTGCGGATGACACAAAGCTGGGTGGCAGTGGATGTTAGGAGGTTGCAGGGTGACTTGGACAGGTTGAGTGAGTGGGCAGATGCAGTATAATAACGTAGATAAATGTGAGGTTATCCACTTTGGCGGCAAAAACAAGAAGGCAGATTATTATCTCAATGTGTCAGATTAGGTACAGGGGAAGTGCAACGAGACCTTGGTGTCCTTGTAAACCAGTCACTGAAAGTAAGCATGCAGATACAGGAGGCAGTGAAGAAAGCTAATGCAATGTTGGCCCTCATAACTAGAGGATTTGAGTACAGGAGCAAAGAGGTCCTTCTGCAGTTGTATAGGGCCCTGGTGAGGCCACATCTGGAGTATTGTGTGCAGTTTTGGTCTCCTAATTAGGAAGGACGTCCTTGCTATTAACGCAGTGCAGCGTAGGTTCACGAGGTTAATCCCTGGGATGAAGGGACTGTCGTGTGATATGAGAAAAGATTGGAAAGAGTGGGCTTGTATTCACTGGTGTTTAGAAGGATGAGAGGGGATCCTTCTAAAGACAAGCTAGATGCAGGAAAAATGTTCCCAATGTTGGGCGAGTCCAGAACCTGGGGACACAGTCTAAGAATAAAGGGGAGGCCATTTAAAACTGAGGTGAGAAGAAACCTTTTCACCCAGAGAGTTGTGAATTTGTGGAATTCTCTACCACAGAAGGCAGTGGAGGCCAATTCACTGGATGAATTTAAAAGAGAGTTGGATAGAGCTCTAGGAGCTAGTGGAATCAAGGGATATGGGGAGAAGACAGGCACGGGTTACTGATTGTGGATGAACAGCCATGATCCCATTGAATGGCGGTGCAGGCTCGAAGGGCCAAATGGCCTCCTCCTGCACCTATTTTCTATGTTTCTATGTTTCAAATTAAATGCCTATCTTTGTTGCTCAATACAACAAATTAATAACCCAGAGCGAGAATGTCTTGAAAACACATAATTGAATGCTATAATTCACAAATGTGGAGTCATTTTATAATGTATTAATTTGTTTATACATTGAACAGAACACTGACAGCTGAAGCTTTGCAAGTGTTTGTTGTTTAATTTAGGAGACTTTGAAAGTCCAGTTTATGAAATTCAGTTTATCCTACCTGAAGAACATAGATCTGAAAGCTGATTCCAAGATCTATTACTGTATCCTGTTGTCTTAAAAAAGTGGTTGTGAATTTGTTGTTGAGGTCAGCACTGACATTCATGTCCGTGTACATCCTATGAAGTTTGCTGGTAAACTCATAACCACACGCTTGCTGCATGGAAAGAATAAATGTCTTTGTTACAGCAGAGCCAAATATTGTTTTGTTTCAAATATTGTTACCTCAAAGGTGGCATGCCACCATGAACGGAAGAACAACTTTCATAAAAGGTTTGTGAAGATATTTAAATTCATCCCAATTATTTTGAAATGCTTTCAATATTCAAAATATTACTGCACAGTTAACTTTCCTCTGGTAATGTAAAATAATGGTTATTGACATATTCTGGAAAAATACCACGCTTCAGAAAGCATTCTTCTTTAAACAAATTTTAAATTACATGAGTACAAACAAGAAATGCTGCAAATCGAATGAATAAATGTATAAATATTTAAAAGAATGTATAAATATTTAATTAGTTACATTTTTTTGCATATGTGATGTACATGCCTTTTCAGAATATCCATTGGGAAAGTTTAGGTACTCTTGAGAATCATTCTTGATTTTGTTTCAACTGCATTTCTCAGTTAACAAATGGTTCATAAGTATGCAATAATTTTTTTCTGAGTTCATATGAATTCAAAGGTTTACACATTTTGGAAAAAAGTAGTGCGATTTAGTTGGTTAGTAACTAGTGATTCTTTATGCTTACAGTACCACGTTGCAAAAGATGTTAGCAATGAAGAAGAGGTGTAAACGCAACTAAATTTTAAGAGCAAAAATCAAACTGCTAGAGGAAGTCATTGGTCAGGCAATATCTGTGGAAGCAGATTGTTGGTCCATAGCTGCATCCAGCACACATCCTTCGTCATTCTGCCAAGTGTAATGAGGTCCCACCACTGGTCACGTCTTCACTTTTCTGCTATCCGCAGGGACCACTGTCTGTGACTCCTTGGTTCACTCATTCCTTTCCCGTCCTCGGCACTTTCCCTTGCAACTGTAGGATAAGCAACATGTGCCCTTGCACCTCCTTCCTGCCTCACCGCTATCCAGGGTCATGAAATCCCTTCCAGGTCAGGCACCTCCTTCCATCCCCATCTCTTACCCATGAGGAGGAGATAAGACTTTGCCTTCCATCACAGTGAGGGTGTGCCTAGAGCAATCACTGTGATGGCTGTTTGTGTAAAAATTGTATCTGTGTGTCCTGTGCTTTTTGTTGTCTACTGCCGGACCCTGACGTGAGAGGACGCTGGCGTTGTTTATTCGCCGCTTTTCCGTTAGGATAGTTTGTCTGTTTGTTTTTATGTTGATTGTTTTTGTAAAGCGCTTTGAGCACCCGATAAGGCGCTATATAAAATAAATGAATTATTATTATTATTATTATTATTATGTTCCACAAACAGGACTGTCCTGGTTGGCCCATTGTTTCTGCCTGCTCTTGCCCCACCACACCTATCTTTTCATACCTTGATGCTATCCTGCCTCTTCCCACCTATATCCAGAACACTTTGCATGCTGTCCACCATTTTAGCAACTTCCAATGCCCTGGCCCCACACAAGCTCATCCTCATCATGGATAACCAGTTTTTATACACCTCCACCCCCCATCCGGAAGGTCTTAAAGCCTGCTGCCTCTTTCTGGAACAAAGACCTAATCACCTCCCTTCCACTAACACTCTTATTCACCTAGCAGAACAACTTCTCTTTTGGTTACGATCACTTTCCACAAATCACATGAACCGCGTGAAGACCGTCTTTTCGTTGGCCATGTGGAACAGTAATCGTTCCAAACCTATTGCGGCATCACTGCCCAGCTCTTTCTCAGATGACATCAATGACTGCATTGGTGCTGCCTGGTTATGAAACTCTTAGTCAGTTTTAATCACCTTTGTTGCTGACTTTCACAATGCACTCAAGTTCACTTGGACCATTTCTGACACCTCTCTAATTTTTCTACATCTGACTCCATCTCGGCAGACAAATTATCTCCTGTGATTTACCAGAAACCCACTGATTACATACAACAAACTTGACTGTCCTCCTCCCACCCTGTCCCTCATAAGGATGCCATTCCTTCCTCTCAGTTTCTCCATCTCCACCTCAACTGTTCAAGAGATGAGGGTTTGTGTTCCAGCACATCTCAGATGTCCCACTTTAGGAAATGTGGCTTCCCCTCAACTGTGGTGGATGGAGACCTCTCTCACAATTCTTCCAACTCCGGGACTTATGCTCACAACCCACCTCTCCCCAGGCAGAACATGGACAGAGTTCCCTTGGTCCTCACCTTTCACCCTGCCAGCCTTCACATCCATCACATCATCCTTCGTCACTTCAGTCAGTTGCAACGGGATTCCACAAGTGTCATCTTCCCCTTCCCACCCATTTTCTGCTTTTCACGGGGACAGTCTGCGACTCACTGGCTTGCTCATCCCTCTCCACCCATCTCCCCCTGTCCCCTGCAACTCAAGGAGGCGCAAAACCTGCATCTAACATTCCTTCCTCACCACCATCAAGTGTCTTAAATAGCCTTTCCGGGTCAGGTTGAGATTCCCATGCATCTCCTTCACCCTGCTCCACTGAGATCCTCCAGCAGTTTGCTTTATGCTTCGTACTACAACATCTGGAGTCGATTGTGTCTCCAAATGTGACTGTCATGTTTGCACCGATGCACAAAGACTGATGTTACAAACCTTGAGTTTATTAATCATAGCTTCTTCCGAATCCATAGACATAGAAAGACCATGTATCAACCGCTTCGCCAACATTCTAGCATAGAACTGAGGTTGGAAAAATTGCAAGAAAGAAATTACATTTAATTGCTTCTGAGAACAACTAAGCTTAATAAAAAGCACATTGAACAGAAGCTGCCAACAAAGATCAAGTTGGTCAGTACCAAGGCAAATTATTGCACACAGTTTAACTTGTGAAATATGAAAATATGAAATTTGAACATGTTTTAAAAAGCTGCCTTGCTTAAAATGCACCTTGTTCTGCTGGAATCAAAAATAACGTCCACTTACTTTCTGAAAGACATCTTTATCATCAATATATTTGAAAACTGTGATGAAGCTGGTCAGTTTGTCCTCAACTTCATTTTCCGTCATTCCCTTTGCCGATTTCTTTAATAGGTTGTCACAGTACTTAGCTAGCTGCAAAGAAATTATATTCAGAAACCTATTATGTTTTCAACCAGAAAATAAAAAAACCTGATACAATATTTATTTATCCTTATATTAACTTGATCCATCACCATTTTATAATTCAACCAAAACACAAGGCAAGAAAACAGATTCAGACAACCATTATCTCTTTATCTGTTCCAAAAGTTGTGCTTCATTTCTACTTCAATGCATCACATTAATAGTTCATTCTTGTATTCATATGCAAGCTCACAGAGTGAATTCCAAAGTTGTGCTTTGGACAGGTGCATAGGTAGAGGTATGGGTCAAATGCAGGCAAGTGGGACGAGCTCAGGTAGGCAACTTTGTCAGCATGGACAAGTTGGGCAGTAGGACCAGTTTCCATGCTGTATGACTATGACAGTGAAGGTGAGAAAGGGAACTCAGGTAACTGCTATTAGTAATGTCATCCTGAGCTCAGTTAACAGCAGATATTCCTGGAAAGTTGTATAAGCAAGAAATCAGTTGAAGCAGGTTGTCTCCTATGCAGCTTTGGACTGAGAAAAGCTAAACTAGGGTCAAATATAGAGTCATAGAGTAATACAGTGTGGAAATAGGCCCTTCGGCCCAACTTCCCCACACTATCTAACATGTCCCAGCTGCACTAGTCCCACGTTTGGTCCATATCCCTCCAAACCTATCCTATCCATGTACCTGTCTAAGTGTTTCTTAAAGGGTCAGGCAACATCTCGGGAGAGAAGGAATGGGTGATGTTTCGGGTCGAGACCCTTCTACAGTCTGAAGAAGGGTCTCGACCCGAATCGTCACCCATTCCTTCTCTCCCGAGATGCTGCCTGACCCGCTGAGTTACTCCAGCATTTTGTGTCTACCTTCGATTTAAACCAGCATCTGAAGTTTTTTTTACTACTATAACTGTTTCTTAAATGTTGAGATAGTCCCAGCCTCAACTACCTCCTTTGGCACCTTGTCCATCCATCCACCACCCTTTGTGTGAAAATTTACCCCTGATGACTCCTACTAAATCTTTTTCCCTTCACCATAAACCTCTGTCCTTTTGTCCACGATTCACCTACTCTGGGCAAGAGACACTATGATTCACCTACTCTGGGCAAGAGTCCCAGCCTACTCAACCTCTCCCTATAGCTCAGACCCTCTAGACCTGGCAACATCCTCGTAAATCTTCTCTGTACCCTTTCCAGCTTACCATCATCTTTCCTTCAGCATGGTGCCCAGGAATATGATACTTAACACCCACCAAAGGCAATTAATTATATATTTAAACCATGGAACCATTAGGGAGCTGAAGACAAATTAAAATATCACTGAAATGGAGGAAGTTAGTGGAAATGAGGATGTTACTGGGTCTGGAGGGTTTGAGTTATTAGGAGAGGCTGAATATTTGTTCCCCTCCAGTGCAGGAGGCTGTGGCATGATCTTAAAGAGGTATATTTAAAAAAAAATCACAAGTGGTTAAAATAAGGTGAATAGCCAATGTCTTCTCCCCAGATTGGGGGATTCAAAAACCAGAGGGCAGAGATTTAAGGTGAGAGGAGGAAGATTTAAAAGGTACTTGTGAGACAACCTCTTCCTCAGAGGCCGGGGGGGGGGTGATATATGGAATGAGCTGCTAGAGGAAGGGCAGAGGCAGGAGCATTTATGGCTTTTGAAAGACAGGTACACTGACAGGAAAGGCTTGGAGGGATGTAGGCCAGGCACAGACAAGCTCAGTTAAGCAACTTGGTCGGCAGGGACGGGTTGGTCAGCAATATCTTTTCCCATGTTGCGTGGCTCCATGGCGCTATGAAATAGATCCTGATCCATCCTATGGCATCTAATAAATGTGATTCAGCAGAACGCTTGCAAGGAGGCAAAAGAAGCTTTGAAGAAATCAATAAGTGAACACAGAGTTGTTTTTTACCATTGCTGCTGTTGACCTGCTGGGAATTTCCAGCAATTACTGATGAGATTTCCAGCATCTGCAAGATTTTGTTTTAGTTGGAGGGGATATTTTGTGATGATATACAAGCATTCCTGAAATGGTCAATATTGGTGCCAAACATAAATGCAAGATTTTACATTTTGTTAAATGTCCTTCAGAGATTCTGTCAAAGAGAGACCAGGAATGTGCAGTTTCCTACGTTTGCCACACTTACCAGCTCTGGAGCCTTGCACGAAGACTTTGGCTCTCTATAGTTTACTACTGACGTTAGAGCCTGCAAGAAATTTAAAAAAAAATGCCAGTGAAAATTTCCACAAATACACGTTTAGTTCAGAGATGCAGCGTGGAAACAGGCCCTTTGGCCCACTATGTCCACGCCGATCGACAATCACCCGTACACTAGTTCCACCCGACACACTAGGGACAATTTGCAGAAGCCAATTAACCTGCAAACCTGCACGTCTTTCGAAAGTGCGAGGAAATGTGGGAGCATCTGGAGAAAACCGCACGCGGTCACAGCGGAACGTACAATCTTTGACTAGCACCCGGAGTGAGGGTCAAAACCGGGTCTCTGGTGATGTAAGACAGCAACTCTACCGCTGTGCCACCCCTCATTTCATCACTTTGCCTTCATTGTTATTTTTTGAAATCAGATTACAACTGCATTGAAAACAGAACCAGCACACCTAGGAGACGTGTGAATCTACAACCAAACATAGTGAAAAAAGTTATTTTATTAAATTGGGGTGGACAAACATTTCTATCATCCTCAGCAGGACAAACTGTGTGGGAATGAATTGCAGATGCTGGTTTATACTGAATATCGACACAGATGCTGAAGTACCTCAGCGGGACAGGCAGCATCTCAATTAGAAGGAATGGGCGACGTTTCGGGTAGAAGGGTCTCGACCCAAAACGTCACCCATTCCCTCTCTCCGGAGATGCTGCCTGTCCCGCTGAGTTACTCTAGTTACTGAGTTACTCTAGCATCTTGTGTCTATCCTCAGAAGAATGTTGTTGGCAGTGCACTAAAGCACTAAAACATTAAGGATCAAAAACTAATTCGGTGCATTCTCCACAACACTGCAAGTGGAAGCTTGCTATCTGAAATTTTTGGGCAGGTGCATGATTATAGGAGTAGGTTAAAAGACTACTTTGAAGATATTTAGAAGCAAAGCAGTTTAGGGAGAGAATCCTGGTATTTCAGACTTCAGCATCTGCCATTAATACCTGCCACATTGCCAGGGTCAGTGTGCAACAAGAAATTCAAGTTGCCTGTCTTGACACAGTTCCTGGGTGTGACAGTATGAAACTGGGGTCGATGTAGTGTTAATCAAAACAGAACATGCCATCATGCAAGGAGGCAAATTCTCATTGATACAGTTGGAGGTATATTATGAATGTTTAGATTGAAACTGCACTTCAACCATAGCTTGGTATTTAATTGATTTGTGTCTATAATTAGCAAAACTAGTGAGATGGCTGTGAATTAACCCCTTCATTTAGATATATTAAATTGTAGTAACCTACAACCCCCCCCCTTTGCCCCCTTCTCTCCCTGTGCCCCACCTGCATGCATAACCATTTCTCCCTTTTTCTCCCCTGCCCCCCCCCCCCCCCCCCCAACCCCACACCTATATTCTTTCCTCTGGCTTCATACTTCTTCAATCCTTTTCTTACATTTACTGCCTATTCATCTCTGTCCAATCCCTCCTCCCCCGACCTGTATCCACCTATCAGTTGACCCATCCTTTCTCTGCAAATGCTGCCTGACCCGCTGAGTTACTCCAGCACTTTGTGTCTATCCACCTATCACTTGCCAAGCTTTGTCCCATCCCCACCTCTCTTCCAGCTTTCTCCCCCTGACTACACTGTCTGGAGGTCCTGACCCAAAATATTGCCTATCCATTTTCTCCAGAGATGCTGCCTGACCTACTGAGTTACTCCAGCACTGTATTTTTTTTTGTAAACCAGCATTTGCAGTTCCTTGCATTCTCGTTCAGATTCTCTCTTGTTTTCCAATAGATTCTATAGCTGCAATGAGCTTTAGTTTAAACAATGCAGTATACTGATGGATTATGCCAAAGAGATGGGATCAACTGTTTACATACTGTTTGTCATCTGTAACCAAGATCAACCATAATCTATGTACTAAAACTCTCATTTGTTTGTTTGTTCCAGAACTACAGCCAAAACCATACACGATAGCGCGACAGTTTTAGGCCCACCTTACTCACCGTCGTCCCGTGGTCCTAATGGAAGAAGTTCATTGAAATCGGTGTTATATTTTTAAAGTTATTCACATTTTAAAGTTTTAAAAAACGCGCATGCGCAGTTGTGGCCCGTTGATCTGTCACGCGAGATGAGGGGGACACAAGAGTCTCACGCACAGAGATTGTGGGTGGATGGGTTTGTTATTTGGAGCTTTGGTTGTCAATCGCGTAAAAGTTTAAAGGGAATCGGGAAGTGAGCTAGCACTGCTGTGAGTTAAACTGCTGCCTGTATCGTTTAACGCCTGCTGGCCAGAAGTGGAATGGACGGGGGAGGGAGGAGGGGGGTGTTGCGGAGTGCTGTGTTGGTGAGATATGACTTAGGAGCGTGGGTGAGCCAGGAGGCTGTGTGCGCAGAGCGTTGAATGCCACCAGGTTGTCGCTCCGTGTCAGGGCTCCTGTGAGCCGGTCAGTCAGTCAGACGGGCGCTGTCTGTGGGTGTGGGGACGGTGATGTGCGGGTGGGCGGTGCCGAGATCAGGGCCATGGGGAACCGTGCCCGCCCACGGTGTGGGGGGGGGGGGGGGGAGGGAGGAAGGAGGGGGGGAGGGAGGAAGGAAGGGGGGAGGGAGGAGAGGGAGGGGGAAGGGAGGAGGGAGGGGGAAGGGAGGAGGAAGAGAGCTGGGGCAGAGGGATGGGGGGAGAGAGGGAGTGGAGGGAGAGGGAGGGGGGAAGGAGGGAGGAGAGGGGGAGGGAGGGGATGGTGGGGAGTGTGGGGGGGGGGGGAGAGAGGGGGAGGAGAGAAAGCTGCACCAATGCAGGAGAGGTTTGGGCCCAACGGGTCCACTTGGTCTAGTTTAATCTAAAAAGCAGGATTTAAAAACAACCCATTGATCCAACGAAAGCAGTTTGGAATTTCACCACCAGAGGTCACTGAACCACTCCACCAGCAAGGAATAGAAATTTCTATTTGTGACTTTTACATTTTAGTTTGGGTACCCAAGTAATAAAAGATTATACCATCGATCCAAGCAGAAAATGTCAAATTACTGGCCGTAACTTCATCTAAATTCACAGTCAAAACAACTATTTTGCAAACAAATGCTTTCATGTTTTCTGTTTTCTAACTTTTCAGTCTCAGGAGTATTATTCTGAGCCAAAGTGGGGAGAACAACGCAGTGAATCATAAAAGCTTGTTGCAGCCCAAAACAGCATTGAGAGGTGTAGTAGCTCTGTGAATGGATTCTAATGTGTAGGAAGGAATTGCAGATGCTGGTTTAAACCGAAGATAGACACAAAACGCTGGAGTAACTCAGCGGGGCAGGCAGCATCTCTGGGATGCGTGGGGATGAAGGGATCACGAAAGGATGCGTGACGTTTCAGATCGAGACGGGTATGAAGAAGGGTCTCGACCCGAAATATCACCCTTCCCTTCTCTCCAGAGATGCTGCCTGTCCCGCTGAGTTACTCTAGCTTTGTGCGTCTATGGATGGATTCTAATCCTATCTCCTGGAATACTTAGCCATCAAAACTCCAATAATCCACAAACTGTTTTTTTTTTTTTTGAAATCTTAACGATTTGGCACCTGGCTCATCTGATTGCTCCCTACGCTCTCCCTACACCGGGCTCTGCACAAAGGCTCCCATTACACTCACGGGGATCCCGACCTCATGCTCCTGGAGCACTCCCCCCTCACCCCCGAGCCGATTCTCGCAAGTCTTTTAAACTCACAGGGCTTCCCGTGCTCCGTTTGAACTCACTGGGGCCCATTCCAATTCAATCAGCTCAAAGGAAAATGTATTATATTGCAACACAACATAGTAGAGTCTGAGTGCCTTAACGGGACTAATATCCATGAGTTTGGAAAATCCGCCATACTGGCACCAAAATCCCGAGTGTGTTGAATTTATTGGAGTTTTACCATATTTGCAGTTATCACCAAAAAATGAACTGCAAGAATTATCATCAAATAGACATTTTAAGAGATTACATATGCTGGAATCTTGAGCAAAAAATAAATTAGTGGAGGATCTGAGCGGATCAGGCAGCATCTGTGAATTGAAATGGACCTTTACCTTCAGTTGAAAGAAGGGTCCTAAACCAAACCTAAAATGTCCATTTTCCTTCATAGAGGGTGCCTGACGAACTGAGTTCCTCCAGAAATAAGACACAAAATGCTGGCGTAACAGGCAGCGTCTCTCGAGAGAAGGAATGGGTGACGTTTCGGGTCGAGACCCTTCTTCAGACCTGAAACGTCACCCATTACTTCTCTTCAGAGATGTTGCCTGTCCCGATGAGTTACTCCAGCATTTTGTGTCTATCTTCAGTTCAAACCTGCATCTGCAGTTCTTCCTCCAGAAATAATTTTGGACATATACCTTAGAAAGATTGGGAAGCAGTTTAATGTGAAAATTCTGGAGTTTAGGGTCTGGAAATTAAATCCACAACTGGCAGTAATGTAGCAATGAAATCTGAGGATGTGCACATTGCCTACATTTTGGCAAATGCAGTATCTCAGAGATGCAGATATGGAGGTGCGAAAGATATGAAAAGCACGAGTGATAACCGAGGGATTGCTCAATTAGTGCAAATGCAGGTCAACGAGAACAGAGTCAACAGATGCACAGGACGGGTGCAAAAGATCAATTGTGTAGAAGTAAGCATTCATTGGATAGCTGAGATAACTGGATTTTGGATGAGCTCAAGTTTATAGCAGGTGGAAAACCAGAGAATCTCAAGAAGTGCACTGAAGCAATCATGTCGAGAGCTAAGCAATGTTTTTAAAAAAGGGGTTTCAGCATCAAATAAGCTTAGGTTTACTTGAATCCATGCTTGATGGAGGATGTGCTGTTCGGATGATTCCCATGATGAGGAGTTATATCCTTTCCTTAGGTGGTTCTGAATTTTTGGAATGCTCCAATCCAGAGAACCATGCTGATCATTATGTGATTTAAGATAGAATGATTTTTCGATTATTGGGGAATAGAAGTTTATGGGGAAAATGCAGATCAACAAAATTGAGGTCATTTATCCACTCTATATTACTGAAGAGAGGAGAAGGCTCCAACTTCTATTTTAGATGCTCTAATGTTAAACTGCTGAATGTAGGGAGTAGTAGCAATTGTGTCGATGCACAGTTGAGATCTCACCTCTGCCTGAAATACAACAGGGTCACTCACATTCTAATTGAGCCTCAGAAAATTACCAGGAAGGTTTGGAATGAGTGATTGTGGAACAACGGTTATGGCAGCGTTCTAAAACAATGGCTTGACCCTTCCCTTACTTGTTTGAAGGGATTTCTGCTCATCCAGCACTAAATTTCAACCAACAATTTAAAAACAATGGAACAATTTAAAAACAACTAGACCAAGTGGACCCGTTGGGCCCAAACCTCTCCTGCATTGGTGCAGCACCCTCTCCTTCTCCCCCTCCCCTCCCCTCTCCCCTAGAAGAGATTTAAACTAAAAAATGTGGAATAACTAAAAATATAACACCAATTTCAATGAAACTTTTTCCATTAGCACCAAAGGGACGACGGTGAGTAAGGTGGGACTAAAATTGTCACGCTATCGTGTACCGTTTTGGCTGTAGTTCAGGAGCAAACAAACAAACAAATGAGAGTTTTAGTATATAGATAGATAGATGGAACAATGAAGACAGTGGTGGTCAGACTGAGCTGGGTGTTGTCGGCATATTTGTGGAACATGATGTGTAAGAAGGAACTGCAGATGCTGGTTTAAACCAGATAGACACAAAAAGCTGGAGTAACTCAGCGGGACAGGCAGCATCTCTGGAGAGAAGGAATTGGTGGCATTTTTGGGTCGAGACTGAAGAGTCTGAGTAAGGGTCTTGATCCGAAACGTCACCCATTCCTCCTCTCCAGAGATGCTGCCCGTCCCGCTGAGTTACTCCAGCTTTTTGTGTCTATGTGGAACATGAGATTCTTCTGAATGGCGCTAATACATATACATGAGAAATGTGAATGGGCAGGGTGAGATATTTCGCGATCCGCGATCTTATGGCTGAAACTGAAGTTCATTATTTTTAAATGTTTAAGACTTAAAATATCCAAAATTATGTGCATTCTTTACCAGAGATGTTAAATCAGACATGTTAATTACTTTAATGCTCCAAGACACCTTCCACAACTTCTTGCAACTCTAAGCAACTTACTTTATCAAGTGCACTCATAAAATGCTGATCTCCATTAAGGACTGAACTGATAAGTTGAAGAAATTTACTGTGAACTTCAAGAACTGATTCCACAAACTGTGTAGGCATCTGAATAAAAAACAAGATAAATATTACCATCAGCGAAAAGCGCGTGAAAATACTAACATTTGATTCGTAAATAAACAGTATTTCAGCACTGCAGACCAAGCAAAGAAAAATCATGCATATTAATATCCAGGAAGTCAACAGTCCTTTCACCAAACAGCACCGAGATATTTTGTAGGATCAGCTTCTCTTTCCATGGCTCTGCCTATGCAATAAGTCACAAAGATTTCATGCTTCTGCTTTTCTTCTCTGCTCTCATTACTTCCATTTCTGTTTGTTTTCACTCTCCCTCGTCCACACTGCCTTTCTCTTGCATATTACGTCTGTGTTCATGTGGCTCAGTCTTACTCATTCTTCTTCTCTCTATTTCCACACAGCAAAACAGGTAGTGCCCAACCCTGCTACCTACCACAAGGTGCTCCTCACCCTTCCATCATCTTAGATGTAGCATGCCAAAATAGGCAATGCAAAAGTTTGAATTCTGACGCAACAGAGCTTTTCTGAGCATGTTACTTCACCAGGCAACATTCTTCAATGTTTTTCTCCACCCATCTGAGAAATTCTAAATACAGCTATCGAATCAAGGCCTGTCCTTATTCCTTTTCTGAAGGAAAAATATTGAGAAATATTCCAGTTGATCAAGAGAGTCTGAACACCACTATCACTTCTTCTCTTGAGGTCTATTTTCTGGAGTCAAAATTTCTTTAGTTAATGTTTTTAATGTGTGGAACATATAATTCCAGCTGACCATGATAAAAACTCCAACTACTACTGCTACTACTGCCTGACTAGCACAAGGCACAGATGGTAGTCATGAGGTTCCAACCCTCGAGGCCCTGTTTTTTAAACCTACTATCTTACTCCCTTAATTCTCCTTGCAGGATCTCTTCTCCCTTCCTGTCATTAGTACCAAGTAAACATGGAAGCAGGAGAGTATTATACAATATTATATATTATTATTTTTCAAGTTGAAGATTATTTTCTGTGAGATTAATTAAAAAAAGAAGCCATTCCAACCAAGGAAAAAAAAATTCAGTCATAACACTGTTCATGCTACACAACCTTCCAAATGAGACTGAAAATTGTACGTTACTTGTGATCTGAGCAGTAAACAGATAATGCACAACGTAATGTACTTTCACGATGACAGATAAAGAATCTTCAAGAAATACTCACATTTTCCTGAGAGAGGTTACTGATGGATCTAAGGCCCTCATCATGAATATGATTCTGAAGCTCTTGGATCATGTGAGGTAAGCCATTTGAAACTGCACGAAGTAAGGTGTAGATATTTGCCATATCTGGGTGAAGAAGCGGAAATGGGATGGGAAAGGGAATAAACACATCTTTACCAGTAAATGTGAGAGAAATGATCTTCAAAGAAGAGTATCAAAGAGGACCAGTTTACTGTAAATAGAGTCTGAATATCTAACAGTACCAACATAGTTAACTTACTGGTCATGGAAAAGCCATAATTAATAACATAAAGCATGCAAGTTCAAATGTTACCAAGTCAATTTGAGAGTACTGCAGACTTTTAAAACTGTGCATAGCCCTGAATGGATCAATGGCATTTTACAGGGTGGAAGCCTGTCAGCAATTCATGGTCAGGTCTGGCTATCTCTCCGCTAAAAAGCCTTCAAAAGCCATTTGTATAGTGTTTCATTAAGTATGAATGGATAATAAATGTCTGCCTTGCCAATCAAAATGCAATAAACTACAGAGACTGAAAATCCCAAATAAAAATAATATGCCCGAAATACACACGAGAGGACAGGACACCACTGAATTCTGAGAATTTAAGTTAACTTCGATAGGAGTGGTTGAGGGCAACAGAACTTTGAAAAATTGTTGTTTAACATGGTACTGGGTCCATGCCGACCCAGTTTCGCATCCATTCCCGACACACTCGGGGCAATTTACGGAGACTAAATTACCTACAAACGTGTTTATCTGTGGGATGTGGGAGGAAACCGGAGCACCTGGAGGAAACCCACGCGGTCACAGCGAGAATATACAAACTCCACACAGACTGCATCCCGAGTCAGGATTAAACCTGGGTCTCTGGCACTGAGAGGCTGCAGCTCTACCAGCCATGCCACTATGCTGCCCTAAATGGCACAATGGCACAGATAAATCATGTCGTGTATTTGAATAAAATGGATCCTGCTCAAGTTTTTGCTGGACAAAGTTCCAGCTTGACATCAGACAGGTGGAAAGAATTACAAATTTTAATGATGGAAAAGATTTTCATATGTGGAACAAACCCCGTGCATGTATTTGATGTTTTAGACAATGTTCGCGTACGAGGGGCAAGTGTGAATTCTGATAGAATCTTGAAATCACAGTGTAGAGAAATTATGGAAGCACAAATTCCTGGTAATACAATGGAAGATGTAAAATTAAAGGTGGAATAACACAAGTGGAGAATGAAAGTAGCATCAATGAATGAAATGCGTCGCTGGTACAATTACTTGCACAATGATTCACGATGTTGAGCAGGGAAGAAATGGGTTTCAAAGTGCACGTATGGACCAATGAGCTGTTTGGTCAGGAAAGAACAAATCCCCAGTCCCTTTCCATTTTGTACAGACCAATGACAAGATAATTCGGCAGTGAAGTAACTGTGAACCAATAATGTGACTCACCTTCTCGCCTTTCTTGCTTAATAATATTCTGGCATTCCCCATGCAGAAACTGCAGATGGTCTGCTACCATTCGTTGCTGGCATTCATGAATCACTTTGGCATATGAGCTAGGATGCAAGTATTTCCGGCACCGAACTTCTTCATCTTTCAATCTGGCTAAAACCTGTAGTAACAGTAACATTAATGCACTGAACATTCTAGCCTTTGACTCAAGGGTCCAAATATTATTAAAAGTGGTTTATACAGTAATTACAACTTTATTACATACCTTTTCCATATACTGTGAACAATTTGACTCTTGAAGTAAATTTGAAGCTTCTTGTTTGTAATACTCTCCTGTTTCCAGTAGAAATGGATGTTCAAAGAGATCCTGATAAAACTGATATTGGAACGACAATTGGAACGACAAGTTAGAAAATCACTGAGTAACAGAACTATGGTCAGCCATATAAAAATGTGAAACAAATGAAGCCAGACAAATGTTAAATTTTGACAACTGTTACACATTTTAAAAGTCAGGCACACAGGAATACAGGAAACTATACACTTGAACTCGGAATATGATCACAAACCAAATAACCTATATTTTACCCTGTATTTACGTGTTCAGCTGTCAGATCCACATGGTAAAAACCTCATGGTTTCAGGAATCTGCAGAAGCTCCCATGTCACTAACTTACTGGCCAGTTTTACTACTAATGACATGGTTGTGCCACACTCTCAATGCAACTTGATAGCATAGCAGTAGTTTTCTTAAAATTTTCCTGCAATCCCACTGAAAAACAATGATCTCGGACTGTCTGCAAGCCCAAACATTTGAATGGGGATTGTTGGGCTGCAAGAATGATAGAGAAGAACAAGATATGTTTGTTCAATGATAAGGAAGAACAAGATATATTTTGTTCAATATTTTTGATTTTTTAGAAGTGTTTTAAAGTTTTTTTGATTAATCTTATTTTAACTGTTGTAAGCATTGGGAAACTCTTACAACTTTGGCACGTGGATAGGGTGCACGTTAGGCTTTGTCACTTGTGTAGGGCCTAATTATAACTTGATGTCGATGGAGGCCCTACCATTCAGCTCTTGAACAAAATAGGTCTTTCAGATTGATTGGTTCTGGTTGAGTGTGTGGGGCAAGTGCAGGCAGTGGGCTGTTACTTACCATTTATATCAGTGAAGTGGACAACTATATTTATGTTACAGTGAATGAAGTTAATTTCCAACAGGGGTGATTGAGGGAAACAGAACTTTGAAAAATTGCTGTTGATGATGGCACTGGGTTCATGCCGACCCAGATTTGCTTCCACTCCCCACAAACCAATTTATGAAGACCAAGTAACCTACAAAAGTGCATGTCTTTGGGATGTGGGAGGAAACTGGAGCACCTGGAGGAAATTATTTCAGAAAGAAATAAACTTTCTCCTGCATGTCGGCAAGGGACACTATTTTAATAGATTAGTGCATACTCCCAAGGGATGCTGATGAACAGTCTCAGCAATTGATCTAATGGTAGGTCTTAACATGACACATACAATAATCATACAAGGTCATTCTTTAGAGTCCTGTTTCAATTAGTCTAAAAAAAACCCACAAACCTAGGAAGCACAAAATGATAACACAAAAGAAATATAGATGAATTGTTTAAATTAAAGAATAAGCATAAAAAGAGTATAACAAAAGTTAAGTTCGAAGTACTAAATTGCATAAAGATTTGCTCTATTTCGAGCAAAGATCACTTAGTTGCACATAGCATATTGCATACATTTTCAGCACATAATCAACATCACATGTCATAGCAACATCTGACAATGAGTATAATATATAGATACATTGTTCCATGATTGAAAAATTAAAAGGGTGGCCTGGAAATAGGAGAGATCTGAAGATGCACTTAGCATCTATTCCAATGGTTTCTCATCAACATTAATGCTTAATGAATTAAAGTAGTGCTACCTATCTTCAGTTTGTGCAGACAGATAAAATTACATATGGACTTCAGATTGCAGGAAGGTGCAGAGCACTTATCAAGAAACAAACTCAGGACATAGAACAGCAGGAACAGGCCCTTCAGCCCATGATGTCTATGCTGAATATGACACCAAATTAAATTAATCTCTTCTGCCTGCCTTTGATCCATATCCCTCCATTCCCTACATAATCATCGAAAAGCCTCTTAAAACACCACTCACATATCTGTTTAATCCACCATGCTTGGCAGTGCGATCCAAGCACCTACTATTCTGTGTAAAAGATTTGTCCCACTTATCTCCATTTAAACTTTTCTCCCTCTCACCTTAAAAGCTGTACCCACATCCTTCTTCTCATGGGGTAACCAGAACTGTACACAAAACTCCAAACGAAGACAATCCAAAGTTTTATAACTTCCTTACTTTTATACTCAATGCCTTGACCAATGAAGCCAAACATACAGTACTGGTTGTATGAATCCAATTGTAGCAGTTGGACCATTTTAAGTTGATTAAATAAATCTGGATAAAAATATCAGCAATGGTGACCTTGAAATCACTGTATTGTTAATGAACAATCTCGAGTTCCCAAATGTCCTTCAGGGGAAAATCTGCCATCCTAATCCAGCACATATGTGATTGCAAAGCCACAACAACATGGTTGACTTTTAATTGTTCTCTAAATTGAAAGTTTAATGATTAGATTTGGATAACAAATGATGGCCTTGTCGGTGACACCTACTACATCACATTAAAGAATAAAAAAATGTTATTTCTATTTGTCCTCAAAAATCAGTTTCCTCACCTTTACTTTGGGCTCTGCTTACCCAAAAGTTACATTCATATCGGTGTTTTGAGAATTAGTTTCAACAATTTGGGAATTTGCTTACCTTAAGGGGAAACTTTTTCTTGTACTGTTCAACATGAACAAAAGAGTTGATAACCCCGTGGATTACTTTCTGATTTAGATTTTCTCCACAACGGTCACTATTACAAAAGGTTGAAAAATAACATGTGTCAAACATCTTTTCACGTTTGGAGACACAAGGATCTGCAGATGCTACGATCTTGAGTAAAACATAAGTTGTTGGGAGTAACTAAGAGGGTCAGACAGATGCTGAGTTAACTCACAGATGGGGCTCATGTTGTCGACCTCCTCGTGGTGAGCCCTGTCAACTGACCTCGGTCAGGCAAACGACAACAAACAGAGACAGCAGAAGCAGAAATAACAACGAACAAACGACAACAGCTTGCAGCCCAAATGCAGCCTCAGTCGCTGCAGCTTGGCGCCAACCCGGAGCATGCGCCCTTCTTAGGGTGGGCACCTACGGATCTCGAACCGGATGGCATCACCCTGCCGCAGCTGAATGCGGAAGGCATCACCAAGGCGAAGATCACCATCATTGAACATCTGCTACAGACCCACAAAGTCACTGCAATCCTGCTCCAAGACACTCACAAAAGTGACGACTCCCATCTGAAGATCCCTGGTTATACCCTGGCCACCTGCACCAACTGCGACACCCACGGGATTGCCACTCTTGTCTACAGCGCCTGGAGGGCGTTACATAACCTCTGCTGCCTCAAACGCAAGTACTCACAGATGTGCACTTATTCAGATGTACCCTCTGTATTGTACAGAACATTATACTCACCTCTCTCACTTTGATATTGATACTTCAGCAGACAAGCTAAACTGACAGTTCACTGGGATTAAAAAGTGAACCACCTTTTTTGGGATAAATCATTAAACCAAGGATCTATCTGTACATTAAGATGTGCATTAAAAATCCTTCATGAAAGTCTAAGAGATGCGATTTATGACATTTCTTCCTCCATTAACATTACTTCACAGAGTAATTAGAGCACAGAAGGCGGCTGATTGACACACAGTCTATTTTGACTCAAATTAAGAGCAATCCAGCTAATCCCATCCGTCTGCCAACAATCTTGTTCTTTTCATCTTTTTATCTAGCCCCTTATTCAACAGTAGAATTAAATATGCCTCCAGCACCAACTTAATCATGTATTCCATACCATAACAATCTGCTGTGCGAACATGTCACTTTTGGTCTTTAACAACCACTTTCATCTCTGCCCCAAGTCTCCATCCTTCCACCAATGGGAGAACTTCACTTTATCTAATCTGTTTATTCCTTTCATGATTTTAAATGCCTCTTTCAGATCCCTCTCTCAACATTGTTCCAATGAAGCCGAATGCAAGCTTGAGGAACAACATCTCAATTTCTATCTGGCAAATTGGAGCCTTTGGGATACAATATTGAGTGTAATGATTTCAGTAAACTCATTGTCTCTGTATCAGAACTGGTGAGCAGTCTAACTAGTTTTTCTCAGTTTCAGTTCTGGTGAAGAAGGGTCTATGATCTGAAATGCTGACAGTTTCTCTTTCCATAGGTGCTGATGAACTTGTTGACTGTTTCCAGCATTTTCTGTTTTTATTTAATATTTCCAGGATTTTTTGCTGTTCTGATTTTCATTCTCCCCTTAACATCCCAGAAATTCAACATCCTCCTCATGGTACACCACTCTCAAATTTTCTGTCATTTTCAGAAAATGTTCAAGTTATTCATTTCCTTTTGATGCTCAAAATGTTTTGCTGTGTTAATTTATCTAAAATAAATTGCATGCCTATAATTTATTTTACGCAAAATACTTTGAAAATGACCCAAACATTGACAGGTTACAGTACTTCAATAAGTCTTTTCTGAAACATTCCCACTCACAGGAGGCTTTCTCTGCAGAGTTTCTTCCATTTCAGGCTTCAATTAAGTTTGTGACTCCCCTCCAACCCCTACTTTCTATCTCAATGCTAAAATGAAGTTTATCTTTCACTTTCTAGCTGAACTGGGTGCATTGCTTGGTTTCATTTCAGGAAATAACTTCCAAACAGTAATTTATAAACTGACTACAGAGACGCCCAGAGCCAACCAAAACCCATAAATTATTAAATAATTCAACGGCCCACCTTCCCAATCAAATCCTTAAATGACTCCAGGATATTCTGGAACCTAGGTATAACTCCAGAATACTTCCCCGATGGCAAAATGTATAAAATTGTGCTCAAAGCATGCTTTTGTTTTAGTTTCAATAAGGTGAAAATTACTCAAACGAGACTTTCAACATGAATTCCAAGCTTTGTTCTACGACCCAGATCATTCATAGAACATAGAACAGTAGAGTCAGAAAATGCCTCTCTGTCCACAATGTACATGATGCAAATTAAACTAATCTCATCTACCTGCACGTGATCCATTCCCTGCACATCCATGTGCCAATCTGAAAGCCCCTTAATTGTCACCATCATATTTGCCTCCACCACCATCCCTGGCAGCAAATTCCAGGCACCCACCATTCTCTGTGTAAAAAAAAACTTGCCTCCACACATCTCCTTTAAACTTCACCTCCCTCTCCTTAGAGCTATGCACTCTCGTCTTTGACATTTCCACCCTGGAGAAAAAGGTTCTGAACGTCTGCCTGTCTACGGCTCTCATCATTTTATATACTTGTATCACGTCTCCCTTCAACCTCCGTCCATCCAGAGAAAACAGTCCATCTGTCCAACCCCCTCTTGTGGCTAATTCCCTCTAATCCAGGCAGATTCTGAGAAACCTCTTCTGCACATTCTCCAAATCCTTCCTGTAATGGGGCAAACAGAAGTGCACACAATACTCCAAATGCATCCTAATCAAATTCCTCTTGAGCTACAACAAGATTTCCTCACCCTTGCACTCAATGCCCCAACTGAAAAAGGCAAGCATACCATACAGCATTTTTGCCAACTGGTATTGCCACTTACAGGAACCTATGGTCTTGGACCCCAAAATCCCTCTGTACATCACTGCTGTTCTACACACACAGGCACACACAGACCTGTCCACCTAATTATCTTCTCTTTGTTCAGCTTCTTCTTCCTCCACACCCTTCTTCCATTTGATTCAATTTGCACATCATCTCCTCTCCATCACCATGCTTGTGCATATGACAATAAACTTAACTTGGCGTGACTTCCTCCACTGCCTCTTCACGTTAATCTTCTAGAAGATAGGTGGAGCAGCAGGTCGTGTATAGGCGGCAAGGAGTCTAAGGACTTAGACAGGTTGCGAGAGTGGGCAAAGAAGTGGCAGATGGAATATAGCGTAGCAAAATGTGCGGTCAAGCACTCTGGTCATAGGAACAAAGGCATACGTTATTTTCTAAATGGAGAGAGGATTCAGAAATCGGAGGGTGCAAAGGGACTTGGGAGTGCTGGTGCAGGATTCCCAAAAGGTTAATTTGCAAGTTGAATCAGTAATAAGGAAGGCATGTAATGTGTTAACATTTATTTTGAGACAACTAGAATACAAAAACAGGGATGCAATGCTGAGGCTTTAAAAGGCACTGGTCAGACCACATTTGGAATATTGTGAGCAGTTTTGGGCCCCACATCTGAGGAAGGATGTGCTGGCATTGGAGTGGGTCCAAAGGAGATTTACGAGAATGATCCCGGGGATGACTGGGGTCACGTATGATGAGCGTTTGACCTCGTTGAAACTTATTGAATAGTGAAAAGCCTGGATAGAGTGGATGTGGAGAGAATGTTTCCACAAGTGGGAGAGTCTAAGAGCAGGGGGCACAGCTTCAGAATAAAGGGGCATACCATTAGGAAGGAGATGGAGGAGGAATTTCTTTCGTCAGCGGATAGAGAATCTGTGGAATTCATTAAGGGAAAGATAGGTCAGCCATGATTGAATGGCGGAGTAGACTTGTTGTGCCGAATAGCCTAATTCTGCTCAAATGACCCACGAACATATGACACTCCCATTATGTTTCCGCTATGATTTGTCCTCCAAAAAACAGAACTTTTCCGACATAGGTTGCACCTCGCACCTTCAAGGTTATCAAAAGTCTGAAGAAAGGTCTCGACATGAAAAGTCACCCATTCCTTCTCTCCTGAGATGCTGCTTGACCTGCTGAGTTACTCCAGCATTTTGTGAAAAAATGCCATCATTGTAATCCACATACATATGAGACAATTTCAAGCTCAATGCCTCCTGCACTACTCTTGCCAATGTCAAACATATCAATGCCAGGGCCTTTAGAGGTATTGAGGAACAGAAGGACATTGGAGTACACATCCAAGAACTTCTGAAAGTTGCAGTACGGGTGGATAATGTAGTTCAAAAGCCATTTAGGTTGCTTGACTTCAATGGCCAGGTAGAGGATGTTTCAACATTATAAACAATGATTTGGCTACAGTTTGGAGTACTATGCATAGTTCTGGTTGCCACCCAAGAAGAAAGTTCTGATTTCACTGGGGAAGGATGCTGAGGAGATTCTTTAGGACTTTGTCTGGGGTGGAGCATTTCCATTATGAGTGGAGATTCGATGGGATGGTTTTCTTTTCCCTGGAATGTTGGATGGAACCCTAATTGAGATACGCAAAATTATTAGCGGCATCAATAAAGAGATAGAAAAGGGATTTAAAATCAGAGAGCACAGCTTAAAGATAAGTGATAAGCGGCTTACAGAGGAGCTAAGGAAGATTTATTTCCACTCACAAGTTGGCTGAAATCAAGAGCACATTTCCTGAGGGAATGGTACAAGCAGTGGCTTTCACAACATTAAAGTAATACCCAGATGAGCATTAAATCACCAAAACTGAAGCTCTGGGCCAATTGCTGAAAATTTAGATTAACAATGGGCACTCAATGGTTTGCACAGATACGGTTAGCCTTTAAATCTGTTTCTATGCTCTATGACCCAATGGTTACAGTCCAGTAATTCTCCATTCTTCCACTGAAACTTTAAAATAGATTTGTCATTAAATGTTTGGTATTGTCAACCTGTTCAATTTTGTATTTAGTTTAGCTTAGTTCTGTTCAGAGATATAGCGCGGAAACAGGCCCCTTTGGCCCACCGAGTCCGCACCGACCAGCAAGTCCTGCACATCAACAGTACCCTACACACACTAGGGACAATTTTTACATTTTTAAATACAAGCCAACTAACCTACAAACTTGTACGTCTTTAGAGTGTGGGAGGAAACTGAAGATCTCGGAGAAAACCCATGCAGGTCACGGGGAGAACGTACAAATTTTGTGCAGACAAGCACCCGTAGTCAGGATCGAACCCGGTTCTCTGGCGCTGTAAAGCAGTAACTCTACCGCTGCGCCTATTTATTTACAACTTAAGTGTCAAAGTACCGTCTCTTCATCATGTCTCAAATATTTTAAAAATCATAGAATGAGGTTTTAGAATAAAAGGAAATAAAACTAAACCTCTATTGTAAACAACATTCATTTTGTTCGATCACTCAAATTCAAGACAAAAGTTGCAAGCAAACCAAAAACTCACCTTTTTATTTCACGAAGAAGCATTCGGATGAGGATGGTCTGTAATGGCTCAATCATCAATTTCTTCCACATATCAAGAGCTAGCTGGAAATTTATAAACATTGGAACAAAGCTGAAATATATCCTGTGTCCAAATATGCAGTAAACGAGCAGACAAAAAAAGTGAAAATAGAGCGGCTGGAGCAATTATACTCAAAGCCAAATTCAACATGCCAAACAACAAACTGATCCAAGAAAAAAGTACTCAATTCTAATTTCTAAATTTCATTAACTGATTAATGTTCTGAAAATAGTTCCCTTGTGCATGGAAGTTCTAATAGGATCGCTTGGAAAATAATGCATCAAACAGAATTACTCAGAAGCATGAGACATACGAAATAGAAAAAACCCAAATCTGTTTGGTACAACTTGCCAAAGTTAACTTGATCCACAAAGCGTACACCAGCTCCCCATAAAGAACCAAGCACTGAATTAAATTCAACTGGACCAAGTGGACCCGTTGGGCCCAGACCTCTCCTGCATAGGTGCAGCATCCTCTCCTCTCCTCCCCCACTCCCCTCTCCCCCCTCCCTCCCTCCACTCTCCCCCTCCCTCCCCCCTTTTCCCTCCCCTCCACACCATCCCCCTCAACCCCCCTCCCTCCTCCATCCCCCCCTCCCCTCACCCCCCTTATCCTCCCTCCCTCCTCCATCCCCCCCTCCCCTCCTCCCCTCACCTCCTTCCCCCCTCCCCTCCCCTCACCTCCTTCCCCCCTCCCCTCACCTCCTTCCCCCTCCCCCCACTCCATCCCCCTCAACCCCCCTTATCCCCCCCTCTCTCCCTCTACCCCCCCTCCCCCCCAACCCTCCTTAGGAGATAAATTTAAACTTTAAAATGTGAATAACTTTAAAAATATAACACCAATTTCAATGAAACTTCTTCCATTAGCACCAAAGGGACGACGGTGAGTAAGGTGGGCCTAAAATTGTCCTATTTTCCAACCAAAATCCTACAGTTAAGTCCAATGATAAGAGTTGGACAGAAAAGGATGGATGGGAGGAGGCAAGGGACCGATGCATGCCATCAGAGGGGATGGGTAAAACTGGCAATATGAATAACTTGTGCAGAAAGGAACTGTAGATGCTGGTTTACACTGAAGATAGAAACAAAATGCTGAATTAACTCAGCAGGACAGGCAGCATCTCTGGACAGAAGGCATGGATAATATTTCAGGTCGAGACCGTTCTTCAGACTGAGAGCCAGGGGAGAGGGAGGCCAACTCTCAGTCTGAAGAAGGGTCTCGACCCAAAACGTCACCCATTCCATCTCTCCAGTGATGCTGCATGTCCCGCTGAGTGACTTCAGCAATTTGTGGCTATCATCAATGTGAGTAACTTGTCAGGATTCTCAAGATCAGGAAATACTACTTACAGTATGCTTCTCACAAATACAGGTCTAATGTAAATACATTTATCAAAGTGTTTAAAAAGAACAAGAAGCACACGATTCCTATTTCAAAGCATGAATGAATTTAGTGATCATGCAAACACGGTACAAATTTAGCGGTACTGCGTCTGTCTATATTAGTTACAATTGCTATTGGTCCATAAATGTCAAATCTGGATCAGAGGAACTTGGTAACTTTGTTGTAACAAGCAAGGCAATGTCAACAAAAATGTCAACTGATATTGCCTCGACCACTATTAATTTTTAAAGCAATCTTCAAAGCCAATTATTTCACAAAATGCTGGAGTAACTCAGCAGGTCAGGCGGCATCTCAGGAGAGAAGGAATGGGTGACGTTTCAAAGCCAATTATCATTGTTATCAAAATATTTTCAATCTTTTACCCAAAGTAATCATAAACACCCTAGATATTAACACCGAAGTAAATTCAACAGGTATAGATGACAGTGTTACAAATATGTTGAGATTAGCTGTAAATAGTGCAGACAAGATTTACAAGGATGTTGCCAAAGCTTGAGGACCTGAGCTACAGGAAGATGTTGGGCAGGCTAGGACTTTGTTTCTTAGAGTACAGGAGGCTGAGGGATGATCAAATAAAATAGATAGGATCAATGCACAGATCATTTACCCAGAATAAGGGAATCAAGAACCAGAGTTCACAGATTTAAGGTGAGAGGGGAAAGATTTAATAGGAATGCGAGGGACAACTTTTTCACATTGAGGGTGGTGTATATAAGGAACGAGCTGCCAGCAGAGGTAGTTGATGACAGATACTATAATACAAATTAACAAGCATTTGGACAGGTACATGGATCGGACCGGTTTAGAAGGACTTGGACCAATTGGGGGGCAGGTGGAACTGGAGCACTGATGTGGCATCTTGATAGGCAAGAGCAAGTTGGGTAGAAGGGCTTGTTTCCATGCTGCATGATTCGATTAATGCGGTACATGGGTGAGTGAGGGGGGCTGGGGTGGAGTGGGTGAGTGAGGGGGGATGGAGTGGATGAGTGGGGGGGTGGGAGAGGGGAGATGGAGTGGGTGAGGAGTGAGTGAGGGGGGGTGGAGGGGGAAGGAGTGGGTGAGTGGGGGGAAGGGAGGGTGGATGGAGTGGGTGTGTGTGGGGGGAGAGGGGGGATGGTGGGTGAGGGGGGATGGAGTGGCTCCTGCCGCTCACCCCCACGTGGGGTCCATTGATTGGCTACGACTTCCCGCTCGACGCCTGATTTGCCCGGGTCCCCACGTGGGGGAAGCGCCGACGCTCCCCACCCTGATTGTTCCATTGATTGGCTACAACCTCCCCCTCGACGCCCGATTGGCCCGGGTCGCCACGTCGGGTCGAATGATTGGCTCCGATCTCCCGCTCGACGCCCAATTGGTCCGGGGTTCCACGTGGGGGGGGCGGTCTCTTCCCGCTCAAAGCAACTGCCGTCGCAGTCGAGCAGACGCTGCTGCTGAATGAGGGCACAGTCTCGAGGATCTCCAAGAGAGGATTTTAACCATAAAAAGCAAAAACATTCGAGATGACATTTATTTTATTTTTAAGAAAAAAACGGCTTTTTTTTAAAAGAACAAACGCGATTTTCCCATGTCACGAAGGGAACCCAACGAGGAATGGGCCCAACGGGTCCACTTGGTCTATGTTAACTAAAATTGCCTAACTGTGTGAGTCCCACTTGCAGTGCCTGGCCTTTATCTCTCCAAACCTTTCCTTTCCATATGGTTGTCCATGTATATTTTAAATACCATAATTGTGCCTGACTTTACCATTTTTCCTGTCAGCTCATTCCATGTATGCACCACCTGTGTGTGAAAGAGTTGCTTCTCACATTCATTTAAAATCTTTCCCCTCTCAATTAAAGGCTGCGCCCTCAAATTTTAGATTCCCCTATTGTGAGGAAAAGACAGTGGCTATTCACCTTATCTCTGCCCCTCATTTATTTTATAAGCATCTAGAAGGTTACTCCTTAGTTCCTATTCCCCAGGGGGGAAAAAAACCCAGCCTCTTAAAATTCAAACTCTCTAGACCCAGTAACACCTCAACTTATTAAGCAGAGACCAGTAAAATGAAAGATTGAGTAGTTGTCCGTCACAAAAATAGCATAATGGCAGGAAGAAAACGTATCAAAAGCAATCAGAAAATCAAAAGTGAAATTTAGTGCTAGACACAAGGTCAATGGCATCAGGGCCTGGTTCAGTAACTAAAAGGCCCAAGAACGAAGGAGGCTGCAGAAAGTAGTGGACAATGACAATAATTGGTACTGATTTCCCTTCCTACTCCCTCCCCCATCAAATGGATCTTGAGGAAGCGCTACCTCAAGAAAGCAGATAATATCGTTAAAGACCCAACCACACCACAGTGACCACTCCTCATCTCACTGCTGCAGTCAGGAAGGTACGAGCCTGAGAACTGTTACCGTCAGGTTTAAGAATAGCTTCTTCCCATGAACCGACAGGCACTTGAACAACAGTGTACAACCTATGTGACTTGAACCCTCATCACAACCCTGCCTCGGCACCAAAACATTGCGGACCTTGTACAGATTGCATTACGTCTTTGGCCTGCATTATTAGGGTCGACCTTGCATAAGAGATCATTTATTGTCTTATTGTTTACTGTATAGTCATTTGTTGTGTTGTTTTGTAATATGCCTGTACAGCTGCGGCAAGAATTTAATTATTCTGTTCTTAGTGCAGATGATAATTAAACGCCCTTGACACAGCTGGCAAAACACAGAGTTCAAAAAGGGAGGTATTATTTATATTAAAAAAAAGAAAATCACAAAAATCTTTGGAAAAATAGGATGCAAATTTCCATGAATTATGCACGAGAAATGAAGGAATAAAATAGAGTACTTTATTTTATGTGAGAGATCTCAAAAGAATCTATTTTACAACTGAATATGGAAAGAACCAAAACAGATCGGAAAAGTAAAATACAATACAATACAATATATCTTTATTGTCATTTTACAGGGGTACATCGAGATTGGGAATGCGCCTCCCATACGATGCAATAAATTAATTAGCTAGTCAGTATTAATTTAAACAACCCAACGAAACAAATTAGAACAGTTTTAAAACTGAATAAAGTACAAGTAGATCTGTGCCGGTTCACTGTGCGATGTGACCATCCGGCTCATCAGGGCCGGTTCGTAGCAGCTATGGCCCTGGGGATGAAGCTGTTCCTGAGTCTGGAGGTGCGGGCGTAGAAGGCCTTGAATCGTCTGCCCGATGGTAGAAGTTCGAATAGACTGTTGCAGGGGTGTGAAGAGTCTTTGTGAATGCTGGTGGCTTTTCTGAGGCATCGTGTGTTGTAGATGTCCTCCAAGGATGGTAGCTGTGTTCCGATGGTCCTCTGAGCTCTATGGACTACCCACTGAAGAGCTTTCCTCTCTGCCTCTGTGCAGCTGAGATACCACACAGGGAAGCCATGTGTGAGGATGCTCTCTACGGTGAAGCGGTAGAAGGTCCTCAGCAGCTGTTGGGGGTAGACCAGACTTTTTCAGTGTTCTTAGGTAGAACAGTCGTTGCTGCGCCTTCTTGACCAGCGCAGCAGTGTTAGTGGACCATGTTAGGTCCTCCGAAATGTGAGTGCCCAGAAACATGAAGCTGGACACTCTCTCCACACTGTCCCCATTGATAAAGATCGGGGGGTATTCCCCATTGTGTGACCTACAGAAGTCTTGGTGGTATTTAGGGACAGGTTGTTATCAGAGCACCAGTCCGCCTAGTTCTGCACCTCAGCTCTGTATTTTGTTTCTTCACCGTTGGTGATCAGCCTGATCACCGTTGTGTCGTCTGCAAACTTGACACTGGTGTTGGTGTCGAATGCAGGAACACAGTCGTGTGTGAAGAGGGAGTAGAGCATGGGGCTCAAAACACAGCCCTGTGGTGTGCCGGTACTCAGGGTGTTAGTGGAGGACAGGTGCGGGCCCATTCTCACTGCCTGCGGTCGTTCCAGCAGGAAGTCCAGGATCCAGTCGCATAACGACGAGCTGAGGCCTAGCTGGTGGAGTTTGGTGATGAGCTTGGTGGGGATGACCGTGTTAAAGGCAGAGCTTTAGTCTATGAATAGCATCCTCACGTACGTGCCCTGTCTCTCCAGGTGAGTCAGGACAGTGTGAAGAGCCAGAGAGATGGCGTCCTCTGTGGATCTGTTTGCCCTGTATGCAAATTGATGTGGGTCCAGTGAGTCAGGGATGCTGGATTTGATGTGTGAGAGGACCAGCCTTTCAAAGCACTTCATGACTATAGGAGTTAGGGCAACCGGACGGTAGTCGTTCAGGTTGGTGATTGTTGCTTTTTTCGGCACCGGCACTGTGGTAGCCGACTTCAGGCACTTGGGGACCTTAGCCAGAGATAATGACAGGTTAAAGATCCTGGTGAATACCTCAGCCAACTGTTCAGACCAGTCCCCAAGTACCCTTCCTTGAACTCCGTCCGGGCCTGCAGCCTTGCGTGGGTTGACCCTTTGCAGAGCGCGTGTACCTCCTGTGTGCTCAGTTGCAAGACCAGTCCCTCCGCCTCGGCTGGGGTTCTTCCACTCAAGGTGGTGTTGCCAGTTTTGAAGCGGGCAAAGAAGGTGTTTAGCTCGTTGGTTAGTGTGATATCGCTGTGGGGGCAGGCAGGGCTGCTCTTGTAGCCAGCGATGTCCCTGACACCCTGCCACATGCTTCTGGTGTCCGTGGTGTTGAAGTGGTCTTCCACCCGTTGTCTGTGGGTGCCTTTGGCCCTTTTAATACCTTTGTTCAGGTTTGACCAGGCAACACTGTATGCTGAAGTGTCACCAGATTTAAAGGCATTGTTGCGTGCCCTCAACAGGTTCTGTACCTCCTTATTCATCCAGGGTTTCCGGTTTGGGAACATCTTTATTTCCTTGTCCTCCGTGACATTCTCCACACAGCAGTTGATGTAGGAGAGCACAGTGGATGTGTATTCCTCCAAGTCTACCTCAGAACCGCAGGTCGCCTGTTGTGCAAACAGGTTCCAGTCGGTGCGATCAAAGCAGTCCTGGAGTTGTAGGGTGGCATCCTCGGGCCATATTTTGACTGTCTTTATTGCAGGTTTGGTCTTGCGGATGAGGGGTTTGTATGCGGGCAGTAGAAGCAGTGAGAGGTGATCGGATTGTCCCAGGGGTGGGCATATCATAACATGAGGGCAATAAAAAAACATTGCAGAGAACGAAAAATGATGACATATCTATGACACAATGCGACATTGAGTAACCGAGAACAGAACGTGACAAATTACCAAGATAAATTTTGATAAATAATGATGAGGCTAATGTTATACCTTTATCAGACCTCCCAACATTTGATTTTACAAATTCATAATTTTGATGTCCAAAATTCAAGTCAAGTCAACTTTATTTGTCACATACATATACAAGATGTGCAGTGAAATGAAAGTGGCAACGCCTGCGGATTGTGTAAATCCGAACAGAGATACTTTTTGTAACACAAAGAAAAAATTGTTTTGTTTTGTTTTGTCTATTTTGCTTTTTCCTTACACATCCCAATTCTCTTGGTATTGAATAAAAGAACAATGGTCATAAAATGTATGACTAAGTTATGAAGAAAGCGTTGATAAATGCGACTCAACTAAGCGTACGGAAGTACTTGTTGAAGTAAATTCGCACATTAATTGATAATCAGCCCAAAAAAGGTGGTAATTGGCTTTTCTGCTGTGTTTTATATTTTAACATTGTCATAATTCATTAATATAGTTATATAATCTTGCACTTACATTTATTATTTACTCATTGCAGTTCCACCACTGATTTTCTGGCACTCTTGGTACCAGAGCTTTGCTGGTTTATCCAGCCAGCCAAGGAAGTCGGCTATGGGGATAGAGGTGCTGGCTCCAGCTGGGCTGGAGTTCCAGAGCCCCGGCCGCAGGTTGCAAATTCAACCCACCGATCGGCCATGGAAGTCCCGATGATGTCGAGATTGGCTGCCTTGCCACATTTTCGGGGAGACTTCCAGGGCGGGAGGATTTCTCGCGGAATCCCTAGCGACCTCTAGCGGCCGAATTGACAAACTGCAATTACCGACTGTTTTGCAGAAAAATGTGAGGCGAATTCGGAATGGAGGAAATGAAATATGAAAGTGGAAACTTTCTGCCAAATTCAGAAGGGTTGGGGGGCTTTATTTAAGAAGGGCAGCAAGGACAAGTCTAAGACCTACAGGTGCTGCCCAGCTTACGATGTTTTAACTTGCGATAGTTCGATTTTGCGATGGTGCAAATGGCAGCGACCCTAGGCGAGCCACCGCTCGCTTCCGGCCACGTGATCGCGCGTTTTCAATGCATTTCGACCCAATACTTTCAGTTTCCAATGAGTTTCTCGGAATGGAACCCCATCGGAAGCTGAGGTGCACCTGTACAGGTTAGTGAACCAAACAGCAGTGGGAAAGCTGCTTCAAAGGTTTCAAAGGTCCTTTTATTGTCACGTGTATCACTTAAGGTAAAGTGATATTCGTATTTCATATATACAGCGCGGAAACAGGCCTTTTCGGCTCACCAAGTCCGCGCCGCCCAGCGATCCCCGCACACTAACACTATTAACACTATCCTACACACACTAGGGACAATTTTTACATTTACCCAGTCAATTAACCTACATACCTGTACGTCTTTGGAGTGTGGGAGGAAACCGAAGATCTCGGAGAAAACCCACGCAGGTCACGGGGAGAACGTACAAACTCCTTACAGTACAGCACCCGTAGTCAGGATCGAACCTGAGTCTCCGGCGCTGCATTCGCTGTAAAGCAGCAACTCTACCGCTGCGCCACTGTGCCGCCCGGATTACCATACAGCAACAAGACACACAGCTACATAAAAGTTAAAATAAACATCCACCACAGCGGATTCCCCACATTCCTCTCTGTGATGGAAAGCAATAAAGTCTAATCTTCTTCCCTCCCACTTGTAGGAGATTTTGAGAGTGGCTGGGGCCTCTATTGTTAGTAAAAAAATATTAACAATTTGGTTGACATTGTAAGATTAGTAGATGTGCAGATGACACCATAATTGGTGTTGCGGTGGGCAGTGAAAAAAATGCCAAAGGTTACAACAGGAAGTAGACAAATTAGGAAAGTGGAAGGAGGGAGGGAGGGGGGGAAGGGGAGATGGGGGGGGAGATGGGATGGGGAGATGGGGGGGGAGAGGGAGGGGGAGGGGGAGAGGGAGGGGGAGGGTAGAGGGAGGGGGAGAGGAGGAGGGAGGGGGGAGAAGGGAGAGGGAGAAGGGAGAGGGGGAGGAGAGTGCTGCACCAATGCATGAGAGGTTTGGGCCCAACGGGTCCACTTGGTCTAGTATTTCCCTAAAACTGTCAACACAAGGCAGGGTGGTGACGAAAGCATATGAGACACAAGAGACAACTGCAGATGCTGGAATCTGCAGGATAAAACATAGTGCTGGAGGAACTCGTTAGGTCAGACATCATTCATGGAAGTAATGGATCAACAATGTCTTGGGTCAGGAGCCTTCTTCAGACTGATGGGGTGCGGGGGAGAAAACTGGTAAAGAGAGGCGGGAGTGGGGCAAAGCCTGGCAAGTGATAGATTACAGGGGGGGCCGTGGGGGGGGGGGGCTTGATTTACAGATGGGTGGAAATAATGACAAAGGCTGGAGGTGAAAAGGAGACAAAACGGTGTCAGGTGAGGAAAGAAGAGTGAAATGTGAGGAAGAAAATAAGAGGGGAGATGGGAGGGGTAGAAATGCAAGCCGAACTGCGAGACGCAGAGGAGAGAGACAGGTGACAGCTCCATCCACAACCGCAGGGGGGAGATTACTTTGCCGAGGAAAGAGAACATCTTGGATGTTCAGAAACTGAAAAGTGTCATCTTGGGTGTAAATGCAGCAGAGGTGAGGTGAGGAGGATACCATTGTTTTAAGCCAGAGCTGGTTATAGGCACAAGGTGATGGCGGAAAAGTTGGTGCGGTGTGTTTCCTGCAGGATGTGGGAAGACAGGGACGTCGCTGGAGCTTCTGGGAGCTACACCTGCAAGAACTGTGTCCAGGTGCAGCTCCTGAAGGGACGTGTGGTGGAGTTGCAGAGGCAGTTGGATGACCTCAGGGCCATCCGAGAATGCGAGAGTTTCCTCGACAGGACCTATTGTGAGGCTGTCACGCCAAGGGTCCAGGTCGAGCGAAGGTGGGAGACTGTTTCAGGGGGGAGTGGACGTGGACTACAGGAGACCCCGGTGGCTGTGCCTATTGCAAATAGGTATACCCTCTTGGGAACTGTCGGGGCAGAAGACGTTTCCAGTCCGAGTGGCGGACCTGTTGGCAAGGATACTCGACAGGGGAGACCGAAGTCTGGAAGAGCCGTAGTGGTCGGTGACTCCATAGTCCGAGGGACGGACAGAAGATTCTGTGGCAGCAGGAGGGACTTGAGGATGGTCTGTTGCCTCCCTGGTGCCAGGGTTCAACACATCACAGACCGGCTTCAGAAAATCCTAGTGAGGGAAGGCGATCAACCTGAAGTCGTTGTGCACGTGGGCACGAATGACGTCGGGCGGAAGAGGAAGGAGGTGCTACAGCGGGAGTTTAGAGAGTTGGGAAAAGCACTGAGAAGTAGGACGTCGAAGGTGGTTATCTCTGGACTGCTACCGGTACCTCGTGCTGGTGAGGCCAGGAACAGAGAGATAGAGGGTATGAATTTATGGCTGAGGGGCTGGTGCAGAGAGCAGGGATTTCGATTTCTGGACCACTGGGATCTCTTCTGGGCTCGGGGTGACTTGTACAAAAGGGACGGGTTGCATCTTAACAGCAGGGGGACAAACATTCTGGCAGGCAGGTTTGCTAGTGTGACACCTGTGGCTTTAAACTAAGTAGTGGGGGGGAGGGGTTAACAAATTGTGAATATGAAGATGAGGTAAAAGGGAATACAGGAGATATTGCAAAAGACTCTCGGAAGAATGGGAACAGAAGTTCTAGAGCGGAAAAGAAATTAAGGGCAGGGCCAATTGTGAACGATGTGAGAGAGGAGATAAATACAGAAGTTAAAGTGTTGTACTTAAATGCGCGTAGTATAAAAAATAAAGTGGATGAGCTTGAGGCTCAGTTAGTCATGGGCAAGTATGATGTTGTAGGGATCACTGAGACATGGTTACAAGAGGACCAGGGCTGGGAACTGAATATCCAGGGGTACACAACGTATAGAAAAGACAGACAGGTGGGCAGAGGGGGTGGGGTTGCTCTGATGGTAAGGAATGATATTCATTCCCTTGCAAGGGGTGACATAGAATCAGGAGATGTTGAATCAGTATGGATAGAAATGAGAAATTGTAAGGGTAAAAAGACCCTAATGGGAGTTATCTATAGGCCCCCAAACAGTAGCCTCGACATAGGGTGCAAGTTGAATCAGGAGATAAAATTGGCGTGTCAAAAATGTGATGCTACTGTGGTTATGGGAGATTTCAACATGCAGGTAGACTGGGAAAATCAGGTTGGAAATGGACCCCAGGAAAGAGAGTTTGTAGAGTGCCTTCGAGATGGATTCTTAGAACAGCTTGTACTGGAGCCTACCAGGGAGAAGGCAATTCTGGATTTAGTGTTGTGTAATGATCCTGATCTGATAAGGGGACTAGAGGTAAAAGAGCCATTAGGAGGCAGTGATCACAACATGATAAGTTTTACTCTGCAAATGGAAAGGCAGAAGGGAAAATCGGAAGTGTCGGTATTACAGTATAGCAAAGGGGATTACAGAGGCATGAGGCGGGAGCTGGCCAAAATTGATTGGAAGGAGGCCCTAGCAGGGAAGACGGTAGAACAGCAATGGCAGGTATTCCTGGGAATAATGCAGAGGTTGCAGGATCAATTTATTCCAAAGAGGTGGAAAGACTCTAAGGGGAGTAAGAGACACCTGTGGCTGACGAGGGAAGTCAGGGACAGCATAAAAATTAAGGAGAGGAAGTATAACATAGCAAAGAAGAGTGGGAAGACAGAGGATTGGGACTCTTTTAAAGAGCAACAAAAGTTAACTAAAAAGGCAATACGGGGAGAAAAGATGAGGTACGAGGGTAAACTAGCCAATAATATAAAGGAGGATAGCAAAAGTTTTTTTAGGTACGTGAAGAGGAAAAAAATAGTCAGGGCAAATGTGGGTCCCTTGAAGACAGAAGCAGGGGAATTTATTATGGGGAACAAAGAAATGGCAGACGAGTTAAACCGTTACTTTGGATCTGTCTTCACTGAGGAAGATACACACAATCTCCCAAATGTTCTAGGGGCCGGAGAACCTAGGGTGATGGAGGAACTGAAGGAAATCCACATTAGGCAGGAAATGGTTTTGGGTAGACTGATGGGACTGAAGGCTGATAAATCCCCAGGGCCTGATGGTCTGCATCCCAGAGTACTTAAGGAGGTGGCTCTAGAAATAGTGGAAGCATTGGAGATCATTTTTCAATGTTCTATAGATTCAGGATCAGTTCCTGTGGATTGGAGGATAGCAAATGTTATCCCACTTTTTAAGAAAGGAGGGAGAGAGAAAACGGGTAATTATAGACCAGTTAGTCTGACATCAGTGGTGGGGAAGATGCTGGAGTCAATTATAAAAGACGAAATTGCTGAGCATTTGGATAGCAGTAACGGGATCATTCCGAGTCAGCATGGATTTACGAAGGGGAAATCATGCTTGACAAATCTACTGGAATTTTTTGAGGATGTAACTAGGAAAATTGACAAGGGAGAGTCAGTGGATGTGGTGTACCTCGACTTTCAGAAAGCCTTCGACAAGGTCCCACATAGGAGATTAGTGGGCAAAATTAGGGCACATGGTATTGGGGGTAGGGTACTGACATGGATAGAAAATTGGTTGACAGACAGAAAGCAAAGAGTGGGGATAAATGGGTCCCTTTCGGAATGGCAGGCAGTGACCAGTGGGGTACCGCAAGGTTCGGTGCTGGGACCCCAGCTATTTACGATATACATTAATGACTTAGACGAAGGGATTAAAAGTACCATTAGCAAATTTGCAGATGATACTAAGTTGGGGGGTAGTGTGAATTGTGAGGAAGATGCAATAAGGCTGCAGGGTGACTTGGACAGGTTGTGTGAGTGGGCGGATACATGGCAGATGCAGTTTAATGTAGATAAGTGTGAGGTTATTCACTTTGGAAGTAAGAATAGAAAGGCAGATTATTATCTGAATGGTGTCAAGTTAGGAGGAGGGGGAGTTCAACGAGATCTGGGTGTCCTAGTGCATCAGTCAATGAAAGGAAGCATGCAGGTTCAGCAGGCAGTGAAGAAAGCCAATGGAATGTTGGCCTTCGTAACAAGAGGGGTTGAGTATAGGAGCAAAGAGGTCCTTCTACAGTTGTACCGGGCCCTGGTGAGACCGCACCTGGAGTACTGTGTGCAGTTTTGGTCTCCAAATTTGAGGAAGGATGTTCTTGCTATGGAGGGCGTGCAGCGTAGGTTCACTAGGTTAATTCCCGGAATGGCGGGACTGTCGTATGTTGAAAGGCTGGAGCGATTGGGCTTGTATACACTGGAATTTAGAAGGATGAGGGGGGATCTTATTGAAACATATAAGATAATTAGGGGATTGGACACATTAGAGGCAGATAACATGTTCCCAATGTTGGGGGAGTCCAGAACAAGGGGCCACAGTTTGAGAATAAGGGGTAGGCCATTTAGAACGGAGATGAGGAAGAACTTTTTCAGTCAGAGAGTGGTGAAGGTGTGGAATTCTCTGCCTCAGAGGGCAGTGGAGGCCAGTTCGTTGGATGCTTTCAAGAGAGAGCTGGATAGAGCTCTTAAGGATAGCGGAGTGAGGGGGTATGGGGAGAAGGCAGGAACGGGGTACTGATTGAGAGTGATCAGCCATGATCGCATTGAATGGCGGTGCTGGCTCGAAGGGCTGAATGGCCTACTCCTGCACCTATTGTCTATTGTCTATAGAGCCAGAGAAATTGAGAGTAAAAGATGGTGTACTTGCAAGAAGCAAGGTGTGTGGGGGTGTGAAGAAGGGCAGCAAGGTAGCTGTGGGAGCCAGTGGGTTTGTAGTGGACGTCAATCAATAGTCTGTGCTCTGCAGTGGAAAGAAAGGGGAGAATGGTGTCAGAGATAGTCCACGTGCATTTGAGGGCAGGGTAGAAGTTAAATGTTAGTGGTGGTAAGTTAGTGTTAGTGGTAAAGTTGAGTTCTGCACAGGTGGAGGAGGCAGCCCTGATGCAGTCGTCGATGTAGTGGAGAAAGAAGTGCGTGGAACGTTTGGAACAAGGAATGTAACCAACAAAAAAGTAAGCATAGTTGGGACCCATGCGAATGCCCATGGCAACACCTTTGGCTTGAAGAAAGTGAGACGAGTCAAAGAACAAGTTGCTCCAGGTGAGGCCAAGTTCCTTCATGCAGAGAAGTGCGTTAGTTGACATGAACCAATTGGGTCTCTGTTAAAGGATGAATAGGAAGACCCTGGGGCCTTCCTGACAGGGAATACAGGAGTAAAGGGACTGGATGCCCATGGTAAAGATGAGGTGATGGGGCCTGGGACTTGGAACTTATTTAAGTGTTTAAACAGTGAGATGTCTCAGATGTCGGTTGGAAAGGACTGGACATGGGGGGAAAAGAGTGAATCAACATATTTGGAGATGCCTTGGGATTTGGATGGCACAGTGGTGCAGCAGTAGTTGCTGCCAGAGACCCGGGTTCAATGGTGACTACGGGTGCTGTCTGGAGGGAGTTTGTAAGTTTTCCCTGTGACCTGCGTGGGTTTTCTCCGGGATCTCCAGTTTCCTCCCCACATTCCAAAGACATACAGGTTTGTAGGTTAATTGGCTTCTGTAAATTGTTCCCAGTGTGTCGGATAGAGCTAGTGTACGTGGTGATCGCTGGTTGGCGCGGACTCGGTGGGCTGAAGGGCCTGTTACCACGCTGTATCTTTAAAGTCTAAAGATGAGAATGGTGCGGCAGGAACAGGCAGAAATACTGGGTCTGCCAGGGCAGTCCTGAATGTGGATTTTGAGAAGATGTAGACGTCTGATACACTGTGTTCGTGGGTCGGGGCATCTCGTACAAGTCATGTTACAGCTGTTCAATACATTGGCGAGACTGCACCTGGTATGTCGTGCATAGACTGGTTGCTATGCAGGAAAGATATGATTAAGCTCGAGAGGGCGAGGAAAAGATTCACAAGGATGTTCCCAGGATTGTAGGGCTTGAGATATAAGCATAAACTAGATAGGCTGCGACTCTTATCCCTGTATTGTCTTTCTGCTGACTGGTTAGCACGCAACAAAAGCGTGTACCTCGGTACACGTGACAATAAACTAAACTGAACCGAAAGAGGCTGAGGGGTGACTTTATACAGGTTTATAAAATTATGAGGGGCATAGGTGAAGTGGTTGGACCCAGTCTTTTAACTAAATCCGGAGGGCTTAGTTTTAAGGTGAGTGGTGAGTGAGAAGAGGGCTGATCTTATAGAGATGTATCAAATCATGAGCTAAATAGATAGGGTGAATGCACAGTTTTTTTTACCCAGAATCAGGGATTCAAGAACCAGGGGACACGAGTTTAAGGTGAGAGGGAAAAAATTCAATAGAAACCAGACGAGCAACATTTTCAGAGATAGTTGTGGGTATATGGAACAAACTGCCAGAGGAATCAGTAGAGGCAAATAAAATGACAATATTGAAAAGACATTTAGGCAGGTGCATGGATTAAAAGATTTAGAAGGATATGGCAGGCAAATGAGACTAGCTCAGGAAGGCACCTTGGTGGGACAAGTTGGTCTGAAGGGCCTGGTTCCATGCTGCATTATTCTCTGACTGAAAGGAAATTTGAAAAATAAATCAACGTAGACCAGAAAAAAAACTGTAATTGAAAAATGAAAAAATGTAAATGCTGGGAATCAAATAAAAATACAAAAATTGCTTGAAATATTTGGCAGTCAGGCAGCTTAATGCTATGGACGTGACCATTATGATGAAAGGTCATAGAGCTAAAATGTTAACTCCATTTCTTTCTTGACAGGTGGTGTATGACAGCACTTTGGGCATTTTTGATCATTATTCTCAACAAAATATACAGGTAATTCTGGTATAACATGTTTCCTTGAAACAAGCTGAATATAACACAAATGATGAATTAGGGAACAATATTTGCATTATGCAGACAAATTGGTTATAATGCAATTGCAATCATGAACTAGGGAAACATTTAAAAGTTACTTTGGAAATCTACAAGCAGAAAAAATCCTGCCTTGGATTTAAACAGCACAAGGGGAAAAAATCTTGCTTCCATGTAACATCACACAGTAATCTGATACCATTGTCTCTTTAATCACAGCTGCTACTTTGACCAAAGGTGATCATAGAAATTGACAAGTAATTGCTTCTATTGGCACTTGTGTAATGATGCTCTATTAAACAATGTAGCCTTTAATATTTTTTGCAGTAACAAAAAATAATCCGTAGTATTGAAAAGATCTTAATTTCTGAAAGTCCTATGGGGAAAACAAACAGCTATTGTGAGTCTGAAAATGTCTAGCCCCTAACCCCTTTCTGCCATTGACACAATTATCTTTAAAACAGTTTTATGTAACACGTGGTTCTCAGAAATGCAACTTTTACACTAGAGCAGAACTATCTGAATTGCAGAAAAATACTAAAACCCTAACCACTTGTTAGACACCAATGCTGAATGAAAAAAACGAAGGCAAGAAACCAGACAGTTGAGCTCCCTGGCTCAACACTCAATGCATTCCCAAAAACTAGCAGGCTTATGAAACCAATGACATAAGGGGTCATTATGGCATTCGATATAAATAAATGTGTTGCTGAAAGAGTCGCTGTGCCAGGAAACTGACACAACCCCCTGCCCTGATATCTGTCAACAAATCCTACCCTTCCTGTTGCTATGGCGGGAAGTTTGGTGCTGGAAACGCTCTGTGCACCCCTTCCAATTTCAGCTACTTTTCACTGCTATCTTTCAATATACACAAAATGCTGGAGTAACTCAGCGGGCGGGACTGGCAGCATCTCTGGAGCGAGGGAATGGGTGAAGTTTCAGGTCGAGACCATTCTTCAGACATATTGTCTCGACCTGAAACGTTACCCATTCCTTGTTACGCAGGCATTTTGTGTTTATCTTTGGTGCAGTTCCCTCCGACGCACTGCTGTCTTTTTTCAGCAACATTGTTCTTCCCAGCCCAGATATTCATGTGGTAACAAGTTCAATAGCTAGCAAGTATCAGTGAGCTTTTAAACTCGACTATTGAAGACTTCATCGAGGCTCGAGAGCAGGAAGGAGACAGCAGCAGCCACGCCAACCAGCAGGTGGCAATGCTAGGTGGATCTGAACAGTCTGTCAATAGTGCAGATAGAGCTCATGCTGCCTGTGCATTACCACGAGCCACATTTACTGTGCTGGCCAGGGAACAGGCATGCACTCTGCATCTTAAGGCTGAGTAGCTGCACTGGCCCACCCAAGCCCAAACCGTACAGGTCATTTCTCCGTACCAACCCATGAGCGATTCATCCCTGCAGGAATGTCAGCAGAAAGGCAGGAACTTGCACCAAGTTCCCAGGACAGCACTGGAGCTCACATCAAGATTCAGGCTTCACACAGCAGCGTGCAGCCCCACCATTTTATCAAGCATCGGGCCATGTTCCTGTGAGTGCTTGGACTCTAGATATGGAGGGCAACAACAAATCAGCTCTCTGCAGACGAGCAGGTAACTGGGTGCCTGTGTACACGAGTAGAGGAATGGCTGTTGAAAGCAATGAGGAGGAAAATACAAAGTACATACAAAGTCCCTTAAATACAACAATGCAAAGTCCCTTGAACACAACGATACATTCCAAGATTTTCCACAGAAATGTTCACAGATCAAAAATCAACGAAAAGGGAAGATCGAGAAGTTCATGGTGGCAATTTCAGAGGTTGGTAATTGAAGTGATTAAATTTGGGGATGGTCAAATGCCAGAATTAGAACAGTGCAAATTTTCAAAGAGGGTTGCAGAGTGTAGGAGTGTATAACAATCACAGAGAGGTTTGAAAACAAGACTGAGAATTTCAAAAAGGAACTAACTTATGGCTCTACACCAAAGAGCACCACAAAATAAAACTGTGTCATCCGAACATGACTTTGTTCGAATTAAGGGATCTGGGTGCATGACGGGCTCAAATTTACAGGGGAATGCAAGTCACAAATCGCATCGCAAGAGTGAAGAGGAAAGCTAACGATGGGGATGAGGGTTTCAACAGCAGATGGACTCAGGACAGATCAAAAACTACACATCCCAGAGTGGCAGTAAACCAAAAGAATATGTACTCATTGCCTGGCATTTCCCGCATTCCATCATCATAATCAAAACAGGGATCAACCGTGGTTCAATGTAGACGTCACCCATTCCTTCTCTCCAAGATGCTGCCTGACCTGCTGAGTTACTCCAGCATTTTGTGATACCTTCGATTTGTACCAGCATCTGCAGTTATTTTCCTCCATTCCAGCACATCTACACGTGGAATGCCAATACGATGAAGCTGCAGTGAAGGATGTGTATCGGAATGGAAGGAACTGCAGATGCTGATTGAAACCAAAGATAGACACAAAATGCTGAAGTAACTCAGCGGGACAGGCAGCATCTCTGGAGAGATGGAATGGGTGACGTTTCGGGTCAAGACCCATCTTCAGACCTTCTTCTGGAAAAAGGGTCTCGACCCGAAACGTCACCCATTCCTTCTCTCCAGAGATACTGCCTGTCCCACTGAGTTACTCCAGTATTTTGTGTCTATCTGCAAAAGAGGATTTTGGATACATTCAAGACAATGCGACCAGACAAAATGCCAGATGGCATTCTTACGATTAATGCTCTTGTCCAGCTAAGCTGTCGCCAACATTTATAATACCGCCTGACAATTTGTAAATTGCCCAGTTATATCCTGCTCAGAACAGGCTGGACAAATCAAATATAACTAATCATTCTACTCTCAATTATCAGTAACGTATAGAAAGTGTCCACTAATAATTAACCAACACGTCCTCACCAGTAATCTGCTCACTCATGTCAATTCTGGATTTAACTGGGTGTACAAAATCATGAGAGGAATAGATCGGGTAAATATCATACTTGTACATGCACGTATTCTCTTGCCAAGAGTAGGGGAATGAGGATCCGTGCAGTATGAGGTCGATAGTAAGAAACTTTTCCCCATTCGCAAAGATGTCCAAAATTAGAGGATATAGGTTCAGGATAAAGGCTAAGAATGTTGGAAGAAATCTGAGGAAGTTTTTCTTTTTCACCCAGAGGATATTTAGATTCTAAAATGCACTATCTTTGTGGATGGTGCAAACTGGTACACTTTAAAGAAGAATCAAGGCAATCACCTGAATTGCCAAGACATTAAAGGCTACGAACCAGGTGCTGGTAAATGGGATTAATACAGATAGGTGCTCGGTGATCGTTAAGGACAGTGGTTGCAGTGCCTGTTTCTGCGCTGCCTTACAATGACTCTGACCTCAATATTCAATCAAATCAGCACTTAACATTCTTGTTGGACATTCATATCCCCAGATTTTATTTTATTTTCTGTCAGATCTTACCTCGCCTATCTCCATCAACGGCTCAATAATGTCCACGCCACCATATCCATATTGAAGGTCAGCTTCCGTCAGTTTGTTTTTCTTGATGAACTGTGTGTTGAGATATCTGTGATAACAGAAGAGGTTTTTTTTAAAACCTTAAGCACAATGCTGGCTTTACAACTCCAATTATGTAAATCTTTGAAACTGATTGAGAGTGCTTTTGTTTATATTCACATGACAATTCACATGTTAATGAGTTAAAAGGTGCAAGGTGACACCATTGTCAATGAGGTCAATTGTTACTATAAATACAAATGCAAGTCCACATTAGCAATGATCTCCAAGGTGCACCTCGAGCACAAATTTTGCTCTCAACCTTCAAATTATTCTTGAAATCACTGTTATAAGAGTTATGTCGTATTGCCGCATGGAGACACAAGAGACTGCAGATGGGTCCTGACATGAAATATTGCCCCTCCTTTTGTCTCCACATATGCTGCATGGTCTGGGTATCTCCAGCACTTTGATTCCTGCAAATAGTGCTGGATGCTAAAGCATTAATAAATAGCATGCCAGGTTTAGAGGATACCAATCTGGAAGAAGGGTCTCGACCCGAAACGTCACACATTCCTTCTCTCCAGAGATGCTGCCTGTTCCAGCTTTTTGTGTCTATCTTCGGTTTAAACCAGCATCTGCAGTTCCTTCCTACACTATCAATTACCGAACTCCATTCCCACTGGAAACATGAATACCAAGGGAATACCGTACAGGTTCATAGAACTTTGGTTGGGCTGCATTTGGAGTATTGCATGGAGTTCTGCTTGCCCCCATTACAGGAAGGATGTGGAGGCTCAGGAAAGGGTGCCAAGGAGATTTACCAGAATGATAGACACAATAACCCAGTGGGACAGGCAGCATCTCTGGAGAAAAGGAATGGGTGACGTTTTGGGACGAGACCCTTCTTCAGACTGATGTCAGGGGAGTGGGCGGGACAGAGATAGAATGTAGTCGGAGACAGGAAGACTGGTGGGAGAACTGGGAAGGGGAGGGGATGTAGAGAGAGGGAAAGCAAGGGCTATTTGAAGATAGAGAAGTCAATGTTCATACCGCTGGGGTGTAAGCTACCCAAGCAAAATATGAGGTGATGTTCCTCCAATTTGCGCTGGGCCTCACTCTGACAATGGAGGAGGCCCAGGCAGAAAGGTCAGATTGGGAATGTGAGGGGGAGTTGAAGTGCTGAGCACCCGGGAGATCAGGTAGGTTTAACGTGGACTGAGCGGAGGTGTTCAGCGAAACGATTGCCAAGTCTGCGCTTGGTCTCACCGATGTACAGAAGTTGACACCTGGAACAGCGGATATAGAAGATGAGGTTGGAAGAGGTGCAAGTGAACCTCTGCCTCACCTGAAAAGACTGTCGGGGGTCTTTGGATGGAGTCGAGGGGAGAGGTAAAGGGACAGGTGTTGCATCTCCTGCGGTAGAAGGGGAAAGTACCTGGGGAGGGAGTGGTTTGGTTGGAAAGGGATGAGTTGACCAGGAAGTTGCAGAGGGATCGGTCTCTGCGGAAAGCAGAAAGGGGTGGAGATGGGAAGATGTGGCCAGTAGTTGGATCCCATTTGAGATGGCGAAAGCGTTGGAGGATTATATGCTGTATGCGATGGCTGATGTGGTGGAAGGGGAGGACAAGGGGGACTATGCCCTTGTTGCGAATGGAGGGAGGGAAGCAAGAGTGGAGCTGCGGGATATCGAGGAGACCCTAGTGAGAGCCTCATCTATAATGGAAGAGGAAACCCCCCCGTTTCCTAAAGAATGAGGACATCTCCGATGATCTAGTATGGAAAACCTCATCCTGGGCGCAGATGCGGCGTAGGCGTAGGAATTGGGAGTAGGGGATAGAGTCTTTACAGGAAGCATGCTGGGAAGAAGTAGTCCAGATAGTTATGGGAGTCAGTAGGTTTGTAGAAGATGTCGGTCAGTAGTCTGTCTCCTGTGATGGAGACGGTGAGATCCAGAAATGGTAGGGAGATGTCGGAGGTGGTCCAAGTGAATTTAAGTGCAGGATGGACATTAGTCGTGAAGTTGATGAAGTCAGTGAGTTCTGCATGGGTGCAGGAGGCAGCACCAATGCAGTCGTCAATGGAGCGGAGGTAGAGTTCCTGAGTTCCGTAGAGTCCTTATACCAGAATGATGCCTGGATTAGGGGGGATTAGTTACAAGATAGGTTGAATAGATGGGTTGTTTTCTCTCGAATGCTGAAGGTTGGAGGAAAACCTGATAAAAGTTTCTAACATTATGAAAGGCAGTGGTAGGGTAACCAGTCAGAACCTGTTTTCCCAGGATGTAAAAATCAAATACTAGAGGGCATAGCTTTAAGGTGAGAGGGACAAAGTTTAAAGGAGACATGCTTTTTTGTTACAGAGGGTTGAGTCTGCATGGATCGTGCTCCTGATGGTGTTTGAGGCAGATACGATAGAGGCATTTAAGAGTCTTTTGGATCGTCATATGGATATGGAATGAACGGAGGGATGTGGATTATGCGCAGGCAGGTAAGGGTTGGCTCAGCATCATGTTTGGCATAGATATTTGGGAATGCCAAAGGTGATCAAAAACAATCAATGATTATAAACACAAGGGCACCTTTGACATCATTGAAGTCTGGCAGTCGTAACTTCACCAGCTCAAAAGTCTCTGTGAATGCAGTTGCCTGTGCGTACCGAGTTCGCCCCTGTGCTGCACTGGGCCAAGGCCAAGGCAAAACGTTGTGGCCCTGGCTCCCAGTGGAATTCTGTGGCGGAGACCACACTGACGGAAACAGGGTAGCACAGGCAAAGAGACCGAGCGATTTTGGAGCAACGGAATTGCTCTTCTGACATGACCAACCGTGTCAAAGTGGCAACAAAAGCAGGGGAGAATTTGGCACGTTCCAATGAGCAACTCACCTCAGGAACCCCTAAAGCCTCAACAGCACTCTCATTGCTCAAAGTAGGAAAAGTCTAATGGAATTTGTTCAGCTGATCCAGATTATTTTTTTTTCACAAAGCTCAACTTTGTGAAGGACCAGATCATTTGAGCAGTTTCTGTCCACTGAACTCAAGATCCAGTACCTACAACTGGCCAATTGCAGCTGCAATAGTTAATAATAACTGCCTGCCTGTCGCGTTTTAAGTTTTAGTTCCAGCTGCGCAACCTCTGTTAAGAAGGATAACAACAGGAAGTTCATAAACAATAATTGCTTCCGATTTCACACCATCCTCATTGGAATACTTCAGAAAACTGTTCAGTCCTCCCAAACACGATACTGTAAAAGCATTTACATCAAATGGGATCAGCAAGTCAAGATCTACCAGCAGAATGTCAAATTAACTAGAAATGGACAATAATTAAAACTTTACCTGTGCAGTACCCAAACCAGAAAATACATATGCGTAACTTTTCAAATGCAATCAATGGATTTTAACTTACAATCTTAAGTCTCTGTGTGCAATGTTCTCATTTTGGACTTACACAGATATTAAAATGTAAAGTGAAGCACAATAATCTACGGAAACTCCCCGTTTATAAATTCAACCTATTTGTTTAATGTTTAACCAACCACATTTATTAAAGTGGCAAATAGTTTTTTAAGAACTACTATTGCAAACAAAGAGATAAACTATTCCCCACGCTTACGACTGAGTGCACAGATTTTTTATTGACTGATGAACCACTGCATATTCCTGTCGAAATCTAATACAAGCCCCAAAGTGTTTTATTTTAAATAAAGAACAGGTCTATTTACCTATATAAGCAGTCCATGTAATCTGCGCCTTTACTGTATTCTTCCCAATATTGATGGTACATGGTCAAAATCTTTTCTTCAGAATCCAGAACTTTCTGCAAATAGCAAGCAGTATATCAAAAAGATCATTTTCAAAGAGAAAAAAATTGAAAGTACAAGTAATTCTGTTGTAACACTCATTTCCATTACACAAATTACATCAAGGAAACACTATTTGTATGACACGGGCCAATTTCGTTATAACTGGATTTCGATTAGGAACTAGAGAACCACAAAAGTTATTTTTGGAAATTGACAAGCAGGAAATAAAAAGCAGTCCTTGATTTATTTAGGATGGGGGAAAAAAAACCATGTTTCCATGTAACTTCCCCACGGTAATCAAGACACCGTTTTCTCTTGAGAACACACTTGGCCAGTTTCACCACAGGTTCGTAAGTCATAGGAGCAGAATTAAGCTATTAGGTCCATCAAGTCTACTCCGCCATTCAATCATGGCCAATCTATCTCTCCCTCTCAACCCCATTCTTCTGCCTTCTCCCCATAACCCCCGACCCACGTACTATTCAATTGTAGGCATTGACAAGCAATTGCTTCCATGGACACTTGTGCAAAGATACTCTATTGAACTATGTAAGATACAACCTTTGGTATTTTTAACCTGCAGTAGCAAATATAAACTTATTTCTATTGAGAAGACCTTTATTTTTTTTAAATCCTGCGGGAAAAACAACTTGGTTATTATAAGTCTAATTTAAGGTGCATAAATCTAATGTTTTAGCATTAGCATTAGCAAATCTTCCACATGCATTCCCCCAAAAAAATAGCATAGCTTCCAGTAGGCCAAAACAAAACAAATCTACTTACCAGGTTTTGAGGATTAACAAAGAACACTGAAAATATATATATTTTAAAATGCTTCCTATGTTGCGAGCTACTAAAATCCTTGTCAACGGTTCAATATATCACACTATAATACTGGAGGGAATTTGACTAAAAAAAGTGCCTCATTAGACATTACCCATGAAAACATTCTATCGATATAAATCAGTGTCAGTAATGGTGGTCATTATTTGTTCTTCATCATCAAGGATGATAAGATTAAGGATATCATATCAATTTTCCACATTCTGAGGAAACCAGCTACTTCAATATAACGTGATAGCTATAAAGATCGACTGAAAGTATAGTTTGGGGTGAAACAGGGAATAAACAACATAAATTGAGAAAATATAAGATCATCTTCCAACGATAATGACTGTAAAATATTCCTCATTTCAAAACCAATTTGAAAAGGAAATTTGTTGAATTTGTGCTTTTGAACAGATTAATTATCGACATCTAATTGAATACCTTGAATAAAATCTTAAAGTAAAAATAAAATCTGTGAAACACATTGAACTAGGTTGAATAATTTAGGCCACCATTTTTACCAACTTTGTTTCCTTTCACTATCTTCTATGACTATTCATGATTATTTATCAACTGGAACTATTAAATTTGCAGAGCATTCCCATCCCTTCTAGCTCTGCATTTAAGGTCATGGCTAGAGCATGCAAAAGTCCATAGTGAATGTCATGGAAATAAAAGATATACCTTGTACAGGAGTTGGACATGATTTTCCAGAAAGATTTTTGTTTCTGTGTAGAGTCGCTCTCCTAGTGGTTCTGGGTAGGCCACACACAAAGCGTAAATGTCTCTGTGTATAATATTAAGGCCCATTATTAAATCAACAGTGAGGGGGGATTAAATTAATATGGGATTAAAATATAACTTTGTAAAGTCATAAATTCTGCCGTGTTCAAGTGATGAGTAACTCTGAAATGCAGTCTTCAGAAGATTATCTACTTTTAAAATTTTGGTAATGATGCGATTGTGATTGTTTGGAAACATTAGGAGACAGATCGGAATCGGTCAAAACAGCAGAATTAAGGCTATTTAAAGATTATCATACATACATGAATTGGATTGACACAGATGAATTAAAACAGTATTTATTAACAATTACGTTCCTGACCAAAACCAATTATTGTAAAAATATAGCCTATTAACAAAAGAATATGCAAATGATTATAGTCATAGAGTCGGACAACACCGAAACAGGCCCTTCGACCCAAATTGTCGATGTCAACCAAAATTGCCCATCTAAGATAGTCCCATTTACCCGCGTCTTGGCCCATATCTCTAAATCCTTCCTATCCATGTACCTGTCCAAGTGCCTTTTAAATGCCGTTATTGTATCAGGCTCAACTACCTCCTATAGCAGCTCTTTCCAGACACCCACTGCACTCTGAGTGAAAAGTTTCACCTCAGGTTCATATTAACTCTTGTCCCTTTAACAAACACTGTTCTCTTGTTTTTGATTCCCCTACCCTAGGTAAAAGACTCCATGCACTCACCTATTTATTCCCATTATTGGTAAAATACACCTCTCTCAGATCACACTCAGCCGCCTACATTCCAAGGAATAAAGTCCTAGTCTGCCCAACCTCTCCCTCTAGCTCAGCCCCGTAACTCCTGGCAACATCCTCGTAAATCCTCTCTGCACTCTTTCCAGCTTAATGACATCCTTCCTATAACCGGGTGACCAAAACTAAACACAGTACTCCAAGTGTGGCCTCAACAAATGCCTGTTCAACGGTACCATAACGTCTCAACTTCCTTATTCAATACTCTGACTGATAAAGGCTAAACTACCATAAGCCTTCTTGACCACCTGATCTACCTGTGACTCCACTTTCAGAGCACTAAGTATCTACACTCCTAGATCCCTTTGCTATATAGCACTCCCCAGGGCCCCACCGTTCATTGTGAAGGTGCTGCCCCAGTTTGACTCCCCAAAATGCAAAACACTTATCTCCATTAAATTCCATTAGCCTTTCCCCAGTCCATTTGCCAAGCTGATCAAGAGACTGCTGTAAATTTTGATAACCATCTACGATACCATCCATTTCACAACCATTCCCCAAGACAGGGATGCATACTCACAGCCTTGCCAAAGTAACAAATCCAAAAATGTTTCCTAATAGAATATTTCAGAAAGCTCTTAAATGGGAAGGTAGACACAAAATGCTGGATTAACTCAGCGGGTCAGGCAGCATCTCTGGAGAGAAGGAATGGATGACGTTTTGGGTCGAGACCCTTCTTCAGACTGAAGAAGGGAATGGGAACCCCTCCTAGTTGCTACTTTGTTTTATTTTAAGCTTTCCAAATGCATGTGAGTTTGCATCATTTTTCAACAACATGGTCCAAAGCCATGATTATTTAATTTGGCCATAAAGGATACGAAAAGCGGTCATTCCAAGTAGCTCTTTCCACGTAATCCAGCATGACAACTGCTCTGATTGTTGTCAGGAGCTTGTTCCATGTTTCATCGAAGTCCACCACACGTGGTTTCAGGGACATTGTGCGGCACCTAAAAGATGAGACAAAACTACAATGAATTTTCACGATCATAGTATTTTTTTTCATGAGGATCCATTAGCATGCTTGTTTTGGAATCAAAATAGATGACAACTCTATGTTGTTTCAAAACAACACTGTGAATCCCAAAGCATTTTCTTAAACAATATTTACAATATGATCAGAAGAATATGAATATTCAAGGAATTTTCCCATTAATATTTCTTTCACTCATAATCCAATGGGCCAAGGGTTTCAATGAACAAAGAGGAAATTCTTACTGCAGATATTCAATTGATAGATTTTATTCAAATGTGTTATTATTTTCCTTATAGACAATAGGTGCAGGAGTAGGCCATTCGGCCCTTCAAGCCAGCACCACCATTCAATGTGATCATGGCTGATCATTCTCAATCAGTACCCCGTTCCTGCCTTCTCCCCATACCCCGACTCCGCTATCCTTAAGAGCTCTATCTAGCTCTCTCTTGAACGCATTCAGAGACATGGCCTCCACTGCCTTCTGAGGCAGTGAATTCCACAGATTTACAACTCTCTGACTGAAAAAGCTTTTCCTCATCTCCGTTCTAAATGGCCTACCCCTTATTCTTATTTCTCTATGAATTGAATTGTTCACTGAACCAGTTGAAAACAATTAGTTATTTTAATCTTAATCGGTTTATATTTGTTCTCAATAATTATGGAATGCAATAAATGATTGTAATCATGTATCGTCTTTCTGCTGACTGTTTAGCGCGCAACAAAAACTTTTCACTGTGCCTCAGTACACGAGACAATAAACTAAAATAAACTAGCCGAACCACAGACCAGAGATGCATTTTAGCCAACATATTAATTCCTGGATGTTATCAACAAATTGTACAAAAGCTATATTTTTCAAAATAATTTCATGTCTCTAGTTCAGTTTGTCAAACACAATCATTTCACTGAATCAGAGCAAAAAGCATCTTCTTTTTAAAGATATATCAGTAAGTACATGGCACACTGACAGATTTTGAAAAACTTTGCAATGATACTTATAAATATCCCATCAGCCATTCATTAAAGGAATTGAACTTATGATGGTAACATTATGCCAAACCAGGGGGCCCAGAACCAGGGGCCACAGTTTAAGAATAAGGGGTAGACCATTTAGAACGGAGATGAGGAAAAACTTTTTCAGTCAGAGAGTTGTCAATCTGTGGAATTCTCTGCCTCAGAAGGCAGTGGAGGCCAATTCTCTGAATGCATTCAAGAGAGAGCTAGATAGAGCTCTTAAGGATAGCAAAGTCAGGGGGTATGGGGAGAAGGCAGGAACGGGGTACTGATTGAGAATGATCAGCCATGATCACATTGAATGGTGGTGCTGGCTCGAAGGGCCAAATGGCCTACTCCTGCACCTATTGTCTAAACTGTGATCCCCTTATTCGGGTGAAATCCTATCCCCCAATATCCCATTTGGACAGGAAGTGATAAAAAAAACTGACCAAGGAACCCAAAGCAAAGTCATATTAAGAAAAATCAAGGATTATGGTTTGAAACACCAATTCCAAGGATGAACCTTCAAATTTAATACTAGGAACATGTGGAAAGTACATCAACCTAAAACTGGCGATGGTTTGTCTCCAGAATTCATTGTTCAGTCCAAGAGGGGCCAATGTCTCATTCGTGTAAGTGTGAGAATCGTCACATGATAGGCATTGGTGGGTTCAGCTTATTGTATGAAATCTCAGTCATTCGGCAAAACCAAGTATTAACAGAAAATTGAAAAAGGTAACCGGTGTGGAGTCTAAAAATAACTACTTTCGTATAGCAATTAATTTTTCTTCTGTTGGCGGAGTCGATGGAGCAGAGCAGCTGAGTTCTGGTTTTGGATAACCAGCTATAACAAAGGGGTGGCACGGTGGAGCAGCAGTAGAGTTGCAGCCTTATAGCGCCAGACACCCGGGTTCGATCCTGACTACAGGTGCTGCCTGTACAGAGATTGTACGTTCTCCCCGTGACCTGCATAGATTTTCTCTGGTTTGCTCCCACACTCCAAAGACATACAGATTTGTCAGCTAATTGGCTTGGTATAATTGTAAATTATCCCTTGTGTGTGCAGGATAGTCTTAGTGTATGGGGAATGTTGTTCGGTGTGGAATCTGTGGGCCAAAAGACTGGTTTCCACGCTGTATCTCTAAACAGTCATTACATACAAGAGCATGAAAGTAATGTTATAAATGGGCCTATTCGACCTATCATCACCCTTTGTAGAACTCGTTGATTTAATTAATTTCACTACTAATTACCACCCTGTCCTCAAATTCACTGAGACTATTTCTAATACCTCTCCCCCATTCATGTTATCTCTGTCTCTATCATAGGGGACAGACAAAAGACTGATTTGAGTCTGGAGAAGGAACTGAACCCAGATTGTCCCGGAAGGGGGAAGCACTCCACCAAGGACAGACGGGTAAAGGGGGCGGGAGGGAGGGATGGAGGGCAAGGGACCAGGAGGGATGGAGGGCAAGGGACCGGGAGGGCAGGCAAGGCGCTGGGAAGGATGGAGAGGAGGCAAGGGACCGGGAGGGCAGGCAAGGGGCTAGGAGGGAGGGCAGGCGGGCTAGGAGGGAGGGCAGGCGGGCTAGGAGGGAGGGCAGGCGGGCTAGGAGGGAGGGCAGGCGGGCAAGGAGGGAGGACGGGCGGCCAATGGGCCAGGAGGGAGGAAGGGAGAGAGGATGGATGGGCGAATGGGCAAGGGGCCGGGAGGGAGTGAGGGAAGGCAAGGGGGCCGGGAGGGAGTGAGGGAAGGCAAGGGGGCCGGGAGGGAGGGACGGCGGGCGGGCAAGAGGCAGGATAGGAGAGAGAACGGGCAGGCAAGGTGCCGGGAGGGAGAATGGACAGACAAGGGGCCGGGGAGGGCGGTCAAGGAGCCAGGAACGAGGGAGGGAGGGCAGGCAGATGGGCAAGGAGCCGGGAGGAAGGGAGAGTGGGCAAGGGGTCGGGGAGGGCAGGTTGTCAAGAGGGGCAGGCAGGCAAGGGGTGGGCAAAAAAAGCAGGCAGTTGCAAATGGTTGGGTGGTGGGTGAAGATCAAATTGAGGGTGAGGGTGAGGGGGGGGGGGGGGCGTGGATAGTGATGAATTGGGAAGAGAGTAAATCCTCGGGTGGGGATATCACGGGGCAATGAATGTGATAACCGGGCAATGTGGGGTTAGAGTGTGAAAGGGAGTAAATTGTGTCCCATCATCTTTGGCCTCCACATTACCTTTCCTCAGGCCCAGCTTTGCCTCACTCACTCACTCAGGCCACCCGGGCCCCCTTCCCTTCCCCCCTCCCTCCATCCTACCTCCCCCCATTCCTACCTCCCTCCCTCTATCCCTCCCTCCTTTCCTCCTTCCCTCCATCCTACCTCCCTTCCTCCCTACCTCCATTCCATTCCTCCCTCCATTCCTCCCTCCCTCCATTCCCCCCTCCCTCCCTACCCCCTCCCTCCATTCCCTACCCCCTCCTTCCCTCCCTCCATTCCACCCTCCCTATCCCCCTCCCTCCGTCCCTCCAGCAGTGGCCCAGGACACAGGCCCGCAGCCTGGCTGCGACAGGAGGCAGCGCCGGCCCGACCAGCCCGGCCCGGCCCGGGGCCCCGGAGTCACCGTTACCGCGGCGCCGGCAGGCCGCGTCCTGCGAGAGGCCACGCCGGGCCGGGCCGGGTCAGGCTGCAACCCCAGCCCGCTGCCCTGCGCTGCGCTGCCCGCGGCCCACGGCCTTACCCTCGGATCGGACCGGACCGGCCCGGCCTGTCGCGCCGCTGGAGCTGGAGCTGGAGCTGGATCCCCCGGCGGCGCCGCAGCGGCCGTCTCGCTGCCTCCTTGTCCGCCGCCGCTCTCCCCTAGTCTGTGCCGGGCTGTGCTGGGCCGGGCCGGGCCGGGATGGGATGGGATGGGACGGGACGGGACGGGCAGCGCCGGGTGGAGCGCAGAGAGGCGTGTGTACGGCGGCTGCGGCGCTCAGTCAGAGAGAGGGAGGGAGTGAGAGAGAGAGAGAGAGAGCGACCCCTGCCCGCCTGCCGATCCGGATCACACACACACTCCAGATCACACTCACACACACACTCACACACTCCAGATCACACTCACACACTCCAGATCACACACACACACTCCCGATCACACACACACTCCAAATCACACACACTCCAGATCCAGATCACACACACACTCACTCCCTGCACACTCCAGATCACACACACACTCCAGATCACACACTCACTCCCAGCACACTCCAGATCACACACACACACACTCCAGATCACACACATACACTGTCACACTCCAGATCACACACACTCCAGATCACTCACTCACTCACTCCAGATCACACACTCACTCCAGATCACACACTCACTCCAGATCACACACTCACTCCAGATCACACTCATTCACTCCAGATCACTCACTCACTGCAGATCACACTCACTCCAGATCACACTCATTCACTCCAGATCACACTCACTCCAGATCACACTCATTCACTCCAGATCATTCACTCACTGCAGATCACACACACACTCCAGATCACACACACTCCAGATCACACACACTCCAGATCACACACACACACACACACACACTCCAGATCACACACACTCCAGATCACACACACTCCAGATCACACACACTCCAGATCACACACACTCCAGATCACACACACACACACACACTCCAGATCACACACACTCCAGATCACATACTCACTCCAGATCAGACACACACTCACTCCCAGCACACTCCAGATCACACACACACACACACTCCAGATCACACATTCACTCCAGATCACACACTCACTCCAGATCACACACTCACTCCAGATCACACACTCACTCCAGATCACACACACACTCCCAGCACACTCCAGATCACACACACACTCCAGATCACACACACACTCCAGATCACACACACTCCAGATCACACACACACACTCCAGATCACTCACTCATTCCCAGCACACTCCAGATCACACTCACTCCCAGCACACTCCAGATCACTCTCACTCCCAGCACACTCCAGATCACACACACACACACACTCCTGATCACACACACACTGCAGATCACGCACTCACTCCCAGCACACTCCAGATCACTCACTCACTCACTCACTCCCAGCACACTCCAGATCACTCTCACTTCCAGCACACTCCAGATCACACACTCATTCCCAGCACACTCCAGATCACACATTCACTCCCAGCACACTCCAAATCACACACTCACTCCAGATCACACACTCACTTCCAGCATACTCACTACCAGCACTCTCCAGATCATTCACTCACTCCCAGCACATTCCAGATCACACACTCACTTCCAGCACACTCACTACCAGCACACTCCAGATCACACACTCACTCCCAGCACACTCCAGACCACACACTCACTCCCAGCACATTCATTCTGGATCACTCACTCCGGATCACACATTCACTCAGGATTACTCAGTTCGGATCACTCACTCCCAAATCGACTTCTCATTCATACTGATCCAAGATCACACACTCATTTGATCCGACTCCAGAAAATGACTCCAGATCACTCCCACATCATCCACACTGACTCCCATTGAACCGTTCCCACGCACTGACTCCAGATCCATTATTTTGGATCAACGTTGATTCCTTACAATGACTCCAGATCATCCATTCATACTTTACTTGCACACTCGGGCAGCAATTTGCAAAGGCATGGTCAACTTAAAATATCCTTGAATTTGACTGCTTACAAGCACGATGTTGGAATGTCACACTGGAAAGTTTCTCACCAAATCAAGCACACCCCTGAAAATATATATATGTTGAGTATCCTCAATGTTTCCGGGTGAAAACCTAAAAATCTGTCTAGCAACCTTCAAGGTTTCAGAGTCTCAAGAACCATTGGTGATGGCAATAAATGTTAACCTTGTCAGAAATGCTCATATCCCTCAAATGAGTTTGAAAAATTGTACTTATGTTCTTGTTAGTTGACAAAGGTTTTATTTTTAATTGAAGGTAGTTGCACAAAAAATCTCGGGAGACTCATGATTGTTATTAGTTCGATTCAACGCAGGACAGGATTGATTTTTTAAAAAATGTTCTAGATTTGAATATCACTGATGAGGCCGCCATTTATTTCCCATCCCAAAATGTCTTTGAGAAAATGGCGATGACACTTTTTGTACTGCTGTTCTCCAGGTGATGGTGCTCCCACTGTGCCATTGGCTTGTGAATTTTCAAATTTAGACCCATTGACAAAGGGACAATGAGATATTTCCAAACTGGGTAATTTGGAGAGAAACCTGCTGGTGGTGGTCTCATGCAACTCATGCCTTTGTCGTTCTGCAGGATAGAGATCATGGGTTTATGTTTTAAAGTTTCAATGAGTCAGATTCCCCAGAAAATGCTGAGCAAGAGTGTCTTCATTTATATGCAATTGCTTAGAGTCATAGAGTAATATAGAAAGGAAACAGGCCCTTTGGCCCAACTCATCCATGCTGACCAAGATACCCATCTAACCTAGTCCCATTTGCCTTTGTTTGACCCATATCCCTCAAAATCCTTCATGTCCATGTACCTATCCAAATGTCTTTTAAATGTTGCTGTTGTACCTACCTTGACTCAACCATATTCTCTGGCAGTTTGTTCCATAGTTTCCCAAAGTTCTGACAATTTTTATTATGATTTTTAACTCCTAACAATTCTTTCACTGTTTATTAATATCAGAAGTTTCTGTCGGCTTTGATAGGCAAGTCCTTCTTTGTGAGCTATCCTTAACATGCCTTGTTTCCACTCCAGTTCTGTGGGTTCTGAAGTAGCAATGAGACAAATGTGAAAGCCACAGACTCAAGTTGGGCAGATTGTGCTTGACAGGACAGATATGTTGGAGGTGGTAAATTCCTTCGTACTATTTACATTGGGCTTTTGTGGGATCCTGATGAAGAAACTCAATGCCATCCAAAGGTTCCTTCTCCAGTATGAGTGGTCACAGGCTGGTTAGTATCACAAGTATGTGGAATGTTTTGAAGGCTTTGAAAACATTCCTGACTTTTTTTTCTCCCCCTCTGAACTCTAATACAGAACATGGAACAGACTGTTTGTTTCGAAAACAAAGAACTGCAGATGCTAGTTTATACCAAAGATAGGCACAAAGTGCTAGAGTAACTTAGCGGGTCAGGCAACATCTCCGGAGATAAAGGACAGGCCACATTTTGGGTCAGGACACTTCTTCAGACTGAAAGTAAGGGGTGGGAAGAGCTGGAGGCGAGAAAAGACCAGGACAAATCAGGACCTGCAACAAATGACCTTGGGCAGGATGGTGCGCTGTTAGGCCCTTACCTCACCTTACCTCCTTCCTCCACCCTGGTCTTTTAACCAGTTCCAACGTTCACCACATTATATCCCTCTTGAGATCACACCTTCACTAGCCAACACTTGGCCTACCAGCGCACCACGCTGCCTGAGGACATGGTCTTTTCTCACCTCCAACTTTTTCCTCACAATCCCCTACCATCCACTTTCAGTCTGAAGAAGTTTCCCAACCCGAAACATCACCTATCCTTTCCTCCAGAGATGCTGCCTGACCCGCCGAATTACTCCAACACTTTGTGCTGGGAATGTTTGTTTTGAGAGTCTGGTGTCAGATGCCCAAAAAATGTCTTACCCTTTGGAGCTATCTGATTGCAATTCAGGCCTCATGGTTGGGAGTTTGGACTGTTCGTCCTGACCATGGACTGGAAGGTTTTAATGAGTGTGTTAGTGGCATCTCTTCAGTGCTTTGAGGTACCAGCTATAGATGGTCTATGTTTCAGAATCAGACAGGAGGATCACACGTACCTGATAAACAATGGGTTTTGTGCCAGATTTGAAGTCTTGATCTCTCATTTTCTCCAGATGTGCTGCGATTTGACTGCTGAATTGTTTTTTTGTAACCATGTGGGCATTTAGTTGATTTTGTGCATCTGTGGAGAGTGATTAAGGTAACTTTGGCACTGACTGGAAACTTAGGGTCTCTGCTTTCATTTGAATAACCAATTCTCTCTTCCTCTATTACTCAAAAGTCCTTATTTAATATGATTATCTTCGCTCTTGTGTTTTATGTCTATATTTAAAAAGCCAATCTGCCCTTCCATTTTCAATCAACTATGCACTTATACCCATATATGTCTATAACTTGTGCTCTTTTTAGGTGCTCCCTTGATTATATTGTCTGCCATTCTTCCAACCGAAATATGCCCATCACTTTTTTCAGCATTGAATTTCATCTTCCAACAATCCTGCCCACCTGCCTCTCTCTCTTTGAAGTTGATTACTATTCTCCTCTCATCCATTTTATCAAGTTGAGAGGTAACAGGATATAAATTGAATGTTAAATGAAACCTCATAATTGTAATGGAGTATCATTCCAAATGTATGTTATCAAGTCTCTCCAAAGGAGCCTGAATCCATCACAATATACAAACAAGGAATTGCAGAAGAGTGCCGACCCAAACATTACCTATCCATATTTCTCCAGAGATCCTGCCTGACCTGCTGAGTTAATCCAGCACTTGGTGTCCTTTATAAAAAATCCATCACATCTCACTCAGAAGTGCTACTGTTGGAGCTTGTGGCAATAGCGCCTCTGCGTATTTTAGCAAAAACATATTTGAAAAATTAATGAAATGGCAGATTGTTCAGTTACATTTAAAGGAATGTAATGACAGTACATATTTTAGCAACACTTTTTCATGGAACAGCTGCATTCAAGGATGAATGCTTTATGAGATGGGGCTGATTTGTGAAAAAAAAGCATGCTACTTGGTTAACCAGAATGAGGTTGAAACTCAAGTCACAATTTCTGTGGATTTGCTGCATTCCTCTTTGGATTCTAGCCTTTCATAGCATTGCTTTCCACATCTACCTCCCTTATCCTTCTATAGAATTACAACCAAGAGACGGTGGAGAATTAAATTGCAGTAAATATAACTTAGCTTCTCTTTCCTCTTAGAATCTGCAGTAAAACACAAAGTGCTGAAGTTCATAAGTTCTAGGAGTAGAATTAGGCCATTCAGCCCATCAAGTCTACTCCACCATTCAATCATGGCTGATCTATCTTTCCCACTCAACACCATTCTCCTGCCTTCACCCCATAACCCCTAACATCCTTACTAATCAAGAATCTGTCAATCTCCACCTTAAAAATATCCATTGACTTTTCCTCAATGTCAGGGATTCGTGGCAATATCAACTGTAAGACTGATGAAGGACCTGGGGATCAGCGGACGGGCCCAGCGCCAGGCTATCAAGGAAACATTCGGGGTGGCAGAGCGGAATAGCCAATGGCTCTGGCTGAAGAAGAAAGACCCCATCTGGTCTCCCAAATAAACAGATGCAGAGGGGTGTGGTTCTGGGACACCAGAACGCACCGCTGAGCCTACTGGAAACGTCGTGGGCCCAGTCAGCGAAATGTTGATGAAAGTAGGTGCCCACTTGATAACCCCAATGACGTGTCTGCCCAGCCTTTCTCAACATTGGAGGAGCATAGGTGAGTGCATAAGCCTCCCATCACCACCGGGAGCAAGTTGACATTTGGCACTTTGGATTTTAACATCACGTCCTGTGTATTTGAAAACCTCCACAGCTGTCTGTGGCAATACATTCCACAGATTCACAACACTGACTAAATAAATTATTTCTCATCCCCTTTCTAAAAGGAACATCCTTTTGTTCTGAGGCTATGACCTCTGGTCCTAGACTCTCCAACTAGTGGAAACACCTTCTCCACATTCACTCTATCCAGGCATTTCACTATTCGGTAAGTTTCAATGAGGGCCCCCCTTATCCTTCTAAACTCCAGCGAGTACAGGCCCAGTGCTTTCAAAAGATCATTGTTTGTTAACCCGATCATTCCTGGGATCATTCTCATAAACCTGTGGATGGTGAATCTCTGGAATTCTCTATCCTGAATGTTTGAGGAAAAAGTTTAAAAAGTTGCAAACTAGATTTTTTCATATAATTTTTATTACAAGAAGATCACTAAAGTTTAAAATTAACATTTCTTAATTAAATTAGGCGGTCAGGCTATAACAACATATAGGACGCCGATTCGTCATAGACACCAATAGCACAGATGATATGCGTATTGGCACCTTATTTGTCCGTACAAAGAGCACAGTGTGCAGCCCTGATCCCCCGCTTTCTTTGAAGACTGCAATTTAAAGCCCTTGATAAGTTTGTCAGACGCTTGCCAGTTTCTAAATTTAACACAGCACAATGATTGCTATTTTTAGTCACCCCGGTGCTGCACGGCTTGAAGCACCATTTAGTACTGCACTCGTCCATAGGTGAAGCTTATTCTCATTGTGTCTACCATGCCTGGAGCTTTCCACAGTAATGTTGACTGCTGATTTGAGAAATAGATTACCACTTGTTGGATACACCAGATGTAATTCTTGCATAACATAATTAATTGCAAACTTTTGTCAGTGTACGATAAATAGCACAATTCCTAATATGTTAATTATAGTTTTTAAATCAAAAACGACCTTTGATTATTTAAACACTGTGAACAAATTCTCCATCTCCCAAGTCCTTGAACATGCTATAGTCTCCCAAATTTGTATCCATCTTTATTAAAATTTCTTGTTTGAATCTCTGAAAACGGATTTCTGTCGTGTAACGGTGCCATGACTGCTCAAAGTCCCTCACAATTTCTTTACTTGGGCTACAATTTCGGACCAGAACTTTGCTTGCCACTTGTAGCTACGACCACACTGTGTGTCACTTAGAAACATAGGTACACTTGCAGAACCTGCGATCAATTTTGCAAGACCGACTAGATAGAAGACTATAAACCACTTACCAATAATCACAGTGAAGCCTGCCTGGGGTTCAAGCAGAAGATAAAGAAGGAATGGATAACTGAAGACACATGGCAAACCATTAAAAATAGGAGAAAATTAAAGAAGCAAATAAATGAAACAAAATCCAAACGGCTGCAAGAAAGATACAAGATGCAATATCAAGAAGCAAACAAAGCAGTTCAGAGGAAAGCTAGAGCTGACAAACGGGCGTTCTGCCAATCAAGCAGAAGATGCAAATAAGAAAGGAGAGCAAGGGAAGGTCTACAAGATAACCAAAATAATCTGTGGCAAACATCGTTGAACCACTGAGACACCAATTGTTGACAAAAAGGGCCGATTCCTAACAACAGAAACAGAACAAGAAGCCCGCTGGGTGAAACACTTTAATGAAGTATTGAACAGAACACCGCCCATAATAGAGGCTAACACCCAACAAGCAGAGGATGACCTAGATATTAGCACTGAATCACCAACTAAGGAGGAAATTGTTATAGCCATTAAGTCCCTCAAAAGTGGAAAAGCCCCTGGCCAAGATAACCTCAATGCAGAACTGTTTAAGGCGGACCCAGAACTTGCAGCCACTTTTTGTACCAAGTATTTGTACCACTTTTCACAGCTATTTGGGAAAGAAAAGAGATACCTAATGACTAGTCAGAAGGAGTCATCATTAGGATACCAAAGAAAGGCAACTTAAGAGAGTGTAACAATTGGAGAGGGATCACTCTTCTATCAATTCCAAGCAAGATTCTGGCAAAGATTATAATACAACGTACCTCAGAAGCAGTAGACAAACAGCTCAGGAAAGAGCAGGCAGGATTTTGTGGTGGGAGGGGATGCATTGACCAGATATTTGCCGTGCGTAACATTATAGAACAGTGCCCAGAGTGGCAGAGACTTGTTTGATGATTTCGAGAAAGCATTTGACAGCATCCACCGGGACAGTCTCTGGGGCATATTACGAATTTATGGGATCCCACAGCACATAGTCGAAGTAATTAAGAGCTTCTACGCCAACCTCTCTTGCAGAGCATGGAATAGTACCCACACATTCCAGGTGAAGACAGGAGTTCGACAAGGGTGTGTGATGTCAGCGCTACTCTTCAATATTGCTATTGACTGGGTGATGCGTCAGACAACCGAAGATCAAGCAAGAGGCATACGATGGACCCTCTTCTCAACATTGGAAGACCTTGATTTTGCTGATGACATAGCTCTGGAATCCCACACTCACAAACACATGCAGGAAAAAACATCCCGTCTTAGTGACTTTACACATCAAATTGGCTTGAAGATAAACCAGAAAAAATCTGAATTAATGACACTACAAATCCAAAACCCCTTACCAATCCAAGTGAATGGAAATGACCTTCCCATAACTGAGGAGTTTATTTATCTTGATAGTAAAGTCAGATACGATGGCGGAGCACAAAATGACATTACGAAACCGGCTAAACAAAGCTAGGAAAGTTTTCAGAATGCTAAACAATGTATGGAGATCCCAGCAATACAGCACCAAGACCAAGCTGAAGATATACGGGAGCTGTGTCCACTCCACCCTCTTATATGGCTCGGAATGCTGGAGAATGACAGCGAGTGACATCAACCAGCTGTCAGTCTTCCATACTAAGAACCTGAGAAGAATCCTTAGAATATTTTGGCCAAACACCATATCCAACCAAGATCACCTTGCTCAATGCCAGCAAGAAAGTATGGATATCATCATCATGAGAAAGCGCTGGAACTGGTGTGGCCATATACTGAGAAGAGAACCAGACAGCATCCCAAGAATAGCCCTGCACTGGACACCAGAAGGGAAAAGGAAAAGAGGGAGACCCAAAACCACATGGCGTCGAACTGTGGAGGAGGAAATGAAAACTATGGAATTGACTTGGGGTAATGTCCAGAAACTAGCCCAGAACAGACAGGAGTGGAGGACCTTCGTTGTTGCCCTACATGCCAGGAGGCATAATGGGCAGTAAATAAGTAAGTAAGACTAGATAGAAGACTATAAACCACTTACCAATAATCACATGCACGCTGCCAACATAACTTCTTTGATTCATTGATGATTGATGTGAAAACTCTTGGTGACGTTTCGCGTTCATATCCCTTTTTCAATAGGGTTGCATTGACTATTGACTATTGATTGTTACCTTAATCCTAATTCCAAAAGAGGTAACGTGTGAGAATAAATTAAGAACTTGAAGTATTTTCGAGCTTTTACAATACTGGCCATCTTCTGTCTTCATTTAATTATTTGAACAAAATTATTTTACCCTTTTGGCCATTATCTTAGGCAATTATATCTGTAATAAAATTCACTCCTCACTCCCGCTTTACTTTTATTCGGGCAGAGGGTGTGAGTTGCATTGTTAAATCTCGGGTGACCTGCATAATTGAATATAGGGAGCCAGTGTTGATGCAAGGCTAGGATATTCCCAGTATACTGCAGGTATATATTTCTTTTGGTTAGGAGACCAAAGTTAGAGACAATACTTTACTTGCAATCTCACTAAGACCCAACAAAATTGTTTAGTCTTTAACCTTATTCAAGCATCTTCTTGCAATTAATTCCACCATACTATTTGCCATCCTAGCTACCTGCAGTGCCTACATGTCAGGCTTCTGTGATATGCATACAGGACACTTAGGTTTCTTTGAATGTCAATATTTCCCAATCTTTTACAATCTATCGTTGCACATCGATGTTTCTACAGAAATTGAAAAGGCACCTTTTTCCACATTATACACTATCTGCTTTCTGTTTTTCCCACATTGTACTCTACCAGTGAGTGGGAATGGAGCGCAAAAATGGGGCCTGAGTGAATTTAAACAGAGATTGCAAACATCACCAGGTGAGCCTGACGTTGAACCATTAAAATTCCTGAATAGGATCCATTGATTCCTATTCTTTATTTGCTATTGGCTAACCACCTCTCAAATCACGCTGGTACATAATACCCAAATTTCATTAGTCCCTTTTTGTTTACCAATCTGCACTGTGGGATTTCATAAAAAGTTTTCAGAAAATCCAATATTGAAATCCAAAAAACCCACAAATATTGTAATTTCACTACTCCCCACCAAATCCTCAACAGTATCTTGACAAAAACTCTAGAATTTACTTGAATATAATTTATTTTTCATAAGTTTATTTTGCTCAATATTATCATTTTCATATTTTCATATCACAGCCTTTATTATCGGTTCAAGCATTGTCCCAAATGTCAATGTCTGGTTCAGAGATCAATAGTGCATTTCTCTCAATAGTGCATTTCTCTCAATAGTGCATTTCTCTCAATAGTGCATTTCTCTCTCAATAGTGCATTTCTCTCAATAGTGCATTTCTCTCTCTCTCTCTCTCTCTCTCTCTCTCTCTCTCTCTCTCTCTCTCTCTCTCTCTCTCTCTCTCTCTCTCTCTCTCTCTCTCTCTCTCTCTCTCTCTCTCTCTCTCTCTCTCTCTCTCTCTCTCCCTCCCTCCCTCTCCCTCCCTCTCCCTCCCTCTCTCTCTCTCTCCCTCCCTCGCTCCCTCTCCCCCTCCCCCTCACTCTCTCTCCCCCTCCCCCTCACTCTCTCTCTCTCCCTTTTCTTGAAATAATTGGGTCTTATTTGCTATCTTTCAATTCACAGTGAGTACACTCCAGGAAGTATAGAATTTTGGAAGATGCTAACTGCAGAATTCATTATTTACACAATTACCTCTGTCAAAGCTTTGTGAAATGAATTTTCAGGACTTTGGTATTTATCAGTTTTCGGTATCGTAAACTTATTTAGATTTTTTGTTTAAGCTTATGCTGTCATCTTTTATTTCCTGTTTGCATTTGGCACTAGTATATCTGGAAGTTTTTTCATGCCTTCTTTACTAAAGACAGACATGTTATTTGTTTAATAGCTCTGTAATTTCTTTATTCCCAGTGAAAATGATCCCTCCTCTGGACATCATCTCGACAAGCCCTTAAAGAATTTTTAATTTCAATACGTGCTCTTCAGAGCTCGTAGGCTAAGTTTGCTCAACTCCCCTCATTCAACCAACTTCACATATCATTCTGGTGAACCTTTCATTGTGTCCCTTCCATTGCGTGACACAGAGCTATATCAATTACCTGTTTGTTATCTAAACCAACTATTAACAAAAAATAGGCCAAATGGTCATCAAGCAAGCAGAGACAAATTAAATGAATAATTTGTTTACATGTCTGTAGGCTTGCAGTAAGAAATGAATGAGTTGACATGTGAATTCCACACCAGTACTGCAGATTTCAACAGAGTGGATTAGACTGTGAAGGCTGACTACTGTCAAGAGTTAATGCAAAGAATGGATGGAAGCAGTGCCCCAAGGAAGGCCGTGAAGATAGATTTGTGCACCATTCTGCCCTTTTCACCTGTTGTTATATTTTATTGTCATTTTTATCATCACCATATTGGTTCTGTGAGCTATATGTGAACAAGGAATTTCATTGCACTCTGGTGTATATGACAATAAACTAATCTAATACTATCCAACCCTCTCACCTTCTGAATTCATTTTCCAATGCAGGCCTCTTGAGACTCCCTAAATGTATTTGATCCACTTCACAAACAACACCAAAAACTGCTGAAACTTGAAGGTCTGGAATTCCATTTCTAACCATCTCTATCTTGCTATGTTTTTGAAGCTGCTTAATAACAAACTCTTTGCTGACATGCCCTAATCTTTTGGTGTATGGGTCAAATATGTTTAAAATATATTTTTAAATCAATACATATAAATGGAAGATGTTGTCATGTAGTCATTGTACCTTAGATCCAGTGCACCACTTTACCCATTTTGTATGAAGCTGTTGCAAATAAATCACTATATTTTAATTCACAATGTGCACAGCTCTGAAATGGTGAGCTCTTAAAAAGAGTGTGTTCCTTCGACCAGTCAAGGTTATTAAGCCAGTCAGAAATACCAAAGTTTTTCAGGAGTGTTGAGATTTTTGATGTTTTCACCCCTTCTAAATTATACTCCAATTATTCTGACCAATCTCATGAGCTCCAAATACCTCATGACCCTTCATCACTTGTTCCAGAATTCAGCACTTACCATTTCACCACATTCTCCAGATATTCAAGAGCCTAACGAGTCCCTGGGAAATAATGGCTGGATCACGTTCAATCTCACTCACTTCCCACAACTTTCACTACAACTACCGTGTCACCTGCAGAATGGGCAATGCTGCAGGCCCTCCACTTTGCAGCCCTTCCGTGAAGCACAGTGGTATACAAATTATGATCATGGTTCATTCAGTTGAGATGGCTCTGTCGCAGCATGCTGCTGTCAAAGGCAATTTTCAAAGACATTAAAAATCGGATGAAATTGAATGAAATCGGACAAAAATAGATGTGATTATAGTACAAATATTTTAAAGTAAGTTATTTTAAAATTATGCTGCTATTGAAGATTCATAACGTCTTGAAATAGAAAGGTAACAAAAATAAGTTAAATACAACTTTTCCCTGAACAATCAGTGACTCATTCACACAAAAGGTATCACAAAATGCTGGAGTAACTCAGCAGGTCAGGCAGCATCTTGGAGAGAAGGAATGGGTGACCATTCACACAAAGGAGTCTGATGAAGGGTTTCGGTCCAAAACGTGACCTATTCCTTCTCGCTAGAGATGCTGCCTGTCCCCCGAGTTACTCCAGCTATTTGTGTCTATTTTCGGTGTGAACCACCACCTGCAGTTCCTTCTTGCACACACTAAGGAGTTGATGCTTGTCAGCAGCCCATGCTTGGAATAAACCACAGGGGGGTCATTAGAAAGTGTATTCATCTTCTCAGCTCAAAGTACAATACAATACAATACAATACAATATATCTTTATTGTCATTGTACAGGGGTACATACAACGAGATTGGGAATGCGCCTCCCATACGATGCAATAATTTTATTAGCTAGTCAGTATTAATTTAAACAACCCAATGAAACAAATTGTAACAGTTTTAAAACAGAATAAAGTGCAAGTAGATCTGTGCCGGATCACTGTGCGATGTGACCATCCGGCTCAGCAGGACCGGTTCATGGCAGTAATGGCCCTGGGGATGAAGCTGTTCCTGAGTCTGGATGTGCGGGCGTAGAAGGCCTTGTATCGTCTGCCCGATGGTAGAAGTTCGAACAGACTGTTGCAGGGGTGTAAAGAGTCTTTGTGGATGCTGGTGGCTTTTCTGTGGCATCGTGTATTGTAGATGCCCTCCAAGGCTGGTAGCTGTGTCCCGATGGTCCTCTGAGCTCTATGGACGACCCTCTGAAGAGCTTTCCTCTCTGCCTCCGTGCAGCTGAGGTACCACACTCTAATCAGCTTCTCAAATGTTTCATTTGCTGGGAAGTTTGGAGAAGAAACATTCTCGATTTTGACACTTTGCTACTATATGTGTTGAATTACACGTTACTATGTACGAGCACGATGAATGAAAATAATGTCATTATACTGCAAATGTATTTCTTCTGTAGGTGTTTGTTGTGATATTGCTGGGACTACTTTGTTGTATCACAAGGTCTGCTTTGTTTGCCTGTGTAGTAATGTGTATATAAGAGGTTGGTGTGATTAGGTGGTCACTCTGGTTCCAGGTGGCCACGGAATAAACAGCTTGGAGTTAAGCTCCAGCATTGTAACCTTTCACACACGTGTACTCGTGGTCCGTCCAGGGTCATAACAAAGGTACAACAGATACCGGACCACGAAGTACAACAGTGTTAAGAATTGGATATCGTTTTGGGAAAAAAAAGCATTTCTTATAAAACTCAGACGGCTGCAATTCGGTATTTTTTGGGGGAAAAAAAGTTCTGAGGTCAGTATTGGTGCAAGTAGCAGAGAGTTGGTGCTTAACTTTAGATGTGTTCTGTACTTCTGTGTGCACAAAAACAGATGTTGAACAGTAGAGGGCACAATGTAGATCTGCTACTCACAAAGCAGCACACACACACTGCGTTCTGCAGCAACATTACATGCAATCAAATGGAGAGTCGTGCATATTGGAAATGAATTAAGCAGAAAATAACAATAGCATTTTAAATGCCCAATGTTTGCAAGATTACTATCAATGAAACTGTCTGGAATATGAACTGGCAATACAACAAGAGATAAATAGCGTGTACTTAGCTTACCGTGTACATCGTTACCAGCAGATGGAGAAAGTCTGGGAACCAAAAGAAAAAAATGTTTTATTCTAATTATTTTTCAGACCTTTGCAAAAATAAGTTTGCATCATACATGAACTGATTTGTATAAATTGATTCAGATTGAAACGCTCGCATGCATTGGCCGGTTAGCTCAGTTGGTTAGAGCGTGGTGCTAATAACGCCAAGGTCGCGGGTTCGATCCCCGTACGGGCCAATTTCATTTTTCTTACGAGTCATTCAACTGGGTCAACACACATTAATAAAGAATAAAACAGGGTAACATAAATAAAGAACTGCATATTCATATGCATATAGTCGTTTTTATTTTGCTGATAAGCAAAAAATCACCCGCCCTTTCCAGTCTTATATTTCAGATGAGTTTTTATTTTCCTCTTCTCGTAATTTCCTGGAATGCATATGGAGTATAATAAGGGGATGGAAATGCAGCCTTGTATTTAGTGATGAGAACTATTATGGAGGATGTTTTGTCACCTATCTTTTTACTGATTGTGATCTGTGGGTTAAAAACTCAAGGATCTAGTTGCAGAAGGGGTGCCAAGACATAGGTCCAGGAGTTTGGAGATGAGTTTGTTGGTCTGGCTTGGTGTCCTAGTTAAACTAGTAATCGAATTGCAGTGGATAAAGGCTGCCTGGGAGGATGGAGCTGATGTGTGCTTTGACCAACCTCTCAAAAGCACTTCATGACAGTGGATGTCACAGCCACCAGACATCCACCAACATTAACATAGTTTTATGATTACATCAAAGCAGATTTCTGCACTGCTCATTCAGTAAAAGATGCTTGAAAACTACACGATATTTGTTGTAATGTACATTGTGCAGCTCTGAAATGGTGAGCTAGTCTTAATGTACTGTTGAACTTTGGGAATTATCTCTGGAGTTTATGGTGATAGAAGAATCAAACCAAACCTATTCCTAATACTGATAATGCTACTAACGTACACATCTGCAGTGTTTCACTCGGATGATGCTTGAATTACAGAGTATGAGGTATAAGGGGAGAGGAATGCTGGAATCTGGAGCAACAAATAATCTGCTGGAAAAATTCAACACCCAAGCAACATCTGTGGAGGGAAATGGGCAGTCAATGTTTTGGGATGAGACCATTCATCTGCACTGGGAAAAGTCGAGATGAAGGGTCCTGACCTGAGCATCCACTGTCTATTTCCCTTTACAGCTGCTGCTCAGCCAAGTTCCTAAAGCAGATTGTTTGTTGCTCCAGGTGCAAGGGGAGGTTGGACAAACTTGCTTCAAATACCAACTAAATAGTTTGAACAGCAAACTACCTTGGTTCCACTAGCGACTTTGGGCTTTTGTTTTGTTTTGCACAATATTGTGTGTTTTTTTATTTAATGAGCTTTTATTTTGTTTATTATGTCATTTATTGAGTACTGTGTTTACAAACCTCGAGTGCTACTGCAATTAAGAATTTCATTGTTCTGTTTCGGTGCATATGCCAGTTAAACAGTCTTGCCTCTCTTGATTGTTTTTCATTTGGAGCATGACAGGCTGAGGAAGGGAACTGACAGAAATATATTAAATTATGTAAGTCATGGTTAGGTTTGATATTCAGAGTCTTTTTCCCAGGGTGGAAATATTAAATACTTGCGGGCAGATCTTTGTAATGAGAGGGAGGAAATTAAAAGAATTGAAAGGCAAATTTATTTCACAGGTGCCTAGAAGATACAAAGGGAGGTGGTGGCAGCAGGTACAACAGCAATTTTTAAGAGTAATTTAGGCAGGCACACGAACAGGGAGGGAATAGAGGGATAGTAGACCATTTGCAGGCGATGGAATTCGTTTAAATTGGCATTATGGTTGGCATAAACATTGTGAACCATAGGTATTTATTTCACAAAATGCTGGAGTAATTCAGCAGGTCAGGCAGCATCTCAGGAGAGAAGGAATGGGTGACGTTTCGGGTCGAGACCCTTCTTCTGACTGATGTCAGGTGGGCGGGACAAAGAAGGATATAGGTGGAGACAGGAAGATAGAGGGAGAACTGGGAAGGGGGAGGGGAAGAGAGGGACAGGGGAACTATCTAAAGTTGGAGAAGTCAATGTTCATACCGCTGGGCTGCAAGCTGCCCAAGCAAAATATGAGGTGCTGTTCCTCCAATTTCCGGTGGGCCTCACTATGGCACTGGAGGAGGCCCATGACAGAAAGGTCAGACTGGGAGTGGGAGTTGAAGTACTCAGCCACCGGGAGATCAAGTTGGTTGAGGCGGACTGATCCCCCTCCCCACTCCGTCCCCCCTCCTCCCTCCCTAGGAGATAGATTTAAACTTTAAAATGTGAATAACTTAAAAAATATAACACCAATTTCAATGAAACTTCTTCCATTGGCACCAAAGGGCCGACGGTGAATAAGGTTGGCCTACAATTGTTGCGCGATCGTGTACTGTTTTGGCTGTAGTTCAGGAACAGAGTATTAGTATATAGATATAGTAGCAATCACACATCTGTTCAAATGAGTAATGACTCAAACAATTAGATCAAATGAGCATCAACCTAGAGGGGCTTGGGTATCCTTTAAAGTTAAAACGTAAGTATAGCAAACATTTAGAAAGGCAAAACGTGTTTTGGGATAGGAGTTTTATTGTACAACAGATTCAACAAATTAAAAATGCGAAGTGGTTGGCCTAAAACATATAAAGATCTTAAGAAGACACAATAGCCTGCGGATGCAGGAATCTTGAGCAAAAAGCAAACTGCTGGAGGAATTCAGCATCTGCGGTGGCAAATTCAGGTCAGGACCTTTGATCAGACCTGAAACCCCGTCCTTCCATTTCCCTTCACAGATGCTACTTAACTGAGTTGCTCCAGCAGTGTTTTGTTCTTAAGATGATCTACACCCTCAGACCCTCTAAGCAGTCTCTTGGGATCAAGGATGACCGAGATTGTTCTGATTTTTGAGTTTGTTAGATGGCTAATGAGGCCAATGTAGGAACTACAGACTGTTTCAAAGATGAGGCAAACAGTAGGTTTGAACAGTTTGAAGAAGGGTCTCGATCCAAAATGTCATCTATTCCTTTTCTCCAGAGATGCTGCCTGACCCACTGAATTACTCCAACCTTTTGTGCCTGTCAAACAGTAGATAACATTGTTGACAGGGAGATGGTTTGTGAAGTGGTGTGCTTCTATTGCTGCTTATGGCAGGCCTCATGTTCAAATGCATGGCCTCTGGGTTGTCAGTACAATTATGACTTAAATGATTGCTTTGTTAGAAATCTGTAATAACTTCTGACAAAGGGCTTTTGGCATGACATGTTAACGGTGTTTCTCTTCCCATGGTTATTGGCTGACCTGCTAAACGTTTTTGATCCGCTTTCGAATAAGTGAAGCGAGTAGCTGCTCTCAGTTTGTATGGACCTTGAAGTGCAGGACGAAACAGAAATATAGAAACATCAGTTTATTTTTCCAAAACAAGCAAACATGGACCGAAAGCAGTGAAGCTGCAATTGTAATTAAACCAATCATGTTGGTAAAATTCAGCAATTGCAAGATCTTCATTAACACCAGTTTACCACGTGGAGGTGTCCACATTTCGCAGCGTGCCAATGTTGTGCGACATTCAATGTCACATTAAAAAATCCAGGACTCAACAAAGGGGAACTCAGCCTGTCAATTCAGTTGCAGATGAACCAGAACTTTTAACACCCCAACCACAATCTAACCCAGTAAACGCATGTCCCCTCATACAATGGAATTAAGGGCCTTCAATCATCTGTCACAGGGTTTTGCAAACGCCTATCTTTCTTGAACATCTCACACTGGGCGGGGAGGAAAAAATAAGTTTGCATCAATGTTATAACCAATTTTTTAAAAAACAGACGTTTCAAGCTCACATCCCACCACTTACTGACCACAGACGGACACTGAATAGATGGATAAGAGCTGTGATTGTTGCCCCCTGTTACGACAAGGGTGAGAGGGGATCTTTTTGTGTCCTATCTTCGGTTTGAACCAGCATCTGCAGTTCCTTCCTACACATTGTCAAATAAATGGACTTTGAAACGCAATTGACATATATATTTTTCTAAATCACAAAAACTTTTTTTTCGCTTTCTGTGCGCTCTCACTTCATCCTCAACCGCCCCACCCCTCATCATATCCTCTTTTTAAAAAAATAATCAAAATATAAACTTTATTCAAGTTTAAAAAAAAAGTACAATACAGGAACTGTGCAAAAAAAATAAAATCTTCTGACATTCTCGGCCGAGGCAATACATACGTTCGATTCGTCGTTATAATATGTGTAAGAAAATAACTGCAGATGCTGGTACAAATCGAAGGTATTTATTCACAAAATGCTGGAGTAACTCAGCAGGTCAGGCAGCATCTCAGGAGAGAAGGAATGGGTGACGTTTCGGGTCGAGACCCTTCTTCAATACAATACAATACAATATATCTTTATTGTCATTGTACAGGGGTACAACGAGATTGGGAATGCGCCTCCCATGATGCAATAAATTAATTAGCTGGTCAGTATTAATTTAAACAATCTAAATGAAACAAATTAGAACAGTTTTAAAGCAGAATAAAGACCCTTGTTCACACACGATTTTTACCCCCACACCCTGCCTTGCCTCCTTTTTATTTTTCTTGTTCTTCTGTCGTTATTGTCGTTGTTGTTGTTGTTACCCCTGCAGTGAAAACGGTGCCAAAGCAGGCGGCAAGAAATGAGATCCGGGCACGGGCGCAAGGGGAGGAGGAGGCGGAGTGGAAGCGAGAGCGCGGGGGCGGAGCGGGACCAATGGCGGGCGGGGAGCGTTTCGAAAGGCCGGGCCGTTGGGAGGCGGCGTCCAATGGGGCGTCGAGTTGCGGCGGCGGCGGCGGCGGGCGTCGGTGGCGGAAGGATCGCGGGTGCCTGCGCGCCGGGTGCTGCGGCCTCGCCTGGTTTGAGGGGACTGGAGGTGACGCTCTCAGTGCATATCTTTGACGTGGCGGCTACGTATCAGCACGGCCATCCACGCCTAGCGCACCGTAAGCAGTGACGAGTAAAACTACGTAAGTGGTAAGTGGAGTGAAAGAGAGAGAGTTGGAGAGAGGGAAAGGAGACGGAGGGAAAGAAAGAAAGAGAGAGGTCAATCGAGAGGCAATAACAGCACACGCACTACTGTGACTGCATGCACGTAGCATTAATGCAAAGAAGAGAAACACGAGCTGGGGAATAGAGAGGAACATAGACGGAGAGAGAGAGGAGGAGACGGTGACACTAACAGCACACACACACACTACATGCACGTAGCATCAATGCAAAGAAGAGACACACGAGCTGGGGAATAGAGAGGAACATATACGGAGAGAGAGGAGGAGACGGTGGCACTAACAACACATACACTACATGCACGTAGCATCAATGCAAAGAGAAACACGAGCTGGGGAATAGAGAGCAACATAGACGGAGAGAGAGAGGAGGAGACGGTGACACTAACAGCACACACACACACACACGCTGCAAAGACGATGAACCGACCAGAGCTGGGAATAGAGATAGGAGATGGAGGGAGAAGAAGTCAATTGAGAGGCGGTAGCAATAACAGTACACGCACGTTGCATTAATGCCAAAGACTTGAAACCGACCCGAGCTGGGAATTAGAGAGAGAAACTGCAAGAGAGAGAGAGAGAGTGGAAAAGACGTGAAGGAGGCACTGCTTCCTTTTTTTTGAGGGGGTTAATTTTAAGGGACTGGGATGAGGGCCGATCGGCTGGTGACGGGAGCAGAGTTTGTAGCCTTTGATTTTGTAGAGTCTGATCGAAGGAACCTGTACTTCAACCCACTCCCTCTCTGAAATGTAATTAAAATAAATAATAGCCAGTTTCAGATCTTTTAAGCGGCGGAGAGAGTAGGGTGGGGGTGACAGGCTGAGATGAAGTGTTATTTGGAGAGTCACTCTCTCTCTCTTTTCCCCCACCCTCACAAGTTAGTGCTGTTTTAAATCGTAAAATTGTTTGATTTGTGTTGATAAATTCAAAGAAACATATGTTCTCTCTGGTGTTTTATTATAGAGCAGGATTAATAACAAAGACTCCCCATCATCGCGGGAGCGGATTTGTCTTTCAGATGTTTTAAAAAAAAAACACATATAAAAATTGTCAGCTTTAATCTCTTGCTCGAAACCGCAAATTGCAAGCAAGACATTGCAAGTTGCATTCTGGCGTTTTTTAAATTCCTTAAATAGCCGGAGATAACGACAGCTCCGGAACGAAGACAAGGCGCACCCCGTGTGTTTTTTTGCAAGACCAAATGCACGATATACTTTGTTTTTGTTTAAATTTAACGCTGCCCTAATCACCCGTAATCCAGAAATACACTTAACATTGAAAGAAGTGGGCTGTTTTGCCTCTTAAATTGCATATAATAATGGCGAATCGCTCTTTACTCCCGCGGTTTGGATTTGCTTTCACCCCCTCTCCCTCCCTCCCCGATTTGTGCCGTTGTCAGAGTGGTTATTACATGAATATCTGTGAGTATTTCTCCCACCTCCCAACCTTGTAAAGATGACAGAAGAGGTGCTTGCCGTGTCTCCTTTTATTTTAGCCGCCCATTTTTTTGTATGTAAGCTCCTGACGTTTGTCCACTTGCGACAACATGATCTGCTACAGTGTAACAACATGACGTTATCCTGGTTAGACTTTGTCACAGAAAATACGACCGAGACTTGTCGGTGTGTGCGTGTGAGTGAGTGAGAGGGAGACGTAGAAAATTTATTTAAAGGGAGTTTGAAGGCGGGAGAGAGACATGCGAGTCTCTCTCTGCGCCGTCTGTCCCGCTTTGCCTTTGAGGAGACTCGGGTCTGGGAGTGACTTCGGTGGCCAAACCAAAACATGTCGGAAAAAGGACAACACGAAATTACTCGGCGCCTGGACACAGAATCTTTCAGAAAACTATTCACCTCGGGATTGTGCTTCTCCTCTCTATTATAAAACATCTCGCTTTATTTTTAATCGATTTTTTTTTTGTTTTGTAAATTCGAGCCAATGGTGGAATATAACAGCAATAATGTGCCAGGAATCTATTTCTTTTTTTTCTTTCGGTGTGGTCTTTTTGAGAAGTTTTATCTCGGGGGGGGGAGGGGGGGGGTGACGGATTTTATTTTTTTGTATTGCTGTTTTTTAAAACGCGTTGGAATTCGGAGCTTGGACTATTTTGCATGGCGCTTTCGAAACGGTTTCTCCAAGTTTTCAATTCCGTTCAACGGAACTCGGTGCCAGGATCTCTTTATCCAAATATCGGGTTCTCTTAAATGGGGGGTGTTCATGCATGAAGCCGTTCACCCTCGATGCAAAACTGCCCGCCGTTTATTGATACAAAAATCCGGGGCTGCAGTTTGCCCGGGGGGGGGGGGGGGGGGCATTTTTAAAATTTTCGAAAATGTAACTGCAACCGCAACAGGGCAGTGAGATGTTTAAAATTAAAAAAAAAAAGTAACGGCATGTCGACACCCCACACTCGTTTCACAGCTTAAACGTGTTGGATTTATTTTTCTCTCTCCGGGATGGGGTGGGTGGGGTAAAATGAGAGGGGAAAGTTAAAATAGTGCACTTATTTCGGGAGGTTCTCTCTGATTAAAATGGCGGCGGGTTGGTCTGCGGTGGAAGGTTCTAGAAATGGCGCAGTGTCTGTCTCCTCCAAGCGGGGTTCGCCAGCACCCTCCTACTGTAGTCAGCCCGTGCAATTGCAGTGGAAATGTACTGATGCGGTTCAGATGTAATCATGCGGTGGAAATGCAGCAGATTCAGAGGCGTCCATTTCTTCCCTCCTCCCACAACCCTTATGAATTGAACGTGTGAAGGGGGAAACTGGCGAGAGAATGATAGCTTTCGGGAACTGATAGACATGCACCACTACAACCTACGACTCCTCCAATTGCACTCCCCTTTTGTAATCATCGCATCGGCAATTCGCCTTATTCAAAGCCTTAAAAAAAACGTTCGTGTTGGAGTGATCAGTACTTTTGTCACCCGGCTCTGAACAACGAGGTCTTTCAAATTGAAGTTGTCACTTTACTGTTTATTCTCATTGGAGATAGAGGGGTGATTTCACAGAAATCTGTTGTGGAGTTTAAATAATAGTGCTGAAAGGAATGCTTAAGATTTAAGAGAGTGAGCAAAACACTCCGACAATTCAAGGCTTGGGTTATTGCAAATGTTTTGTCTGAAAGCAGAATGGAGCAGATTTATTATTATCTTTTGAAACGGCACTAAATAAATACTGCAAAGGGAAGGGGAATTATAAATCCAATAAGTTTGGAACTAATTGACTTTGAAATAACTGATGTAGGTTATGGTCCCCGATGTTCCCGTTTGTGCGATTTTCTTTGGCGTGAATACGATAACTTTATTGCTGAGTAGTATGTCCTGCAGGCGATTTAGTTTAGTTTCCAAGTGGGTGTCACTGTTGGACCTCTTATAATGTTCAGGGCCGAGCGTAACATTATTCTCTCTTTTAATAAGCAAATATTATTCTCTCTTTATTCCAATCCAAATTTTTAAAAGATTTAAAATGTGTTTCATTGTAAAATACGGAGACGCTCACTGCGGAAGTGATTGATACCAGACCTCCGTGACTTGTGATTTGGTACTTTTGGAGGGAAGAGGGAACATTAATTCTAAACTTATGGCAATTGATCATTGGAAACGTTTTTTTAAAAATTTGCTGTTCAAATTGCTATTGGCAGTGGGAGAAATTTGGTAACATTTAAAAATATTTCACTTGTATCAACATGTGTAAATAGTAATATATCATGTTTGCTGGCAGAGGTTAGTTTATACAGCCCCTCTTGGTGAAGTTAAATTTGAGTGCATTGAAACAGTTTCTTACGTGCAAATTCAGTCCGAGATCGTTTCTAAGATAATGGTAGCACATGGGCACAGATTTTTCTTGACTAAAATTGTTTTTTAAAGATATAAGCAAGATATAGAGAATTATGTACGTTTAAATAATTGAAAGGGATGTGGTGATTCTATTCGGATCACCTTGTATTTTGAACGGCAGGCTATATTCATGCAATCCTGTGTTTAATTGTTGAGTTTCTGATTCCAGCAATTTTACCCTTCATATTTAACCAAAACGGACCAGTATGCAAATCATTTGCTGTTTTTAGCCAAATAACAATCATAAATTGTCACTCTATACATTTAACAATAACTAATTAGGACATCTATGGCTTTACTGTGTAGTTTTTTAATGGGAGAGAAAGAATAGGGATAAAAACGATAAAGATCATGTCAGTAAATTATTCTTTAATATTGAGTATATCACCACTTAGAATTTGTCAGTGCCAAATGATAACTTTTAATTGTATGATTTAAAACAATTAAATTAATCTGTAAAAATTGACATTAAAAGGTGAAGCATTAGTGGTTCTTGACCCGAAACGTCACCTATCCATGTTCTTCAGAGCCGCTGAGTTACTCCAGCACTTTTTATTATGTCAACCCCCAACTTGAGTTGAAAGACAATAGTTTCTGTGCTCTTTGGCAAACTTGATCTCTAAACCATAGAGGAAAATTCTCAGAATTTTTGATACATTGGATGCATGTGCAAATAGATCAGTGTTGATCAAGAATATTGGGATACCATCAAGGTGTTCACTGACTTTAGCTCAGTTCGCTCAGAATATTGGTTTAATGTTACCAACTGCGATGCGCATAACCCATCAAGTTTAAACCTGCGTCTTCGGTTTTAAAACTTCGATTAAAACAGCATCTGCAGTTCCTTCTTGCACAACCCATGTAGTTTAGTCAGTTTAGAGATATGAAATGGAATCAAGCCCCATCAGCCCACAGACTCCACCTCAACCATCGATCACCGGTTCACATTAGTTCTATGCTATCCCACTTTCTCATTCACTTACTACACATGAGGGGCAATTTACAGACACCAATTAACTTATGGCTTAAATTGCTTTCAATGGCTTTCATTGTGGAAGGAAACCGAAGCACCCAGAGGAATCCAACGCGGTCACAGGAAGAACATGTAAGCTCCACACAGACTGCACCCGAGGCTTGGATCTAACCCAAGACTAGCGCTGTGTGGCAGTAGCTGTGGTTCTGTGCCCCCCTAATCTCATGAAAAGAATTAGTCTTTGCAGAATTCTAAGTAATCGAGTAGCATTTAAATAAAGTATGAGAAAATCATAGATGGTGTTAAAATGTTATAATGGTGTCACCAGTAAATGCCAGTAAATTTCAGTTTAGATTGCCAATTTAAATGCCCTAAATCTAATGTGAATTTCGTATCTTCCCCTGGCTAAAGTTGTCCTCGCCAGAAATTTGTTACATTTTATATTATATCTTATGGATGAAATTTATTTCTGGGGGAAAAAAAGTCATAAATGAAGTAATATTCAACCCAATTAATCCATTCTGGTGTAGGAAGGAACTGCAGAGTTTGGTTTACACAGAAGAAAGACACAAAAAGCCGGTCAGCGGGTCAGGAGTGTTTTCCGCTCTTCTAGCGCTCTTGATCAACCATCTCGATATTAATATATTTGAGGTTGGTTGTGTTTACAATGCCTTGTATAATGTTATGAGGTAGTACAGTTGAACTTGTTGCTCTTTGGAATGGCAATGATCTGTTCGTGCTCTCCATATGTAGATCTGTATTCATCCCTATAACAAGTTATTAATCTTGGGTGTTTATTCACAAAATGCTGGAGTAACTCAGCAGGTCAGGCAGCATCTCGGGAGAGAAGGAATGGGCGACGTTTCGGGTCGAGACCCTTCTTCAGACTGATGTTAGGGGGGCGGGACAAAGGAAGGATATAGGTGGAGACGGGAAGATAGAGGGAAATCTGGGAACGAGAGGGACAGAGGAACTATCTAAAGTTGGAGAAGTCGATGTTCATACCACTGCAAGCTGCCCAGGCGAAATATGAGGTGCTGTTCCTCCAATTTCCGGTGGGCCTCACGATGGCACTGGAGGAGGCCCATGACAGAAAGGTCAGACTGGGAATGGGGAGTTGAAGTGCTCGGCCACCGGGAGATCAGTTTGGTTAATGCGGAACGAGCGCAGGTGTTCAGCGAAGCGATCGCCGAGCCTGCGCTTGGTTTCGCCGATGTAAATAAGTTGACATCTAGAGCAGCGGATGCAATAGATGAGGTTGGAGGAGGTGCAGGTGAACCTTTGTCTCACCTGGAAAGACTGTTTGGGTCCTTGGATGAAGTTGAAGGGGGAGGTAAAGTGACAGGTGTTGCATCTCGTGCGGTTGCAGGGGAAAGTGCCCGGGGTTGGGGTGGTTTGGGTAGGAAGGGACGAGTGGACCAGGGAGTTACGGAGGGAACGGTCTCTGCGGAACGCTGAGAGGGGAGGGGATGGGAAGATATGGCCAGTGGTGGGGTCCCGTTATAGGTGACGGAAATGTTGGTGGATGATTTGTTGGATCCGCTGGGTTGTGGGGTGGAAGGTGAGAACGAGGGGGATTCTGTCCTTGTTGCGAGTGGGGGGGGGGAGGGGGAGCAAGAGCAGAGCTGCGGGATGTAGAAGAGACCCTAGTGAGAGCCTCATCTATAATCCGCCATAGTGAGGCCCACAGGAAATTGGAGGAACAGCACCTCATATTTCGCCTGGGCAGTTTGCAGCCCAGTGGTATGAACATCGACTTCTCCAACTTTAGATAGTTCCTCTGTTCCTCCCCTCTATCTTCCTGTCTCCACCGATATCCTTCCTTTGTCCCGCCCCCCTGACATCAGTCTGAAGAAGGGTCTCGACCCGAAACGTCACCCATTCCTTCTCTCCCGAGATGCTGCCTGACCTGCTGAGTTACTCCAGCATTTTGTGAATACCTTCACTTCATTTACCAGTTCAATGATGGGCGTTTTAACTGATACTAGTCTGGGCATGTATATTCCATTCGTGCCTCCGATCAAAGTCAAATTTTTGGGCAACCCATGATGTACTTATTCTAGTTAGCAAAATGGGCTTGCTGATATAATGTTGAATATCAGTGCGTGTGTTGCTTTGAATGCAATAACTCTATAGACTGAATGGGTGGAATTATAAACCTGAAAGCAGAAATAATGGATAGGTTGTAGAAAGAATTGAATTTGTGCTTCCGGTTTCAAAATATATAGGCAATTAGAAAAAAAGATTGGCTTTGTTCTGCCCCTCCTCTCTTCCAACTTTCACCCCCCCCCCCCCCCACCCCAATTAGTGTGAAGGGTGAAATGACACTATCCATCTTCTTCAGAGATGCTGTCTGACCTGTTGGGTTACTCCAGCACTTTCGATACTAATACGCAATTGCTCAATACCATATCTCCATTATCCTTAGCCATTCCATACACTGAAGTGTTACAGCGAAGTACAGATTCCTGTACGATCTTTATTGGACTGGTTTGCTATAATGGAAACAATTGAATGAAAAATCTTACCTTTGTTAAATCTTACCTTTGTGAAACCCATTTAATCTTTTTCTTCAAAAATTTCTCCTTCATGCATGACCACATCTGACATCACCGTTATTGGATGAATTACAGATGGTAATGAGTCAGAGTATAGAAGGGGAAAGTGCCCGGGGATGGGGTGGTTTGGGTAGGAAGGGACGAGTGGACCAGGGAGTTACGGAGGGAACGGTCTCTGCGGAACGTAGAGAGGGGAGGGGATGGGAAGATATGGCCAGGGGTGGGGTCTCGTTGTAGGTGACGGAAATGTTGGCGGATGATTTGTTGGATCTGCTGGCTGGTGGGGTGGAAGGTGAGAGCGAGGGGGATTCTGTCCTTGTTGTGAGTGGGGGGAGGGGGAGCAAGAGCGGAGCTGCGGGATGTAGAAGAGAGCCTCATCTATAATGGAGGAGGGGAAGCCCCGTTTCCTGAAGAATGAGGACATCTCTGATGCCCTAGTGTGAAACACCTCATCCCAGGCGCAGATGCGGCGTAGACGGAGGAATTGGGAGTAGGGGATAGACTTTTTGCAGGGGACCGGGTGGGAAGAAGTGTAGTCCAGATAGCTGTGCGAGTCAGTGGGTTTATAGTAAATGTCCGTCACTAGTATAAGAAAATAACTGCAGATGCTGGTACAAATCGATTTATTCACAAAATGCTGGAGTAACTCAGCAGGTCAGGCAGCATCTCGGGAGAGAAGGAATGGGTGACGTTTCGGGTCGAGAACCTTCTTCAGTCCGTCACTAGTCTGTCTCCTGTGATGGAGATGGTGAGGTCCAGAAACGGGAGGGAGATGTCGGAGATAGTCCAGGTATATTTAAGGGCAGGATGGAATTTTTGAAGTGAAGTGTATGAAGTCAGTGAGTTCTGCATGGGTACAAGAGGTAGCACCAATGCAGTCGTCGATGTAGCGGAGGTAGAGATCGGGGATGGGGCCAGTGTACGCCCGGAACAGGGATTGTTCGACGTACCCGACAAAGAGGCAGGCGTAGCTAGGGCCCATGCGAGTGCCCATAGCTACGCCTCTGGTTTGGAGGAAGTGGGAGGAGTCAAAGAAGAAGTTGTTGAGGGTAAGAATCAGCTCTGCTAGGCGGAGGAGAGTGTTGGGTATCTTGGGTATTATAGCTGGCCAGTGGAGCCCTATAATCTGTAAACTTTAGGCAAAGCTTTCTATGATATCTACTTAGACAAATTACAGCATATGAAAGCTGAACTTAAAAAGTTAAGATAATAACACTGAACATTAGTGCTTAAAGATGCGTTTTTCACTTTTGTTTATGTAAAGTGATTTTTGAACCCAAATCTTGGGTTTGAGGCTGCAGTCAATTCTGCTGGCATTGTTACCTGAATACGCAAGATAAATGTTTATTTTCATTCAGTCTTTGCTGAAAAGAATACCTCATGCTGATGCTGACAAGGAAAGAGATGCTCTCTGAAGAAGCATCTCTTGGCTTTTCATTTTGAAGTTTATTCTTGCAACTCAAGAGAAAGTTTTGTTTGTTTGAGGCTTAGTAACAAGCATTGATTCATTCAACTCCAAAATACAACAGACAATAGGTGCAGGAGTAGGCCACTCGGCCCTTCGAGCCAGCACCACCATTCAATGTGGTCATTCGTGGCTGATCATTCTCAATCAGTACCCCGTTCCTGCCTTCTCCCCATACCCCCTGACTGCTATCCTTAAGAGCTCTATCTAGTTCTCTCTTGAATGCATTCAGAGACGGCCTCCACTGCCTTCTGAGGCAGTGAATTCCACAGATTTACAACTCTGACTGAAAAAGTTTTTCCTTATCTCCGTTCTAAATGGCCTACCCCTTATTCCTAAACTGTGGCCCCTGGTTCCGGACTCCCCCAACATTGGGAACATGTTTCCTGCCTCTAATGTGTCCAACCCCTTAATGATCTTGTATGTTTTGATAAGATCCCCTTTCATCCTTCTACATTGAGCATGGCCTGGTCAACATAAGGTACACTTGTCTTTTAATATTTTTGACTGTTGTACTTTCAGGCTATGAGCATATGAAGAATCTACCATTAAAATAAATATCTAATGTTTTGAATTGTTTCGTTAAATCTGGAATAATGCTATCAGTCTTGTATGATGGAAAATGCTTAATATTGCACTGTTATATATTCATAAACTGATAAAATGATCTACTTGATAAATTTCTGTTTTGTCTTGATTTTTCTCCTTTCATGAGATATTTATTCCATGTTATTAACCTACTTGCCAAAAGGAATAATTGTGACTTAAATGCTCTCAAAACCTTTGATTTTATGCACATTTGTTTAAATCTCCACTTGCAAATTGCTGTGTAGAGAACAATTCCGAACAATTCCAGCTTCCCTAAATTTGGCAGATTAGTGAAGTAGTTCATTTCTTGTATTTGGCAAATTCCTGGTGCATCTCCCTGTACACTTCCTGAGGGTATTTATCTTGAAGTAAGGTGCTCAGAATAGTTCTGTTATGCCATAACCAGTGATGTGTAATGATTCAGCATGATATTTTGTTTAGCAAAGCCAATTATTCTGTTCATTTCATCCACGCCTTAGTCTTCAAAGAGATGTACATCTATTATATTACTAAAACTCTCATCTTGTTTGTATGTTTGTATATTTGTATGTCTATTCCCGAAATACAGCCAAAACGGTACACGATAGCGAAACAATTTTAGGCCCACCTTACCATTGTCCTGCGGTGTTTCGTTAATTTTTATAGGCAATTAAGGTTATAAACTTTAATGAATCCGCTCCCCCCCCCCGCGCAGCAGCGCCCCCGGCAGCCGCGCCTGCGCAGTGCGCTCCCACTTGCAGGACCAGGCAGCCTCGCTTGCGCAGTTAAAAGAAGGTGGCCGCCGGCAGGACCACCATGTCGCAGCGCCTTGCTGCCGCTCTCCTGTTGCTGTCTGCCTGGGGCCGGGATGAGTCGCTCCCTCTTCCCTGTCCTCTCTCCCCCCCCCCCCTCCACTTACCGCCAGGTGCCCGCGTCCACCCAAACGCTGCGCCAGCACCGTGGTGCCGGTGGAGCTGTAGAAGCTAGCTTGTGGCAGCCTGGTGGGTGGAGGCTGCAACAAGCCGCCGCACAGCCCGCTCTGCCTGCTGCTCAGTTAATAAAGAACCTTTGCAGGAGAGGTTTGGACCCAGCGGGTCCACCCTATCTTTAATAAATCAGGCTTTCAAGTCTTTTTGTTGTCCACAGAATTGTGATTATACTGTCTATATTCTATTTCCAATGTGCTCAGCTTCCCAGTTCATACTATTGTAGCTCCTCATCATTTTGTCAATGGCGAGGAGTGAGCTGGATGGTGCCAAATTATTTTGTGACCTCATAACTTCTTTTACTCGTGTTCAGATTATTCTATTTGTTCCAGTAAACCCTTGGAACTATACTGCAGTCTCCTTTCCAGTCAGGTACACAGCCATTTCAACATTGGCTCTTAAGCCATAACCAAATATGTTACAAGCTACCACTGTCTCATTAACACTAAGTTCTTACATTTTCCATCTAAGTGTTAGCCGGTTTTCTAAAATTTCATCCAGATATTTTATGTATGCAGCATTTATTGCACTAACGTAATCAGCCCTTTCGTTTAGTTCATTAAATATCATAATTAAGTCAGTCAGACGTGACATTCCTTCAACAGAATGGTACTGATTTTTTAAAAATGAACACTGAATCCAAATACCATCCCACTCCATAAATATCCCTTTCAGATTCCACCACAAGAGTGAAATTAATTTACAGTAGGCTATGGTTTGCCAGACAGAGCAGTGATAGGAATGTTGTGCAGAGGCCATGCAGTTACAAATACCTAGAACTAAGAAGCCATTGAATAGGTAAATGCATTAAATGTAAGAAAAAGAAGCAAAGACAACCACTTTCAAGGTATTCACATTGCATTAAATTATACCATGGAAAAAATGAAATGTTAGAGGACCATTAATGTTTGGATGGATGTGATAATAAGGCAGGGCAATTGATGGCCCGAGCTTTTAATTCTAATACCTAGTGACAGTTTTGTGATGCTTCATTGGATATATTATGGATGAGCACAAATAATTAGAATTCCCTCTAATTCCTCAAATTTCTTAGTTGAGATGCAGTTGCAATTCTAGGGTCGACGAAGTTCTGTGAATCTTGTGCAAATTCAAGGATATCACTTTACAGCTGTAGAGATCAGGAGCATTCATAACTGGGCAGCCTCTTGTAGCATCCTCATGAAAGGCCTATGCTTTGGATTGTTTTAAAATGATGCAGATATTACATAAATATGGGTCTGGAGATGATTGACAATGTGGAAATTCAAGGAGATGTGAGGGGGCTGGTAAGTGGTATGGTATATTATCCATCAAAATATCATGGGTATAAAATGAATGAATGAATAAGTTTATTGGCCAAGTATGTGCATATACAAGGAATGTGCCTTGTATATGCACTTTCCTTGTATATGCACAATAAACGCACATATATGCACAAATACTTATAAACATAGAAAATAGGTGCAGGAGGAAGCCATTTGGCCTTTCGAGCCAGCACCGCCATTCATTGTGATCATGGCTGATCATTTACAATCAGTAACCTGTGCCTGCCTTTTTCCCTTATCCCTTGATTCCACTAGCCCCGAGAGCTCTATCTATCTCTTTTAAATTCATCCAATGAATTTGCCTCCACTGCCTTCTGTGGCAGAGAATTCCACAAATTCACAACTCTCTGGGTGAAAAAGTTTCTTCTCACCTCAGTTTTAAATGGCCTCCCCTTTATTCTTGTCCCCTGGTTCTGGACTCCCCCAACATTGGAACCATTTTTCCTGCATCTAGCTTGTCTAGTCCTTTTATGATTTTATATGTCTCTTTTAGATCCCCTCTCATCCTTTTAAACTCCAGTGAATACAAGCCTAGTCTTTCCAATCTTTCCTCGTATGAGAGTCCCTCCATCCCAGGGATTAACCTCGTGAACTTACGCTGAACTCCCTCAACAACAAGGATATCCGTCCTCAAATTAGGAGACCAAAACCGCACACAATACTTCAGATGTGGTCTCACCAAGAGCCTCTACAACTGCAGAAGGACTTCTTTGCTCCTGTACTCAAATCCTCTCGTTATGAAGGCCAACATGTCATTGGCTTTCTTCACTGCCTGCTGTACCTGCACGCTTATTTTCAGTTACTGGTGTACAAGGACACCAAGGTCTCGTTGCACTTCCCCTTGACCTAATCTGACACCATTGAGATAATAATCTGCCTCCTTGTTTTTTCAGCCAAAGTGGATAACCTTACATTTATCTACATTATGCTGCATCTGCCCACTCACTCAACCTGTCACCCTGCAACCTTCTAACATCCTCTTTCCAGTTCACACTGCCACCCAGCTTTGTGTCATCTGCAAACTTCCTAGTGTTACTTCTAATTCTATCATCCAAATCATTCATGTATATTGTAAATAGTTGTGGCTCCAGCACCAAGCCTTGCGGCGCTCCACTCACCACTGCCTGCCATTCTGAAAAGGACCCATTTATTCCTACTCTTTGCTAACTGTCTGACAACCAATTCTCTATCCATGTCAATACCCTACCCCCAACACCATGTACTCTAATTTTGCTCACCAAAAGTAGTGGTACCTTATCGAAGGCTTTCTGAAAGTCTAGATGCCCTACATGCACTGGCTCTCCTTCATCTATTTTACTTGTCACATCCTCAAAAAATTCCAGAAGATTAGTAAAGCAGGATTTCCCCTTCATAAATCCATACTGACTTGGACCAATCCTTTTACCGCTATCCAAATGTGCCGTTATTACCTCTTTAATAATTAACTCCAGCATCTTCCCCACCACTGATGTCAGGCTAACTGATCTATAATTTCCCTGTCTTCTCTCGCTCCTTTCTGAAAAAGTGGGATGACACTAGATACCCCCCAATCCACAGGAACTGATCCTGAATCTATTGAACATTGGAAAATGATCACCAATGGTCCACGATTTCTTGAGCCACCTCCTTGAGTATCCTGGGAGGCAGACCATCAGGCCCTGGGGATTTATCAGCCTTCAGTTCCATCAATCTACCCAATAATATTTCTCGCCTAATGCAAATTTCTTTCAGTTCCTCCCTTGATCCTCTTTGTCCACTAGTACATCTGGGAGATTGTTTGTGTGTTCCTTGGTGAAGACGGATCCAAAGTACCTGTTCAACTCTTCCGCCATTTCCTTGTTACCCATAATAATTTAATCCGTTTCTGCCTTCCACATTTGTTTTTACTAATCTTTTTCTCTTAACATACCTAAAGACACTTTTAATGTCATATCATATCATATATATACAGCGCGGAAACATGTCCTTCTTTATATTCTTTATATTCTTGGCCAGCTTTGCTTTGTACCTCATCTTTTCAGCCCGTATTGCCCTTTTTGCTATCTTCTGTTGTCCTTTGAAAGTTGCCCACACCTCCAGCTTCCCACTACTGTTTGCTATCTTTAACATCTTTTCTTTTAGTTTTATTCCATCTCTAACTTCCTTTGCCAGCCACGGTTGCCTCTTACTCCCCCGAGAACCTTTCTTTCTCTTTGGAATGAAATGATCCTGCATCTTCTGGGTTATGCCCAGAAATTCCTGCCATTGCTGCTCCACTGCCATTCCTGCTAGGATCCTTTTCCAGTCGACCTTGGCCAGCTCCCCTCTGATGCCTTCATAGTCCCCTTTGTTCATCTGCAACACTGACATTCCTGGTTTAACCTTCTCCCTCTCAAATTGCAGATTAAAACTAATCCTATTAGGGTCACTACCTCCAAACGGTTCCTTTACCTTGAGTTCCCTTATTAAATCTGGTTCATTAGACAACACTAAATCCAGAATTGCCTTCTCTCTGGTTGGCTCTAGTACAAGCTGTTCTAAGAATCCATCTTGGAGGCACTCGACAAACTCCCTTTCTTGGGGTCCAGAACCAACCTGATTTTCCCAGTCTATCTGCATATTGAAATCCCCCACAACTACAGTGGCATGACCTTTGTTACATGCCAATTTCAACTCCTGCTGCAACTTACACCCAAAATCCAGGCTACTGTTTGGGGGTCTGTAGATAACTCCAATTTGTGTCTTCTTACCTTTACAATTCCTGAACTCTATCCACAGTGACTACATCATCAGTCCCAATGTCACCCCTCGCAAGGGACTGAATTCCATCCCTATTATTCCTATACTCTTTTTCCCTTTAACTCCATCCTTGTCTATCCAATTTGAACCACCCCTCCCCCCCCCCAACTATTTAGTTTAAAACCACCCGTGTAGCAGTGCCAGAATGCTGGTCCCCCGCTTGCTGAGGTGCAACCCGTCCCTTTTGTACAATCCACCCTTACCCCAAAACAGATCCCAGTGGTCTAAGAATCTAAATCCCTGCTCCCTGCACCAGCTCCTCACCCACTCATTCAGGTCCCATATCTCCCTGTTCCTGCCCTCACCAGCACGAGGAACTGGAAACAAACCGGAGATAACCACCCCGGAGGTGGTTATCTAAGCTAAAGGAATATTATCCTTTGCATCTCAAGGACTGAAGTACAAACCTAACCTTTTAAAATTAATGGTTAGACAAGCCCTTGAATTGAGTTTAGTTCCAGTTGAAACACTTCAGAAACCAATCCATTCCTTAAGGTAACAAGATCTGATTTAGTCAAGAGCTGCTCAATGAAAAATAAGATTCCTGTTGCACAGATATTGAGTAATAGTCTCTAACAAGCTTTGTCTTCAAGTTAGTTTTCTAACCCTTGGTGAAGTCAATGGCTAATCAGCATTGGCTAATCGGAAACGTAACTTGACCAGCTGCATAAATATCCGTGCTCTGAGGAGGTAATGTTCTTTTGAAGAGTCACTGATTTCCCCAAAGCTTTTTTAGCATTTGTAAGGCACAAATCAACATTTTCTACTTGGCTGGATGAACGCAAGCTCGCCAGCATTGAGGATGACCCATCAGCTTGATTGAGACCATATCTGCTCCCATGCCGTTCAGTTTTTTCCCTCTGGCTGTGACATCTTCCATTTACAAATTGTACTGCAGGAACTTGTTAAAGCTTCTTTAACAAAAGTTTTTAATTTTTAAAAAAAATCAACTGAAAGCCCAAGGGGACTTGGAAATGTATCATATTTTCATCACTGAGTGAAAATCCTGGATCATCTATTTTGTTTCACTGTGGAATGCTTGTTACCTTTGGAATGCAATGGGTGGAGAAAGTGGATTGTGACTTCTTTCAAAGGGATTATGTGCAGTCTTTGGTAGTAGTTAATATTTTTTAATTACTGGGGTTAGTGGCCTGAGGTTTTGCTGGATTGGAAAATGGGAATGAGTACTCGTCAATTTAGTTTATTGTTATATGCACAATTACAGTGAGGTAGTTTACAAGGAAAATCTTGCTTGCATCACACAGACACATAGTTTGAAGAATTTAGGAAATTGGCAATATGAATTTATGGAAGGCGATAAGCGCCTAATTGTAAATGAAAATTGTGTAATCGAGCAGGAGGGACAAATTGATGTAGGGACATGAATATGACCTGAAAATCCATGTGACAACACCACATTTCTCAAATCTCAGTATTGCCAAAGTGTAAATGTTTTGGATTGGTTGTCCCATCAATTTTGATACTGGGGATTCTCAAATGTTATGTTTGCTTGCTTTCATGGATGGCATAATGAGTGCATGCTACAAGCTTCCAGCAACCACTTATGTTCTATTATTTCTGATTAACTGCCATTCAGGATTAATGTTAGTTGATAAGATCAAAATCTGATCTCAAGTTTTAGTTGAAAAAGAGAGGTGGGTATGGGTAGTGTAACAGAAACACATAATCCATTTTCACGAATAGGGGAAGTTCAGAATAATTATTAAGGAGGAGCATGGAATTCTTTAGTTTAAGTTTATTTATTTCAGCAAGATGAAGGAGCTAGTTATTGACTTCAGGACGCACGGTGGAACACATGTCCCAATCAACGTCAATGGTGCGAATGTGGAAATAGTTGAGAGCTTCAAGTTGCTTGATTTGAATATATACAAATGATCTGTTGTGGACCAACCACATTATTGAGACAGCCAAAACGGGACAACAACATCTCTACTTCCTGAGGAGAGAGGAAATTTGGTATGTCTGCAGTGACTCTAACAAACTTCTATAGATGCACCAGAGAAAGCACACTGTCTGGTTGCATCACAGGTTGGTTCCGGTAAGGCTAGTGTTTTAGATGTAGCCCCGTCCACCAAACAGACCATGCTTTCCATCATTGACTCCCAACATTTTACATTACCATGGAAAAGCAGCCAATGTAATTTAAAACTTGTCCCAGACCGGTCATTCCTTCTCCTTGCATTTGGCAGAAGGTACAAAAGCTTGAAAGTGCACATAGCTAGACTTGGAAACAGCTTCTTCCCCTCTGCTATCATGTTTCTGAATGGTCCTTCCATAAGCTAGGGTACTGTCGATTCACCTCTAACCCATTAAGAACATGAGACTTTGGTTATGGAAATTATGTGCTACAATGTTGAGAATTATGTTCTGCACTCTATCTTTCCCTTTGCTCTATTGTACTTGAGTTATAACTGATTATGTCTGATATATCTGATCTGTTTGGATAGCATGTAAAGCAACATTTTTCAATGTAACTCAGAAGATGTGACAATAATAAACCTAAATCGTTAAAAGCAAGACAGTTTAAGCGACAAGATGATATTGCTGAGTTGTTAAGATGGGCAGAGCAATGGTAAGCGGGGCAGAAATAGGGTAGAGAGTAATCAATTTTTTTCCCCATTGCCTAGATGTCCAAATATAAGTGGCTGGAACATTCAGAGGGGGATCTAATTCCATTCTGCGGTCTGTCGTATCCGTGAAGGGAACATCCTGGACCTTGTTGGGAAATGAGCCTGGCCAGGTGAACCTGGCTGATGTTTCAGGGAAGGAGCATTTGGGGGATAGTGATTACAACTCTAACTTTTAAGATTGTTTTTAATAGGGAGAAGACTGGTCCTTGCAGGAAGGCGCTAAATTGGTGTAAGGCAAATTACAATGTTATTAGCCAGGAGCTCGGGAGTGTACAGTCGGAGCAATTGTAATTGGGCAAGTCCACATCTGACATGTGGGAGTTGATCGATATTCAGAACCGGCGTGTCAGGAGGAAGGATAAAGATGGCAAAGTAAGGGAATCTTGGATGACAAAATTAGTCAAAAAGAATAAAAGGAGATGCATGTGAGGTTGGAATCAGACTGGGTCTTTGAGGAAATAAAGGAAGGAGGAAAGAACTTAAGTGGGCGATTCGAAGGACCAAAATAGGCCCTAAAATGCTCTGGCAAGTCGGATTAAAGAATGCCTCGGCTACCCCCTGTGGCAGCTCGTTTCATATACCCAGCACCCTCTGTGGAAATTGATGCCCCTCTGGTTCCTATTGTATCTTTCTCTTCTCAGCTTAAATTTGTTTCTTGATTCCCCGACTCTAGGTAAAAGACTTGTGTGTATTCAACCTAACTATTCCGCTCATGATTTTATACACCTCTTTAAGATCACTTTTCAGCCTCCTGGATTCCAAGGAATAAAATAACACCATCACAACTTCTATACTCAATGTGCTGACTGCTGAAGGCCAGTGTACCATGAGCCTTCTTTACTCCCCTATTTACTTACAATACCATTTTCAGGGAACTCTGTTCCCACACTCCTAGATTCCTCTGCTTTACAATGTTCCCCATGACCCTTCCATTCACTGTGAAGGTCCTGTTCTGGTTTAACTTCCCAAAATGTAACACCTCACAGTTTTGTTTTAGTCATCGGAGCAGAATTAAGCTATTGAGTCTACTCTATTCAATCATGGCTGATCTATCTTTCCTTCTCAACCCCGTTCTCCTGCATCCCTTCCTTCTCTCCCCCCCCCCCCACAATAACACCTGACTCCCTTTCTAATCAAGAATCTGTCCATCTATTATTTGCATTAAACGCCATTAATTATTCATCAGTCCATTTCCCCAGCTGATCAAAATCCTGCTGTAACTTTTGATAACCATCTTCACTATCAATGATACAACCCACTTTAGTGTCATCTGCAAAACTTACTAATTATGCCTTGGACATTGTCATCCCAATTATTTATATAAACCACCAACTGCAATGGGCCCAACACTGATCCTTAAGGCACACCACCAATGGCAGGCCTCCAATCTGAAAACCAATCTTCCGCCATCACCCTCTGCTTTCTTCCATGAAGCCAAATTCTCGATCCGGTTGACTAGCTCTTCCTGGAACCTGACCTTCCAGAGCAGCCGACCGTAACTTTGATAAATGTCTTGCCATAAAGACAATGTCTACCATTTTGCCCTCGTGAACCTTTTTGGGTTATTCAAAAAACTCAATTAGATTCTTAAGACACGATCTCCCATGTATAACGCCAAGATGATCATTCCTAATCAGGTCCTGTCTATGCAATGTCTTCCAATTTTACATACCTCTGTTGCACCTCTCCTCAGCATTGTCTGCTTTGGGGAAAATAAGGCCACCTTGTTTGATCTCTCCACATTACTAAAGTCTACACAATGCACAGTACAGTCTCAGCCACACTTTAAGTTATAATGTTACTATAATCTCTCAATTTTTAAAATTTGGTGACCTGACCCATGAAAGCAAGCATGCCACAAGATGCCTTAATCTTTCTATCTACTAGTGATGCCATTTAAGGGGAGCTGTAATCTTGAACCTGAAGATTACTCTGCTCATTAATATTTCTTTCTACCCTACCATTTACATCCTACTATTTGGCTCCCCAAAATACATAACCTTAAACGTCATGGAATTAAATTAAACTGCCAATGTTTCATCTGATTTATATCCTACTGTTGCCATGGATGACCTTTCTTGTTACAATAGACAATAGGTGCAGGAGTAGGCCATTCAGCCCTTCGAGCCAGCACCGCCATTCAATGCGATCATGGCTGACCACTCTCAATCAGTACCCCGTTCCTGCCTTCTCCCCATACCCCCTCACTCCGCTATCCTTAAGAGCTCTATCCAGCTCTCTCTTGAAAGCATCCAACGAACTGGCCTCCACTGCCTTCTGAGGCAGGAGAATTCCACACCTTCACCACTCTCTGACTGAAAAAGTTCTTCCTCATCTCCGTTCTAAATGGCCTACCCCTTATTCTTAAACTGTGGCCCCTTGTTCTGGACTCCCCCAACATTGGGAACATGTTTCCTGCCTCTAATATGTCCAATCCCCTAATTATCTTATATGTTTCAATAAGATCCCCCCTCATCCTTCTAAATTCCAGTGTATACAAGCCTAATTGCTCCAGCCTTTCAACATACGACAGTCCCGCCAGTCCGGGAATTAACCTAGTGAACCTACGCTGCACGCCCTCAATAGCAAGAATATCCTTCCTCAAATTTGGAGACCAAAACTGCACACAGTACTCCAGGTGCGGTCTCACCAGGGCCCGGTACAACTGTAGAAGGACCTCTTTGCTCCTATACTCAACTCCTCTTGTTAGGAAGGCCAACATTCCATTGGCTTTCTTCACTGCCTGTTGTACCTGCATGCTTCCTTTCAGTGACTGATGCACTAGGACACCCAGATCTCGTTGAACATCCCCTCTTCCTAACTTGACACCATTCAGATAATAATCTGCCTTTCTATTCTTACTTCCAAAGTGAATAACCTCACACTTATCTACATTAAACTGCATCTGCCATGTATCCGCCCACTCACACAACCTGTCCAAGTCACCCTGCAGCCTTATTGCATCTTCCTCACAATTCACACTACCCCCCAGCTTAGTATCATCTGCAAATTTGCTAATGGTACTTTTAATCCCTTCATCTAAGTCATTAATGTATATCGTAAATAGCTGGGGTCCCAGCACCGAACCTTGCGGTACCCCACTGGTCACTGCCTGCCATTCCGAAAGGGACCCATTTATCCCCACTCTTTGCTTTCTGTCTGTCAACCAATTTTCTATCCATGTCAGTACCCTACCTCCAATACCATGTGCTCTAATTTTGCCTATACCATCACCAATTTTTGTGTCACCTGGAAATTATATCCAAGTCATTAATATATATCCCAGACAAGAAAGAGCAATGTAGTACACTACTTACAGACTTCAATCAGAAAAACATCCTTTCACTCCGACAATGTGCCTTTAAATCCAATTAGCCAGACTGTGCTTTTTGGACCAGCCTACCATGTCGGACCTTGTTAATACATTAGCAAAGTCCATACAGACAATATCTGTCTCCAACCTTCAACAGTTATCTCAGTCACCTGTGAACCTCTGTCTCAGCTGGAAGGACTACAGGGATCCCTGGAAGGAGGTGAGGGAGAAGGGTTATAGGGGGAAAGTACCTGGAGAAGAGGCGGTGGGTGGGAAGGGACGAGTGAACCAAGGAGTTGCAGAAGGAGCGGTCTCTGGAAGGCATGGAGTTGGGAAGATGTGACTGATGGTGGGATCGCGTTGGAGGTGATGGAAGTGTCGGAGGGTGATGTGGTGAAAGGTGAGCATCAAGGAAATTCTCTCCTTGTTCAATCTGGGGGAAGGGGGAGCAAGAGCAGAACTGCGGGACACGGGAGACGAGGGTGAGGAATTTTTCCATTACAGAAGGTAGGAAACCACATTTACTGAAGAAAGGATACCTTGGATATCATAGAATGGAAAGCCTCATCATCTGAGCATATGGTGTAGGTGGAGGATTGAGAGTAGGGAATAGTGCCTTTGCAAGAGGAAAGGTGGGAGGAGTAGTCCAGATAACTGCGAGTCGATAGGTTTATAGTAGATGTCTATAGTCTGGCCCCTGTTATGGAGACGGAGAGATCAAGAAAGTGGTCGGAGGTGTTAAGAGGTAGTTCAGGTGAATTTGACGGCAAGGTGAAACTTAGTGGTGAAGTTAATGACGTCCATGAACTTCCTTCCTTTATGAACAAGGGAATGGCATTAGCTGTTTTCCTGTTTCCAATTTCCTCTTGGAATTATCTTTTTTTTCCAGAATTTCAACCAGCAAATTCACTGCACTATCACTGCAGCCTTTCCTTAATCTCGGGTGCATTCCATCAGGTCCTTGTCATTTGTCTACCGTTACAAACAGAACAGTATAGCACAAGAAAAGGCACTTCAACCCGCCATGTCTGTGCCTAGCATGATGCCAAGACCATAACCTATTTTCCTGCACTTAAGACATATCCCTCCATTCCCTGCATATCAATATGACTATCCAAAAGTCTTAAATGCCACTACATATGTAATTCACTGGTCTTAATGGCTACAGGCCTGTCGCACTGACCTTTGTCGTCATTGAAGACCTTTGAAAGACGTGCTGGCGCAGCTGAAAAACATCACAAACCCCCTGCTGGACCTTCTGCAGTTTGCATACAGGGCCAGTAGATTGGTGGATGACGCAGTCAACCTTGGCCTGCACTTCATCCTCCAGCACCTAGACCGCAAGGGGACCTATGCCAGGATTCTGTTTGTGACCTTCAGCTCTGCATTTAACACCATTGTGCCAGAACTACTACACTCCAAACTCTCCCAGTTGACTGTGCCTGAACTCTGTCAGTGGATCATCAACTTCCTGACAGCATCATGGAATCCAGGAAGCAGCATGTGAGGCTGGGAAAGCACATCTCGGACCCGCAGATCCTCAGCATAGGAGCACCGCAAGGCTGCATACTCTCCCCTCTCCTTTACTCTCTACACCAACGACTGCACCTCCACAGACTCCTCTGTAAGCTCCTCAAGTTTGCGGATGACACAACCCTGATTGGACTGATCCAGGATGGGGAGGAATCTGCCTACAGACGGGAAGTGACACAGCTGGCGTCCTGGTGCCATCGCAACAACCTGGAGCTCAATGCTCTTAAGACAGTGGAACTAATTGTAGACTTTCGAAGAGCTCCCCCTCCCCTCCCCCCACTCACCATCAACAATACCAAAATCACATCTGTGGAGTCATTTAAGTTCCTTGGAACCATCATCTCCAAGGACCTTAAATGGAGGCCACCATCGACTTCACAGTCAAAAAGCCCCAACAGAGGATGTACTTCCTGCGGCAATGAGGAAACACAATCTGCCACAGGCAATGATGATCCAATTCTATACTGCTATCATTTAGTCCGTCCTCACCTTCTCCATCATGGTCTGGTTTGGCTCAGCCACCTAGCACGACATCCGGAGGCTGCAACGGATCGTTCGATCGGCTGAGAAGGTTGTTGGCTGCAACCTTCCCCCCATTGACGAATCACTGCAAGGGCCAGGAAGCGAGCGGGCAAGATCATCTCTGACCCCTCTCACCCTGGCCACAAAATCTTTGAAGCACTTCCCTCTGGAAGGCGACTCCAGACTGTCAAAGCAGCCGCAGCCAGACATAAAAACAGCTTTTTTTTCCACGAGTAGTAGTTCTACTCAATAACCAAAGTCTGTAGCCTCTTTTTTTACTCTGGTTTATTTTCCCCCACATGTTTAGACCGTAATGTTGTATCCTTATTGTTTTGATGTGTTTATGCTTTATTCGTAATTGTTAACTGTATATTTGTGTTGTCATTTGTGAGCGGAGCACGAAGGCACATTCCTTGTATATGCACATACTTGGCCAATTAAGTTATTCATTCAACAACTATCTTCGGCAGTGCGTTCTAGGCACTCGTCTGTGTAAAAAAAGAAATTGTCCCACACATCTCCTTTAAACTTTTCCCCTCTCACCATAAAGTTATGCCGTGCAGTATTCCTTTTTCCATCCTATTCCTTTTTCTACCCTATTCATGCCCCATATAATTTAATATATTTTTATCGGGTCTCCCCACAGAGGAAACAACCTAATTCTCTTCAACCTCTCCTTGTCGCTAATACCCCCCTCATCCAGGCATAATTCTGGTAAACCACCTCGGCACCCTTTCCAAATTCTCCACATCCTGTAATGGGGGACCATAACTACACACAATTCTCAAAATATGGCCTAACCAAAGTCCTAAAAAGCTGCATCACTGCTCGACCCTATAACTTTCTGTAATAATTTAGCCCTTGTGATTGGGATTTTTATACATTCTACTTGTTATTTGCAATTAACCCATCTGTTATCTAAGTGTTATTTGCAGCTTCCTCCTCTGTGAAGACTGATGTAAAAATTTGATTTGGCACATGTGCCATTGCTTTGCTTGTTATTAATTCATCAGCATTGTTCTCTGGAGGTCCCACACCTACTTTTTTTGACTGCTTTCCCGTTGAAATATCCATAGAAACTCTTGTCATTTTGTATGCCCTATTTTTTAATTTAACATTATCCTTGACCTCCTTTGTAAACTACTGATTGTGACTTTCTCATGGAATCCCTCTATATAATTGGGATAAATTCCCAAGTGCCATAGCGAGGTACGTGACTCTCTGTCCCGCTAATCGATTGATCTGTTTATTAGCTTACAGGTCAGTACTCATTAGACAATTCCATCTACATACCATTATACTTTCCCTGAAAGTGGCATCACAGGTTAATGGAGTGGTAAAGAAGAATTTTGGTTCATTGGTCTTCATCGGTCAGGGTATTGAGTATAAAAGTTGAAGACCCCTCAGTCTGAAGAAGGGTCTCGACCCGAAACGTCACCCATTCCTTCTCTCCTGAGATGCTGCCTGACCTGAGTTACTCCAGCATTTTGTGAATAAATACCTTTGATTTGTACCAGCATCTGCAGTTATTTTCTTACAATAAAAGATGGGACGTTATGTTACTGTTATGATGCACCTGGAGAATTGTGTTCCGTTTTGGCCACCCTGCTTTTGGAAATATGTAATTAAGCTGGAAATAGTGCAGCGAAGATGTTGCTAGGACTTGCGGGCCTGAGCCTTGGGGAGAGATTGTGCAGGCTAAGACTTCATTCATTGGAATGCGGGAGGCTGAGGGGTGTATAAAATAATGAGGGGAATATGATGCAAAAGTGGGCACTTGGAACTAGCTTGGGTGGGGCATCTTGGTTAGCATGGACGTGTTGGTCAGATGCTTGTTTAGTAGCTTAAATAATGAATGTAATAATAATATAAATTGATTTAATCTAATGTATCTTGTAATTATGCTCATTTATAATTCATTGTCCACCATCCAACTTTGACACTGTGTACATAGCAGTTTTTTTTTTACACAATTCATTTTTTAAAAAAAATTGCAATTATAACTAGACTTCAGAAAGATACAGAGGTGACTGAATTACTGATCATGTAATGCAGATGCGAGACCAGAAATCCAGAGAGCTGAATTTAAGTCTCACAGCAGTTGGGGAATTTAAATCCATGTGAACCGATGCACTGAAGTTCACAAAAACATTGTCATTTTGCAGAGAAAATCTGCTTAATTCATTTAACTAGCACATTTGTAATGCATTTTTAACTGAAATGCAGCTAAAAATAGACAATAACTGTTGTCCTTGCCACTGAGCTTTATATACAGTAAACCCTTGTTATAACAAACCATAGGTGAGGGGAATGATGTCAGTTATTGTCGATTGTCAGCTATAACATAGTAAGGGACGTATTAGGGTACTTCTGGAGCCCCATGATTTTTAGAAATGTTTGCATTGAACTTCTACCAACCCTCTGTTCCTCTTCCTAATTGAACAATTCATACAAAATGTGGTTGAAATTGATTATTGTCTAGGGGGTCCACGAGCCAATCAAAATTGTATTGCAAGTTTATTATTTTATGCAAAAGGCAGCTATATTTATGCAATGAGTTACTCTGAAAAATAATAGCTCCTGTATAATCATTCTGCATATTTGCCCTATTTAAGGTTACGCTGAATCATTTCACTGTTCATATCCACAAAATTAAGCACGAGGCAGCTATTTGATAGATATTGACATAATTAAAGAATCGCTGCCTTATGTTTTATTTTCATCCGAGTTGCCAATGGCACTAGTTTTGGTGATTTTAATATATTGTGTGGAATGAAGGCAGTTGTTCCAGTATAGGTGCGACGATGACTCCTGGGGCTACTAGATGAAGATGCAGATGTACATTGTACTCTATCACCAATACCAGTCATGTTATTTTCACTGCCACTGTCTTCACTGCTACTGAATCTCTGAACTAGTTGAAGCTAAACCAGCCATCTCTTGGTGAGCTTTTTCCTTTTTGCTTCAGCACGTGCTTCCTTGCACTGCATTCTTCCAGCAAGTACCTTGTCACTAGATCCGAATGATGCGGTACGATCTGTCTTCGTTGAATGAAGAAATTGAAGATCTTCTTGATTTTTTATCAACTTCTCAGAGTTTAGCAAGAGTAACTGGTGCTGTTCTGCGTGCAATTGGTATGGCCCTGATTTTTGCATTTTCCTCTTAACAGTTTTATCATCTTCTGATAAGCCTTGAACTCAGAAATCACTGAAATGTTTGCTTTTCCATAAAATGGAAGAACTTTGCAAAGAACAATTTTTGCAGCTTCAGTTCTAGTTCGGGATTCTGAGACTCCCTTCTGAAGGTAATACATCAAACAGCGTAGTACTTGGTGACATGTTGGTAGACGTGAACGTGTGATTTCTGCATCTGAAGATGTAATTCCACTTCCAAGACCAAATATTTCAGCTGTTTTACGTGTCACCTTTGCAGCAGATAGAGGTGTGCTAGATCGTTCTGATGGTGGAGTTGACAGTGCTTGACTTCCAGTTGATTGTTCATCCATTTTCAGCTGTGTAAAACTTTATTTCACAATAGGCAAATGAAAGCGAGTAGGGTCACAAGATGCAAAAGCAGGGCTGAAAATGATAAATAATCCCAATTCACTTCAACACAATAAGGCTTGCAGACAGTCCCTATCACTAAAAATAGACAGGGGACTTTCCACATTCATGCAATTAGATATTCCCCTTGTCAAGCTTTTGGAAATGTACTTTCCAGCACACTAAAAATTGACTTGACTTAATCTTTCACAAAATTGGAAGAGAAACCAAATATCACCAATTACCAATTTGTATGGGAAAGCACCAACTGTAAAACCACATGTATTTCTATGAAATTTGCAAAAAAATATATATGGCAGCTATTATTGTGCACATATTTAAACTCCAAAAAAGCTGCCTTATATTGTTTTAAACATATCTAAACAAAAAGGACTCACTAGAACATAGCACTAATATGTACAATAAACACTAAAGGCAGCTAATATATGTTGCATTCATTAATGGATCCTATTCGAAAGGCTGCCGTATGCACATAGTAGATGACATAGCCCTCCAACTTTGGGCTACCGATGGACCCCCTAAACAACTTCCGATTTAATTTAAATTTCACAGAGGTTATTATTTTCACTAATAGAACATTTTAAGACTAGGTAGAAGTTAATTGCTAGATAGAGCTCTTAAGGATAGCGGAGTCAGGGGGTATGGGGAAAAGGCAGGAACGGGGTACTGAGTGAGAATGATCAGCCATGATCACATTGAATGGTGGTGCTGGCTCGAAGGGCCGAATGACCTCCTCCTGCACCTATTGTCTATAATTGCTTACTACGAGGGCTCCAGAAGCACTCTAGGATGTATATATGCACAGTATTGGAAAAATAGCCAATAAGCATTCACTAAACACGATACACAAGCAGAAGAAGTGAATACAGATGGAGACAAGATTCTCTCTGTTGCCAGTCTGACATTCTTTTGATGCTAAAGATAGACACAAAATGCTGGAGTAACTCAGTGCGTCAGGCAGCATCTTTGGAGAAAATGGATAAGTGACGATTCGGGTGGGTGTCCTTCCCCAGATTCTTTTAATGCATCAGAACCATAGTTACTATCAGTGACAGAAAGCAAGATGCGATGTGTGCCAGCACCTCTAAAAAGTTATAAACTAGAGAACAGAAAAAAATCGAGCTTTTCATCATGCATGTCATTTGATACTTCGCCCTGACTACCTGCACTTAATCTACCTCACATGGAGGATTGAATGTAAGTATGGAAAGCCAAATGTCAAAGGAATTTTAACAATTTATTTCATTAAAAAATTATTCAAACAATATGAAAATCAAGATGATGAAAACATTAAAATGCAAGTTTCAAAACACTTAAAATTAAGTCAAATAAGCAAAGCAACTATCTACAGTGAAGCTATTTCCACTGGGCCAGTAAATCTAATTATTTGAGTGGGGTACAGGTATGTCCATCCTGATATAAAGATGAAGGCAAAATGGTGAAGTCTCGAGGTGTGATTGCTGATGGTTCATTAAGGAACCATGGACAAGCAGCTGTTCCAATGTCTATAAAGAATTTATCACGTTCTGAAATGGTGCTGGATAATGCATAATCCATATGTAATCTATGTTGTGCCAAAAATGCTGTCAGACAATGCATATCAATAATCCTCTTGCTGTCCAATTTGGGTTTTGCTGGAACTACTTGATTCTACACTGTCACAGACTTGGCAAAACATGGCCCAAATAAATCAATTCCCACAGTGAATTCAGAGTGATGGTTCTTGGCACATTCGGAAACGTAATAGATTCCAGAAGTTGAGGGGACTTGAGCATTCCAATGGCTGGTTCAATCTTGTGTAAATGAAGATGGTTGAGGGTCTTCATAATCTTTCATCCTAGCCCTATGCCATAAGTGCTGAAGTGTCGCGGATGTCCGAGGTCCAAACGATTTTTAGTTGCTTCATCATTGACCTCCTCTCATAAGATCACATGTTTATTGATCATTGCATAATATCTGATTTCATTTGCAGCTATTCAAGTTAAGTAGTCTTTTCCCACGTGCAATAAGACCAAGACGAAAATCAGTTAGTCTCTTTAAAATTCATGGCAGAAAATTGCTAGATAGTAATAGACTGCATGAGCCGAACTTCGCAAATGTGTCCGGATTTTGACTTTCGTGACCCATCTCTGGTATCTACTTGAAATATGGCACAGATTTAGATTAAAATCATTGGGAAGGAATTCATAACTCGTCAGTGCAAAAGGTTGCACACTAATTAATTAAGCTAATTAGAAAAAGTCAGCTACAAGCTCTGTCGATCTGCGAGACCCCGCTCTGGCCTGCTCCGGTCCCGGCTTCTCCGCGACTTTCCGGGAGCTCAGGGAGAATCCTGAACAAGCACTGCAGGGTTTTGCCAGTCTTTACTGCAGAGATATTCTGTTTGTGTTGAAATGAAAACTAAATTGGACAGAGAACTTCTTAATCTGTGAATTTGCATTCTTAAATTGGTATCGGTGAATGCACTCTTTATTTAAAACATTAATTCAAGGGATGTGAGCATCACAGGCTGTGCCAGCATTGAATTACTCATCTCTAGATGCTCTTGAGCAGGTGCAGGTGAGCTGCCTTCTTGAATTGCTGCAATCCTTGTATTGTTCGTGAGTGAGTGAGTTCCAGGACTTTGACCCATCAACAGTGAAGGAACAGCGACACGTTTCCAAGTGGGGATGGTGTCTGGCTCGCAGGGCAACTTCCAGGTGGTGGTGTCCCCATGCTTTAACTGCCCTAGTCCTTCTTATGGATTTGGAAGGTGCCTTCTCAAGGGTTTCAGTGACTTGCTCCAGAGCATCCTGTAGATGGTGCAAACTGCTGCCACTGTGTCAGGGGTGGGGTGAGTGGATGAATGTGAATGGGTGTCATTTAAGTGACCCACTGTGTCCTGTTTGGTATCAAGGCTCTTGAGTATTGTTGAAGATGTGCTCATCTGAACAAATGGAGAGTATGCTATCATGCTCCTGACTTGAGCTTTGTCGATGGGGGACAGGTTTTGGGGAGTTAGGAGGGCAGTTGCTTGCTTTAGTTTAGTTTAGAGATACAGTGTGGAAACAGGCTCTTCGGCCCACCGAGTCTGCACCGACCAGTGATCCCCGCTCCTCAACACCATCCTACACACACGAGGGACAATTTACTTTTACATTTATACCATATCATTAACACTATCCAACACACACTAGGGACAATTTACATTTATACCAAGCCAATTAACCTACAAACCTGTAGGTCTTTGGAGTGTGTCCAAAGATCTCGGAGAAAACCTACGCAGGTCACGGGGAGAATGTACACATCCCGTACAGACAGTACCCATAGTCGGGATTGAACCTGGGTCTCTGGCAGTGTTTGTGCCGTAAGGCAGCAACTCTACTGCTGCGCCACCCTGCTTGCCGCAAGATTACTAGCCCCTAACCTGCTCTTTTAGCCACTTTGTTAAATAACTAATCTAGTTCAGTTTCTGGTTAATGATAATCCCCAGATATCTATATTGCGGATTTGGTTAAGTAAATCCCAGTGAATGTCAGAAAATGGTGTCAGGAGTGCCGCAAGGCTTGGTGCTGGGGCCGCAACTATTTACAATATATATTAATAATTTGGATGATGGAATTAGAAGTAACACTAGCAAGTTTGCAGATGACACAAAGCTGGGTGGCAGTGTGAACTGCGAAGAGGATGTTAGGAGGTTGCAGGGTGACTTGGGACAGGTTGAGTGAGTGGGCAGATGCATGGTAGATGCAGTATAATGTAGATAAATGTGAGGTTATCCACTTTGGCGGAAAAGACAAGGAGGCATATTATTATCTCAATGATGTCAGATTAGGTAAAGGGGAAGTGCAACGAGATCTTGGTGTCCTTGTACACCAATCACTGAAAGTAAGCATGCAGGTACAGGAGGCAGTGAAGAAATGGCATGTTGGCCTTCATAACGAGAGGATTTGAGTACTGGAGCAAAGAAGTCCTGCAGATGTACAAGGCCCTGGTGAGACCACATCTGGAGTATCGTGTGCAGTTTTGGTCTCCTAATTTGAACAAGGACGTCCTTGCCATTGAGGCAGTGCAGCGTTGGTTCACGAGGTTAATCCCTGGGATAGAGGGACTGTCATATGAGGAAAGATTGGAAAGACTAGGCTTGTATTCACTGGAGTTTAGAAGGATGAGAGGGGATCTTATAGAGACGTATAAAATCATAAAAGGACTAGACAAGTTAGATGCAGGAAAATTGTTCCCAATGTTGGGGGAGTCCAGAACCAGGGAACACAGTCTAAGAATAAAGGGGAGGCCATTTAAAACTGAGGTGAGAAGAAACTTTTTCACCCAGAGAGTTGTGAATTTGTGGAATTCTCTGCCACAGAAGGCAGTGGAGGCAAATTCACTGGATGAATTAAAAAAAGTGTTAGATAGAGCTCTGGGGCTAGTGGAATCAAGGGATATGGGGCGGGCAGGCACAGGTTACTGATTGTAGATGATCACCAATGAATGACAGTGCTGGCCTCCTCCAGCACCTATTTTCTATGTTTCTATGATAGTTGGATTATCTGTGGAGTCATAAATGGAGCTGAACATTGTGCAATCATCAGCGCACATCCCTCCTTCTGACCTTACGACTGAAGAAAGGTAATTGATGAAGCAGCTGAATGTGGCTGAGCCCTGGATACGAGGAACTCCTGCAGAGATGTTCTGTGGCTGAGATGACCTCCAGCCACCACAACCATCATCCTTTGTGCTAGTGTGTAGGAAGGAACTGCAGATGCTGGTTTAAACCGAAAATAGACGAAATACGTCATGATCCCAGTGGGCTCCCTGCCTAGCTAGCCTGAAACAAAGCACGTGATTGGTCAATTGGCGTCCGACTCAATGACAAATGTGCTTTGATTGGACAATTACTACTCGGGAAATTTACAAAATTTTGAAGGTTTTTTCCATATTTTTAAAATATGTGCAGACTTTGTTCTTGTCAAATTTCAGATCTAATTTCTATAATATTTTTACACAATATGTTATAAATACAGGTAGATATGGAATGTGGGTCACGACATGAAACGTAAAGGCATCTCGGCCCACGGTCTATAACCATCTCAAGCAATATAATTTTGACATTCAATCAAATGCCTGTCTCTGAACTTCATGATCAATGTTCTGTCACTCGCCACTTATTAGAAATGTAATTAGAACTGCCACATAAATATGGCTATAAGAGCAGATCATAAGCTGGGTATCACTTTGCAAATGGCTTTTCTTCTGGCATAACAAAACCTTTATTGAATTGAACCGTGGCGATCATGGAGCATGATGGGATATTATTCACATACCAGGTGAACATAATTGCAATAATAGAATGTCATCTAGGACAAACAAGCTCCTTTGTCTGCCATTCAATTCATCACCCTGAGCATTACTTACCTTTACCTCTGATCTCGCAGCTGGAGGTTTCGTGTCTGCAAAGGCAGCGATATGTGGGAGCATCACCACCAGAAGGATTTTTCTAAATGTTGCACATGAATCTTTCTTGGAAATATATCATCTTTTCTTTGTCATTGTTACATTTAAATTTTGGAGCTCCCTACTCACAATCCTCTGAGAAGTAGTTGAAGTATGTTGCTGCAGAACACCAGCATCCGATCAAATTAATAATAAAATATAAATTTATAATCCCTAAAGTTGAACCTGAATTGAGTCCGTGTGAATTCAGCCAGCATTTGCTACTGTTAGTCTCAGGAAATATTGAGTGTTCATTGTATGGTGGGATGTTCTAGATTCCACAGCAATGGATATAAGAGTGATGGGGAGAACGTACAACCTCCATACAGACAGCACCTGTAGTCTGGATCAAATCCAGGTCTCCGGCGCTGCAAGCTCTGTAAGGCAGCAACTCTATCGCTGCACCACGGTGCCGTTGGAAACTCATTCTATTAGAATGTTGTAATTTTTGTATAATTTGTCTCTGTGTATTTGTCTGAGTATTGACCTGTCATGCTGCTGCAAGATTTTTTACTGTACCTGCACCTCCCTGTACTTGTGCATATCACAATAAACCTGAACTTGAATTATCAGTTATTCTAGGTAAACCAGATCATGATAATGCATGCCAAAGTATGTAGTGCAACCTTAGTAGTGCAAAGACCATGCATCGAAAACAGTGTTGGAGTAACTCAGCGGGTCACACTGAAGGGTCCCAACCTGAAACGTCGCCTACCCATGACCTCCAGAAGTGAGTTATTCCAGCACTTTGTGTTCTGCACAAGATTCCAGCATCTGCTGTTTCTTGTGTCTACAGTACAAAGTCCATAGTAGTTTTATGCTGAAGTAGGGTTGTGGTTGGTTGTACAGTAAGTATTGTACAGTAAGAGCCTGTACTTGAACCCAGAGGGTCGATGGGACAGAACTGTTCTTGAATCTGGTACTGACATTTTTTAGTCTCCTGTACCACCTTCCCAATGATACCAGTGAGTTGAAAGTGGCCAGGGGGATGTGTGTCTTTAATGGTATTAGGTGACTTCTTGAAGCCTGTTGGTCCTTTTGGTGGGGAGATCAATAGGATGGATTGGATAGTGTCCACCACGTTTTGCGGCTTCTTTTCATTGTTGGGCGTTCAATTTGCTAAACCAGGATGTGAGGCATGGTGTTGATACGCTGTCTACCATACGCTTATAGAAGTTTGATAGAGACATGTCAAATCTCCTCAAAATTCCGAGGAAGTCAAGGGCAAATTTCTTTGTACCTTCATCAATATGCTGGACCCAGGACAGATAATAAGTGATGTGTACAACCAGGAATTTGAAGCTGTTGACTCTTTCCACCATTGTGCTGCTGATGGAGGCTGGTGCGCTGTATCTCGGATTTCTCTTACGAGTATGAACTTGATGCAGTTCACTAGCTGAATCTGTGACAGATTGCAAAGAGAAAGATGAATATTTGGAATAATTTATAAATTAACTGTTTGGTTAAATGTTTTAAATTGTTTTATTTTCATTGAGTTACTTTTATGATGGGGCAACACAGTTGCACAGCTGGTCGAGCTGCTGCCTCAGAGCCGGAGAGGCAAATTCGATCCTGCCTTTGATCCTGTTGCTGTCTGTGTGGAGGATACACGTTCTTCCTATGACTGCATAGGTATCTTCCGATTTTCCAGTTCCGGTTTCCTCCCACATCCCAAAGGCGTGGGGTTTGTAAGTTAATTAGCCTCTGCAAATTGCTCCAAGTGAATAGAGGTGTAAATGAAAAAGTGGTATAACATAGAACTAATGTGAATAGATGAGTGTTAGTTGGCGTGGACCTGGTGGGCCAAAGGGCCTTTTCCAAGTTGTATCTCCAAAAATACACTGACAAATGGGTTGAGGAAATGTTTTGATCTTTCTTCCTGATAGCTGCAAATGAGTTGAGAAGTGTTTGCTTTAACTCATTTCCTAAGGAAGCAGTTCTTCATGTTAAACATTACATCTTGATTATGCCACCTCTTTATCTTTCTCTTTTCCAGGGAGAACAGTCCAAACATTTCTCATTGTTATGAATGCTAGTCATCAATCATTGCTGGGAAGCCCCCGCTGTACCCGTTCTATGAAATATGTATCTTTACAGAATGGTCATTTAATATTTTGGTTGCAATATTACTCGTGCCCCAACTATTGCACAAATACATTTTTCTTTGTCTATTATATTAGTAGATGTATATAATATGATTTTTATGCACAATGCCCTGCTGTGTGTTTACATATTTACACATTGGGACACCAGGAATTGCAAAATATTGACATTCATAATGTGAAAAAAGACACAAGTGCTGGAATAACTCAGCAGGTCAGGTCGCATCTCTGGAGGATATAGTTAGGTGAGGTTTCTGCTCAGGACTATATTTATGGTCAATATTTATAGTATGCTGTTTTCATGTTGGATTATCCAAAATTTCATATTTCTCTGCATTTTAATTCTACTTTCATTTTTTTCTGACCATCTTGACAAACTTTCACTTCAATTTCCAAAATTACCCGTGGCATTATCTGTAATCTTTCCTGGTTTCTTGACATCTCCAAATTGTAAAATATTATCTCTAAATCTGAAATAGTTTTTCAGTGTTTTTAGTTTCTTTAATTATGTTCAAATTTCCCCCCCATTTTTTAACTGCTCTAAATTCCAAGGGTAATTGAAAGACTTTCAGATCCTTGATTGGTTTAACATTTGGCAAAGCCTGGATGAAAGAGTAATATTTTTCCAAGTCCCGCAAACCCTTCTTGTCTTCAGCCAAATCCCTGGAAGACTTTGACCCCAGGACTGTGTGGCGCAAAAGTTTTTACAACAACGGAGAGGACAACACACACCCCATTTTGAAACCACCGGGATTTGACCTCCATCGCAAGCAATGGCTAACCCTGAACAGGATCCATAGGGGAGGGTGTGGGGGGGAGGGGGGAAGGAGAGGGTGCTGCACCAATGCAGAAGAGGCAACCATAGGGGGGGAGGGAGGGGGTAGTAGGGGAGGAGAGGGTGCTGCACCAATGCAGGAGTGGTTTGGGCCCAACGGGTCCACTTGGTCTAGTCATATTTAAATGGTTAGTTTAATTAATCTTTTGATTAGTAGTGGTGCCCACACCCAGCCATTGAACAACTGATGGCACAGATTGTTGAATGTCAAGCTGGTTAATCATTTATTCTTCACAATTGTTAGGCCTCAATGAAATACTGTATACATTTTTGATTGTCTCTTGCAAATATTTGAGTCATTGGAAAACCTGTGATATAATATCACCACGTGATAACTGGGCTAACGAGATACATTTTAGGATTATTGGTTTGCACAGAAGGACCATTCAGTTAATTGAATCTAAATCTATTGCTGTATTTGCAGTAGTAACAAAGATTCAATTGACTTTAATAAAAGTCAAAGTGCCCCAAGGTGGTGGTGAAGAGTGTTATCAAAAATATTTAGCTTGAAACAAAGAGGTTAGTAGATAGACACAAAAAGCTGGAGGAACTATGTGATCTCCGGGTTGCCAAACACTTTTAACTCCCCTTCACATTCTCATACTGACCTTTCTGTCCTGGGCTCCTCCATTGTCAGAGTGAGGCCAAATGCAAATCGGAGGAATACCACCTCATATTTCGTTTGGGCAGCTTGCAAACCAGCGTATTGATTATCGATTTCTCAAACTTCAAGTAAGTCTTGCATCCCCTCTCTCTGCCATTCCCCCACACTAGTTGTCGTTCTAGTTTCATTATCATCCTGTTGAGTTTCATTGTCTGTATGACTCGTTATCACATAGGCCGCCAAGTGGATCAATTAAATCTGTGGATGGTCAAATGGTGAGAATTGGAGTGAATTTATTTTGGAGATTTGTATAGTTAGAGGAGAATATCGGAATACTGAGAGGGTAGGACCTAAGAAGGAACTGGAATAAAAATATGTTTTAAAACTTATTTGTTGCATGACCATGTTAAAGGATCAAGGATCGGCCATACAGCGCTCCATTGTTTCATCAAATTATGGCTACTCCTGTACTTCGTTGATTTTTCCCATCCCACCTATTTACAGATCTCTTGAGGCTTCAGTAGCCAAATATATACTGCTCAGTCTTAGCAACTGTGATCCCTTGTTCAAGAATTCTTTGGGTTTGCAGCTTTCTGAATGAAGACATTTCTTACTTCAGTTTTAAATGGACATGCTTATTGTAAACTTTCCAGTCTCTTGAGCATCTGCCCATTGTTTTCTTGCTGAACCTTTTACGTTTCAATGCTACCTTCGCAGTAAAACCCAGTTGAGTCTTCATCTCTCTTTTATTGAACAATTATAGGACAATTGATCATCTTTGGATTAATAGTGAATCCTTGTTGAACTGCCTCTTGAGGCAAATAATTTGCTTGGCTACAGAATCCAAGTTCAGCCCTTCTCCAGACTGAGAGTCGGGGAGGGAGACACAGACGGGTAAGGTGTGAAATGAGACATCAAAGGAGACGATGGTCAAGGAAAATGTAGAATAGATCATTGTTAGCTGGGGGAAGGTGACAACGAAGCATACAAAGATAAAATTTAACCAAAAGAACAGTCAAACTGGTCGGAGCACTGGGATGGGGGAGGGATGGAGAGAGGGAAAGCAAGGGTTACTTGAAGTTAGAGAATTCAATATTCGTAGCGCTGGGTTGTAAATTGCCCAAGCGAAATATGAGGTGCTGTTCCTCCAATTCGTGTTGGGCCTCACTCTGACAGCGGAGGCCCAGGACAGAAAGGTCAGTATGGGAGTGGGAGTTAAAGTGTTTAGCAACTGGGAGATCATGTAGGTTTAGTCGGACTGAGCGGAGGTGTTGGCGAATTGATCGCTGAGCCAGCGCCTGGTCTCGCCGATATATAGGAGTCCTTTCTATCGAACTCTGCACAACAGTCGCCAAATAAGCTCTGAACTACATATATATGTGTATAAATATGATACTGGGACATAGAAGCATGACATAGACACCCAAAAATTAATTGTTGCAAAAACCAATGCAAACACATTTATTTACAAGTTTGACAACCGTCTGACTCTATCAAAAAGAAAGAAGATAGTTCCACAACTGCAAGTAGTCTTTTCAGGTAATGTAAAATTTACCACACAAGTGTTAACATATGTAACATGGTGTCTCAATGGCATTTGATTGCAAAGGTAGAACTTCTTTTTTCTAATTCATTAAAGTGTAGTTATACATCCTATCCGTGGCGGTCCACAATGAAATTGGACAGTAAACCAATTTATGTACCGTCGGGACATTTGACAGGTAGATTGGAGGCGACAGTTTGACAGCACGGGAATTTTCGCGATGTTTTTGGCCTCAGCCATTACATTTAAAGTGGGCTCCAAACCCAGATATTCAACCCAGAAACCAGATATGCATCTCCCGTACATTTTCAAAGAATGCCCACACACTTTTCACAAAAATCCACTGAACCACCTTTAAAATTTTTTTTTTAATTACAGCTATTAGTAAACTGGAAGTAAATCCAGTTTATTCCTTGTTACAGTGAAGCTTGGTTTTTAAGTAACCCATACAAGGTGTTACAGTTCAAAACTCTCAAGTACTTACCGACTTGTCAGTGATTTCAGCGAAAATTAGGATGCCGGAGAAGCATTGACAGCGTGGGAATTTTCGCGATGTTTCAGAAGACGCTGTAATCTCGACCTGACTCGGCTAGTATTTCTCCCAAAATACATTTAAAATACAAACAAAATCTAACCTTTCAAAACGCAGACAGGCTGGTGTCCGATGGGCTGCGTAAATGCTTTCATTAGGAAGATAACGCTGGACAATTGAACGTCTCCTGTACGTAACCAGCAGACGTTCCGAAGACACGAAGGGTCATCTAGCTGCAACACCGTCAGCAGAAAACTGACAAACTACACTTACCCGCGGGTTCTTTCATGACAGCAATGTAAATGTTTTTATAAGTTGACAGGTCCACCAGACATGAAAACAGCGGGTTAATGATGCCTGCTTATGTACGTAACGATTTGGACACGGAGAACAAAGTAAGCACAGTATGTCTCCTTTGCTTTAAAGTATGTTGAGTTAAGAATTTTTGGACATGTATTTTGTTTACTTGGCTTGAGCATCATAGAAACAAATGAATATCGATCCGAAAAATATTCATTTTTCATGAATTTCAACGGCATCTTACGTACGTAACTTTCAGGACATGATGAGTTACGTAGATGAGCATGATATTTTTGACTCTCCCACATGAATATGTGCAACTAATTTCTCCAAGCAAAGTCGGGTTTGGAAAGGCATATCAAAGGTCCTCAAAAAAAATGTGTCTAGACAAATGTAGGTCATTACGATAGGTATATATTTTCACATAAGTTATGATGTGTCACATTTTCGTGTCCAATTATGGGTAAAAATCAAATACAAATTTTAATTTCACAACAGTTGAAGAAAGTCTGGAACCATAAGTTTATATTATGTATTACATGGCTATATGAAGTACCACACACAAGCAAAACTCTCCCATCAAGTAAACAGAACACACTTTTGCATACAAATGAAAATAACATTAAAAAATCTCTCCAATCTCATATTTTTATACATATATACACATACTGAACTATTTTTTCCCCTTTATTATATTGTTATGGAGTACTATGTTTACATATTTTGTTCAGCTGCTGTAAGAACTACCTGGGACATATGACAATAAAATATTCTTGACTCTTGGACGATTTATTTACACGGGTGGGTTTAAACTAAACAATGGGGGGGTGGAGTCAACAACGTGCAAGCATATGCGTGCAGTTAACGGGAAAGAGAGTGTAGGAAAGGTCACATTTAAACTAACAGGGCAGGGGAATGGGAACCAATGCAGGGAGAAAGAGGGCCATAAAAGGACAGAAGCAAAAGGTAGAAGGGAGTAAGAAAAACAAACCTGAAAGCTTTGTGCCTTTATGCGAGGAGCATTCGTAATAAGGTGAATGAATTGAATGCGCAATTAGTAGTTAAGGGATATATACAGATGCTCCTTACGATGCTTCGACGTACGATATCTTGACTTTGCGATGGTGCAAAAGCGATACATATTCAGTAGAAACCGTACGTTGAATTTTGATCTTTTCCTGGACTCACAGACCTGTCCACTGCTCAGACTGGCAGTGTCTTATGCAGTACAATTCTCGTGATGCTGGGCAACGACAGCAAGCCGCAGCTCCCAGTTGGCCACGATTGGGAACTGCCACGGCTATGATGTTTGGTAGGTTAGGTGTATTAAATGCATTTTCGACTTACAATATTTTTGATTTATAATGGGTTTATCGAAACATAACCTATCGTAAGTCGAGGAGCACCTGCAGTTGGAATTACGGAGACATGGCTCCAGGGGACCAAGGCTGGGATCTAAACATGCAAGGGTATTCAATATTCAGGAAAGATAGACAGAAAGGAAGAGGATTTGGGGTGGCATAGCCGGTTAAAGAGGAGATTAATACAACAGCAAGGAGAGACATTAGCTTGGATGCTGTAGAATCGGTATGGGTAGAACTGCGAAAAAACCAAGGGCATAAAACGCTTGTTGGAATTGTATACTGAGCACCAAACAGCAGTCGAGAGGTTAGGGATAGCATCAAGCAGAAAATTAGGGATGCGTGTAGCAAAGGTACAGCAATTATTATGGTTGACTTTAAGCTACATATAGATTGGGCCAAACAAATTGGGAGCAGCATTGAGGAGGAGGATTTCCTGGAATGTATACGGGATGGTTTTTAAACCAATATGTAGAAGAACTGACCAGAAGGCAGGCCATCCTAGACTGGGTACTATGTAATGAGGAAGGGTTAGTTAGCGATCTTGTACAAAGCCCCTTGGGCAACAGTGACCATAATATGGTGGAATTCTGCATTAGGATGGAGAGTGACACGGTTAATTCAGAGACGAGAGTCCTGAACTAAAAGAAAGGAAACTTTGAAGGTATGAGATGGGAACTGGCTAGCACAGACTGGCAAATTATGCTTAAAGGGTTGACAGGGGAGATGCAATGGCAAAGATTTAAAGATCGCATGAATGAACGCCAAAAATCATTCATGCCTGACTGGCGAAAAAAAATAAATGGGAAAGGCGGTTCAACCGTGGCTAACGAGGGAAATCAAGCATTGTGTTAAATCCAAGGAAAAGGCATATAAATTGGCCAGAGGAAGCAGCAAACGAGGACTGGGAGAAATTTAGAACTCAACAAAGCGGTTTATTAAGAGGGGGAAAACGAGCGTGAAAGAAAGCTTGCGGGGAATTTAAAAACTGACTGTAAAAGCTTCTTTAGATATATAAAAAGGAAAAGATTAGTGAAGACAAATGTAGGTTCCTTACCAGGGACAGGTGAATTTATAATGTGAAACAAGGAAATGGCAGAACAATTCAACGAGTACTTTGGTTCTATCTTCACTAAGGAAGACACAATCTCCCGGAAATACGAGGGGACTGAGGATCTAGTGGGAGGGAGGAATTGTAGGGAATCCACATTAGTCCCCAGGGCCTGATGGCCTGCATCCCCGAGTACGCAAGAGGTGGCCCTAGAAATCGGGGATGCATTGGTGATCATTTTCCAATGTTCTCGTGACTCTGGATCAGTTCCTGTGGACTGGAGGGTAGGAAATGTAACTCCACTTTTTAAGAAAGGAGGGAGAGAGAAAACGGGGAATTATAGACCAGTTAACCGTACATCAGTAGTGGGAAAGATGCTTGAGTCGATTATTAAAGATGTTATAGCAGTGCATTTGGAAAGCAGTGACAGGATCGGTCAAAGTCAGCATGGATTTATGAAGAGGAGATCATGCTTAACTAATCTTGTGGAATTTTTTGAAGATGTAACAAGTAGAATGGACGAGAGAGAGCCAGTGGATGTGGTGTATCTGAACTCAAAAAGCCTTTGACAAGGTCCCACACAAGAGACTAGTGTGCAAAATTAGAGCACATGGTACTAGTGGTAGGGCATTGAAATGGATAGAGAACTGGTTGGCAGACAGGAAGCAAAGAGTTGGAATCAACGGGTCCTTTTCAGAATGGCAGGCAGTGACCAGTGGGCTCGGTGATAACCCCAGTTATTTCCAATACATATTAACGATTTAAATGATGGAATTAAATGTGACATCTCCAAGTTTGCAGATGACACAAAGCTGGTGGTAGTGCGAGCTGCAATGAGAATGCTGTGAGGCTGCAGGGTGACTTGGATAGGTTGGGTGAGTGGGCAGATACATGGCAGATGCAGTATAATGTGGATAAATGTGAGGTTATCCACTTTGGTGGCAAGAATAGGAAGGCAGATTATTATCTGAATGGTGTCAGATTAGGAAAAGGGGAGGTGCAACGTCCTGGGTGTGCTTGTACATCAGTCACAGAAAATAAGCATTTAGGTACAGTAGGCAGTGAAGAAAGCTCATGACGTATTGGCCTTAATTGTGAGAGGATTTGAGTTGAGGAGCAAGGAGGTCCTTCTGCAGTTGTACAGGGTCCTGGATTATTATGTGCAATTTTGGTCTAATTTGAGGAAGAACATTATTACTATTGAGGGAGTGCAGCGTAGGTTCACCAGATTAATTCCAGGGATGGCGGGACTGACATATGATGAAAGAATGGGTCGACTGGGCTTGTGTTCACTGGAACTTAGAAGGATTAGAGGGGATCTTATAGAAACATATAAAATTCTTAAAGAATTGGATAGACTAGATGCAGGAAAAATGTTCCCGATGTTGTGGAAGTACAGAACCAGGGGTCATAGTTTAAGAATAAGGGGCAGGCCATTTAGGACTGAGATGACGGAAAACTTTTTCACCCAGAGAGTTGTGAATCTGGAATTCTCTGCCACAGAAGACAGTGGAGGCCAATTCATTGGATGTTTTCAAGAGAGAGTTAGATTTAGCTCTTAGAGCTAAAGGAATCAAGGGATATTGGGAACAAGCAGGAATGGGGTACTGATTTTAGATGATCATATTGAATGGCAGTGTTGGTTCGAAGGGCTGAATGGCCTACTCCTGCACCTATTTTTCTATGTTTCTATTCAGTACTTCTATTAGTGCACATCAGGCAAGCAATGGCTAACCCTGTGCAAGCAATGGCTAACCCTGAACAGGATCCGCACCCTTCATGCAAGAACAGCCCATCACCTGCACAAGTGGGGGATGACGGGCAGCACTCCTTGCGACTACGGATATCCAGACCAGACCATCCCACACATCGTGAATGACTGCGCACTGAGGCTTTTCCCTGGTGGCATCAAGGCCATCCACCCAGCAACTAATGCTGCCCTGGCCTGGATGTCTACCCTTGACCTACAACTTTAGGCTGTGCACGCCATACGCATGAAGAAGATTCAGTACTTCAGGTGTGACTTTGCCAAAGCCAATTGTAAACAAAACTTCCTTACCCTTGTAATAAAGGTTCTTTCCTAATTGCTAATTAATATTTACCTCATGTGATTAAAGGCATCTGGAATCTGATAAATAATATTATTTAATCTATATATATATATATATATATATATTATATAACTAAAAGTCTCATCTTATATTTATATGTGTGAGTATGTATGTATATGTATGTGTGTGTATATGTATATGTATGTATCCGGATTACAGCCAAACGGTACATGATAGCGCAACAATTTTAGGCCCACCTTACTCACCATTACTCACCTGTGGTATGCAGTATTAAGTTTTGTTATATTTTAAAAGTAATTTACTTTATAAACTTTAATAAACTTTATACTGTGAATGGGACGTAATTTTGATCTAACTCTTCCGTGTTTGGCGTCATAATGGGAACCCAACAGGTCATATATGAGATTGCCATTTTGAGATCGCCGTTTTGATATAAAAAAGCGTCACAAAACCGGGAGGACTGGCGCCCTTCCTGGAGTGCCCCGCGCCTGACCTTCCCCCCGTGGTGCAGCACGGTGGCAGAGAGAAGGTCAAAGAAGATGGCTGCCGGCAGGGCGAACATGGTGCAGCGCCTTTCGGCCGCTCTCCTGCTGCTGGCCGCCCGGGGCCGGGGTGAGTGGCTCCCTCTGCCCTTTCCTCTACCCCCTCGCCCGCCCCCAGCTCTGGGGAGATTTCCCGGCCGCTACAGCCTTGGATATACCCATGGATCTTTCTGTGCTCTTTTGAAGTTGGGGAGGGGAGGGTGCTGGACCAATGCAAGAGAGGTTTGGACCCAACGGGTCCTCGGGTTGTAGATTATAAATTTCTCGCACTGTAAAATATATTGCCTCCTCTTCCTTCATGTATTCCATCCTGCTGGTTCACAGCTTATCTGTCACTCCTTGGAATCATTTATGCCTTCACAACAGCTTATTTTCTACCTATGTCAGTAAACATACTCATTAGACACTGCCTCTGACATAATAAACTATTATGGATGTTCTATTTATATCTATTGTATTTTTGCACTTGTGAAGAACAAATTTCTACGTGAAGTTTCGCACACAGAATAACTACATATAATAGAGCCTGAGCCTTAAATGCAGGATTGAATTTCTCTTCCTTGGGTGGGATTTGACCTTTTATGGAACAATTTTAAAAGTGTGAATCTTGGGGGAAAAAAATTCTTAGACTTTGACAGCTTTGACTCACTTAAGATATTGTAAGGTATTTTTAGAGTACCATTGTATTTTTACTTGAAACAAATGTGTGTACAGGTCATCCCCAGGTAAAGAACCAATTCCTTTTTTACAAACCTCTAGAAATTGATTTCATTCGTAAGTCACAAAATGTACAAAGCCCCTTAACCATACCTCCGCTGTATTATAATGACATTAAAAGTGCACAAGACTGATAAGAGAACAATTAGGAGAAGTCGAGGGAAACAAGAAACTATTTCTTCTGTTCATAGAGGCAAATGTTTTTATGTATGTCAGACTTTTGAATTTAATAATGTTATGGGAAGTTGTGTCGGTATGTCCATAAATTGGGTATTCATAACCTTGGGACAACCTGTATTTTTTCTTTCAAGTGTGATGAGTTGCTTTATAATCAAGTGGACCACAACATTTTACTAAACTAACAAATTTCCAATACCTCACTGTTTGATGCGTGATGTATTGGGAGAAAGTAAGTTACTGAATATCTCATTTTCTCCCAGTCTGGCAGAATAACAAAGGTTATCGCACAGAAGGAAGCCATTGGTCCTGTTGAGTCCAGGCTGGTTCTATCATATCATATCATCATATCATATATATACAGCGCGGAAACAGGCCTTTTCGGCCCACCAAGTCCGCGCCGCCCAGCGATCCCCGCACATTAACACTATCTTATACCCACTAGGGACAATTTTTACATCTACCCAGTCAATTAACCTACATACCTGTACGTCTTTGGAGTGTGGGAGGAAACCGAAGATCTCGGAGAAAACCCACACAGGTCACGGGGAGAACGTACAAACTCCTTACAGTGCAGTACCCGTAGTCAGGATCGAACCTGAGTCTCCGGCGCTGCATTCGCTGTAAAACAGCAACTCTACCGCTGCGCTACCGTGCCATGTGGTCCATCCTTTCTCCATGTTTTTTTAAGTTTCTCCCTTTCAGTACTTCTCCAATTCTTGTTTGAACTTAGTAATTGAATCTGCTTTCATTTCTTGTACTTCAGTACAGTTCAGATTCTTGCAACCTGCTTAGATTTTAAAAATCACTTTTCCCCCCTGACACTTTAGGTTCTTTAATTGTTTAAATTAGTGCTTTGTTTTCTATTTTTTGACCATTAAGAAAAGGTTTTGGCTACACCATATGATTTCAAGTACCTCTGTTAGGCATCTAACATCCTCTGTTTTGAGGAGGACCATTATAACTTATCCAATCTGTACATGTTACTGAATTCATCCCATGAATAATACCATGTCTTCTTATTTTCTTGAAGGAAACAGCTGAAGGCCTCTAATGTTTGAAGATGACAGGATATCATTGCTGTCTACGTAGCTGATTCAAGACAAAATCTGTAGCAATTCAGAGTGGAAACACTGTTTCCTAACTAGTTGGACAGCACTTATAAACGCTTCAATTTTGGAAGCACATGGTGAGTTTTTGAAATTTGATTTGAAAAGTACATATACACATGAAACACTTTGGAATCATGGCTGCAATAACAGGAGGTTACTTTGATTTCAGTACATAAATTGGTTTGAGGCCAAATGTATGTTAAGGTAGTTTCATTAAAGCCAAATAGCAATAGTGCATTGCTTCCAGTCTTTCAGTAAATTGTTTAAGTAGTCTTTCATCTATGCAATCGTTGGAATTTAACGTAGATTCCTCAAACATGGACCCGTTAATAAATGCATGGTTGCCACTCAGCAGTCTACCCATCCGATCTTGACAAGTATGATCAGCAGTAAGTATAAACAAGGAATTGACTGATTGGTAAACTTTGCTGTCATGCCACATTTGCTCACTGAGATCTGGAAACTATAACTACAAGCTCCTGTTTATTATAAAATGGCAATGGCGGATGTTTTATGTTCAGTTGATTCGTAATGTAGTCAATGGTTGAATTTAGGATAAGGATACATATTTTCAAATGTGCAAAAACTGCATTGGTATAACTTAATCAAATTGATAATTTAAACTAGATTAGTTATAACACTAAAAATTATCAATTAAATAAAAGTCAATTGGATCCAAGAGAAAATCGTAATTAGATCAAAAACTGTCTCACTGACAGAAAAAAAAAGTTAAAGGCATCTTGTGGCAATGAAACTGTGATCACCAGGTCATGTGGTGATGAGAAGTTCCTCAGTCATTGTGCTATGAGGGCTGGTTTTGGCAGGTTGGGGTGGGTGCTGTGGCTGTTCAATGCTGGGATGTAGTGCTTGGGAGTGCCCTAACTCAAATGGTGAATGGGGATTGTTGGAGGAGACTGGCAGTGGCTGCTTCACTTGATGACAATTCACTGGTGTCTTTGGATGTGATGAAAGGCATTGCCACCCCTCTCTTTTTATCACTACGTGGCTCTCCCCTGCATGGAGATATCTGTATTTTCACAATTCCATTTGTACCTAGCAATATCCACCAATACTCTGACAGCTTGGATACAGACTCACATCTCAGCTACCAGCAACTCCATTAACTAGGCTTGGGTTGTCCAGTACCAAACTTCACGGGCAGCCATTACACATTGCCTCAGAGGCTCACTCCACGGAGGATAATGAGATCACTTTTGTTTCATAGTTGAGGGTGTGCCAGTAAATTCTACAAACAGTAGCTGGGACAGTAGTATCCCTTAGCACAGCAGCTGTCATTAATATGTAGTCATATAAAATACTATGTCCTACTGATTCCATTCGTGCTCTTTTTTTCTCCATTACAGCTCATGGAGTACAAAAGGCATGATTGTTTTTTTTTTTGGATTTTGAGAGAATGCAGATGCAATGCAAAGGCTCAGGTAAACTGGAGTTTGTCAATAATCGATTTCCCTGAATGTTTTATTTTGACCCCAGTAAAGAATATGCAGGACAGATTTTGCATTAGTCATTGAACAATTATCATTATATTTTATGAACAAGTGTTTTATTTTTAAATTAAGCAACTTTCATGTCTTTCAATTTTCAGACAAATGACCATGGAATCAGTTGTTGAATCTCATCAAGATGGTAGTGTGACGGATTCAATGACCGACAGTGAATCTATCCAATTACAAGCTCACAATTCCCAGATTCAGATCCCCACTATTGCACAGGTAACAACAGGAATCATTTAACATATAAAGGAGATTGAATTTGCAGAGTTAGCGTGAGAATGGGATGTGACCACAGGGAAAAACCTGCCCCCATCACTTTCTGGTTATATAAAAAAAAACATGTGATGCCAGAAAAGCACTATTATACAGGAATATGCTAAATATTATTTGAGGGAATCTATTTTATTCTGCTTACTGAGGTTACAGTTGTACTCTGAGGTATTCAAGAAATATTTTAGTGTTTTGATGTATTCACCCCCTCTCCCCATCCATGTGCCTTGAGGCACCCTGGTATCCCTTGATGCCCCGCCCCCCACCCCACCCATTTACTTTTTTGCATCTTATTTTCTATTTATAAAGCAGCAATGTGACCCAGAAGGGTCACAATCAGTTGCAATTAGAAAATCAATGCCTGTTATTAGGGAACATTGCCATCCATTTCACTTACTCTAATTAAGAAGTACATGAGATAATAAATTGAATGCTACCTTACAGCGAATTTTAGGCTTATTATTGGCACATTTACCGAGGTAGAGTGAAAAGCTTTGTTTTGTCGGCTATCGAATCAGATTATACTATAGATAAATACAATCTAGTCAAACATGGGTACAATAGGTAGAGCAAAAGAGAAGATGTCAAATTTAGTTCTCGGCATCGTAACAGTTCCATGGACAAAGTCCAATGTCCACAATGGGGAAGCAATGAATCGGACAGTACCTTAGTTTGTGGAAGGACTATTCAAAAGCATAATAATAGCCGGAAAAATGGGAGCAGGGAGAAGGAATGACTGGGGTGGGACAAGTCCTTGGCTGCTTGTCCGAGCCAGCCTTAAGTGTAGATGGAATTGGAAGTGGGAGTCTCGTCTGCAGTGATGGAAATGGAGGGGGTACACATGGGGACGGTGTTCCCCTAGTTTTCAATTTCCAGCTTGGGTTTAATGAATACTGTCTCTCTGCTCTTTGCAACATCTTGGAGAATTCCCTCAATTGGATACACACCACCCAGGGCCGCCAGCCAATCAGACACCGCCGCTCCCACGTGGGGTTCCGAGGTCACCCACCCCCCTCGGCCAATCGGAGGTCGGGCCGCCGCCGATTGGTCGGCCGGAGCCAGTGGCCGGTGGCTGGCGGGAGTTGTAGTTCCACCTCGGGACGGTCGCAGCCGCACAGGCGGCGGGGCGGACTACATCACCCGGCGTGCACCGGGCACGGCCGTCGGCGCACACGCGCGGCGGAGTTCCTGGGAGGAGAGGCGTCGATCAAAGTAACGTGGGGCATCTTTGCTCGGGCCCGGCCCACTGGCAGGTAGTTCTGCATTCTTGTACTCTTACATGGGTATGACTGCACATAAAAAAATCCCCCCCCCCCCCCCCCTTCCTTCCCAACCTCAGCCTCACGGACCTTAGAGTACCCCTAGTTCCTAAAACTCATTTCCATCACTGCTCGTCTGTGCGTTGGGCTGGATTACATCTAGAAATCTGCAATTTCTTGTGGTGTTGGGTAAAACTGTTCCCAAACCAAGCTGTGAAGCAACCCGATAGTATGCATTCTATGGTGCATCTTTTGAAGTTTACATTGGAGACTAGCCAAATTTCCTCAGTTACTTAACTTGGTAAGTTGTTGTGCTCTCTTAGCTGTTGCATCAATATGGTTGGTCATTACAGATCGTTGGCAATATTAATGCCAAGGAATTTGAAGCTCTCAACCACTTCCACTTCCGCACCATTGATGGTGATTGGGGCATATACTCCACAACGCTTCCTGAAGTTGATAACAAGCTCCTTCATTATGCTGACGTTGAGAGAGAGATTGCTGTCCTGATACCATGTTATTAAATTCTCTCTTCTTCCTGTACTCTGTATTTCCTTCATATATTCCAGCAATTCGAAGATTCAAATCAAAATACATTTATATTCTCCTTTAGAATTTGTGGCATTAGGTTATGTATATTTTCAATAATCCAGAAAGATGCACATGCTGGACATCTGAAATAAAAAATTGAAAATACTGAAAGCACTCGATAGATCAGGAAGGAATTGTGGAAAGAGGATTAGAGATTAAGTTTCAGGTCAAATATTCTCAGTTGAGAGAAAACAATGTAGTTTTAAGTTGCAGGGATGGTTGGTCAGGACAAAGGAAATATATCTGATAGGATGAGGTCATAGTTGGTCTGATGTATTGTATATAATGTACACTATGTATATTATATATAGTTTATATAATGTATATACTGTGTATATATAGATACATAATGTACATTATACATGGCATACAGCATATAATGCAAATACAATACATAATGTATGCATTATTATACACATTATATCATCTACCAAATAATGAATCTGGTTATTAATGAGCTTGGTTAAAGAAAACCAACAGAGATATGCAACAACTTTGAAACACAGTGAGAACTATTGTAAAGAACTGCAATGAAAAGGTGATTATTAGAAATGCTTAGGAGATAAAACATGGTCTGTGACGAGGAGGAGAACTGAGTTAATATTGCAGATGAATAATCTTGCAGCAGAACTGGTCGGTTTTGATGAAAGCAAAGATGTTGAGTTACCTGAAATTGTTGAATTCATTGATGAATTTTAAAGGCTGCAATGTGTCCAGATGAACAATGATTATTGTTCCTCAAGTTTGTGTTGTGCCGCACTGGAACAGTTTAGGAGGCTACAGACAGAGGTCAGAGTGGGAGTGGAATGGAGAATTCAAATAGAATTGGCAAGTGAAAACTCGGTCAGCCCGGCAGACTGAAAGAAGGTATTCCATAAAGCGCACACCCAATTAACTTTCCAGTGTTTTTACTTGCGTGTTTTCTTTTTTACACTAAACTAGACTATGTGTTGGGCCCAAATATGTATTAGGCCCAAACCTCTCCTGCATTGGTGCAGCACCCTCTCCTCCCCCGCAACCCCCTCCCCCTTCGCCCATCCCCCCCCTCCCCCTTCCCCTGCTACTCCCCTCCCTCCTCCCTCCTCCCTCCCTCCCACCTTCCCTCCCCAGGAGATAGATTTAAACTTTAAAATGTGAATAACTTTAAAAATATGACACCGATTTCAATGAAACTTCTTCCATTAGCACCAAAGGGACAATGGTGAGTAAGGTGGGCCTAAAATTGTTGCGCTATCGTGTTCCGTTTTGGCTGTAGTTCAGGAACAAACAAACAAACAAACGAGAGTTTTAGTATGTAGATAACAACTCCTTTTAAAACTAAAAGTATTATCTTCCCTGAAAGGTTTACAAATATTAAGCTGGAAGTAGCTTGTATATAGAGATTGCACCTTTCACGAAGTTTGCTGCTGGTTGTAAAATCAGAAGTGTTAAAAGCAATGTTGGTTGTTTAATTTTATAGCTTTTGTTTTCTGAAGGGAGATTTGCTTTGATAGACAAAATGCTGGAGTAACTCAGCGGGTCAGGTAGCATCTGTGGAGCAAAAGGTGATGTTTCGGGTTGGGATGCTTCAGACTGAAAGTAGCAGGTGGGGAGGTGGGTGAAGGGACGAAGGCGAGAAGAGACCAGGACCTATCGGGGTTGACCTTGGGCAGGGTGGTGCCCTGGCAAGCCCATTGTTGGCTATGGACGATGTGATCTCAAGAGGGATACAATGTGGTGAACTGTGGAACTGATTAAACGACGGGTGATGGAAGGAAGCATGGGGGGGGGGGGGGGGGCATGTGGGGTGGGGAGTGTAGGTAGAAGTTACTTAAAAATAGAGAATTCAACGTTCATACCACTGGGTTCTAAGCCACCCAAGAGAAATATGAGGTGCTGTTCCTCCAATTTTGTTTTGGCCTCACTCTGGCAATGCAGGAGGTCCAGGACAGGAAGGTCAGTATGGGAATGGGAAAGATGGTGAATTGGTTGGCAACCGGGAGATCCCGCAGGCCTCGGCGGATTGAGCATAAGTGTTCAGCAAAACATTTGTCGAGTCTATGTTTAGTCTTGCAGATGTACAGGAACTCACATCGGGAACACCGAATGCAGGAGAAGAGGTTAGAGGAGGTGCATGTGAACCACTGTCTCACCTGTAAGGACTGTCGGGGTCCCTGGATGGAGTCATGGGCGGAGGTATAAGGACAGGTGATGCATCTCCTGCGGTTGCAGGGGAAAGTACCTGAGGAGGCAGTGGTTTGGATGGGAAGGAATCAGTGAACCAAAGAGTTGTGGAGGGACTGGACTTGGTGGAGGGCAGAATGGGGTGGAGATGGGAAGATTTGAATGGTCGTGGGATCCCAGAGGAGGTGACAGAAATGTTGGTGGGTAATGTGTTGGATGCAGAGGCTGGTGGGGTGAAAGGTGAGGACCAGGAGATCCTCTATCTATCCTTGTTTCATCTGGGGGAGTGGGAGTGACAACAGAATTACAGGACACAGAGGAGATATGTGTGAGGGTCCCAACTATGATGTCCCAGTGTGGAACACCTCATCTTGGGAGCAGATGTGGCAGAGACAGGAATTGAAAGTAGGGAATAGCATCTGGCATGGTGGGAAGACGTATCATCCAGGTAACGGTAGGAGTTGAAAAGTTTGTAATAGACATCCGTTGATTGTCTGCCTCCGGTGATGGAGATAGAGAGATCGAGAAAGGGAAGCGAGGTGTCCAAGATAGTTCACTGAATTTGAGGGCAGGGTGAAGTTAGTGGTGAAGTTAATTAAGTCCATGAGTTCTGCTCGGCTGCAGGAGATAGCCCCGATACTGTTGTTGATGTAGGGAAGAATGAGTTGGGAGACAGGGGCAGTGTATATCTGGAATAAGGACTGTTTGACGTACACGACAAAAAGGCAGGCAAAGCTGGAGCACATGCGAGTGCCCATGGCTACAACTTTGATTTGGAGAAAGTGGGAGGAGTCAAAGGAGAAGTTGTTGAAGGTGAGGACGTTCCGCTAGGCGGAGGAGAGTGTTTTTAGAGGGAAATTGGTTGGGTCTTTGTTCCAGTCCTGGTGGGGGATGCAGAGGGGCTGAACGTCCATGGTAAAGATGATTGAATGGGGACCCGGAAAATTAAAGTTATTAAAGAGTTGAAAGGAGTTGAAGATTTGCTTTGATTCATTTGTTAAAACGAAGTTCATGACTGACTTTTGATGTGAACTGAAACTGAGTTTTGACATGTCCCTGCTTTGTACTCTGTTTCTTAGCATTTATTACCCATTGAAAACACTTCTGATGAAAGGTCATTGACTGGAAATGCAGACTCTGTTTCTCTGTCCACAGAAATTGCATAACCTGGTGAATATTTCCAGCATTTTCTCTTATCTGCGGTATTTTGCCTTTGAATACAAATTTAATTCTGATCTAGTACTTTTCTATTTGATCTGATTATTTATGGTTTTGCTGTTGTATTTCACGTTCAATGAAGGAAACAATTTTTATGATGCTGATTATTCCTGTGTTTCTGTGATATTTTTAAAAAACATTCTTAGGAAATGGTAGAGTTGCTGAGAGATACAACAAGGAAACTGGCCCACTGAGTGCGAACCAACAATTTATACTAATTCTTAATTAATACAAGTTCCCTCAATTAATTCAACTCCCATCCCGATTCTACATACAAACTTGGGGCAATTTACAGAGGCCAAGTAACCTACTGACCAGCACACCTTTGTGTGGGAGGAAACAAGCATCCAGAGGAAACTCATGCTGTTACGAGGGGAACATGCATATGCCACACAGTCCCTGAGGACAGGATTGAACCTGGGTCCCTCGTGCCATGAGGCAATAGTTCTACTAGCTATGCACTGTGCCACCAAAATAAAGGAAGGATTTGCACAAAGAGTGTAAATTTATTTTATTTTACTTTAAAATAATCTTTATGAACTTTTAGTTGAACTCTCAAGATAAATGTTTATAAAAAATAATTTTGATGTTAAAATGTCAACTTTGAACAGGTGGTTCTGCGATAATGTAATAGTTGTGTTCCTATAAAACTTTGTGTTGTAGAAAATAAAAAAAATGTCAATTTTGAGAAATTTTGTCAAATTGAGAGATCAATTTAGCCCATGTAATAAAATATGTTCCCTAATTTATCAATCTGGTTTTCTCCAAATTGCTTTTGTAGAAGAACTACATTTACATTTTAATGCAATTTTTAATACTTATCTAATAGTTATTCGACCTATATTTTCTTACCTTTTTTGCAGGTATCTGTTGCTGGTAGTCAAGTTGCTTCAGGATCTTCAGCTGTGACTGTTGTACAGTTGCCTTCTGGTCAGACTGTGCAGGTCCAAGGAGTGATTCAAACTGCACAACCTTCTGTGATTCAGTCGCCACAGATACAAACTGTTCAGGTTAGCTATGGTTTTACACCACTGAGTCTTCACTTTGAAGTTTGATTCTTGCGAAATATGAACATTTTCAAAATATATAATTTTGGGCTAAATTTTCACACTCGAAATATTGGTGATTTAAACTGTTAGATTAAAATGCGAATAAAAAAATTCTTGCTCTAAACCATTCCTAACTAGGGGATATAAAGTCAAAGTAAGTAAAATATTCACTAATAGCTTAAATGAACAGTAGAGAATTAGAGTATGAGAAAAGACAGAGCTTGGCTTACAGTCTTAGCCGTCTTCTGCCATTCCATAACTTCATGGTTGATATTGTACCTCAGCGATATTTTCCTGCAGTAACCCCTTTCTCTCCACTTCCATAATATTTTAAAATCTATCATCCCATCATATTCAATGATCGAGCCTCAGTTGCCCTCTTTGTTGAATTCAAAATATTTCAGAACATCTGAGTTGTGGTTTTCTTCTCATCTCTCCCAAATTACTGACCTTTTTGTTTTAAGTGTGTGAGCTCTGGCTCCAGATACCTCAGCCAGGGAAAATATTAATTTTATATCTACCCTTCAAGCCCCTTATGAATTTGAATGCAAATACATTTCATTCTTCTGAGGATTTTTCTCTAATTGGAGCATGTTGCAGCTAAATACTCTTACAGTAAAGGCTAATGTACCAATTGTCTTTTGTGACTGTTAAATTTTAATTCTTGAACATTCAGTTTGCACTATTGAATAAGATCAGGACTTATCAGGCCTTTGGTTTCAGATCTCCTTATCCCTTGATATCCTTAGTGCTCAATAATATTTGATCTCATTCTTCAATTCACACAATACTGAGCACCCACGGTTCTCTGGGGCTGAGAATTAAAAATGTATTCTAGTTTCATGTAGATTCTTCAATAAAAAGAAAACGGCTTGTTCTGGTTAGTTGTATGGAAATAATTTCCTCCACTATTTGATCAAGTAAATATGAATATTAAGACAGTATATTTTCAGAAAATAATTTCATGGTAAGCTTGAGAAAAACAAGTAGGAAAACCCATTGAAGCAACAGCCAACACAGCACTCCATCACCTCAACTTCCTCAGGAGACTGTGGAAATTCAGCAGGTCTCCAATGACTCTTACAAGCTTCTACAGATGCATTGTAGAAAGCATAAACTATTGGGATGCATCACAGTTTGGTTTAGGAACAACTCTGCCCAAGACTGCACAAAATTGCAGAGGGTTGTTGCCTAATCCAATGCACAAACCAGCCTTCTCACCATTGATTCCATTTACACTTCACATTCTTCAGAAAAGCAGCCAACAATCAAAGACTTACACCGCCCCGGTCAATCTCCTTCTCCCCGCTTTTATTTGGCAGAAGATTCAAAAGCTTGAAAGCATGCACCATCAGACTTGGGAACATCATCTTCCCCTCTGTTATCAGGCTTCTGAATGGTCCTTCCATAAGCTAAGGTACTGTCTAATTCACCTCTACTCCGTTGCAGACATTGGACTTTGCCAATGGAACTGGTGCACTGCAATGCTGAGAACTATATTGTGAACTCTATATCTTCCCCATTAATACTTGAGTTTGGCTTGATTGTATTTATGTATGGCTTTATCTAATTTGATTGGATAACATGCAAAACGAAGCTTTCCACTTTGCATGACGACGATAAACCTAAACCTGAGACCAGCCGACTTCTGTTGAAAGGAGAAAATTAAGAAAGAAATAATCGAATTGTGACCAACCAAAATTACATTGTAGGAAAAAATGAATTAATAGTAGAGATCTGGACGTGAGTTAACAAAAACAGTGGCAGTTGCTGTGAGTGCAAATGAAAATTCACAGAATCTTGATTAAGTACTTATTTGCATAATCAAAAACACTGGATTGAAAAGGAAGGTGGCAGTTGATAATGCTCAACCTGTGATTTCTCGGAGTTAAAAAGAGAGACAGGATTAATTGAAGACCAAATTTATATTATAATGCTTGGAAAAAGATTAGAAAGATGATAGTCACTGCAATGTAAACAGTTGGTGGGTGGAAATCGCTGAAGTAACTAAATTGAAGGAAATTTACACACATTCCAGGAATACAAAGAAACTTCAAGATTGGAAATAGAAATATTAAAATTATAATGCAAACATAAAAATGGGAATTGGAATAAATTGGAAACCTTCCAGAAGTCAAACCTTCCACTTTGCCCCATTAAAATTCATTTTCCAAGTTTTTTTTCCTCCCACTCAGATTTTCTGTAGTTTCCTCAAAATTCCTTTTCCTTGGTACCTTACCAATCTGTTTAGTTCAAACAATTATCAGATTAAAATCACTACCACACTTTTACTTTCCTTGATTAGTAACACTTCTGCATTATTTCCCTTTTTGCCTATTCCTTTGGACTAATGAATACCCTGGAATATTGATTTTGCAATCCTGTCATGCCTTCTCTGTAAAAGCTATTAAATCAAATCATTTATTTCTAGTTATGTCTTAAACTCGTATTTTTTGTTGGTAACACTGCATGCAATTGGATAAAGAGTCCTCAAGTTTGATTTTTTTCCCTGCTTATTCGTGGTTCCAATTTCTGCTGCACACTTGCTTCTGTTTTCTGCTTCCTGTCATGTTGTAATTTTTATGTAATGCTTTGCCATCCTATGCCATCACCCTCACCTTTTCCACATCATGCCATTTGATCCCTACCTAATCCCCTCTGCCAGTTAATTCTTTCTTTAACCAAAGTTAAATGACATGCCAAGGTTCCAGCACAGTTCAAATGAAGCATAATTATCAACTCTCAAATTATTAACTCTCCCTTTCCTTACTGATAACATAACATAACATAACAACACTTTATTGTCACTCGGCTTTTTACACCGAACAAAATTTGGTGCTGCTACTGCCCATAAATCATAACCCATTTCTCTCACAATTATATTTGAGCCATTCATTTACTTCTCTGTTTTATTTACCCTTTGCAAATTTGCACACAGCTCAGGTTGCAATCTGGAGGTTATTCATTTTGCCGTTCTTTTGCAACTTTGTCTGAACTGCTCAATTCTTCTGTAAAATCTCCTTCCAAGTCCTACAAATGCAGTTAGTTTCTACAAAACCATGACAAGTGATTCCTTCCCTTCACACTCCTGGTTCTTCTTTCGTCCAGAAGAGATTACTTTAACCCTGACGATTAATGTTCTGTTGCAGTAACACAGCCTTTGTGATGTTTTTTGTTTGGTGCAGAGAGCTATGTCAGTTCCCTGATTTGTGTTATCCCTGAAGATGAATTGATTTCTCGTTATTCCTTCCACTGCTCCTCTCTTGCAAACATCTATATCCTTTTCTCAAAGTTAACGCAGGATGTAGTGGCATTTACGGATACTTGCTTAACATTGGAAACTATTCATAGCTCCTCAATCAATGAAATAACCCAGACTTACTGTGGTAACTTGTGGAAAATGTTTAGGTCTCAAATTAATAAGTGTTAAGCATGTTTCATTATCACTCAGATGGCAGATAACAAATGCCGCTTAAAGAGGATGTATCATTGCATCCCACCACCGGAATCTGATATTGACGACAAGTTTAGTGGGATCACTAATGTTGAATTGTTTCGAATTGTAAGTACAATATCAATATACTGATGCCAGATAACGTGGAAGGGGAGAGGAGGTGATTAACTAACCCGGAGGGGGAACACGCACACCGGGAGACGGACAATCGGTACCATGGAACCATCTGTCACCAAAACCCAGGACTGGTGCGATGAGTTTGATTTCTCTGCTCTTTTTTTTCCACCAGTAAAACTCTTGCCTTTTCATCTACACGATATGTCAGGAGTGGTATGGAATACTCTCCACTTCTACTTAAATATTTAAATTTTTTAACCTGATTGTTTAACTAAATGTTTCCACACCACCCCTGATGTCTCATTTCTGGGTCAGCAACATATAGTGCGATGATCTTGCTGGCGATGCTAAACATTGTGTGCAGAATTGCCAGCAAGTTTCGGACGAATAGACCGATTGCAGAATTGCCATTCTTTAGCACCAAGTTATGGTCATTTCCCAGCTGTGTCCGTCATTGATCTCTACATCTAAGGTGAGGAATTTGCTTGCAGAACCTGTTGACATTTAAGGGCCTGTCCCACTTAGGCGATTTTAAGGCGACTGCCGGCGACTAGGCTGTCGCCGACAGTTCGCCGTGGTGTCACGGGCATGATCGTGAGGTGTCTTCCAAGAATCTTAGTGGATCTCAGCGCGTCGCTGAGAAATCATCCGGAGTGAAATTTCTCGGCGACAGCTGGCTTGTCGCCAGGTATCGTTGCTTATTGCGGGCTCTGTCGCATGCTGTCCCCAGGTTTGCTAGTTTCTCTTAGATGCATTTAGAAGCACATAATATTAAAATGTAAAGTCATTTCAAGATACCATAAAATACTTGTGTTTAACCAATTTATTTACCGTCAGGACATTTGACAGGTAGATTGGAGGCGACAGTTTGACGGTCAGGTAAGCGTGGGAATTTTCGCGATGTTTATGGCCATCAGCGATCACATTTAAAGTAGGCTCCCAACCCAGATATGCAACCCAGAAACCAGATATGCATCTCCCGTACATTTTCAAAGAATGCCCACACACTTTTCACAAAAATCCATTTAACCACTTTTAAAATTAAATTTCTTAATACTGCCATTAGTAAACTGGAAATCAATCCAGTTTATGCCTTGTTACCGTGAAGCTTGGTTTTTAAGTAGCCCATACAAGATGTTATAGTTCAAAACTCTCAAATACTTACCAACTTGTCAGTGATTTCAGCGAAAATTAGGACACCGGAGAAGCATTGACAGCATAGGAATTTTGCGATGTTTCCGAAGACGGTGTAATCTCGACCTGACTCGGCATTGTCGTGGTCATTGTCGTCGGGTAAAAGAAAATTTCAGTGATCTACGACTTTGACAGTCGCCTAAAAAATTGCCTAAGTGAGACAGGCCCTTTAGGCATGCTGTAGAATCTGTAAACGTTTTTACCTGAATGGTGAGGAATGGCTTCAAGGAAGGATTACAACTTCAAAATTTTGCTTATTTTAATATTTTTAATTATTAATTCCTTCGGATTATTTAATTGTATTTTGAAAACTTGACACCTGGCAGAGTTGGACTTTTGCAGCTTTTTTGTGAGTGAAACTTCCTCTTTCCCATGTTTTTTCTACATTTCATTACACTGGGACTTGACAATTAGGTTTTCAGCACTGATGTTGGAGCAGCATAAAATAAGTGTTTTAGTTTATGTCACTTCTTATTGAGTCCACATCACAAGTTTAGAAATTGTTCAGCCAGAGCTGAACACACTTCTCGGCATCTGCATGCAATGGCATCTTGTGCTTCTTGTGCGTAGTGGTAGAAGGATTGGTGGAAACAGTGGACGTGAATGCTCTTTCCTTGACCCCTTTTAAGTCCCTGATGGTGGCATATCTGGTTATCCCAGGCAAAGTTTGACCATTGTATCTCTTCACAGAGCAAGTGATGATCATTCATTGCCAATGTTAAGTGGATGTTATTGCTTTTAAATTAAATTGACAATGATGGAACTTTCTGGCTCCTCTCTGCATGTATTTATACCCCATGCAAGCCTTTGAACTCCACTTCATTTAACTTTTTCAGTATGTCCTCCGTTTCTTTCTTGTGCTCATTGGGGTTTTCTCTAATTGTCTGTGTTATTATCCTTGGCACTACTTATGATATATAAGTTCCACTTTGTTACCATTCTGCTGTGTGGGTGGAAATTAAATTGCGTTTTATTAGATTACATCTCAATCTGTTTTCTGAGAGTTTATTTGGTTTTCACAATAAGTTCTGGTTTATTGCTGTGAATCCTTTAAAAAAAATCCATGGCTTCAGTGCCTCATTTATGATACTTAGACCAGGAATATGAATAACACTTCCAAGTCAGTGGCAGTTTTGATCCATTGGAAAATATTTTGGCAGAATACAGCTTTATTGAATCAGCAAGGAAACTTTACGATCATTTTGGCTCCCATGGCCTTCTTGACTTTTCTACTTTTTGGATATTAATGGGAATCAAGGAATAGGAGAATAATGCAGAAATGTGGCAATCTTACTGAATGGCATTGCAGGTGTGATTAGTCTATGGCCGACATTTCCTTATGCTCAAGAAGATTACTTTGAGTGCCTGGTAATACATGTATCAATGTTATATTTTTCAATATTATGTACTGCCAATCCTCCATACAGTTAAGAAATGTTAATATAAAATTAAAGGCGCCATTATAAACCTGTTTTCATGAAGAATGACTTTGGGATTTCTTTGAGCATAATTTGATCTTTGCTTGAACCACAAGTCTTTGGGTTACAAGGACTTTAAATGGAGATTCCTCTAAATTTTGGCTGTGTTTTTTTTTTTACATGCAAAAAGTTTATTCTAAATGTTTGTTACTATTATTGTTGATTTGCATCTTTGTTCACAGGTAGCTACAATAGCAGAAACGGACGAATCGGGAGATTCTGTTGAGGTTGTGACTGATTCTCAAAAACGAAGAGAAATCCTATCCAGACGACCATCTTACAGGTATGATTTTTTTAAAAGTTGATCCCGTTGCTACTTCATTTCTAGATATCTGCCTTGTTGTCTCAGAGTCTTTTATTTGTGTGCAAAGTAAATGAAGGCTCCAAGCTGGTTCTGTGGTGTTTGAACTGTAATTTCCAAATGGGAATATTGCAAATTTGATCAATGTGTATGATAACTGTATTTATTTTTGAGAAGAATCTTTTTCTGAGTTCTGAAGAATGAAAGCTGCCTTATTCTGGGCCACTTAAAAGTTGAGCTTTTTTTTTGTTGCTAAGAATGGCTTTCAGAGTTTTGTAAGAACTGTTACCAAGATCGCTTTTCAAGATGTGGTTAATTGTGTGTGTTCAGAGAGGTTAACAGAATTTTTTAAATCACTGAATTGCTCAGTAGATATCAATAATACATTGATTCACTTTGAAGCTTTTCACACAATGAAACCTGACCACTGCAATTTACTGGTGAATTATCAAGCACAATTTGCAAATGAGTCAGAGCTTGGTCAAAATAGATGAAGTTCAGCAAGAAACTTCCAGAGTTTAGAGCCCAGGTGTATTAAAAATGAAGTTATGTTAAAACATAGATCTGAATTCTAGGCCAGAATTAGTAGAGGGCCGGGATTGTGGAGGCCTGTAACAGTAGATCGGTGGGATCCTATAGTTCACTTGTCGCGGCTGGGTCCATTGTTATTTGTTATTTATATAAACTATTTAAATGCAAATGTGGATGGAATGGTTAGTAAGTTTGCGGATAACATCAAATTGGTGGTTCAGTGGTCAGTGAAGATTATTATCTATGATTACAATAGGATCTTGATTAACTGAGGCAATGGGCCATGGAATGACAGATTGAGTTTAATCTGGATAAATCTGGACAAAATATTGCATTTTGTTAAGAAATACCAGGGTATAACCTACATATTGAATGGTAGGGCCCTGGAGTGTGTAGAACAGAGACCTAGACGTGTGCAGGTACATTGCTCCATAAAGATGATAGCATGTGTGGTCAGGGTGGTGAAGAAAGCATTCAACATGCATGTGTTCATCGGTCAGGGTATTGACTACAGAAGCTGGGCCACATTTGGAGTAGTATGTTCTAGTCTGGTTGCCCTGCCATAGGAAGGATGTCATTAAGCTGTAAAACGTCAGGAAAAATTACAAGGTTGTTAATGGATCAGCAGGGTTTGACATAAGGAGAGGTTGGAAAAGCTAGGTATTTTCACCTTGAAGCGTGGGAGGTTAAGGGGTGACCTTATAGAGTTATATCAAATGACGAGCATAGATCAGGTGAACAGCCACTGTCTTTTTCCCAGAGTAAGACAATCTAAACCTAAAGGGCATTGGTTTCAAGTGAGACAAAGATTTGAAAGGGACCTGAGGGGCAATCTTTTCACACAGAGGGTGATGCATACCTGGAACGAGCTGCCAAATGAATGGCATTAATGAGATGGGATAAAGAGCCTGTTTCCATCCTATACAGTGCTATGACTCTTATCACCCTACTAATTACTAACTAATCATAATAATGGCACAGGATAACGAATATATAATACCTTTGGTTGATTTATATTTGTACCAAAGAAGGCTGTGAAGGCCAAGTCAGTATTTTTTGTTTAAGGTGGACATTGAGAATATGGATGTCAAGGGTTATTGGGAGAAGGCAGGAGATTGGGGTCGAGGGAGAAAGATAGATCTGCCTTGATTGAATGGCAGAATAGACTTGTTTGGCCGAATTGCCTAATTCTGCTCCTAGAACCTAAGAACATTACCAGTCAAATGATGACATTTAACATCGATAGTATGGATAAAAATCTCATTGTCTTTTAGTAACCATTTGTTATTGGAATTTGGCAATAACTAAATCAATGTAAATTTGAACACACGATTATTTCTGAAAATATTTGTGTAAATTGACTGAACATGAGCTATGCATGTCAGGTTCCACTCTGAAATAATAATTGTATCAATCAAAGGAGAAAATGTTGCCTTCCTAAATCTGTAATTTAATTGAAAGGAGTATTGCACAAAAATATTATGTGGAACAAAAATATCTTGTTTAAAATGTGACCTGATCAAAAGAAAAAAAACAACTATTTCAGTTTTGTCATTAAGCAAGTCTTCCAAATTCATTAAATTCATGATGTGTTAGCAAAAGTAAATTGGGTCCTGCATGTTGCTGATAATGTACATGATTTAAGAATGGTTTTGGTGACCTCATAATAACTTCCAGTGTACATTGATGATGTGTAACAATTGATCATTTAAACCACGTTAGAGATTCTTAACAGTCAATCTGCAGTGCTTCAGGACCGTACTGGGACGAGAGAAAATTCATCTGTGTTACATGAGGTGTGGAGCTACAACTATTGTATTTGGAATGAATTCTAGAACAGGAAGATGATCCGGCTGTATATATATGATATGATATGATATGATATATGAACAGTTGGAGGATGATACATCCTAGTTTTACATTTATATAGTGCGCCCTTGGGATGTACAACTTGTTCTGCTCTAAGTTGATTACAATAGTTGTGAAGCATTTGGATAGTAGTAACAGGATTGTTCCGAGTCAGCATGGATTTACGAAGGGGAAATCATGCTTGACTAATCTTCTGGAATTCTTTGAGGATGTAACCAAGAAAATTGACTGGGGAGAGCTGGTGGATGTGGTGTACCTTGACTTTCAGACAGCATTTGACAAGGTTCCACATAGGAGATTAGTGGGCAAAATTAGAGCACATGGTATTGGAGGTAGGGTATTGACATGGATAGAAAATTGGTTGACAGACAGAAAGCAAAAAGTGGGGATAAATGGGTCCCTTTCAGAATGGCAGGCAGTAACTAGTGGGGTACCACAAGGCTCGGTGCTGGGACTGCAGCTATTTACAATATACATTAATGACTTGGATGAAGGGATTAAGAGTACCATTAGCAAATTTGCCGATGATACAAAGCTGGGTGGTAGTGTGAACTGTGAGGAAGATGCTATGAGGTTGCAGGGTGACTTGGACAGGTTGTGTGAGTGGGCGGATGCATGGCAGATGCATGGCAGATGCAGTTTAATGTGGATGTGTGAGGTTATCCACTTTGGTGGTAAGAATAGGAAGGCAGAATATTATCTGAATTGTGTCAAGTTAGGAACAGGGGACGTACAACAAGATCTGGGTGTCCTAGTGCATCAGTCACTGAAAGGAAACATGCAGGTACAGCAGGCAGTGAAGAAAGCCAATGGAATGTTGGCCTTCATAACAAGAGGAGTTGAGTATAGGAGCAAAGAGGTCCTTCTGCAGTTGTACAGGGCCCTAGTGAGACCGCACCTGGAGTACTGTGTGCAGTTTTGGTCTCCAAATTTGAGGAAGGATATTCTTGCAATTGAGGGCGTGCAGCGTAGGTTTACTAGGTTAATTCCCGGAATGGCGGGACTATCATATGTTGAAAGACTGGAGCGACTAGGCTTGTATACACTGGAATTTAGAAGGATGAGAGGAGATCTTATCGAAACGTATAAGATTATTAAGGGGTTGGACACGTTAGAGGCAGGAAACATGTTCCCAATGTTGGGGGAGTCCAGAACAAGGGGGCACAGTTTAAGAATAAGGGGCAGGCCATTTAGAACTGAGATGAGGAAAAACTTTTTCAGTCAGAGAGTTGTGAATCTGTGGAATTCTCTGCCTCAGAAGGTAGTGGAGGCCAATTCTCTGAATGCATTCAAGAGAGAGCTGGATAGAGCTCTTAAGGATAGCGGAGTCAGGGGGTATGGGGAGAAGGCAGGAACGGGGTACTGATTGAGAATGATCAGCCATGATCACATTGAATGGCGGTGCTGGCACGAAGGGCCGAATGGCCTCCTCCTGCACCTATTGTCTATTGTCTAATATAGATTATGGACATTGTGCAATATTTGTAACCCAACCTTCAGTGCCTTTAAGAAGGACGTTGTAGACCACCTCCTTGAATCATTTGCTAAAATTGCTTCCACATTGCTGTTATGCAAGAAGTTTTAGGATTATGTAGGATACTGTAACAGAGGAAGCATTTTCTTTGAGTCCTGATGAATTGGGAGTAAAACTGTCAGGTACTGGTAATCCTTGGGTCTAATTGTCCTTGTTTGTTCAGCAGCATGTTTGAGAACCTTATGTAAAACCAAGCAAGGAACTGCAGAGCTGGTCCAGACCAAAGATAGATACATAGCGCTGGAGTAACTCAGCAATTCAGGAAGCATTTCTGGAGAAAAAGGATGGGTGATGTTTCTGGTCGGGCCCGTCGCCCATCTTTTTTTTCTCCAGAGATGCTGCCTGACCCACTAAGTTACTCCAGCACTTTGTGTCTCTGTTTGAGAACTTGACTGATTTTGTGCAGTGCATGCTTTATAACTACCGATTTAAATATAAATTTATGCTGCCCATTTCTAAACTCATGCTGTCCTATTCCAATCGTACTTGACATTGAATTTTACTGGTTTTTCAACTTCTGTGTTTGAATACTCCAAATTGCATATTTATCCTTATTTTTGGAATCTATTCCAGCCAAATGGCCATTTACAGTCTCTGTACTTTATAATTCTGCCACCTTATGCATTTCTGATTTTCAAACCTTAACCAGTGAAGGCAATGCTTTCAGCTATGTTGTATCTAACTTTGAAATTGCTTTCCATTGCATTCAATTTTTCTAAATGTGTTCTTTAAATTCATAATTCTGAACAAACTTGCAGACATCTCCCATGATATCTTTTGGTTTAGTTCAGTGTTATTTTGTTTGTTCATGTTTATGTGAAGTGCATTGAGATATTTTACGTAACTACCTGTATAAATGCAAGCTTTTGTTGCACCATAAAGTTCTCGGTTCCTGTTAATGTGGATTACTGTCATGATTAAGGGATTTCAAATCATGATGTGGACTATATTCAATCACTTTGTTCTATTGAAGAGCAGGGAGATTCAACTGCATTGAATCTCCCTTCTCTTCAATAGCAAGAAGTGAATGAAATTGTGACAGTTTATTGAATGCTTCTGTTTTGGAAAAATCTTTATATTCACTTTGATCATATATCTTTTCCTCAGTTAATATTGTTATTTAAAATTGTTTGTGTAACCATGTGAACATCTAGTGCTGCAAGACCACACTGCAGTAGAATCCACAAAATTAGATTGGTAGCAGTGTTATATAGCTGTAAAGATGCATTTAGGCTAATTCAGTGGCCATATTTTTATGGTTGTCTTTCATCGTAACTAAAATCATACCACATTCAGTTGAGAATAAAACCAGACAATCGGTCGATTAAGCAAGAAGTGGAGATTCTTCCATTGCCAATTTTAGTTATGGAAGAATGCAACATGAATGCCAGTAATTAAGCTTAAAATATCAACTACCGGTTTACTTTCTTGTGTTATCCTTTCCTGAGAGTCAAAACTTTGATTCAATGCACTTTGTGAATTTCAGATCTTTTCCAGCTATTGGAAACAATTATGTGTGTTTGGAACCCTTTCACTGTCTGAACTAAATTGTACTGAAACAATTTGCTCAGTGTATTATGCATCCTGGTCACTGATAAAGTTAAATGCTGAGAATCAATGAGTTAGCCTTATTAGTTTCATGGGATTGAACATTTGTTTATTTGTAGTTTTGGCATCTTGTTTTGTGGAATTGTGATAAAAAACCATAGTTATGATTTAATAATGAATAAAATTGTTAAGAGTTCTTATATCATAATGTTATGATAATGTTATTTCAGAAAAATCCTAAATGAATTATCTTCTGATGCACCTGGTGTTCCAAAGATTGATGAAGAAAAATCTGAGGAAGAAGGAGCAACAGCTGCTATCACTACAATGGCAGTACCAACTTCTATCTACCAGACGAGTACTGGTCAATACAGTATGTACTGCTATTTTATCTCACTATCTTTTTTAATATCTTGGCGGTGAGATGCGAGGCGAGTGGGGAAGTGGGTGGTGACCTATACATAATTGATCTCATTCATAGTCTGATAAATATCCTGCTGAGAAATAAAATCAGATTGCAGTTCCATCTCCTCTTGGAGAGTTTATGCCAGTTGAGGTCATGGTTCTCGTATTTTAGATAGCATAATCTACAGACCATTAAATGTGGGCTCATATTGTGATTATTTGTTCAGTTTCATAGTTATGTAATATATATAGATCAGAATTCCAGATTGTCATGAAAATTTCTCTTGACAAATTCTTTGACATGCCCTGAAAATGTTTCTACATATCTCTACTTGTTTTGATCTGTTTTGTTTCAGTTGCAATCGCACAAGGTGGAACTATTCAGATTGCAAATCCAGGAGCTGATGGAGTGCAAGGATTACAGACACTTACCATGACAAATGCAGGAACACCTCAGCCTGGGACAACCATTGTGCAATATGCTACACAGTCAGGTGATGGGACACAACAGTTCTTTGTTCCAGGCAGCCAAGTCGTTGTTCAAGGTACGAGAAATTGATTTATTGGACAAGATGATAATGTGGCGTTTCATTTGTTTCTCTTCAGAAACAACTCCTTACACATTCCACCACTCATCTTCATACCAAGGGCAACATACTCTGACCAAATTAGTCGATACACCAACACATTTTTGAATGTCAGAGGAAACTAATGCCCAAAAGAAACCCAAATCTTAAGAGGGAGAACATGCAAAATCTACAGACAGTACCCCTAAAGTCTGGGTAGACCACAGGTTGTCGTAGTTGCCAGACAGCAATGGACAGCAGAAATTCCTGACGTTTAAATCTTTTATAGAAACATAGAAAATGGGTGCAGGAGTAGGCCATTCGGCCCTTCGAGCCTGCACCGCCATTCAATATGATCATGGCTGATTATCCAACTCAGTATCCCGTACCTGCCTTCTCTCCATACCCCCTGATCCCTTTAGCCACAAGGGCCACATCTAACTCCCTCTTAAATATAGCCAATGAACTGGCCTCAACTACCTTCTGTGGCAGAGAATTCCACAGATTCACCACTCTCTGTGTGAAAAAAAACTTTCTCATCTCGGTCCTAAAAGACTTCCCCCTTATCCTTAAACTGTGACCCCTTGTTCTGGACTTCCCCAACATCGGGAACAATCTTCCTGCATCTAGCCTGTCCAACCCCTTAAGAATTTTGTAAGTTTCTATAAGATCCCCCCTCAATCTTCTAAATTCCAGCGAGTACAAGCCGAGTCTATCCAGTCTTTCTTCATATGAAAGTCCTGCCATCCCAGGAATCAATCTGGTGAACCTTCTCTGTACTTCCTCTATGGCAAGAATGTCTTTCCTCAGATTAGGAGACCAAAACTGTATGCAATACTCCAGGTGTGGTCTCACCAATGCCCTGTACAACTGCAGCAGAACCTCCCTGCTCCAATACTCAAATCCCCTCGCTATGAATGCCAACATACCATTCGCTTTCTTCACTGCCTGCTGCACCTGCATGCCTACTTTCAATGACTGGACCACAACACCCAGGTCTCGCTGCATCTCCTCTTCTAATCGGCCACCATTCAGATAATAGTCTGCTTTCCTGTTCTTGCCACCAAAGTGGATAACCTCACATTTATCCACATTATACTGCATCTGCCATGCATTTGCCCACTCACCTAACCTATCCAAGTCACGTTGCATTTTCCTAGCATTCTCCTCACAGCTAACACTGCCCCCCAGATTCGTGTCATCCGCAAACTTGGAGATGTTGCATTCAATTCCCTCGTCCAAATCATTAATATATATTGCAAATAGCTGGGGTCCCAGCACTGAGCCTTGCGGTACCCCACTAGTCACTGCCTGCCATTCTGCAGCTAAGCTAATAAGACTGTAAAACTATTGGATTGTTTAAAAAAAATACCCAGTTAACAAATGTTTTTCAGAGGAAGGCATATATTCTCTTAATATTTTGACCGGTGTGTAATCTCAGACCCATCATGACTGACTTTTAATTATCTTTAAATCACAGTTATGCAGAATAGAAAGTGGCGCTTCAGCCCAAAATATTTATGTGAGGTCATCCACTACCTATCTGCACCAATCTTATTTTCCGGGTCTCAACCTGTAGCCTTCTATGCTATGATGTTTCCTCGTGCTTATCTCAATACTAATTTTGAGAAGACGTAGACACAAGGAACAGCAGATGCTGTTACCTTGTGTAAAACACAAAGTGCTGGAGTAACTCAGCAGGTCGGAGAAGGTAGGTGAGATTAGCTTATCTTGGGATCATGTTTGGCACAGACATTGTGGGCCTGTCCCTCTTCTGTACTTTTCCATGTTCTATCAACACTGCCTATAACCAAAGATAACTGTCTTCACTATGAGAAATGCTATCATATTTCTTATCTGAGAACTTGCCAACCAAACATCCTACATTCTCATTTAAATAATTACTATATATAACAAACAGCAAGGGTTGCAATACTTATTCCGGTGATACACCACTGATCATGGACTGCCAATGGCAAGAATAAAGCTCAACAGCAAAATCACTTTGTCTTTTGTTACCAATCCAATTTTGGATCTAATTCGACAAATTTCTGTCTCCTACTTTCATAACGTGGGATTTTGTCGTGTAGACCGTATCAATGACATAGCTATCATGGATAAACCTAATTACTTCTGAAAAATGCTGTCAAATAAATCAAACAGGATATCATCCTGGATTGGTCTTGCCTTTCCATGTGAGTTAATACTGATCCTTGTGATGTTTTCCCAATAATTTCACGTGTAACTGTTGTTAGACCTGTAACCTGCCTTATTCCTGCTGGTCTTCTTGAATGAAGATACCACAATTACTGTTCTCCAGTATCTTTAAATTTAACATCTCTTCTTTGATCAGGGGAAATTTGACATTTTCTGAGATACAGCAATGACCTCACCGGCCTGATTATGGCTGCTAAATAAATCTTAAGTCCACTTTCTTTTCAATGGTAATTTGTTCTACAATTCTACCTTCACCCTCCTTGAATTCTCCAACAGAATTTCTTCTGTTTTGTGAACACAGGTGAGATATGTTCATTTAAGACCTCGTCTTCAAGTTCCCAACTTCATGAACATTTGCTACATTGATGCCTTGCTCGTTCCCATTAATCTCTCCTAAAGATATTCTTAAAATTCTTTTGGATTTTCTTTAACTTTTCCTGCCATTCATATTTAATGCCCTCTCTTTACCCAGCTAATTATTTTCAGCCTCTTCCCTCTACCCTACACATTGTATACTACTTCTGAAATGACAGCCCGTAGGGAGGTAATTTGGGATGGGCGACAAAAATGCTGACTGAAACAGTGACATCCACATCTTGCAAAGAACAGCAAAAATCTCTCTACAAAAAGGACTCAAGTGATGAAATTTAAGAACACTTTCTTGCTTGATTTATGGTGCCATGTGTTGTCAGGAATGTTGAGCTTCAAATTGGCAGCATTGGTTTTAAATTATGGGCTATTTGTTGTCTACGTTATTTTTTATTCTTATCATTTTATTGTAATGTGCAACTTTCCCAAGAGATGCCCTTTTGAAGTGTAGAGTTCAGTAACAAGTTCCTTTTGCTAAATTATAACTAATCTTTTTTTAAACACATATAGAAGCTGCTTTTTGCAGTAAATGCTTCCATTGATTAATTTTTTTCAAAATGTTCTTTGCACAGAAAGATATAAATGCAGAGAAGACTTTCTTCTCTGTTATTCTCTGTTATTCGGTGAAGCAGGCATATTTTGTCTTTTGAAAGGAAATCCTGATAATGTATTACCACTTTGAATGTGACTCACAGCTACGTAGGCAACTTATTATTTGTGACCTTTATTGCATCGAAAAGATCTAGTCAGGAATCTGCTAGTGACGTCACTTTGATGTAATTGTTTCTTATTTTAATCCCATAAATGCAAATTGATTAAGAACCTTTTATGTAGAATGAGCAGAAAGAGATGAAAAGCAGACTGCAAAATAGTGATGCAAGATGAGACAGAAACAGGTAAAAAAAACAGCAAGATCTGGATGTTTTTAGCATAATGGAGGCACTTAACATTTTCAAATACTCAATTAACAGATAAACCTTTTTTATTTACAGCACTGCAATCTACATTTTGATAATAAAATATCAGCAGGGATGATACTGTCTCTTTGTTAATATTTGTTACCAAGCAGGATAGCATAAAAGTTGCAAGTAATGAAATTAAATGTTTCCATTTTGGAGGGCACAGTTATTTTTTTCAAGATTTTTCGAAGGTTTGACCATCTGAATCAATGTGTGAAGATAGTTTCCTATGTCTTGTCTTAGTTAATTTGCCGATATTGATTCAAGGTATTTTATTGCATATCATTTTAATCCTATAAAGCAGATGAATATGTCTGCCATAGATTAACTATGGTTTGTCTTTATTGTTCTGGTGAATTCTGTAATAACTCTGGAACCATTTGCAGAGGTAAAGTACAAGTGTAAAAACAAAGATTTTACTCTTGTGCTTAACCTTTTTGAATATTTTAGATTGAGGATTCCATAGACCATTCAGTTTAGCTTTCAAGAATCATTAGGTTTTCTGGCATTTGTTGTCAGCAGGGAAATGTAAATATTATGAGTAAAGGAAAACAATTATTGACATTAGAATAAAATTACAATTTTCTGATGGTATTAGTATTAAAGTCTCACCATTTTTTAAATCTTACATTGGTTTGGATAAAGTAACATAGAAAATAGGTGCAGCAGGAGGCCATTCGGCCCTTTGAGCCAGCACCGCCATTCATTGTGATCATGGCTGATCATCCACAAACCCGTGCCTGCCTTCTCCCCATACCCCTTGATTCCGCTAGCCCCTAGAGCTCTATCTAACTCTCGTAAATTCATCCAGCGAATTGGTCTCCACTGCCTTCTGTGGTAGAGAATTCCACAAATTCACAATTCTCTGGTGAAAAAGTTTTTTCTCATCTCAGTTTTAAATGCCCTCCCCTTTATTCTTAGACTGTGGCCCCTGGTTCTGAACTCCCCCAACATTGGGAACATTTTTTCCTGCATCTAGCTTGTCCAGTCCTTTTATAATTTTATATGTTTCCTTAAGATCTCCTCTCATCCTTCTCGATTCCAGTCAATTCAAGCCCAGTCTTTCCAATCTTTCCTCATATGACAGTCATGCCATTCTGGGGATTAACCTCGTGAACCTACGCTGCACTCCCTCAACAGCAAGGATGTCCTTCCTCAAATTAGGAGACCAAAACTGCACACAATACTCCAGATGTGATCTCACCAGGGCCTTGTACAACTGCAGAAGGACCTCCTTACTGCTGTACTCAAATCCTCTCGTTATGAAGACCAACATGTCATTAGCTTTCTTCACTGCCTGCTGTACCTGCATATTTACTTTCAGTGACTGGTGTACAAGGACACCCAGGTCTCGTTGCACTTCCCTTTTTCCTAATCTGACACCATTGAGATAATAATCTGCCTCCTCGTTCTTGTCCCCAAAGTGGATAACCTCACATTTATCTACATTATACTGCATCTGCCATGCATCTGGCCACTAACTCAACCTGTCCAATTCACCCTGCAACCTCCTAGCATCCTCTTCGCAGTTCAAACTGCCAGCTTTGTGTTATCTGCAAATTTGTTAGTTACTTTTAATTCCATCATCTAAATCATTAATATATATTGTAAAAGTTGCGGCCCCAGCACCGAGCCTTGCGGCACTCCACTCGCCACTGCTTGCCATTCTGACAGGGACCTGTTTATTCCTACTCTTTGTTTCCTGTCTGCCAACCAATTCTCTATCCATGTCAAAACTCTACTCCCAATAACATGTGCTCTAATTTTTCCCACTAATCTCCTGTGTGGGACCTTATCAAAGGCTTTCTGAAAGTCCAGATACACTACATCCACTGGCTCTCCTTCATCCATTTTACTTGTCACATCCTCAAAAAATTCCAGAAGAATAGTCAAGCAGGATTTCCCCTTTATAAATCAATGCTGACCGGACGAATCATTTTACTGCTATCCAAATACGCCGTTATTACTTCTTTAATTAAGTATTTCTCGCCTAATGCAAATTTCTTTCAGTTCCTCTGTCTCCCTAGATCCTCGGTCCTCTAGTACATCTGGGAGATTGTGTCTTCCTTAGTGAAAACAGAACCAAAGTATCTGTTCAACTCTTCCGCCATTTCCTTGTTCCACATCATAATTTCACCTGTTTCTGCCTTCAAGGGACCCACAATTGTCTTTAATGTTTTTCACTTATTATACCGAAAGAAGCTTTTCCTATCCTTCTTTATATTTTTGGCGAGCTTACCTCCCTCCGTACTTCATCTTTTTACCCTGTATTGCGCTTTTTGTTACCTTCTGATGTCCGTTGAAAGTTTCCCAATCCTTTGGCTTTCCCCTACTCTTTGCTATGTTATACACCTTCTCTTTTAGTTTGATACCGTCCCTAACTTCCCTTGTCTGCCACGGTTGCCTCTTATTCCCTTTAGAATCTTCCTTCCTCTTTGGAATGAAATAATCCTGCATCTTCTGGATTATGCCCAGAACTTCCTGCCATTGCTGTTCTACCGTCATTCCTGCTAGGATCCTTTTCCAGTCGACCTTGGCCAGCTCCTCCCTCATTCCTTCATAGTCGCCTTTGTTCAACTGCAACACTGACACTTCTGATTTAACCTTCTCCCTTTCAAAAAGCAGATTAAAACTTATCATATTATGGTCACTACCTCCTAGCGGTTCCTTTATCTTGAGTTCCCTTATTACAAGGGTTCCCAACCTGGGGTAAATTTCACCTACCCTGGGGTAAATTTGTTGATTCTGGATTTGTACATATTTGACTGACTGTAATTGGTCCTGGTATACATTAGTTGTTCATAAATAAGTGAAATAACATTGTTATGTGCTATTATTATTGTTATTTGAACTTAAAATAATAATGTTTAAAACAGTATTTTAAAATTTCCCGTTTGTCGGTTGCTTTATTATGGTAGAAGTGTAAACTCAAATTACTGAACAAAACAGGGTGGGGGTAAATTTACTTTCGAAAAGTTGCAAAGGGGTAAACGGGATGAAAAAGGTTGGGAACCCCTGCCTTATTAAATCTAGTTCATTAGCCAACACTAAATCCAGAATTGCCTTCTCTCTGGTAGGCTCCAAGCTGCTCTAAGGCACTTTACAAATTCCCTTTCCCAGTCTACCTGCAAATTGAAATCTCCCATAACCACAGTGGCATTACCTTTGTTACATGCCAATTTTAACTCCAGCTGCAACTTGCACCCTATATCCAGGCTGCTGTTTGGGGGTTTGTAGATTACTCCCATTAGTATCTTCTTACCTCTACAATTCCTCAATTCTATCCACAGCAACTATATTATATATTTATATTACATATTTACATTACTTATATTATATATTTATATTATATATTTACATAAACAACACAGACTATAATTTTATGTGCTTTAGCAATAGGTTAAGTTACGTATTGAGTTTTTATTTCTTGCACTGCAAATATATATTTTGCTTAAGTTGAAGTGCAAGTTTTGGTGTGGTTGTTTTTGTTCAGCTTGCTTTGGGAAGTTGTGTCTGTGGCACTTGTTCTGTGGTAGCAAAATTGAAACTTCATTTTTTCTACCTTACAAAGTATAGAATTCTATATTGTGTTATTTTCTTTTTTTCAATATACCTTGTTTGGTACTTGGGATGTGGTTTCAGAAAAGATAGTGTTAATGGAAATGGTACAACAAGTGGTTATTGTAGAGATGTTTATTACTTACTGTGTTACTGTGTTGGGGGTCTGGCACAGATCCTTTCTTCTCCCACCCCCCTGCTGTCTTGAGAACCTGGTTGAACACTCATCCGTCTGCTGGCACAATGCAAAGTAAAACTTTTAAATTGATATCCCAAAGATCCCCAACTCTATCCATGACCTTAGTAATTTTGTATACCTCAGTTAGACTCTCCCTCACTCTTCCTTCCTCTGCCTGCTTTATCCCAAGGACACCAAACCCAGCCTATCTAGTCTATACATAACTGAAGCCAATCTCAGGCCATATCCTTGTGAATTTCCTCTGCATCCTCTCAGATCATTTTTCCTCTGCACCCTCTCAGATCATATCTACTATGACTTTGTGCAGAGCCCCAACTGTAGCCTAATCGATATTTTGCCAACTTGCATCATAACCTCCTTTCTCCTATCTTGCCGAATATAAGCAAGTATCCTACATTTCTCCACCACTGTCTGTACTTGTACTGCGTTCTTCCTGGATTCTGGGATAAGGACAAAGTCCCTCTGTTCATCTTTGCTGCATAGGGCCTTTCCATTCATTCTCCATGTCCTACCCTTATTAGTTTACTCATCAAGCTTCATCTGATGTTCATCAGGATTACATTCTATTTGACATGCACTGCCCATCTTACCAAATAAATCATTATTATTGTCATGTGGCTTGAATCTCTCTTTTTCACCATCAACAAGAACACATTTCTTATCATCTGTGTACTTGCAAGTCATACATCCTGGCACTTGAATATGCAGTTTATGGACTTTAAGATGAGAATACTATCAGATAAACTATAGCTGTCGAAATGTCAACACCTACATAATTTGGCATTTTTATTTCCTCCTGAATGGTAGCAGAGAATTGTACCGATAGCATATTTTTGTGCATGCATGACAACAGTCTGAAAGTGAACCAATGTGTAGGAAGGAATTGCAGAAGTTGGTTTACACCAAAGATACACACAAAATGCTGGAGTAACTCAGGGGGACAGGCAGCATCTCTGGATAGAAGGAATGGGTGACGTTTCGGGTCGAGAACCAAACTGCTTGCATTCTTGGTTTCTTTTTTGAACTCACCATGAAATTTGTTCAATGAAGTTATGCCATGACTTAAGACCATCTATTTCCAACTCGGTAACTTTCTCAACTCTGCCTTTTACTTCATTTGACCTGTGTCTGTCAGTGAACAACTCATCTATCCTTGACTCATCTATCAATGATCCCAATTCCCCACTCACAATGTTTCCATCTCTTGCATGGGAGACAGGTCAGGAAGGACCCAGAGTGAGGTAGCATCCAGAGTGAGGTAGCTGATTTGGATGCAAGATGGGCTTGGTGGAAGTATTCAGAGGGTTGTTCTGGTGAATTGTTTTCAGATTGGATGCCTGTGACCAGTGAGTAGTCTGCTGCAGGAAATATGTGCTTGATCCACTGTTGTTTGCAATCTGTATTACTGATTTGGCAGAGAACATAGGTGGCATGATGAGTAAATTAGAGGATGACATCAGAAATTATGTGGTGGACAATGAAGAAGGTTGTCAAAGATTACAAATGGTCATTGGAATTTTATTTAGACAAGTGCAATGTGATGCATTTTGGGAAGTTAATCCAGGGCTGTATTTACGCTGTAAATGATAGGGCACTGGAGAGTGGTCTAGAACAGTGAGACCTAGGAGGACATGTACATAGTTCCCTGAAAGTCGCCATGCTGGCAACAAGGTGATAAAGAAAACATATGGCATGCTTGCCTATATAGATGGGGCATTGAGTCGAAACATTGAGAAATCATTTAACAACTGTTTAGAATGTTGGTGAGTGCAGCTGAAAGATTGTGGGCAGTTCTGGTCACCATACGGAAGGATGTGATTAAGGTGGAGAGGGTACAAAAAAGGTTCACAAGAATGTTGCAGGAACTGGATGGCTTGAGTTGTAAGGAGAGACTGGATACGTGAGGCTGTTTCTTTAAAGCAAAGGACCACTTGACTATGACTCAACCTTTCCTGTCCCCCAGCTTCAGTGTAGGAGTCCAAATTTGCCTCCACCCCCACCACAATTTGATCAATTGTTGGAGATTTACCTATATGCATAGAGTTCACTCCTAGCATCCTGCTGGCCTTTTGATCTGGCCAGCCTCTTGGTAGAACATTTTTCATGTTTCTATGTAAAATGTTTTTACAATTATAAAGAAATCCTGACAGTAAATATTACAGTACTTTCACACACTTGACCAGAAGCATGCATCTGAAAATTATTATTCATGTTCATTATCTGTAAATATCACCGGTGTGGGACGAATAAAGGAATATATTATTATTAACTAACAAAATGTTATGCTGAAGCAATAAATGTCAGTCATTCAGGTTTGAAATGGCAAGATGTTTGAAAATAAATGCTGTTGTATTTGTCAAGACTGCCCAATTCTAGACCATTGGTAGTTTTGATTTTGTTTTTAAATGACACCGGAGGAAGTCAATATAACACAACTGTCTTGTAACAACTGCTCCCATGAGTGAGCAAGAACAATTCTCAAAACAATATACCTCAGCAATTCTCAGCCTGTGAGCACACGTTTTTGGAAGTTGCATGCAAATTAATTTTTAAAAATTGTGAAATGGGCTTGCAACACTTTAGAAAAAGAAATCTCAGTTGGCAAAAAAGCTTAACATCAGTGGTTATATTTTTTGAGGGGTTTGTCAGGTCCAGGAAATACATACTTTGGAAAGTCAAGGACTGATTAAGGATTGTCAACCACAGGAGGTTGGTGAGATCCTCAATGAATATTTCCCTTCTGTTTTTACCATGGAGAAAGACATGAATACTAGGGAATTTGCACATTGAACTTGTTCCATATACCCACCACCATGTATGAAAAGTTGCACCTCGAGTTCTGAGTAAATCTGCCCCCTCATCCTCCTTTGTTCCAAGGAATAAAGTCCTAGCCTGCCCAACCTCTCCCAGTAGCCCTCTAGTCCTGACAATATCCTTGCAAGTCTTCTCTGCACTCTTTCCCAGTTTAACAACATCTTTCCTATAACAGGGTGACCAAAACTGAACACAATACTCCCAATGTGGCCTCACCAATGTTTTGTACAACTGTAACACCCCCTACTCATACTTTTTCTCCAGAGATGCTGCCTGACCTGCTGAGTTACTCCAGCACTTTGTTTCTATCTTCTGTACTCAATATCCTGACTGATGAAGGCCAATGTGCCGAAAGCCTTCTTGACCACCGTATCTATAAGTAATGCCACTTTCAAGGAACTATGTACCTGCACTCTTAGATCCCTCTGCACTATAATGCTCCCTGGAGCCCTGCCATTTATTGAGGATCCTGTCCTGGTGTGACTTCTCAAAATGCAACACCTTACATGCATCTACATTAAACTCCATTAATCATTCCTCAGCACAATTGAACAACTGATCAAGATCCTGTTGTAATTTTTGATAACCTTCTTCGCTATTTATGATACCATCAACTTTACTTCTGCGAATTTACTAATCATGCATTGTACATACTCATCCAAATCATTGATCTAAACCACAAAGAGAGCAAAAGGCCCTACACTGATCCCCTGTGACAACTTGTCACAGGCCTCCAGTACGAAAAACAACCTTCCATTTTCACCCTCTGCTTCTTTTCATGAAGTCAATTCTTTATCCAGTCAGCTAGCTCTCCCCAGATCCCATGAGATGCAACCTTCCAGAGCAGCCTACCGTGCGGAACCTTATCAAATGCTTTGCCAAGGTCTATATAGACAACATCTATGACTACCTTTATCGATCTTTTTGATTACCTTCAAAAAACTCACTCAGATTCATGAGACACGACCTCCCATGCACAAAACCATGCTGACTATTCCCAATCAGTCCCCGTCTATCCAAATGCACATTTATCTTATCCCTCCGAATACTCTGCAATAACTTGCCTACTACAGATGTTAGGCTCACTGGTCTACAGTTCCCAAGCTTTTCCTTGCAGCCCTTCTTAAATAGACGTGCAACATTCTGGCAACTCACCTGAATCCAATTATGATTCATCTCAGCCAGGGCGCCTGCAATTTCTTCTATGTGTGGTAGGTAAGCTTTTGGAATGGATTCTGAGGGATAAGATACACATGCATTTGTAAAGACCGGTTGATTAGGGATAGCCACCAATGGCTTTGTGCTTGGGAGATCACATCTTAGGAATTTGAATTTTTTGAAGAAGTAAGCAAGAAGGTCAATTATGACAATTTTGTAGATTTACTATTAGTGATCCATTCAATTGGAGGGAAGTTAAAATCTCCAACTAATACTATCCTATTTTTCTTACAACTGTTTGCGATTTCCCTACACATTTGCTCTAATTTCCGCTGGCAACTTGAGGACCCCATAATACGGTCTCATGAAAGTGATCAACCTCTGCTAGTTTCATTTGGAAATGAAATCGGGAAGGTGGTGGACGTATGTCTAAGATCACCAGAAGAGCAACCTAAAGGGCAGACAACAATTTGCATGCTGGGGTTTTGCTTGGTGTAGAGGTTAGAGAGAGATTATCTTAAAAGGGGATTGTCAGATGGCAGTTGCATTTTGGGCCCCACATCTGAGGCGGGATGTGCTTGGAGAGGGTCCAGAGGCTTACAAAAATGAACCCATATATAATGAGTATTTGACGGTTTTAGGCCGGTACACACTGGAGTTTAGACGGATGAGAGGGGATCTCATTGAAACCTACTGAATCATGAAAGGCCTAAGGAGAGTGGATGTGAAAAGGTTATTTCCAGTAATGGGAGAGTCTTGAATTCATAGCCACAGACGACTGTGGAGGCCAAGTCTTTGGGCATTTGTAAAGCAAAGATTGGCAGGTTCTTGATTAGAAAGGGTGTCAAAGGTTACAGGGAGAAGGGGTTGAGAGGGAAAAATTGATCAGCCATGATTGAATGGTGGAGTAGAGTTGATGGGCCGAATGGCATAATTCTGCTCCTATGACTTATGAACGTGAACTATTCCTGGATCCTTCTGTTCTGTAACATTCTCTAGTGCCCTACCATTTACTATGAAGGTCCTGCCCTGGTTGAATTTCCCAAATGCAGCACTTCACACTTATCTAAGTTAAGCTCCATATGCCATTTCTCTGCTCACTTGCCCAGCTGATCAAGATCCCCCTATATTTTGTGATACCCTTCTTCACTGTCTGCGGTACCACCTTCTTTAGTGTCATCCACAAGCTTACTAAGCAAGCTTTGTACATTCTGATCCAAACTGTTGATATGACATGTAGCAGTGGACCAGCCCCGATCCATGAAGCACACCACTAAGCAAAGCTTCCTGTCTGAGAAACAACATTTCACTTCACACTCTGCTTCCTACCATTAAACCAATTCTATGTCCAGTTAGCTAGCTCTTCCTGGATCCCTAATGTTCCAGAATAGCCTCTCTTGCAGAATCTTATTAAAAACCTTGCTGAAGTCCGTATAGATTATTTCATTAACCTTTGAGATGTTTGAAGAAGTAACCAATGAAATTCATGAGGCAGGATCTCCTACGCACAAAACCATGCCAACCATCCCTAATCAATTCCTGTCTATCCAAATGCACGTATATTGTATCACTCGAAAATCTTTCCAATAGCTTTTCTATCATAGATGTTCGGTTTACTAGTCTATAGTTCCCAGGATTTTCTTTGCAGCCCTTCTTAAATAGAGGGACAACTGTCGTAACCTTGCCCATGTCTAACGATGATGCATATATCCAAGGCTCCTACAATTTCTTCCCCAGCAGCTTCCCACAATGTCCTCCCCAAGAGGTTCTCCGCAGAGGAGAAAATGAAAACACTTCGAAGATATATAAGTTGTGTGCTCCAGGGATCTGCATTAGCATCTTTAATAGGTTTCATCAGCTACTAGATTTAGAAATGCAATAAACAGGTATCATATTTGTAGTAGCATATCAATGAGAATAATGCCTATTCATAATTACCAGTTTCTTGAACTGTCTGTAATCTATAATCTATGTTATTTTTGTTAGGTTAATATTTTAGAAGTTAATTGCTTTAACTGCTCAACCTTAAAAGTTAATTGCTATCAAAAGACATGTTCAATTTAAATACAGTTATTATTAAATCCATGAGCTGGAGGAAAAACCTGTGTTTTTGTTTCTGTGGGGCACCATTCTCACTCGTTACCCTGTCCCCCTAAACATACGTATATAGAGGGGGGATGGGGAATTAATAACAAGACATTTGATGTTGTCATACAGCACAGAAATAGGCCCTTTGGCTCGACTCGTCGTGGCTAACTAAGTTGCCACATCTATGCTAGTCCCATTTGGCCACATTGGGCTCGTATTCCTTCAAATCTTTCCACTCCATGTACCTATCCACTTGTCTTTTATATGCTGTTATAGTACCTGCCTCATCTAGTGAAGGGGAAATCATGCTTGACTAATCTACTGGAATTTTTTGAGGATGTAACTAGGAAAATTGACAGGGGAGAGCCGGTGGATGTGGTGTACCTCGACTTTCAGAAAGCCTTCGACAAGGTCCCACATAGGAGATTGGTGGGCAAAATTAGAGCACATGGTATTGGAGGTAGGGTACTGACATGGATAGAAAATTGGTTGACAGACAGAAAGCAAAGAGTGGGGATAAATGGGTCTCTTTCAGAATGGCAGGCAGTGACTAGTGGGGTACCGCAAGGCTCGGTGCTGGGACCGCAGCTATTTACAATATACATCAATGACTTGGATGAAGGGATTAAAAGTACCATTAGCAAATTTGCAGATGATACAAAGCTGGGTGGCAGTGTGAGCTGTGAGGAAGATGCTATGAGGTTGCAGGGTGACTTGGACAGGTTGTGTGAGTGGGCGGATGGAAGGCAGGTGCAGTTTAATGTGGATAAGTGTGAGGTTATCCACTTTGGTGGGAAGAATAGGAAGGCAGATTATTATCTGAATGGTGTCAAGTTAGGAAAAGGGGACGTACAACGAGATCTTGGTGTCCTCGTGCATCAGTCACTGAAAGGAAGCATGCAGGTACAGCAGGCAGTGAAGAAAGCCAATGGAATGTTCGCCTTCATAACAAGAGGAGTTGAGTATAGGAGCAAAAAGTTTGCAGTTGTACAGGGCCCTAGTGAGACCGCACCTGGAGTACTGTGTGCAGTTTTGGTCTCCAAATTTGATGAAGGATATTCTTGCTATTGAGGGCGTGCAGCGTAGGTTGACTAGGTTAATTCCCGGAATGGCGGGACTGTCATATGTTGAAAGACTGGAGCGACTAGGCTTGTATACACTGGAATTTAGGATGAGAGGAGATCTTATCGAAACTTATAAGATTATTAAGGGGTTGAACACGTTAGAGGCAGGAAACATGTTCCCAATGTTGGGGGAGTCCAGAACCAGGGGCCTCAGTTTAAGAATAAGGGATAGGCCATTTAGAACGGAGATGAGGAAAAACTTTTTCAGTCAGAGAGTTGTGAATCTGGAATTCTCTGCCTCAGAAGGCAGTGGAGGCCAATTCTCTGAATGCATTCAAGAGAGAGCTAGATAGAGCGCATAAGGATAGCGGAGTCAGGGGGTATGGGGAGAAGGCAGGAATGGGGTACTGATTGAGAATGATCAGCCATGATCACATTGAATTGCGGTGTTGGCTCGAAGGGCCGAATGGCCTCCTCCTGCACCTATTGTCTATTGTCTATACACTCTGGCAGCTCATTCCATACAGCCACCACCCTCTGAGTGGAAATGTTGCCCCTCAACTTCTGAGTAAATCTTTCCCCTCTCACTGAAACCTGTGTCGTCTGGTTCTTGATTTTCCTACCCTGGGTAATTGACACTGCATTCTTTCATTCTTTACCTGATTTTATACAGATAAACATAAACTTGCGTGAGTTTATGTTGCTATTCATGTAAAAAATGGACCTGAAAAGCATGTTGTATCAGTTATAAAGTGTCATTGTGAGATGGGGTATTGGAATAGTTTTTGCCTTGCATACACCTCAAGTTAAAATATTTGTACTTTATCCCCCATATTCTTTTTCCTTGGAGTTGAATGGCCTCCTGTATCGGGAAATATTACTGTCTGCTCTCCTATCCATCATAATGACTGCAATTATTCCTACTTCACCATAGCTACTTTTAATAGTATTATCCCCACTACAACTAGCTTCAAATGATTTGCAACTTTGCCACCATCAAACACGGCACTTCATTGAATTTGCTAGGTTTTCTATTGGTGTTACTTTTTTTAAAATCTGCCTGCTCAGCATTTGTAGTCGTCACTTAAGATGCACACTGCTCTTTTCAGTCTTTGGACTTTGAATTCTTGCAAATTTCACTGGTGTGCCAGCAACCAGAGTTACATTGTGGAATTGAAAAAAAAGGTTTCTGACACTAGTACTTAAGAAAGAGAAAATACAAGAAACACTTGACAATAAGAACATAATAATGTTGAAGGTTGCTGTTATACACTGTTGGATCAGATTAGTTGGAAATAATAAAATGGGAAAACATGGGTGCGGAATGTAATATTATGTATGTGCATGATGGGAAGCTAAATAAAGTGTTTTGTTAAAATTGAAAATTTTAATTATTCAATATTTATTCTCATGCAGCTGCAACAGGAGATATGCCAACTTACCAAATCCGGACTCCAACTACCACCCTACCTCAGGGAGTAGTGATGGCAACTTCACCAGGGACATTGCATAGTCCACAACAGCTTGCAGAAGAGGCAACACGTAAACGGGAACTCAGGCTAATGAAAAACAGGTAAGATTTCAGAAATCTTTATAAAATGATCATGTGCTGCAACTAAGGAAGAGGGTGGTTTATTTAACAACAACATTTATTTTCAATATCCAATTTCTAATTGCTTCATTTTTAGACTTTTTAATTTGGTATCAAAACCTTCTCATGCCGTCAGTGAAAAGTTTAATTTTGCTTCAAAAGTCTATTGCCACTGAATTAAAACCGTGCCATGACATGCATTTTTTTTTCAATAATCTTTCATCTTGACATATATTTCTCACTCCCTCTGAGAGAGAATTATGATTCATTTGGGACCTCCTTCAGCAGCATATGGGGCACTTATTTTAAGGGTTGCAGACATATGCTTGTATGCATATATGATTGCGAGCTGAGGATTGTTCTATTCTCCACAAATGTTCTTGTGTTGACTTCAGTTGAATCAAATAATGTTAAGGTAAATACAATTGACATCCAATATCCTCCTTTTTCATTTGGTAAAAGATCAATTTCTCCACTTGACATTCCAACTTATGGAACCAATCTATTTTGAAGAAACTGCAGTTAATTTCCTGACAATAATGTTTGTGTGAAATGTTTTTGTATTGTGGTAAAAATTCAGGTTATGTGTTGATCACCATTTGCAACAGCCTTCAAGTGCAAACTTATTTTTATGTGCTATGTAATGAATCCTGCTATGCAGTGATAGTGATCACTAAAATTTCCAACAGGGCTTTCTTTTTGTAGTACTATTTTAATGTACAAATGAAAATTCAGATATCTGCTTAATTTTGTGAAATAAAAATATGTTCATCTTTTTTGACAGTTTGTCTGTATTTGATAAAATATTAATATGACATTGATACAGTGTATTTTAGAAAAATAACGAGGTCAATTTGCATCAGTAGGAGTTTTATATGTGTAGATTGGGTTCCTCACTTCATGTAGCAGTGTTGGGTGTTTGAATCTTTCCATGTGCCTGCTACATGCAGTCTAGTGGAGGTCAGTAGCATGCCCTCCCCCTGGTATGTCCTGGTTTTGCTTTATCCTCATGCGCAGATTACTGGCTGCTGATGGTTTCCTTTTCTTCTGCATGACTTCTTCAATGACTATGTCTGGTTGGTTGTATTGATCTGTTTTGAGAGAGGTATCTTGAGCCTTTTGAGTCATTGCTGTTTGAGTATACAAGAAAAAAATATTTACCTTGCCTTCCAAGGAAATTACATGGAGCTGCTTTTAGGACTGACTCTACATTTGCTGCTTTGAACATATCGCAGATTCTCCATCATGCAAGAAGTACAGCTTGAACATACAGCTTGACAAATGCCAAGGGAAAGCTACACATCAGGCTTGCACTATTGTATATGAACAAAAGCTGGTTTAAAAGATAAACAAAATGATTAACTTAAATAATTTGATAAAGCTATAGCATTACAAAGATTGGCAGTGAATAGCTACTTGAAAGCTCCAGAATGAAATACTTCAAAAGATGCATATTAAGTTGGCAAAATATCCAAGCTTGGAGAGGTTAGGGTTCAGTTAAGATAATCAGTATCAATATGTATTTGTTCATCCTGTGGTATATTTTTTTCAGTTACAAGCAGTAAGGGAAACAGTATTTCACAAAAAACATTTAAAATTTTAACTTTGAACATTTTTATTGTTGCAATCAACTTCCAAAATTGATGAAAGCAAACTGCTGGTGGAACTCAATGGGCCAGGTAGCTTCTGAGGTGGGAAATGGACAGACAACATTTTGAATTGGGACCCATCTTCAGACTGATCATTCTTATCAATGGTCTCAAATTGAAACATCTGTCTATTTCCAGCGTTTATTTTTTTGCTGAAGATTCCAGCATCTATAGTCTCTTGTGTGTACAAAATTGATAACGTTGATTATAAATATTGGTCATTAAAATGATTTTGTGTATGTTACAGTTGTATTAAGTTGATTACTTAGAGCACATTTTAACATGTAAAATGTTTACTTCAAGGCTTGCATTATGATTGCAGCTGACAAGTATTTTCATTGTAAAGTAATGTAAAAAAAACATTTTCAGAATATTTTGTAGTGAAGTTCAGTCCCGAATAAGCCACTCTGTTTATCTTCTTGCTAATTTTACGGAAAAATATACAAGTAGACAATGGGGGAGACCCTTTTACATACACGAGGATTGGAAAAGTAGCTTCAAACACTTGAATGCCAGAGGCTATGCAGTGGAGTTGGGAAAGGAACATTTTTGGCTAAAATTGGCAATTAGATGACTAGACAAAATACTACATTTCCTTGCATTTTAAATGTTTTGCTTTAACTTTCTGAATACATATGAGTGCATTTCATATTTTTGTGAAAGGTGCACCTAGAGGAAAATATAAATAATTCATTTAGTGTATGGAAAATTGGTTGACAGCTTTTTGGCATTCACTTTTTATTTGTATCTTAAGTAACTGCCTGTTTTGAATATTTGTTTCTTTTTAAAAAAGTCTTTGGTTAACAAGTTTGGACTGATACAAATTTCAGGTTTTTTTTACAAATTGTACTTTTTTGTTTTCATTTTCTTGCATGATTATGCACATATTTATGCATTACAATCTTAAAAAATGAAATGATGCTTCCTGGAGCAGTGGTCCAAATAAATGTTTCATTCGTGTGACTAAATACTTCAAGCGAGACAGAAAATTACATCTGAATGCAACACTTCAGTTTAATATGGTGTGCCACCTATCAAAAGTCGTTCGATGGGGGTGAATCAACTGCCTTCCGTTCCTGAGATTCAGACTGGTTGGCTGCAAATAATCCCATAAATATGATATAGTGTTGAAGGGTTTTAAGGGATTCAGCAAAGCCAGCAGCTTCTGATTTGGTTGGTGCAAGCCGTAGCTCAAGGACTGGGGATCCGCAAGTGGCACTCTAAGGATGGCATTACAAAGACAAAGTATACAGATTAGTCGGTTTCTGCCCTTTTTCAGCTGTCGCTGTGATGTGCCTTCTGTTAATTCCAGGGAGGCTGCTCGTGAATGTCGTAAAAAGAAGAAGGAATATGTCAAGTGTCTTGAAAATCGAGTCGCTGTGCTTGAAAATCAAAACAAGACTCTTATCGAGGAGCTCAAGGCCCTAAAAGACTTGTACTGCCATAAAACAGATTAACAGCTTCAAACTGCCACTTTCATACTTTTTGAACTCTGACCCAGGCATGAGATGTTGCAGTTCCATGGAATACCAGGTGGAGTTGGGACAGGGACACTTTTGAGTATGATGTACTCCAATTTGCTTTGAATTTTAACCTAGCCAATCAGTTTGGGAGGGTGGGGAGAAATCATGACCTATAATGCTGGAATTGTTCCAGAAGCCCTGATGTTGCATAGCATATCAAGTTTTTCTCGTTCCTTTTTTGCTTCTGCTGTTTGCAGGGAGGCTGCCAAAGAATGTCGACGTCGAAAAAAGGAATATGTAAAGTGTCTGGAGAGCCGTGTTGCAGTGCTGGAAACCCAAAACAAGCAGCTAATCGAGGAACTCAAAACTTTGAAAGAACTTTATTGTGATAAATCAGAGTAGTATTTGTAATGAGTCCTGACCAGTTTGATGTCTACAGCATCGTTCTTTGAAGATAAAGCCTCTGCAGCTTCAGACTGCTTTTAATTTTTTGCTTTGCAAAACTACGTAGAAAACATCGGAACCTTTAACCTGTAACATTTCTCAAAAGTTATTCACAGTAATATATTTTGTTAAGTGTTTGTTGTATAACTGAAATTTTGTGGAAAAAAAATGAACAAAAAAATCTTTTGTAAAAACAATTAGTTAAATGTGTATATACATATACTGTACCCTGTTACAATGTAATGCAGTACTTGCTAAGTTCTATTTGTTAAGCATTTGCATTTAAGATTTTTATGTGTTGCTCATATGCTGTCCTGAAGACACATTGTAATATTATTTTTACATGCTTTTAGTGCCCTATTAAATATGAAAACAAATAGAAAAGTATGCAAGGTAATTGAACTAAATAATTCAGAAATTTGACCTATATGAAAAGCATCGACCTGTAAAAGAGGGAATTTAGAGAGAAAAATGTATGTTATTGATTAATTATATGTAAAGAGAGTGTTATATTCAGTAGCATCACACAACAAATGGAATTTATAGTTAATTTCTGACTTTTATACTTTTCTTTTGTGAAATGTAGCACTGTACTGCTGTCAGTCTATGCTTATGTAGTTCAAGAATCAAAAATGGATTTTAATAGAACCACATTGGTTAAAAACACAGACACTTCTGGTTGTTACTTGAGTATTTTAAAAATGTACAACTTCAGTTGCCTTCATTCGTCAATTATCCTCCGAAGAAATCATTTTGGTTTGTACAGTAACCTATCAAGAATGAAATGAATGCATTAGATTTTATTTCTTTTTGTTCTTTTCTCTTCTGGTTGAGTTTATAGCCAAGATGGAATTTATTTTGGTTGGTTGTGAAATGTGTTCCGCAGTAAGATTTTTTTTAAAGGCCTCAAAAGAGATTTTTTCAAGGTTTTTCTGCATGTAATTTTCTAGGTCAAACATAAAATATAATTTAAAATAGGTATCTGCATGAAGGACTATCGTGCAAATTCATTCATCTTCATAACAATCGCATTAATTCACTCTGAAAAATTATTTTTAGGGACCATGCTCCTTGAAATTCTCAATTGAAATATTTACATATTGCAACTTTATTTTTATTTTTCCTGTCAAGGGGCAGTTCATACTTTCAGCTACCACATACGATAAATGATTCTTTATATTTACTTTTTGAAATTGGTGTATCTTTTATTCACTTTATTGAATTCTGTTATTCTTGAAGCAAGTATATCAGCACTGTTACCATCCAGTTGTATTTTTAATCCTCACGATTCTGGCTATATTTTGAAGTAGCCATTACCTTTTTTAATCTGTTCCTTGGGCATAGAGATTTTCCTGTGTTGAACATGTATCAGTCTTTGCTAGTTTCTTCTATTTAAAACTGACAGTAAGTTTAGAATATATGACTTTGTTTTATTCAATTCATCTTGCTTTTTCGTGAACTCCTTTCTGCTCAGCAGCTCACCCTTTGAGAAAAAGAGAGGGAATATGCAAGTGCTAATCATTTAGTTAATTGTCTTATTTTGCAGAACTAAAACCTCATCCTGTGCCAAAAGCTTAACAAGATATCAAATTATAAAAGCTGTGCATTTGCATTTGTCTGATTTACTATGGTGCATGCTTCATTGCGGCAGGGGAACCACTATTCTACAAGCAAATTCAGGCAAGATGTTTGCTGTTTTGCCCCTCAAAGTGGTCATGATTACAATTTCATTGTTTGAAGTGCAAGTTTGTGTGCATGGCAAAAAACTAAAGTTCCACTTATAAGGCCTCTCAAAATATTAGTTTTGACCATCAATCCTTTCATTATTTTGACAGAAAATTGTTGCCTCGGCTGTAGTTAGTAAATTTCTCCAATGATCTTTCATGCCAAGTACTGAGGAAAATTATTGTGGTTGTTGAAAGCCAATCATCTCACCTGAGGGCATTGAAAATTTTTCTTAAGGTACTGCCTCAAGGAAATTAACAAAATCAGAGATGATAAGAAGAAGCATAATTCTTAGGTCATAGATCTAAGCCACTTATCTCTGCAATTGATGCTTTACTTGCTATTTCTGATTTTTATGTACTATATGGAACTTAATTTTCACGAAAGTAGTTGTAATCTAAAATGCACTGTCTGTGGAGCAGATTAATTTGCGACTCTGCAATAAAAATGGATAAGTTTTTGAAATGAAGCCGAATCAGGGCTATGAGGGAAGGGCTGGAGAATGGGACTAATTGCTTAGGTTTTAAGATTTGTAAAAAATGCTGTATTTTTCTATCAAACAACAAACGTGAAACTGATCTGTTGAATTTTTTTAAAAAATTGAAAATATTACACTGTAATGAGCATTATTTGTGGGACATTTATTTGTTTTAAAACTCAGCACCGTTCAAAACCATGATTCTTGCCAGCGAGAAAGACAAAGGTAGCTTAAAGTATGAGAACACTTCCACCTGAAATCTAGCCTCCATACTGTAGACCATCATGACTTGGAAATATATTGCCGATCCTTCACTTTTGCTGGTCAAAACCCAGGAACCCTCTCTAAGCACACTCAAGGACTGAAGTGGTTCAAGGAGGCAGCTCATCACCTTTTCCAGGGCAACAAGAGATGCACAATTAAATGTTGGTTCATCCTTGATGTCCACATTCCTTGAATAAATAAAAAATGATGAATATGTGGTTATTAAAGTTAACATTCCCAGTCACCAGGTGATGGTGATATTGAATAATTTAGAGCATGCCATTAGACAATAGGTGCAGGAGTAGGCCATTCGGCCCTTCGAGCCAGCACTGCCATTCAATGTGATCATGGCTGATCATTCACAATCAGTACCTCATTGTTTGAGATCTGTACATATCTGCATGCATTATCTACAATTAGGATAGTTTTGAGGATAGCCCAGAAGCCAGCTCCCTGAAGGACATTGTGGCCAATAACTTGTACTGCAGAAGCTTCACATGAGCAATTTGGGAGAGGCTCTGGAAGAAACCTGTTGGGAATACATAAGGCCAGAAAACATACATACCACGTCAAGGGGCGTAACAGAGTCCAGTGTCAACTTTCTAAAAACCTTTGCCAGGATTTGCACAACAACCAGTGGTCCAATGATCTGCTTTGACAGATTGCTGTGGGGTTACCTTGAGATGGTCTGACCAGATTTGAGCTTTTCAAAGTTGTTCTTGCAAGTGAGCAGTTTTCCATGAGCCACCTTGTACGACTAGATTACACAAAATAGAAACAAGAAAAAACCCCACAGAAAATAGGGTCAAAGAGAACACGCGTGAATAGGTTGTGTTTGGTTTCAGGCACAATTTATTGCAAATAATCAACTTGGTTTGGATATCTGTCATTGTGTTTGTTGTATTGTGACAGTATGGTAAGCAAGACGGAAGTTGACATGGAGATGGTTTGTAAACAGGGATCTTATTTTTGTCATCCGTATTGTAGGTTGATCAGTTGACTAGGCAACTTGTCATGAAAGGGGCCATTTTGTTGCCTCCTTAATTTGCTCTCCCTTTCCCGTCTTCTACTTTGCAGCCTTCCACAGTTCACTTGGTGATCATGGCTAAGCCTGCATTCAAAACGATGTGCAACAAATAGCGGAATGGCACAATTTCATGTCCTCTGATGAATAGTGTAGATCTCCTCTATGGATGAGGACCAGGTCAACTCCAGTGGGAGAGGACTATGTTTCTTGATATTTTCGGCACTTCTGATTTCACCCTATCTTCCCCCCTGGAAAGTACAGGGGATTGGGTTCTCTTAGTTAGCTTTTTCCCCACCAGCCTTTGCATCCAGCACATCATTCTTTGACATTTCTGGCGGCTACAATGTGATCCCTCCACCAATCGCATCAACTTTCTGCAGGGACCACTCGCTTCTTGATGTGCTCCCCACCCATACCTGCCCTTTCCCAGGTATTTTCCCCTGTGACCATTTGAGCTGTAACATATAACTACACCATCCAGAAATCCAAACAACTCTTTTGGGTGTGACTGATTCATCTGCATCTCCTCCAACCTCATCTATTACATTTGATTCTCAACGTGGCCCTCTCTACATTGGTGAGACGAAATGTTACGAGAAAGCAGCTTGACCAAGCACCAATGCAGCTGTGGCTGTTGTGACTTATGAACAGAGTCACTTGGAGGCACTGAAGTTGTAGATATTAAGTTCTTTATTCTGCAGGAGAAGCAAAAATTCTCGTTGAGACTCAGTAGAATCTCACTGAACTCGTTCTTCAAGTTTGTTTATTGCGAGCAAAGATAACAGCAAGCGATTCAATACAATTGAATTTCAACAGCTATAGTTGACTTCGATATTTTGGTTGGTTGGTTTATGTGTACCAAGATATAGCAAAATACTTTGTTTTCTATGTTATCCAGGAAAGTCATGCCATAAAATCAAGCTATTCATGAGTGCAACAGGTAGTGCGAAAAGGAAAACTAACTTAGAGTGCATGAATAGTGTTACAGCTATAGAGAAAGTGCAGTCAAAACATTGAAGAATCACAGTGAAGTAGATTGGGAATACATCCTTATATTAAGAGAGATCCGTTCAAGAATCTGGTAACAATGGGAAGAAGCTGTTCTTGAATCTTGGTAGTACATACTTTCAAGCTTTTGTATATTCTGCCATTGGGAAATTAAAGAGGGTATGACCGGGGTCTGAGTCGTCCTTGATTATAATGGCTGATCTCCTGAGATACTGTGGTGCAGATAGAGTCGATGGGAAGAGGCTGGTTGACAAAGCAAGCTGTGATACACCCTGGTAGGATGCTTTCTATGGTGCATCTGTAGAAATTGGTTGGAGTAATTGGAGACATGCTGAACCGTTGCCTTCTGAGGAAGGAGAGGCATTCCAAAAGGAGAGCTTTCCTAACTTGTACTCAATAAAACAAGGCGTTTTTGTTCACTGTCCTTGAAGTATGTTTATTACATTCAGATCAAGGCGAGGATCTGATATTGGCAACGAGGATGAACTAGTTCAACTTTTGAAGCAGATATCATAAGGTCATGTGATAGTAGAATTAGGCCTTTCGGCCCATCAAGTCTACCCCGCCATTCAATCATGGCTGATCTATCTTTCCCTCCGAACCCCATTCTCCTGCCTTCTCCCCATAACCTCTGACACCTGTACTAATCACAAATCTATCTATCTCTGCCTTTAAAATATCGAAGGACTTGGCCTTTATAGGCTTCTGTGGCAAAGAATTCCACAGATTCACCACCCTCTGACTAAACTTTCTCCTCATCTTCTTCCTAAAAGAACATCCTTTAATTAAGATTGGCCTTTAAAGAAGCAGCTGGAATTAGAAGTTTGAATTCATTCGACCCAAACGGGGAGGTGAGTGTGTGAGTAAAGTTTGAGGCATGGCTAGAGCATTTGACTCCGATGCAGATAGCTTAGGTCCTTAGGTCTGTTTGTTGAAGGAGCAACACTCACACGATGGTGAGCAGTGTTGGAGCTTTAGTTCGGGAGACTTTCAAACCAATTCCAGAGACTGGAGGAAAAGCAGATTATGCAATGGCTATTGCTGCTTTGAAGAAGCATTATGTGGTGCAAACAAATGCTACATTTCAACGACATATATTTCGCCAGATGACAGGGATGCCACAAGATTGCGTCAAGTTTCTGAGGGCTGCAACGATGGAACTGAATTTGAGAATCAAATCAGGGATCAGGTTGTACAAAGTTGCAAATCAAATAACTTGAGACGCAAGTTGTTGGAGAAAGGTGACACGCTAACATTAGGAGAAACAGAAAAGTGCCTATTCATTTGAAGCCATAGAAACTCAGTTTCAGACCATGAGATTGGATGGAGGAAGCCAAGTTAACAAGGTGACATCTGGCACTCGCAAGGGACATGGATATGCTAAGGGTCATTCCAAAGCTGAAGATGACTGAGTGTTTTAGATGTGGGAATTTTGGACATTTTGCCAAGGATTCATGCTGCCCTGCCAGGGGTCAAATGTGCAGAATGTGCAGGTATTGGGGAAAAAAAGACTATTTTGCAAAGAAGTGTTGAATCCCAGGCAAACCAAAGAGAGATGATGGAAAAACAAATTAATTTGGAGGACGAAGAGGGCAGAGAGATGGATATTATCAAAATTAACACAAAGTTGATGAATGTTCGAGTGAATGTAAATATGACATCAGTTGCCATGACATTCCTCCCTTATCAAACAAAAAGGATATCCGCATCACCACATTTCAACACAAATTAGGATATGGCATTCGTTACATCGATAATGCATAATTTCCACAGTCCTCATATCTCTTTGGTGGTCTTCTCTGATGTTTTGGTCTGAACTCTGCATATGCCTGTGCTGGTACTGGATTATCATATCATATCATATATATATATACAGCCGGAAACGCCTTTTCGGCCCTCCAAGTCCGTGCCGCCCAGCGATCCCCGTACATTAACACCTACACCCACTAGGGACAATTTTTACATTTACCCAGCCAATTAACCTACATACCTGTACATCTTTGGATTCTGATCTGTCATGTTCTGTTGCACCAGTTTATCATCTCGATTCTGGTTTTGCCTAGTCTCGTTAGACTCATGCATTCTTGGCTCCTCAATTTGGTAGTCTTCAGTCTGATCCCTCACAGTCTCAACTTCAGTTTGCAGTGGCCCTGGACTATCACAACGGATATTCACGTACGATGTGTTTATATTTGACTCCTGGCGATTGGCCCGTCACCTTATTTCCTTGTCTGGATACCACACACTGTGTATGGTTGTGGAAAGAAGTGTGTCTATTTTGCTTGGACTTTCTCTCCTCACTCGTACCTCATCTCCTGGCATCACATCTGATGGTCTAGCACCTCGTCTCCTGTCTGCATAGAGCTTTGATGCCCCTTTTCTGCATCAAGATCTCTCACTTCTTGATCTTTTACCATGTCACTAGCCCATGGTATCTTGGTCCGGATTTTCATTCCAACCAACAATTCTGCCGGACCCTTCCCAGGTGTGTTGTGTGGTGTAGCTCTATCTGCTGCTGCATATGGTAAGAGTTTATCCTTCCAATCTTTGCCTTTTGCTTGGGAAATTCTCATCCTCTTCTCGGGAGATTGGTTCTGACTTTCCACTTCTCCATTAGCATGCGGCCACTTTGGTGTAACTTTAAGATGGTACACCTGGGTTCTTCATGTAGTCAGCAAACTTCTGAGAAATGAACTGAGGCCCATTGTCTGAATATAATGTCACTGATGCGTAGATTGTGTCTTGTGAAGATTTCCAAGGCACGGAAATCTTGGATGTCTTTTCTGATGTTGTAGACTTCTGCTGTTGTAATCAATCACAACTAGTATTGACTCTCCTGATGGAAGTGGGCCTAGAAAATCTACAGCAACATCTTCCCATGGCCCCGTCGGTAACAATGTGCTTCATATTGGCTCAGATGGATTGGGTTTGCTTACCATCTGACATCCATGGCATGATCTCGAATGTCGTTCCAGATCTTTTCCATCCTTGGCCACCATACTTTTTTACGAAGATTTTGTTTAGTTCCAACAACTCCTAAATGTTCCTCATGAGCAGATGCAATCATCCTTGACCTCAGCTTTGTTGGCACTACGATCCTGTTTCCTCCCAGCATACACCTTCCAATTGTGCAGAGTTAATCTCCGGTAGCTGCATATGTCCTGTGTGGACATTCCTCCCAGTCATCTCTTTGGATCCGTTCTCTAATATCTTGTAGTTCTGGATCCTTGTTCGACTCTTCTATTTTTCTTGTTCGCATTGCTCAGTGTAGAGTGTACTGCAATAAATCTTACAAATGATTCTGCTTCTGTCTCCAGTGTAGTCCCTTGGATAAAGAGTCAGCTATATTCTTTCCAGTGATGTGGATCACTCTGGATTTGTACTGTTGGAGTCTAAGCATCCATCTTTCAATCTGGGCACATGGTTTGGATTGAGCGGAGTACATTGCCTCCAGCGGTTTGTGCTGTCCACAACTTAAACTCGATGCCATACAAGTATCCATGAAAGTGTTCACATGCCCATACCAAAGCCAAAACCTCTTTTTCTGTCTTGGAGTATCTTCTTTTGACTTCCGTCAATGACCTGCTTGCATACCTGAGAGCTATGACTCTCGATTGTCCCACATGCTTCTGTACAAGTACACCCGACGAAGGCAAGCATACCATATGTCTTCTTTACAATAGACAATAGGTGCAGGAGTAGGCCATTCGGCCCTTCGAGGCAGCACCGCCATTCAATGTGATCATGGCTGATCATCCACAATCAGTACCCCGTTCCTGGCCTCTCCCCATACCCCCTGACTCTGCTATCATTAAGAGCCCTATCTAACTCTCTTGAAAGCATCCAGAGAATTGGCCTCCACTGCCTTCTGAGGCAGAAAATTCCACAGATTTACAACTCTTGAGTGAAAAAGCTTTTCCTCATCTCTGTTCTAAATGGCTTACCCCTTATTATTAAACTGTGGCCCCTGGTTCTGGACTCCCCCAACATTGGGAACATTTTTCCTGCCTCTAGAGTGTCCAATCCCTTAATAATCTTATATGTTTCAATAAGATCCCCTCTCATCCTTCTAAATTCCAGTGTATACAAGCCCAGTCACTCCAGTCTTTCAACATATGACAGTCCTGCCATTCCGGGAATTAACCTAGTGAACCTACGCTGCACTCCCTCAATAGCAAGAATATCATTCCTCAAATTTGGAGACCAAAACTGCACACAGTACTCCAGGTGTGGTCTCACTAGGGCCCTGTACAACTGCAGAAGGACCTCTTTGCTTCTATACTCAACTCTTCTTAACATGAAGGCCAACATGCCATTAACTTTCTTCACTGTCTGCTGTACCTGCATGCTGACTTTAAGTGACTGATGCACTAGGACACCCAGATCTCTTTGTTCTTCCCCTTTTCCTAACTTGACACCATTCAGATAATAATCTGCCTTCCTGTTCTTACCACCAAAGTGGATAACCTCACATTTATCCACATTAAACTGCATCTGCCATGCATCTGCCCACTCACACAACCTGTCCAAGTCACCCTGCATCCTCATAGCATCCTCCTCACTGTTCACACTGCCACCCAGCTTTGTGTCATCTGCAAATTTGCTAATGTTACTTTTAATCCCTTCATCTACGTCATTAATATGTTTTGTAAATAGCTGCGTTCCCAGCACCGAGCCTTGCAGTACCCTACTAGTCACTGCCTGCCATTCTAAAAGGGACCCGTTAATCTCTGAACTATGGACTTGGATCCCAAAATCCCTTTGTACATCAGTGCGGTCATGGGTCCTGCTGACAAACCTATGTCCTCTGGTTCTCAATTCCCCAACCTTAAGCAAGAAAGTCTGTGCATTTACCTGATCTATTCCTCTCATGATTTTGTACACCTCTATGAGACCACCTCTCATCCTCCTGCGCTCCAAGGAATAGAGTCATAGTCTGTTTAACCTCTCCCTATAGCTCAGGCCCTCAAGTCCTGACAACATCCTTAGTTAGATTTAGCTCTTAGGGCTAAGGGAATCAAGGGATATGGGGAAAAAGCAGGAACGGGGAACTGATTTTAGACGATCAACCATGATCATATTGAATGGCGGTGCTGGCTTGAAGGGCCGAGTGGCCTACTCCCGCACCTATGTTTCTATGTTTATTATGATTTTCTGCATCTTTCCAGCTTGACAACATCTTACCTATAACATTAGGCCGAGAACTGAACACAATACTCTAAATGTGGCCGCACCATTGTCTTTTGTAACTGTAACATGACCTCCCAACTTCTATACTCAGTACTCCGACTGATGAAGGCCAATGTACTAAAATACTTTTTAACCACCCAATCTACCTCTTGACGCCACTTTCAAGGAACTATGCCCCTGTTCTCCTAGATCCCTCTGTTCTACCACCTTCCCATTCAATGTGTAGGTCCTGTCCTTGTCTTCTCAAAATGCCACACCTCGCATTTCTCTGTATTAAAATCAACTATTCCTCAGCCCAACTGATCAAGATCCTGCTGCAGTTTTTGACAATCATCTATTATCTACAATACGATCCACTTTTGTGCCATCTGCAAACTTGCTAATCATGCCATTTATGTTCTCATCCAAATCATTGATATAGATGACAAACGGCAATGGGCCCAGTGCTGAACCCCGAGATACAACCTTCCATCACCTTCTGCTCCCTTCCACGAAGCCAATTTTCTATCCATTCAGCTATCTCTCCTTGGATCCCATGCTCTTTAACTTTTCAGAGCAGTCCACCATGCGGAACCCTGTCAAATGACTTCCTGCAATCCATAGATACATCATATATCAATATATGATCACAATGATCTCGCTATTCTTCATATTCTTCTTCCAGGTGAATGCTGATGCAAAGTACATGTTTAGTACCTTGCCTACATCCTTTAACTCCAACCATAAATTCAACCATAAATTCTCTCTACCTTGAGTAGTCCTACCCGTTCCTAAATTACCCTCAATTCATTCTGTAGAAAATGCCATGGGATTTCCTTTAAGACAACTTGTCAAGGCCATAATGGCCCCTTTTGGTCTTCCTAAATCTCTGCTTGAGTTATAACTTGCTTTCTTTAAATTCATCGATTCAGCTTCCTTTGTCTATGCTTCCTTTTTTTGACCAAATTTTCAACCTCCTTCAAATTCCAAGTTTCCGTAACCTTGCCATCCTTGTCTCTCCTCCTTACTGGATCATGTCAGTCTTGAACTCTAATCAGTTAGTCGTTGAACATGTTGGACATGGACACCCATTAACAGCTGCACCCAATTTACTATCCCGAGATCATGCCTAATAATATTGTAATTCGCCCTACTCCAGTTTAGAAACAGCCTAGAAAGCATTTTATCAGGATGCATCACATCATGTTTTGGGAACAGCTTTATCCAAGGCCACAAGAAATTGCAGAGAAATGTCGACGCAGCCCAGACCATCACACAAACCAACCTCGCTTCCATTGATGGACACAAAATGCTGGAGTAACTCAGCAGGACAAGCAGCATCTCTGGAGAGAAGGAATGGGTGGTGTTTCGGGTTGATACCCTTCTTCAGACCCCCCCTTCCATTGACTCCATTTAAACCTCACACTGCCTCGGCAAGACCACCAGCAAAATCAAGGATGTGTCACACCCTCGCCACTCCCTGTTCTCCCCTCTCCCATCAGGCAAGAGGTATAGAAGTGTGAAAACGCTCACCTCCAGATTCAGGGGCAGTTTCTTCCCAGCTGTTATCAGGCAACTGAACCATCCTACCAACAACTAGCTAGTAATCCTGTGCTACTCTCTGCCTCATTGGATACCTTCTGCTATCTTTGATTAGACTTTACCTTGCACTAATCGTTATTCACATTATTCCCTGTATCGTGTATCTGTACACTATGAATTGTAATCATGTATTGTCTTTCCGCTGACTGGTTAGCATGGAACAAAAGCTTTTCACTGTACTTCGGTACACATGACAATAAACCACTAGTATTTTTCCCCCAAGTCCCTGATGTATCATTCGTAATTATCCTAACACTTAAGGAATTGTGATGTCTGTTCTCAAAATACTTTCCCACTGAAACACCAGTCACATGGATAGGCTGGTTTATCAATATAAGGTGAAGTATATCTTGTTGGACTATCTACAAACTGTTTCAAGAAACCTCTTGGATGTACCTGACAAATTCTACTCCACCTAATCCTCTTATCATAGTCATGGTCAAATTGTAAAATTCACCCACTGACAATCTGCTGCTTTTACACCCTTCCATAATCTTTCTTCATATCAAATCTCTATCCCCCACTGGCTATTGGGAGGCCTAGAGTATAATCCTGTTGGACTGATTCCATCTTTCTTATTTTTGAGCTCTATCCATATTGCCTCAGTGGACATAGACACGAGGAACTTTAGATGTTGGAATCTTGCTCAGCAAGATCTAACTCAGCAGATCAGGCAGCATCGCTGAAGGACATGCATAGGTGACGTTTTGGGTCGGGATCCTTCTTCAGTCTGGAGACCTATCCATGTGCTCCAGATTCTTGCTGAGTTATGTTGCCTCAGTGAATAATCCCTCCAGTATGTCCTCTCTGAGTGCAACTGTAACATTCTCCCTGATCAGTAATGTAACTCGTCGACCTCTTTTACCAACCCCCCTCTATCACATCTGAAATAGTGAAACCCTGGAATGTTGAGCATCCAGTCCTGTCCCTCTTGCAACACCTTCTCTTTGATGGCTGCAACATCTTTGTTCCATGCACTGAACCAGGTTTTAAATTCATTTGCTTTATCCACAATATACCTTGCAATGAAATGAACATACTTCAGACCATCAGTCTCACTATGTTCATTAACCTTTCCCTGCCTGTCCTTGCTTTCAGACATATTAGGCATAACTTCTACATTCCAATGTCTAAGGACTCCGACAGTCCTTTTAGATGAGGCAGAGATTCACTTCCACCTCCAACCTCAACTACTGTATCTGCTGTTCTAGGTTTTGACTCCAAAATATCGGTGAGATCAAGCACAGACTGATCGATTGTTTCACTGAACACCTTTACTCAGTCTGCCTTAGCCTACACAATCTCCCGGTTGCCAAACACTTTAACTCCCCTTCCCATTCCCATACTGACCTTTTGAGATGCTGTTCCTCCAATTTGCGTTGGGCCTCACTCTGACAGTGGAGGCGGCTCCACTGTCAGAGTGAGGCCCAACGCCAATTGGAGGAACAGCATCTCATATTTCGCTTGGGCAGTTTACAACCCAGTGGTATGAATATTTATTTCTCTCACTTCAGATAACCCTTGCATCCCTTCTCTCTCCACCCCCACCCCCACCCGACTCATTGTACTAGTCTCACTGTATCATTCGTTATCACCTTCTCCACAGCCAACAATGGACCATCTTTCCTTGATCATCTTTGCTAGTTTGGATTTGTCCTATTGCACACGGTTCGTTCATTTTTTCTATGAACCTTTACATATCTTAGATTCCTTCGCCTCTGACTCTCAGCCTGAAGAAGGGTCTCGACCCAAAACATCACCTATTCCTTTTCTCCTGAGATGCTGCCTGACCCGCTGAGTTAGTCCAACCTTTTGTGTCTATCTTCTATTCAAACGAATCCCTCTACTTGCTGGCCTGCTGCTTTGATTCCACGTACCTGTCACTCTGGTTTAAACCCTATTGAGTCGCAATAGTAAACCTCCCTGTGAGGATATTGGTTCCCCTCTAATTCAGGAGCAGCTCATACCTTTTGTACAAATCCCATCTGCCCTGGAAGAGAACCCAATGATCCATATATCTGAAGCCCTCCCTCCTACACCAGCTCCTTAGCCTTGTTACTTAATTGCACAATTTTTCTATTTTTTTCGTCGCTGGCTCGTGACATGGGGAGTAATTCTAAGATTACAAACCTTGGAGTACTTTTTTTTTGACCGACTGCCTAACTCCCTGAATTCTCTTCCTTGTTACCTATGTTATTGGTACTAAAATACAGTCATAGAGTCATTCAGCATGGAAACTGGCCCCCCAGTCCAGCTTACCCATGTTGACCATCTACACTAGTCCCAGATGCCCATGTTTGGCCATATCCTTCCAAACCTTTCCTATCCATGTCCAAATGTCTTTTAAATGTTATAGTTTCTGTCTCAACTACAGTATCTCCTCCAGCAGCTCATTCCATAAACCCATCATACTTTGTGTGAAAAGTTGCCCATCAGATTCCTTTTAAATCTTTCCTCATCTTAAAAATTGACCACAACTTCTGGCTGCTCATGCTCCCCTCACAGAATGTCCTGGGCATGTCCAAATACACCCTTGACCCTGGCACCAGGGAGGCAACTCTATCCTGGAGTCTCGATTGCAGCCACAGACATGGCTGTCTGTCTCTGTGATTATGGAGTCCCCTCTCACCATTGCTTACCTGGAATCACCCCGACCCTGCTGTTCAACAGAGCCAGATATAGTGCCATTGTCTTTCTGCTGCTGCTGTTTCCCCTGAGAAGCCACCTTCACTAACAAAATCAAAAATGGTACAGATGAAATGTGTAGGAAGGAACTGCAGATGCTGGTTTACATTGAAGATAGATACAAAATGCTGGAGTAATTCAGCAGGACAGGCAGCATCTCTGATAGAAGGAATGGGTGATATTTCAGGTCTCGACCTGAAACATCATGCATTCCTTCCTTCCAAAGATACTCCCTGTCCCGCTGAGTTACTCCAGCATTTTGTATCTATCTTCAAAAATGGTACACTTGTTTGAGAGGGAGATAGAACCTTTTCCCTTTCAGAAACTACTGCAATGTCTACCAGCCTTTTCTGCTGGTTACCCATCTATCTATCTGGATCTTTGGTGTGGCCGCATCCTCAACTATTGTCTATAACCCTCTCTGCCTCCTGTATGCTCCTAAGCGTGTCCAACTGATGCTCAAATTAATCCATGTGGTCTGAGAGGAGTTGCTGATGGACACATCTGCAGACTTGGTCATCAATGACACTTGACTACTACCTTATTTCCCACATCTGATAGAAGGAGCATACCATTCCGATGATTGCTCTAATCACTGCCTTAATACACACTCAAAAATAAATCTAGCTGACATAAATAAATTTTAAGCATCTTACTTTATCCTTACCTTTTTTTTCTGCTAGCCCTCTTCACTGAAGCCCAAGTATTCACGTACTTTGACCTTTCAGCAGCACTTCCACTTAAAAGCAGTCCCCATAACAATAGCTGCCCTGTTCAGGCCTGACTCCCTTTTATTTGTTGTGAAGGCTGTTCGGCCTAAAATCCAACAATACCTACCTGCAAAGAAGCGTTTAAATTGCTCTGCTACCCAGCAAAGGTGTAAAAGCTCAACCCGACCAACCATATGAATATTTTGGCTGTTCTTAATCAACTTGCATTTATGGGATGAAAATAAGAAACAATGACATCAACGTGATGTCATTGCTCTTCAACAGCAGATTCCTGACTAGATCGTTTCGATGCAATGAAGGTCAAAAATAATAAGTTGTCTACCTAGCTGTGAATTACATTCAAAGTGGTAATGCGTTTATTAGATTTATCAGGATTTTCTTTAAAAAGACAAAATATGCCTGCTTCACCGAATAACAGAGAACAAACATGAAAGTCGTCGCTGCATTTATATCTTTCTGTGCAAAGAGCATTTTGAAAAAAATGCATCATTAATCAATGGAAGCATTTCCTGCAAAAAAAGCATCTTCTAGATGTGTGTTTTAAAAAAGATTAGTTATAATTTAGCAAGAGGAACTGTTACTGAACTCAACATTCCAAAAAGTCATCACTTCTTGGAAAGTTGCACATTACGATAAAATAGAATAAATTAAAAATAACGTAGTCAACGAATAGACCATAATTTAAAACCAATGATGCCAATGCTGAGCATCCTTCAGCAAGTATCTCCCTTCCTGACACCCCAATGTTTTTCTAGCTTCAACTAGACACGAGTCACAACATGCCTGATGGATTCAGTTCCAACAACAGTGAAGAGGCTCATCACTTAGCAAAGCAAAGCATCCCAATTGACTGGCATACCTTCACAGCTGTCCACATTAATTCCCTTTACAATCCACACATAGAATCATAGAGCTGTGCAACACAGAAACAGACCCTTTGACCCACTTTGTCCGTGCCAACTAAGTTGGCATATTCACCAAATCCCATTTGACTACCATTGGTTGTTATATGTACCAGATACAAAATGAACTGCAGTCACTCACTAAGGCTATGCTACAAAACCTTACAAAACCACAACGTCTACAATAAAGAACAAGGGTGGAAAATGCATGAGAGCATTACCATCTATAGGTTTTTGTCCATCATAATACTATTCTGACCAGGGAATATATCTATGTTCCTTTATGTCAAGTCATCTAACTCCTGGAATTCCTTATCTGGCAGCATCACAGGAGCACATTTACAAGAAGAACTGTGGGGTTCCAGAAGATAGCTCACACTAGCTTCTTAAGGGCAATTCTTAAGTGATGGTCAATAAAGGCATGCAATTTCTACAAATGGAAAAATAAATCAAAAGAGCCCTGTGGTATGGTCACCAGAAGTGTATAAAGTACTCTGTCGGAGAATGTTCTTGCATCTAATTTATATACTAAAACTCGTTTGTTCGCTTGTTCCTGAACTACAGCCAAAATGGTACAGGATAGCGCGACAATTTTAGGCCTACCTTATTCACCGTCGTCCTGTGGTCCTATGGAAGATGTTTCATTGATATCAGTGTTATATTTTTAAAGTTATTCACATTTTTAAGTTTAAAATCTGCACATGCGCAGTTGGGGCTCCGTTGATCTAGTACTTATGATGGCTGCTGCATCCGTGCATGCGCAGAACAAACTCGTCCTCATCTGCGCAGTTGGGGCCCGTTGAGCAGGGCTTGGCTGTCTATCTCTTGGGGGCAGGAGAGCCAGGCCTGGTGCCGGGGGAAGCAGCCAGAGCCTGGGCCTGGACCTGGAAGTGACCGGGTAACTGCGAGCCTGAGGTAGGCCAAGGGGAAAGACGGCAGCAGCTGCAGCAGCGGCGGTGAGGCCGGGCGTTGTTGGAGGTGGAGGCTGAGGCCTGGGCCTGGCGCTGGCCTGGCCTTGGCTCCCCCGTCTCCCCTCCTCTCCCCGGCGCCCAGAGTCCAGCGGCTCAGCAACAGTGGGAGAGCCGCCACCGTCTACCACTGAACATCCCCGCACCGGGACAGGACAGGACTTTTCCCCTCCCCTCCCCCCACCCCCGCTCCACCAATGGTGGCCGCCCGGGTCGGGAGACGGGTCGCTACGACAACCGTGGGTTGCTCCATGGAGGGAGGGGTAGAGAGAGGAGGGGAAGGAGTGGGGGGGGTGGTGGAGGGAGCGTGACGGAGGGGGGAGAGGGGAGGGGGAGTGGAGGGGAAATGGGAGGGGAAATGGGAGGGGGGAGGAGTGGGGCAGGAGAGGGTGCTGCATCAATGCAGGAGTGGCAACCCGGAGGGGAGGAGGGGAGGAGGGAGAGGGGGCGGGGAGGGGAGTGGGGGGAGGGGGTAGTGGGGGAGGAGAGGGTGCTGCACCAATGCAGGAGTGGTTTGGGCCCAACGGGTCCACTTGGTCTAGTCTCTTATATTGCTCTTTTGGTGTTGCCAATTTAGTACAACTATCTATATTTCTTAATCAACTTCTGTCCTACTGCCTTCAGGCATCTGCGAGCATGCCTAAGATCTCCCTGCATTTCCATTCTGTTTCCTATTGTACCATTTATTGTCTATTCCATTTCATTGATGGCATTCCCCCAATTCAATACCTTACTTTTTTTCTGGATTGGTTTCCATCTGCGACTTTTCTGGTGACCCACCCATTGGTTCCTTTCAGCGACTAGAAACATTTTTTACCACAATGCAAGATTTAATATCCGCAAAATCTAATTGTGGCTTCAAACTACAAAAAATAGGAAATGTTGCACTGAGCAGCACACTGAGATCTCATATCAAATAGCCTTCCAAACGTTGAACTTCCATATAAAATTACATTTTTCTGCCATATTTGGATCCAGTCCGCCACTTTTCCTTGCATAGTGTGGGCTTACATTTTCATGATCAGCCTGCCATGTAGAATTTCATGTTTACTTCTCTCCGGAGATGCTGCCAGTCCCATTGAGTTACTCCAGCATTTTGTGTCTGTCTAGAATTTCATGGATTTGGATTTGGCTGTTGTAATATCTTTCTAATGTCTTCTCTTGAAAGGCTCAACATATTTCTAAGAGGTGCCATAGATTCTGGCCAACAAAGAACCAGACATCAAAGACCTAAAAACAGCAACATGAGTGTGCATTGATGTGGGATTGCAATTACTGTTTGGGATTTGGCTACAAACATTAATGCATTCCAAGATGTAAGAAACATTGTTCAAAGTCATGACTTTCTAATTTAATATATGAAAATATGCAACCATGGGGCATTCAGAAGCCTGTGAGCTCATATCTTGGCAGCACTGCAATGGAAGAATATGAGCAGAAATCTGATGAATTTTCCCCGTTCCAATAACCTAGAACAAATTCTGCTTTATTTGCATATGGTAGAACAGCAATTTACTTGTTGACAGGTGGCATCTGTCTTCTTCTTTCTAGTCATAGAGCGACACTGCATTGAAATCGGCTCTTTGGCCCAACTCATCTATGCCGACCAAGATGCCCCTTCTAAGCTAATCCCATTTGCTCGTGTTTCGCCCACATCCTTCTAAAGCTTTGTTATCCATGTACCTGTCCCAGTGACTTTTAAATGTTTAGTTTAGTTTAGAGATACAGCATGGAAACAGGCCCTTTTGCACACTGAGTCCACACGAACCATCGATCACCTGTCCACACTAGTTCTATGTTGTCACACTTTCTCATCCACATGCTACACACTGGGGCAATGGATAGAGGCCAATTCACCTACAAGCCTGCATGTCTTAGGTTGCGAGAGGAAACCCGGAGCACCAGGAGGAAACCATGCGGTCAGTGGGAGAACGTGCAAACTCCACACAGACAGCACCCGAGGTCAGGTCAGGATTAAATCTGTATTTCTGGTGGTGTGAGGCAGTGGCTCTACCACTGCACCACCCATAATGCATGCCTCAATTACTTTTTTTGGCAGCTTGTTCCATATACGAAACAGGGGTTATGGGGCAAAGGCAGGCAAATGGGGTTGAGGGGGAAAGATAGATCTTCCATGATTGAATGGTGGAGTAGATGGAGGGCTAAGTGGCCTTATTCTGCTCCTAGAATTTATTAACTTATGAACATGCTCTGTGTGAAGAATTTGTCCCTCAGGTCCCAATCTTTCCCCTCTTACCTTAAACCTACACCCTCTTGTCCCTGATTCTGCAATGCTGAGAAAAGAATGGCGGTACGGTGGCGCAGCGGTAGAGTTGCTGCCTTACAGCGCTTGCGGCACCAGAGACCTGGGTTCGATCCCGACGACGGGTGCTGTCTGTACAGAGTTTGTGCGTTCTCCCCGTGACCGCGTGGATTTTCTCCGAAATCTTCGGTTTCCTCCCACACTCCTAAGACGTACAGGTTGTAGGTTAATTGGCTTGGTATAAGTGTAAATTATCCCGAGTGTGTGTCGAGTAGTGTTAATGTGCGGGGATTACTGGTCAGCGTTGATTCGGTGGGCCGAAGGGCCTGTTTCCGCACTGTATCTCTAAACTAAATTAAACGGTGTACATTCACCCTATCTATGTCCCTCGTGATGTTATACCCTCTGTAAAATTACCCCTCATTCTCCTGTGCTTCAAGTAATAAAGTTCTAGTCTGTTCAACCTCTACCTATAGCTCAGGTCCTTGAGTCTTCTCTGCCCTCTTTCCAGCTTAATGGTAACTTTCCGATAGCAAGGTGATCAAAAACGAACACAATACTCCAAATATGGTCTCACCAACATGTTGTCAAATTTAACATAATGTCCAAACTTTTATCCTCAGAGCAGGCCCTGCAACAGCCTGGGGCTTACCTGGATTGGGAGCTGCTCCAGTATATCGAACGTGTGGACCGGACTTCGGACTTTTTGTAAATGGCGCCAAAATATGGCGACTCGTGCAAGCGTGATCTATGCAAAAATAATTTCACTCTGCAGTGCACATGTGACAATAAAGCACCATTGAATCATTGAATTCCCTGACTGATGAAGGCCAGAATGTCAAAAACCTTTACCACCCTATCTACCTGTAAATCACTTTCAGGAAATATGCAGGAGTGAGAGGAAGGCATGACCTGGATTGTGGGATCCCTGATGATGGATGCTGCCTTCTTGAGGCAGTGCCTCACATGGATTCATTTGATGAAAGAGAGAGCTGTGCCCATGATGGACTTCGCTGAGACCAACATTCTCTTCAGCCTCTCGCGTTCTTATGCTTTGGAATGACCATATCAGGCCATGATGCAACTAGTCACTAGACTTCCCACAGCACATCTGCTGATGTTTGTTAGAGTATTTAAAGACATACTGAAACTCTTTAAACTTTGAAGAAAATAACAGTGCTGGCTTACCTTCTTCATGATTATGTCGATGTGCTGGCCCCAGGGGGTAGGTCATCGAAGTTTTTAATGCCCAGGAATTTGAAACTGCTAACTCTCACCACCACTAATCCACGAATGAGCATGATCTCCCAACCTCCCTTTCCTGAAGTCAACAGTTAGTTCCTTGGTTTTGTTGATGTTGAGCGAGAGGTTGCTGTTGCAGCACTGCTCAATCAGATGTTCTATCTTGGATAGTCCTCTTGGATTCTCCTTGCCATTGGATCAAGACCTTGCTCCATGAGGCCTGAGTGATAGCTGATGTGCAACATCTACCCCATGTTAAAAGAAACCATGCACAGGCAACATCCACTCCGTAATATATAGTTCAGGAACTGGAATGTCAGAACCCTAAAGGACAGGTTGGCAGGGCAAAGAAGTGGCAAATCAGAAGTTAACGAAAATATACTTCATAACTTCATAAGTCATTGGAGCAGAATCAAGTATTCGGCCCATCAAGTCTACTCTACCATTCAATCATGGCTGATCTATCTTTACCTCGCATCCCCATTCTCCTGCCTTCTCCCTGTAACTTTTGACACCTCACTAATCAAGAACCTATCAATCTCCATTTAAAAAATACCCAGAGACTTGGCCTCCACAGCTGTCTGCGCCAGTGAATTCCACAGATTCAACAACGTCTGGCTAAGTAAACTTCTCTTCACCTCCTTTCTAAGGGCAAGTCCTTTCATTCTGAGGCTGTGCCCTCTTGTTGTCGACTCTCCCACTAGTGGAAACATCTCCACATCCACTCTATTCAGGCCTTTCATTATGCGGTAAGTTTCAATGAGATCCCCCCTTCATCCTTCTAAACTGTAGTCCATGAGAGTAAGATCAGCAGATAGGACAGGCAGGTACACGGCGCAGAGAAAGGAAAGATCGATAATTTAAACTGCATTGTTTCAATACAAGAGGCATGATAGGTAAGATCTCAGAGTGTTGAACTGACTCAGGGAACTGGGATATCAGAACAATGGCTGAGAGGGCAGGAGTAACATCTCAGTGTTCCAGGTTATAGGTGTGAGAGAAGCAAGGAAGAAAGAAGGGTGTGGGGGGTTATCTTTTTGATTAGGAAGGACATAACTACAGTGCTTTGAGGGGATATTCTTCAGGGATTATCCAGTGACGCTGTATGGATAGAACTTTAAAACAGGAAGGGAATGATCACCTTGATGGGACTATTTAGGCCTCCCAATAGTCAGCAGGAATAAGAGAAACTGATGTATGGGGAGATTGCAGATAGCCATAAAAATACTAGGCTAGTATTTGTAGCAGATTTCAACTTTCTTAATATTGACCGGGTCTCCCATAGAATAAGGGGCTTGGACAGGCTGGAATTTTATTAACTCTGTCCAAAAGAGCTTCCTTAATCAACATATACTGAGGTACACAAGAGAGGGCAACACTGGATCACTTCTTAGGGAATAAGGTAGGGCAAGTGACTGGAGTGTCAGTAGGGTAACACTTTGGGACCAGTCATCATAATTCTATTAGTTCTAAAGTAGTTATGGAGAAGGATGGGACTGGACCATAAGTTAAAATCCTAAATTGGGGCAAGGCCAATTTTGGAGGCCTGAGGTGGGGACTTGCAGAGGTTGATTGGGAGTGTTTGTTTCCAGGTAAGGGGAAAGCTGTCAGTTCAGTTCAGTTTGGTTTAGTTTATTGTCACATGTACCAAGGTATAGTCAAAAGCTTTTGTTGCGAGCTATCCAGTCAGCAGAAAGACAATAGATGATTACGAGTGAGCCATTTACAGTATACCGATACATGATAAGGGAATAACGTTTAGTGCAAGGTAAAGCCAGCAAAGTCCGATCAAGGATAGTACGAGAGTCACCAAAGAGGTAGACAGTAGTTCAGCACTACTCTCTGGTTGTGGTAGGATGATTCAGTTGCCTGATAACAGCTGAGAAGAAACTGTTCCTGAATCCAGAAGTGTGCGTTTTTTTCACACTTCTATACCTTTTGCCTGATGGGAAAGGGGAGAAGAAGGAGTGGCCAGGGTGCGACTCATCCTTGATTATGCTGCTGGCCTTGCCGAGGCAGCGTGAGATATAAATGAAGTAAATGGAAGGGAGGTTGGTTTGTGTGATGGCCTTGGCTGCATCCACAATTCGCTGCAATTTCTTGCGGTCTTGGATGGAGCTGTTCCCAAACAAAGCTGTGAGGCTTCCTGATACAATCGTGCAGCGTAGGTTAATTCCCGGAATGGCGGGACTGTCATATGTTGAAAGACTGGAGCAATTAGGCTTGTATACACTGGAATTTAGGATGAGAGGAGATCTTATCGAAACTTATAAGATTATTAAGGGGTTGAACACGTTAGAGGCAGGAAACATGTTCCCAATGTTGGGGGAGTCCAGAACCAGGGGCTCAGTTTAAGAATAAGGGATAGGCCATTTAGAACGGAGATGAGGAAAAACTTTTTCAGTCACACAGTTGTGAATCTGTGGAATTCTCTGCCTCAGAAGGCAGTGGAGGCTAATTCTCTGAATGCATTCAAGAGAGAGCTAGATAGAGCTCTTAAGGATAGCGGAGTCAGTGGGTATGGGGAGAAGGCAGGAACGGGGTACTGATTGAGAATGATCAGCCATGATCACATTGAATGGTGGTGCTGGCTCGAAGGGGCGAATGGCTTACTCCTGCACCTATTGTCTATTGTCTATTGTCTAATGCTTCTTATGGTGCATCTGTAGAAGTTGGTGAGAGTTGTCAAGTGGGAGGCTTTCAAACGAGGGAGGTTTGTAAACCTGAGAAAGCAAGAGTACAGGAAGCACGTTCCTCTTAGGGCAAAGGGCAAAGCTGGCAAGTTTAAGGAACACAGGTTGGTGAGAGATTTGAGGCTCTGGTCAGGAAATAGAAGGAGGAATATGTCAGATTTTAGCAGTTACTCTGCCAGTTTAAGAAGCCTAAAAAGTGCAGTTAAAACCCAGGGGGGAAAAAAGAGGACATGAAATGGATCCCGCTGAGAACATTTCCACATCCCCTTCCCAGAGGTGCTGCCAAGTATTCTCATTTATTGGGTTATTCCGTTATTAGATTTTTTTTTGCCCTACCTCAAATAGCACTACAGTCTTTGCATTATATTTCTGTTTCGCAATCATCAATGTTGTATGTTTCATTATCATACATACTGTTTCCTCTGAGCTTCATATGAACAAGGAATTTCATTGCACCGTGGTGTGTATATGACAGTAAATTAATCTGGATCGGATCGTCATATCTTGGAAGAAAGTGTTCTCAGTTCTTGAGCTCTGGTGCTCAGCCACTGAGTCACAATTCGTGGAAAAGCCTTCCCAGAACTACCACAATCTGGCAGCCCTTTGTCCCTTTTCTCATTTACCGCATTAAATCAGGATGACCAAGGCATTAGTCAGGAATCCTGTTTTGAGCGTGTGGAATAATATGACATGGGAATTGGCAGATTGCCTCTCCTGCTTTTCTTTGGCATAGCAGCCCAAAATGTGAAAATAATGACTCACAGTATAATTCACCGCCGAGCAGATTTGATTCATCCAGTCTGTGCAGGAAGGAACTGCAGATGCTGGGTTAAACCGAAGACAGACACAAAATGCTGGAGTAACTCAGCGGGGATAGGCAGCATCTCTGGAGAGAAGGAATGGGCGACGTTTCGTGTCGAGACCCTTCTTCAGACTTCACACGTCACCCATTCCTTCTCTCCAGAGATGCTGCCTGTCCCGCTGAGTTACTCCAGCATTTTGTGTCTATCTTTGATTCAAACAGTCTCCTCCCTCCAAACCCCTCCCTCCCCGCAGCACATTTTTACAGAAGAATTGTGTCCTCTGGTGGTGCTTTGCTTGGCTGCTCATATTCGCCATATGAGACAGAACAGTTCTCAGTTCGAATTAAATTTTTCATTTGCCTGCACCAATCACTCAGCCTTCAATATATGTTATATTTTATAAACAGGGCCTTCAAGAAAGCTTAATTAGCAGCCTATTGCAGCAGGATTCCAGAAAACGCAAATTATCCACCTATTGGTATTACACTGACACCTGGTGGCAGAGAACTGCTTCACAAGTCACATAATATCTCAATTTACTAACTCAAATTAACTATGATAATTTCAATCTTTTAATTACGTTAACTGGTTCAGGTTCTATGGTACTTAGAGACTCCAGGTGCTGGAATCTTGAGCACATTTCAAACCGTGGAGGAACTCAGCAGGTCCGGCAGCATCAGAGGAGGCAAAGGGACAGAAATTTTGGGTTAGGACCCCCTTCGTTGGACTAAGTGGAGATAACTGGTAGAGAGAGGTGAAGTGAACAGGTGGGGAAGAGCTAGCAAATGATACGTGAGATTGAATGGCAGATAAATCAGGCAGAGGAGAGAGGAGGGCCCAGACAGCGACCCAACCAGGACATAGGTTTAAGGTGAGAGGGGAATGGTTAAATAGGAATCTGAGGGGGTAACTTTTTCACAGGGCAGTGGGTGTATGGAACAAGCTGCCAGAGGAGGTAGTTGAGGCAGGTACTATCGCCACGTTTAAGAAGCATTTTGACAGGCAGATGGATAGGACAGGTTGAGAGGGATATGGGCCAAAGCAGGTAGGTGGGACTTGTGTAGATGGGATATGTTGGCCGGTGTGGGCAAGTTGGGCCGAAGGGCCTGTTTCCATGATGTAAGACTCCATGGCTAACGCTGGAGGTGGAGAAGATAAAAGGGTGCAAATGATACGGATGGAAGGTGGGGTGTGAAATGTAGAACCAAAGTGGGAGATCGTGGGTGGTAAGTAAAGTGGGAGGGGAAATGGGGGGGCACAAGGTAGGGAAGGCTGGGAGATAAGTTAATGGACTAGCAGAGGAATGGTAAAAAACTGGGTAACAGTGCCGGAGAAATGGGAAAAAAAGAGGTCTTATCCAGGTTGAGAGGGAAAGGGAAAGTTAATGGATGACAAGGTGTGAGGGGTACCTGAAATTGGATGTTGATGCCATTGGGCTTAAGCTACCCAAACAGAATATTAGGCATTGTTCTTCCATTTTGTGCGTGGCCTCACTCCACTGCCACCTCCACAACCCAATGGCGTGAACATGGTATTCTCCAATTTCAGGTTCCCCTCCTCTTCTTGTCATCTAGCCAGCTTTCCACCACCCCCACGCACCCCGTCCCCGCCTGCACGGACGGCGGTGGCTGGAGGCCCGCTGCAGCCTGAATCAAACACCACTGATAACAAATGGAGTGTGGACTGGACCTGGAAAATGGCACCAAAACACGACGCCTCTTACATGCGGGCTCTGAAGATGATTTCAGTACAATTCCTAATTGGGGATTATATGGCAATACTCTACTGGACTGTTTGTAAGAAAAGAATTTCACTATGCGTTTTCACTTCACACGTTTGACAAAAAGCACCATTTAACCATTAAACCATCGTTACTTTGTGTCCCCAAAGTTCTCCCCACTCTTTTCCTCTACAATCTTAACCTTCTGAAATATCTATGTTCATGTAGTGATACCTTCACCCATCAGGTCCCGGACTCTGGAATTTCCTGGATGAAGCATTTTGCTTCCTGCCTCTCATTCATCCACTTGGATGTTGCTTAAACCCTGCTTTCTGTCTAAGCTTTTAGTTTAGTTTAGAGATACAGTGCGGAAACAGGCCCTTCGGCCCACCTAGTCCGCTTGAACCAGCAATCCCCGCACATTAACACTACACACACTAGGGGCAATTTACAATTATACTAAGCCCGTTAACCTACTAACCTGCACGTCTTTGGTGTATGGGAGGAAACCGAAGATCTCGGAGAAAACCCACGCGGTCATGGGAGAACGTACAAACTCCATACAGACAGCACCCGCAGTCAGGATTGAACGTGGGTCTCTGGTGTTGTAAGCGCTGTAAGGCAGCAACTCTACTGCTGTGCCACCATGCTGCCCTATTTGGCTATCCTTGTAAATCCTTTAGTGGCTGTGTCAAATTTGATAATACTCTTGTGAAATGAATCGGAACATTTTTCTATGGTATTTATTTGGGAGCTGTTGCTATTTTACAACTAAGTGAACAGCAGTTTAGGAAGTGGAGTTGTACAGTTGATTAGAACAGATTTTTCCACAGTAAAAAGGAACATACTCATTTGGGCCCAAAAAAGTCCATTCAACCCAAAAGATCCATGATGGTTCCATGTGAGGTAATCCCATTTCCCCTCCATATTTCCCTGTACCTCTGCAACTTACGTAAGTTATCCAAGTGTAGGTGTAAGACAACTCTCTTGCATATCCATCAGGTTCCCTATAATTCTTTTTGTCAGTTACATACACTAGGGATAATTTACAGAAGCCTAACAGCACAACTTTTGGATGTGGAAGGAATGCCCAGTGTCCAGCAGAAACTTATGAGGTCAAGGGAAGAACGTGCAGAGAGCACTTGAGGTCAGGGACTTTAGACTTTACAGATACAGCATGGAAACGGGCCCTTTGACCCACCAGGTCCAATCCGACTGGCGATCACCCCATACACTAACACTATCCTACAACACTAGGGGAAACGTACAACTTTACCGAAGCCAAGCAACCTGCAGACCTGCATGTCTTTGGAGTGATGGGAGGAAACCCAAGTGGTCACAAGGAGAATGTACAAACTCCATACAGACAGATACCTCAGTCAGGATTGAACCCTGATCTCTGGCGCTGTAAGGCAGCAACTCTACCACTGCGCCACCGTGCCAACCTGACAAAGATCCCTGGAGCCATGAGGCATGAAGCAAGATTGAGTTGAAAACTAAAGTATATTTTGGTAAAGGGCAAAAGGATTGCCTGGTGTACATGTGTGCATGTGTGTGTGTATGTGTGCGCACGCACGTGCAAGTGTCTGAGTGGTGGTGTGAGTGGGTACCACGAGGTCCAAACCCAGTAAATATAGGATATGATCATTATCATATTGTTCTTTGTGGGACCTTCCTATGTACAAAGTGGCTACTTTATTTCCAACATCACTGCAATGACTGCAAGTGTAACACAATAAATAATTCAAGTGTAAATCTTAACCGTCCCAGTATTTTTGTGACTCTGTAGGAGATCTGTCGAAATTGATTCCCTACCGTATGGATTCCATGTCTGTTAGGCATATGGAGCTTGCAGTGGAGAATGGAGAGTCATAAAATCAGGACAGAAACAGGCCTTTCAGCCCACCCAGTCTGCACAGACTATCAAGATCCCATTTATAGTGATCCATCACTGATTGTATCTTATTCTCATAACTCTCAAGAGTCAAGCGTCAAATCAAGAGTCAAGAGTGTTTTATTGTCACATGTCCCAGATAGAACAATAAAATTCTTACTTGCAGCAGCACAACAGAAAATGTAAACATGGTACACTGTAAACAATATAATAAACGAGAAAAAAGTTTAGTGTATGTGTATATATACACACATACATCTAAATGTATATATATACCTATGTGTAATATTCACACCTATATATATATGTGTAATATTCACACCTATATATATATATATTCACACAAACAAACACATATGTACACATAAAATCAAACAAACAATAACAGTGCAATAATAACGATAATAGTCTATGTTGTAGTGTTTAATAGCTCAATGGCTGTAGGGAAGAAGCTGTTCCTGAGCCTGGATGTCACAGTTTCCAGGCTCCTGTACCTTCTTCTTGATGGCAGGGAGTCCTGTAGATCCCTTTGACAGTGGGGAGGTCAGTACCCATGATGGACTGGGCAGTGTTCACCACTTTTTGCAATCTTCTTCATTTCTGGGTGTTCGAGTTACCGAATCAGACCATGATGCTGCTAGTCAATATGCTCTCTACCTGTGCAACTGTAGCAGAGGTTCAAGAGAGTATTTATTGACATACCTCTCTCCAGCTAACTATGCTTGTTAACTCCCATATCGTAGCCAGCCTCTTGGAGTTGTAGATGACTTGCTTCCAGTCTGTTTCTATGGACGCTGAGGTGGCTGATGAGGAAACCACAGCCAACACTACAGGTGTGGCAGGAGATGCTTTGACAACGTGGGAGGGTGCATTCGGAATGGTTGTTGACCAGAGATTCTCAAGAAAGGCTTTGAGTACATTTTTGAATAATTCCTCCTGGCAATTTAGTTTAGTTTAGAGATACAGCATAGAAACAGGTCCTTTGGCCCATTGAGTACTTGCTGACCATCTATTTTTGCCACAACAGAGCTTGGAAGTCTCATGTTGGGACCCTCACGTTGTTTCATTGGACCCTCATTTTTGGTACCCTCATGTTGTTGCATTTCAGCCAGTCATGTGTAATGACAGAAAAAACAGAAGATGCTGGATATACTCAACATATTTAATAGCTTTTAGCAATACTTTCAGATTTCCAGCATCTGCAGTTTTTAAAATAAATTCATTCCCATGTGTGATGCGGGGCTTGATACTGAGAATGTTGGCTTGGAAGAGGACACTGACATTCTGACATTTGTTTGCATATTCTGCCAATGAATTTGGAAAATCTTGTGGAAACATACCTCTCCAAACCATGGAGATGCCTCCTCAATGGAATCCATGTCTGTGAAGCATATGGAAGGGTATGCGTTGCTTCTGCTCAGTAGAATGTGGCTTTGTGCTGGATTTTGATTCCGATTCTCGATTAGTAAGGGTGTTAAGGGTTATTGGGTGAAGGCAGAAGGGGGTTGAGAGGGGGAACTAGATCAGCCATGATTGTTCGAGTAGACCCGATGGGCTAAATGGCCTACCTCTGCTCCTATGACCTATGAACTTATTTGAGGACTTAACCTTCCGAAAGCCTGCAAATTGCAAGTGATTGTGAATTTCATCATCAATATGTGACTTTGCTGAGAAGACACTGCTGAGAAATGGAATACGATCAAAGTTTTCCATGATCCCCTTGTGAATGTTACTGTTGAGTATTAATGGTGTGTAGTGGGAACAGTTTGATAGAGGACCTCTGTTTTGCAGATTTTAAGTGTAAGACCACTTTTTTTGTACACTTCTGTGCTTTGAACCTAACCTTCCACATATGCAAGTGTTGTTTGCCTACTGCAGTTCGATGACTGAGGTTGGACTGACATTGATTCTGGAATGAAAGCAAAGCAGTTTGAAGAATGTTCAACTCCAATGGGAAGATACAGATTCACAGCAAGTAAGAATGTGAAGATATTAATAGTTGGAAAACGGCTTTGCTTGACTCTAATCAGCACTAGGATTAGGTCAATGGTGGATCCATTTATTAGAAATACTGCATGAAAATGAAACACAAAGGATACACTTAGCAATTTAGTTTAGTTTAGAGATACAGCGTGAAAACAGGCCGGTCGGCCCAACGAGTCCATGCCGACCAATGACTACCCCATACACTAACACTATCCTACACACGTGGGACAATTTACAGAAGTCAACTAACCTACAAACCTGTACGTCTTTGGGATGTGGGAGGAAACTGGAGCATCCGGAGAAAACCCACAGTCACAGGGAGAACGTACAAACTCTGTACAGTCAGCACCCGTGGTCAGGATCGAACCCGGATCTATGGCGCTGTAAGGCAGCAAATCTGCCATTGCCGACCCTAAAGTTACAAAGCTCTTGACCACATCTCAGAAATTTCCCACTCTACTGCTTTCATACCTGAACTCCTGGAGAGAACAAGGGCAGTATTTCCTTGGTCCTTGTCTCTTACCCTATCAGCCTCTGTATTCAATTAGTCATCCTTCATAATTTCCACCAGATTCATTGAGAGTCCATTATCACTCCTCGCCCTTTCAGCATTTTAAAGGCATTGTTCCCATTGTACTCCCTATCCACTCTTCCATCCTGACCAACTACTCCCCTTCTCATGGAACTTTCCAACAGGACTACTCTAGCTTAGTTTAATTTATTTCACGTGTACCGAGGAACAGTGAAAATCTTTTTTGTTGCGTGCTATCCAGTCAGCAGAAAGACGACATGATTACAAACAAGCCGCCCACAGTGTACAGTTACAGGATAAAGGGAATAACAACGTTCAGTGAAAAGGTCACTGAAGGTCATTTCAGTAAAATGCCCGCTTGATAATCCAAGGGTCTCCAATGAGGTAGATGGTAGGTCAGGACTGCTCTCTAGTTGGTGATGAACTGGTTCAGTTGCCTGATAACAACTGGGAAAAAACTGTCCTTGAAACTGGAGGTGTGCGTTTTCACGCTTCTGTACCTCTTGCCTGATAGGAGAGTCCTTGGTTATGCTGGCGGCCTTGCCGAGGCAGCATGAAGTGTAGATGGAGTCAATAGAAGTGATGCAACATTTAGACACTCGAGATGCAACATCTGTCCTTTCTGCCCTTCCTCCCTCACGTCCCGAAACCCAAACAGTTCTTCCAGGTACAGCATTGATCCACTTGCACTTCTTCCCATCGGCTGTACTGTATTGAGTGTTTACAATGTGAACCCTTCTGCAATGGAGCAGCCAAACACAGATTGGATGACCATTTTGTGGAACACGTGTTCAAGCCTCAGTGGAATATTGGAGGTTACTGTTCATTGCTGCATTAATTCTTCTATCTGCACCGCTTCCTGCACCGTTACAATGGAGCTAACTATGTTTATGTTGCCTAACCTGCTGAATATCTTGAGAACTTTTTGTCTTATTTCATTTTTCCAGCATCTACTGTATTTTTGACATTCAATTTAGAGTTAATACATGTCACCAGGGTGGTAGACTGGAGAGAATTTCATAGGGTGGTGTGATTCTTCACAATCGATTGAATCAAAAGCATTAGTGAGGTCGGAAATGACATGTATTGAGGAACAGCACATCCTTTTCCCTGTCGGCACATACTGGCCTTCCAAATATCAAATTAGTTAGAGACATGGAGTTGTACAGGCACAGAAACAGGCCCTTGAGCCCACCATGCCCATGATGACCTTTTTATCCCACATTAATCCCATTTTCTCTCATTGTACTTATGCTTCGATGCCTTGCATGGACACAAAATGCTGGAGGAACTCAGCGGGTCACTGGAGAAAAGAAACAGGTGACGTTTTTCTTTTTTTCTTTCTTTGTCTATTGTTAGTGTCTAGATGTATGTAATGACCTATTTTTAGCTGTGTATATGTGACGGGTGGTGGGGGGTGGGGGAAACCTTTTTTAAAATCTCTTCCTCAACGGAGATGCGACCTTTTTCCATGTCGTATCTCCGTTCGCGCTACGGCCTAACACCGTGGAGTTGGCGGCCTCCAGCTGGGATCGACCTTGAAGGCTCTGGTCGCAGGGCCTGGACTTACCATCTCCACCTTCGGAGGCTTCGGCCGCGGGCCCTGTGGACCGCAACATCGGGAGCTCGCAGGTCCCTGGCTGGCGACCGGCTTTCGGAAGCTCCAGCCGTAGCAGCTTTGACCGCCCCGAATCGCAAGGCTCGATCGACCCGTTCGCAGGACCTTCATCGCCCTATGACAATAAAAGCAATTTGAAGACCCTTCGATGCCTTGCATACTCAAGTACCTCTTTAAATGTCTCTTAAACGTAGTGTTTTGTCTCTGATTCCACCACCTCCTCTGGCTGCGCATTCCGGACATCAACCAAATCTGAAGTAGGACATAAATCGAGCACATCACTGGCGATGGAGGGGAAAGGTTGTTGGTGGTAACAAGGAACGTTATTGGCGCAGGGATGAGGTAGACTATGGAGATTGGTAGAGGGTGGTGGAGTTAGCTTTGCTGGGCAGGCAAACGCGGAAGATATTGCAAATGTTTTATCTCCCTTTCCAGAGATACAGTATATTGACGCAGCATTACCTCATAAAATGAGCACTCCTGGCTGTTTGTTCCTTCCTCCTGCTCAGTCAATCTATTGTGTGACAGCTAGACACAGAGTGCTGGAGTAACTCAGCAAGTCAGGCAGCATCTTTGGAGAATACGGATAGGTGATGTTTTGGGTCAGGACCTTTCTTCACACTGATTGTAGGGGGGGGGGGGGGTCAGGGAAGAGGAAGAATGCTGGAAGAGAGGAAGGGCAGGACAAAGCCTCAACCCGAGATGTCACCCATTCCTTCTCTCCAGAGATACTTCCTGACCCACTGAGTTACTCCAGCTTTTTGTGTCTATCTCCAGACGTGACTGGTGGATACAGGTGAGGAGAGTTTTTCATTGTCAAATGGTTGGACAAAGGCTAGAGAAGAAAAGACAAAAGGTGTGAGATAAAGGTGATAACAGTCTGAAGAAGGGTCCCAATCTGAAATGTCACCCGTCCTTTTTCACCAGAGCTGCTGCTTGACCCGCTGAGTTACTCCAGCACTTTGTGCCTGTCTTAGTTGTGAGATAAGGATTAGTCTGAAGAAAAGTCCCAACCCAAAGCATCACCTATCCATGTTCTCCAGAGATGCTGCGTGACTGACTGAAGTGCTTCAGCACTTTCTGTCTTTTTTTGTAAACCAGCACCTGCAGTTCCTTGTTTCTCCCTGTGACAGTTGGGCTGCTTTTAATGATACAACCTTCGGAGAGAGCCAAAGAGTAAATCTATGTTCAGACTGGGCTTTGCTTGATACACACTTCCATTGAGATTTTATTCAGCTCGGGAATCAAGTTATTTATAAGCTTGAAGTTGGCCTTAGGAAATCTTAATGCCTCGGTAATTTCTGCCTTCTCTCACATTGTGATCTTAATAATAAACTTTGGCACGGTGGCGCAGCGGTAGAGTTGCTGCCTTACAGTGAATGCAGCGCCGGAGACTCAGGTTCGATCCTGACTACGGGCGCCGTCTACGGAATTTGTACGTTCTCCCCGTAACCTGCGTGGGTTTTCTCCGAGATCTTCGGTTTCCTCCCACACTCCAAAGACGTACAGGTTTGTAGGTTAATTGGCAGGGCAAATGTAAAAATTGTCCCTAGTGGGTGTAGGATAGTGTTAGTGTGCGGGGATCGCTGGGCGGCGCGGACCCGTTGGGCCGAAGGGCCTGTTTCTGCGCTGTATCTCTAAAAAAAAAAACTAGATGCAATTATATGATGTTTATAGCCTTTTCTAGCCCTTCCCATCTGCTCAGAAAAATAGATTAAAATTGGACCTTATAAAATATCATGAGGTAGGCTTTCCTGTTAACCTGTCAACTTCCAGTCCACAGAGGATGCAAACCATTCAAAGCTTGTGGGCTCCCTAGTCCATTATAATTGGCACCTAAGGGGGACACAAAATGCTGGAGTAACTCAGCGGGACAGGCAGCATCTCTGGAGAAAAGGAATGGGTGACGTTTCGGGTCGAGACTCTTCTTCAGACTGCTGAAGTCTGAAGAAGAATCTCGACCCGAAACGTCACCCATCCCTTCTCTTCAGAGATGCTGCCTGTCCCGCTGAGTTACTGCCTGTCCCGCTTTGTGTCTACCTTCGATTTAAACCAGCATCTGCAGTTCTTTCCTACACACAATTGGCACCTAGTTCTTCTTGGCTTCATTACCAAGAAGAATCAGGACTGGTTTGATTCAAATGACCTGTGGTTTCAGGATGTAATTATTGCAAATGCGCAGTATTCACACGTTGAAAGCTCCACCATTCCACAAGGGAAGATAAATAGCTCTACAGGCATCTGAGATCAGGCTGAGTGAGATCAGCAGAAAACTACCCAAGAACAGATAGAGATAGTACAGGAGACACAATAGCTTGCTGACAGCCCATAATGTGCCTGGCTTGCTCACCTCCATGAAAGACACTTACAGGCCAAACACCATGAGACTCCACTCCAGTGAGAGCTAGGAATGAAGATGGACACATCAGCGACATGATAAGGTCAGTCACTGCCAACTGAAAGGAACATAAGTTCATAAGTGATAGGAGCAGAATTAGGCCATTCGGCCCCTCAAGTCTGTTCCGCCATTCAATCATGGCTGATCTATCTCTCCCTCTCAATCCCATTCTCCTGCCTTCTCCCCATAACCCCCGATACCCGTATTATTCAAGAATCTATCTATCTCTGCTTTTAAAATATCCACTGACGGCCTCCACAGCCTTCTGTGGCAAAGAATTCCACAGATTCACCACCCTCTGACTGAAGCAATTCCATCTCATCTCCTTCCTAAAGGAACGTCCTTTTATTCTGAGGCTATGACCTCTGGTCCTAGACTCTCACTAGTGGAAAGATCCTCTCCACATCCACTCTATCCAAGCCTTTCACTATTTTGTAAGTATCAATGAAGTTCCCCCTCATCCTTCTGAACCCCCTATCCCTACGCATTGAACCCCTCTCCCTACGCTTAACTACAACTCTATCCTTGATGTGAACACCCTGGATGCTATCAAACAGCAACCCATTTGGTCCAGACTTGACACTCCAGAATTAAGATCACCTGTTTAACATTAATTTTAAAAGGTCATATCCTAACTATAAAATAAAAAGCTGACAGGAATATTGGGCGGCAAGGTGGCGCAGCGGTAAAGTTGCTGCCTTACAACGTTTGTAGCGCCGGAGACCCGGGTTTGATCCCGACCATGGGTGCTGTCTGTACGGAGTTTATACGTACTCCCCATGACCACGAGGGTTTTCTCGGAGATCTTCGGTTTCCTCCCACACTCCAAAGATGTGCAGATTTGTAGGTTAATTGGCTTGGTGCATGTGTAATAATTGTCCCTAGTGTGTGTAGGATAGTGTTAATATGCAGTGATCGCTGGTCGGCGCGGACCCAGTGGGCCGAAGGGCCTGTTTCCGCGCTGTATCTCTAAACTAAATGGGGTGAATCTTTAGAATTCTCTGGCCAAAAGGTTGTGGGGGCTAATTTGCCAAAAGACAAAAAGACTTATGGATTTTCGTACGTTATGTGAATTAAAAATATGGAGTTAGTCTGGGAAAATGGTGTGGAAAAAACAGATGCCCTTTTACCTGAGTTTAACGTGAGTTTAAGGTGAGAGGGGAAGATTTAACTAGAACTTTAAGGCCAATGTTTTCACACAGAGTGTTTTGGATATAATTTAAAAAAGAAAAAAATGTTTTTCACTGTAACTCAGTACACGTGACAATAAACAAAACTCACTTTATGGAGCAAATGGAGTAGTTGAGCCAGATACAATAACAACGTTTAAAAGACATTTGGGTGGCTGCATGAATAGGGAAGGTTTAGAAAGATAGGGGCCAAATTGCGGATGAATGGGACTAGCTTAGATGGGGCATCTTGGTCAGGATGGACGAGTTGGGCCGAAGGACCTGTTTCCGTGCTGTATGATTCTATGCCTCTATGAGTCATTTCATTGAATAATAATAATAATAATAATAATGTATTTTATTTATATAGCGCTTTTGTAATGGAGCAGATGCAAGAGGTTGGATGATCTACTGCATCCATCTCTAATGTTCTTACGTTTCTGTCACCAGCATACCGAGATCCCTTTGTTCACCAACATCTGATAATTTTGCACTATTTAAAATTTGTTCTGTCATTCTATTTTTCTCTCCAAAGTGCGTACCTAACATTTTCCTGCATCATACTAAGAACTTGCCAAGTACTTGCCTACTCACTTAATCCATTTAAATCCCTTGTTTTCACACTGTGGAGAATTTTGTCGGTGTACCTACAAAATATCTCAGTATGTTTGTTCTTCCTGTTTCTCTGCCTTTTTCAGTTTATCTTTTCACACAAAGTGCTTGATGTAATTGAAAATTAATTGGGAAATATATTTATTTCATATTTTTAAATATTTTACCGCTTTAATTTTGTACGTTGTTTGCGAGGTTGAACATTTTTTTGAGGTATCTTTTGGATAAATCTATGTTGCCACTGGATTTCTAGCCTTGATAATTTTGCTGATAGATAGGAGTGGTACTGGGCTTTATGTTTGCACTCATGAACACTGGTCAAAGAGTGCCAAATCCAGTGCATCAAGGGTAATTAATGAGTTGAAGGACACAGTATTATACAGCGGTGGAAATGTTTAACTTTGGAACTTTTAACCTGAACAGATTGTGGACCGATAGCTGATTATAAAAGAGCTGACAAACAGGTTTTGTTTGCTTTTCACCTAGAAAGTACTGCCTTTGCTTCTGATCGTCTGATGGCCCGAAGGCTTTCACCGAGAAAGTATTTGCTGGTCATACACTAAGGGTTACATGGTGTGTAATAATATGAGTAAAGCAATGGGAAGACTGCAGTGTAGAGGAAGGGAGATGCCAGCAGGATTTCAGGAGGATGTGTTCTGAAAGATCATTAAAAAAAATCATTATTAATAAGAAATGTCAGCTTCGCAGGCTGAGCCAGCATTTAATTGGCCACCCCTAATTGCTCTTGGTCGTGGTGGTACTAGATGGCACTGGATGGTAGTGAGCTGTCTGGTGAGAACCACTGCACCGTCAAACAGCTCTTGGTAGTGTTCAAGAGTAAATGGATCAAAGTAAATGGATCCAATTATCTCCCATGCACACAAGGGCGGCACGGTGGCGCAGCGGTAGAGTTGCTGCCTTACAGCGAATGCAGCGCCGGAGACCCGGGTTCGATCCCGACTACGGGTGCTGTCTGTATGGAGTTTGTACGTTCTCCCCGTGACCTGCGTGGGTTTTCTCCGAGATCTTCGGTTTCCTCCCACACTCCAAAGACGTACAGGTATGTAGGTTAATTGGCTTGGTGTAAATATAAATTGTCCCTAGTGTGTGTAGGATAGTGTTAATGTGCAGGGATCACTGGTCGGCACGGACTCGGTGGGTCGAAGGGCCTGTTTCCGCGCTGTATCTCTAAACCTAAAGGGATCCTTGTAATATTACCTCGAGAATCAAGCATTGTGGGGTTACGATAGGATCGTGGATTGAGGGCAGAAGGTCAGCATTCGTCTTATTTATTAACAGCGCAGCTTAGAGCAGCCTTGTTGACCTCCTCCTGCTACTAATTCTTGCCTACTCTCACAATGAAACTGGTACATGTCATGTATAGAAATGGCTTCCGATGCAAGTGTACGGATCCAACATGACCCGCCTATTCAGAACATCCACGCCAAGGAGAATAAAGACCAAAAGTAATTATCCATTCTTAATCAAGAACTGTATCCCCCACAACATCTATATACTAGAACTCTCGTTTGTTATCTTGTTTGTGACTTTAAAAGTTTAGTTTAGAGATACAGCGCTGAAACAGGCCCTTCGGCTCACTGAGTCTGCACCGACCAGCGATCCCCGCACATTAACACCACCCAACACACACGAGGGACAATTTTTACATTTATACCAAGCCAATTAACCTACAAACCTGTACGTCTTTGGAATGTGGGAGGAAACTGAAGATCTCGGAGAAAACCCACGTAGGTCACAAGGAGAATGTACAAACTCTGTACAGACAGCACTCGTAGTCAGGATCGATCCTGGGTCTCTGGCGCTGTAAGGCAGCAACTCTACCGCTGCGCCACCATAATTGTTGGCAAAGCAAGATGCTTAACATGTAAAATAGAGCTACACCACCTCTTGTTTTGTTCCGGTCGTCTGCAACATGATGGCATGAACATTGAATTGTCCAACTGCAGGAAACCTTCCCCCCCCCCATCCCATCCATCTATCCGCCCAGATCCTCCACTGCATATTCTTCTTTTCCAAACAGCTCGCCTCCACTCACCCTGCTTCTTCCCTTAGCCTCTATTTGCCCATCGCCCATGCGCTCCCCAATTGAGTCCCCGTCCCCCACTGTGTACCCACTCCACCTCACTTATTTGGACCCGTACTCCACATTCTTTTCCGATCAGATTCCATCATCTGCGGCCATGGTTACCTCCAGCGATCATGTCCCAGCCTCTGTTGTTACTTCCACCCCTCTCTCCCCCTCCTGACTCCATCCATCAGTCCACCCTTCCTCACCTGCATAGACCTATCAAGTACCATCTCTAGTTCCACTCACTTCACCACTTTATAGTGGCCATCACCTCTCCACTTTCGACCCATTCTTTTATCATGTGTCAGTCCCATCATCCCGGGAATTAACCTGATGAAGCTACGCTGCACTCCCTCAATAGCAATAACGTCCTTCCTCAAATTAGGAGACCAAAACTGCACAGAATACTCTAGGTGTGGTCTTACCAGGGCCCTGTAGAACTGCAGTAGAACCTCCTAGCTCCTATACTCAAATCCTCTTGCTATGAATGCCAACATGCCATTGGCTTTCTTCACTGACTGCTGTACCTGCATGCTTACTTTCAATGACTGATGTACAAGGACACCCAGGTCTGCCCATTCACCCAACCTATCCAAGTCACCTTGCAGCCTCTTAGCATCCTTCTCACAGCTCACACTGCCACCCAGCTTTGTGTCATCTGCAAACTTGGAGATGTTACATTTAATTCCTTTGTCTAAATCGCAAACTTGGAGATGTTACATTTAACTCCTTCATCATACCCACAATCCTATTTAAATCAATGGGGCAATGGTGGAGAGGGTCAAAAACTTCAAATTCCTGAGAGTGGAATCTTTCCTGGACCCAGCACACTGTTGCAATTATAAAGGAAGCACATCATTGCCTCTACTTCCTGAGAAGATTACGGTATGTCAGAGAGGATTCTCTTGAACGTCTACAGGTATACAGTAGAGAGCATATTGACTGGTTGCATCACGGCCTGGTTCGGCAACTTGAATGCCCAGGAACAAAGAAGACTGCAAAAAGTTGTGAACACTGCCCAGTCAATCACCGGCTCTGACCTCCCCAACATTGAAGGGATTTACTGGAGTCGCTTCCAGCATAATCAGTGACCCACACCACCCTGGCCACACACTCATTTCACCCCTGCAACCGGGAAGAAGGTACAGGAGCCTGAAAACTGTAACGTCCGGGTTCAGGAACTGCTTTTTTCCTCCAGCCATTCGGCTATTAAACACTACAACTTCAAATAAACTCTGAAATACAGGCGCACACACACACACACACACACACACACACACACACACACACACACAAATGATCTATATATATTTGTATTTGTGAGTATGTGTATATATACACACACAACTTTTTTCTCTCGTTAATCATATTGTTTACAGAGCACTATTTACATGTTCAGTTGTGCTGCTGCAAGTAGAAATTTCACTGTTCTACCTGGGATGTACGAATCTTGACTCTACCTTTTCGTACCTTTAGTACTGTTCTATGCCTTGCCGTGCCTCTAGTTTCCCTCTCCCTTGACACTCACTGTGAAGAAGGGTCTCGACCCGAAACGTCACCTATTTCTTTTCTCCAGAGATGCTGCCTGACCTGCTGAGTTACTCCAGCATTTAGTGTCTATCTTTGGTGTAAACCAGCATCTGCAATTCCTCCCTACACAATTATCAACAAGGTACACCAAGGTTTCACATACATATGCAATAAAAATTGTTAATCATGAGAAATGTATCATGATTAAAAATTATTGTCTGAGAGTATGTACAGAAATATTATCAATAATTAACTTATATCCAAAACTGGGGCATGAAAGAACATCAAATATAAAAGGTAATTTCTTTACAAATGTTTACAAATTTTACAAATGAAAATAACATTGAACTTTTTCAGTCAGAGAGTTGTAAATCTGTGGAATTCTCTGCCTCAGAAGGCAGTGGAGGCCAATTCTCTAGATGCTTTCAAGAGGGAGCTAGATAGAGCTCTTAAGGATAGCGGAGTCAGGGGGTATGGGGAGAAGGCAGGAACGGGGTACTGATTGAGAATGATCAGCCATGATCACATTGAATGGCGGTGCTGCCTCGAATGCCCGAATGGCCTACTCCTGCACCTATTGTCTATTGTCTAATAAGAAACAGTATGGCATAATTATTTTAATCCCCAAATAAGCAAATCCCCAAATAAGCAAATGTAAATCACTTTCATCGCTACTTGTAACAGAAATCTTGAAGGTCAGAGCAGTTAAATATTTTTAAAGGTGTGGCTTACTAATGCTCATAAGAGCTAAGAGGCTCACAAAGACTCTGTGGAAATGAGTCATAATACGAATACTGAAACTAAATTGTCATTGCATACCTTATGATTTTTTTTTGGAACAAAGTTTATTTCTGATTTTTTATTAAATAAGAGCTAAGAGGCTCACAAAGACTCTGTGGAAATGAGTCATGATACGAATACTGGAACTAAATTGTCATTGCATATCTTATGATTTTTTTTTGAACAAAGTTTATTTATGATTTTTTATTAATACAGCTTTGACAATTCAATGCATGAACACATTAGTGCTGATAGATATCCCCCCCACCCACCACCCCCTACCCACAATACCATTCAGAGGGTATGCAACAAGATATGCAAGGGAAATAAGTAAATTACTAAACATAAACATAAGCATTAAAAAAAAAGACAAAGTAAAAAAAAATTAACAAAAAAATAAATTTAAAAAATAATAATTTTAAAAAAGGATAAATTGTTCGAGGTTTAAAGCAGTAGACCATATTATCTAGGGCACTATCACGCATAAAAACAGAGACGATGAAAGAAGAGGAGACCTTATGATTTTTTACTCAAAAGTTGAAGTGTTATTGTTTTCTGAAACTATGGTTTCTGGAACAACTGAGCTCGAGAAAAGAAAATGGAGTTTTGACATTATTGGTGGACAATATACAATACAATATACAATATATTCCTTTATTTGTCCCACACCGGGGAAATTTACAGTGTTACAGCAGCAAAATGAACAGCAAGAGACATTCATCTATATACTAAAACTCTCGTTTGTTATCTTGTTTGTGTCTGAACTTCAGCCAAAACGGTACACGGTAGCGCGACAATTTTAGGCCCACCATACTCACCATTGTCACTTTAGTGATAATGAAGTAGTTTTATTGAACTCGGTGTTATATTTTTTAAGTTATTCACATTTGAAAGTTTAAAAGGAGGGGAGGGGGAGGGGAGGAGGGAGGGGGAAGGGCAGAGTGGGGGAGAAGGGAGAGGGGAGGGGGGGTTGAGGAGAGAGGGGAGTGGGGGGAGGACAGGGTGCTGCACCAATGCAGGAGAGGTTTGGGCCCAACGGGTCCACTTTGTCTAGTTATAAATAAAAATAAAGATAAGGATAATTGTCATTTTATTCACAAAATGCTGGAGTAACTCAGCAGGTCAGGCAGCATCTCGGGAGAGAAGGAATGGGTGACGTTTCGGGTCGAGACCCTTCTTCAGACTGATGTCAGGGGGGGCGGGACAAAGGAAGGATATAGGTGGAGACAGGAAGATAGAGGGAGATCTGGGAAGGAGGAGGGGAAGGGATGGACAGAGGAACTATCTAAAGTTGGAGAAGTCGATGTTCATACCACTGGGCTGCAAGCTGCCCAGGCGAAATATGAGGTGCTGTTTTTCCAATTTCCGGTGGGCCTCACTATGGCACTGGAGGAGGCCCATGACAGAAAGGTCAGACTGGGAATGGGAGGGGGAGTTGAAGTGCTCGGCCACCGGGAGATCAGTTTGGTTAATGCGGACCGAGCGCAGGTGTTCAGCGAAGCGATCGCCGAGCCTGCGCTTGGTTTTGCCGATGTAAATAAGTTGACATCTAGAGCAGCGGATGCAATAGATGAGGTTGGAGGAGGTGCAGGTGAACCTTTGTTTCACCTGGAAAGACTGTTTGGGTCCTTGGATGGAGTTGAGGGGGGAGGTAAAGGGACAGGTGTTGCATCTCGTGCGGTTGCAGGGGAAAGTGCCCGGGGTTGGGGTGGTTTGGGTAGGAAGGGACGAGTGGACCAGGGAGTTACGGAGGGAACGGTCTCTGTGGAACGCGGAGAGGGGAGGGGATGGGAAGATATGGCCAGTGGTGGGGTCCCGTTGTAGGTGACGGAAATGTTGGTGGATGATATGTTGGATCCGCTGGCTGGTGGGGTGGAAGGTGGGAATGTTGCGAGTGGGGGGAGGGGGAGCAAGAGCGGAGCTGCGGGATGTAGAAGAGACCCTAGTGAGAGCCTCATCTATAATGGAGGAGGGGAAGCCCCGTTTTCTGAAGAACTAATAATTGTCATCATTTACTGTGTTTTTCCTTTACTGTTACTGTTTACTGGTCTGTTGACTGGTCTGCTGGGAGCAGTGCTGGTTGTGCAGTCTCACAGCAGCGGGAAGGAAGAACCTCCGATATCTCTCCTTCACACACTTGGGGTGAAGGAGTCTGTCACTGAAGGAGCTACTCAGTGCAGTGACAGTGTCCCGCATGGGGTGGGAGTCGTTGTCCAGCAATGATGTTATCTTTGACAACTGTTCTGACTGCTACTGTTACTGTGCAGGTGACTGGAAAATGAAATTGATTTATCTGAGATATCCATCTACATGCCAAATGTATTTCTATTTAGTGTTAGTATTTATGGTGAATTTTCTAAGTAAGTTGCTTCAATATTAGTAACGCCTCACCAATTCCTTGCGGCCTTTGATTCCCTCCTTCCCTTTCCATTGATTTATTATTGTTATGTGTACCAAGATACAGAGAAAAGCTTTGGATGTTATTAAGTCAAAGCATATTATACAGTGCATTCAGAAAGTATTCAAACCCCTTCACTTTTTCCACATTTTGCTACGTTACAGCCTTATTTTAAAATGGATTAAATTCTTTTTTTTTATCATCAATCTACACATGATACCCATAATGAAAAAGTGAAAACAGATGTTTAGAAATTTTTGCAAAGTAATTAAAAAGAAATAACTGAAATATCACATTTACATAGGTATTCAGACCCTTTACTCAGCACTTTGTTGAGGCACCTTTGGCAGCGATTACAGCCTCAAGGTTTCTTGGGTATGACGCTACAAGCTTGGCCAACCTGTATTTGGGTAATTTCTCCCATTCGTCTCTGCAGATCCTCTCAAGCTCTGTCAGGTTGGATGGGGAGCGTCGATGCACAGCTATTTTCAGGTCCTTCCAGAGAAGTTCGATCAGGTTCAGGTCCGGGCTCTGGCTGGGCCACTTAAGAACATTCACAGACTTGTCACAAAGCCACTCCAGCGTTGTCTTGGCTGTGTGCTTAGGGTCATTGTCCTGTTGGAAGGTGAACCTCCGCCCCAGTCTGAGGTCCAGAACGTTCTGGAGCAGGTTTTCATCAAGGATCTATCTGTATTTTGCTCCGTTCATCTTTCCCTCAATCCTGACTAGTCTCCCAGTTCCTGCTGCTGAAAAACAGCCCCACAGCATGATGCTGCCACCACCTTGCTTCACCGTAGGTATGGTATTGGCTAGGTGATGAGCGGTACCGCTTGGCATTCAGGCCAAAGAGTTCAATCTTGGTTTCATCAGACCAGAGAATCTTGTTTCTCATGGTCTGAGAGTCATTTAGGTGCCATTTGGCAAACTCCAAGTGGGCTGTCATGTGCCTTTTTGTGATGTTTGGTGGACCGGGTGGGGTGGGAGGACCCGTTGCTCCTCCCGTGCAGCAGGTGGCGCTGCACAGGACAAAGGGAGATGTTTTGTACATGGTTATCTCTGTCTGTACACAGTGTGTGAGTGTACAGTCAAATCTTGTGGTTGCAGCCATTTTTAGTTGTCTTGCTGCCAGCATTGAGTTAATGTTATAAAGACTTCTGTTGTACCTTGAAGACTCTCAAGTGTTATACAGACATAGAACAAGAACACAAAACTTTTACTGAGGGGTGTCTTCTGTCTGGCCACTCTACCATAAAGGCCTGATTGGTGGAGTGCTGCAGATAAAGTTGTTCTTCTGGGAAGTTCTCCCATCTTCGCAGAGGAACTCTGGAGCTCTGTCAGAATGACCATCGGGATTTTGGTCAACTCCCTGACCAAGGCCCTTCTCCCCCGATTGCTCAGTTTGGTCAGGCGGCCAGCTCTATGAAGAGTCCTGGTGGTTTCAAAGTTCTTCCATTTAAGAATGACAGAGGCCACTGTGCTCTTTGGGACCTGCAATGCCACAGAAATTGTTTTATACCCTTCCCCAGATCTGTGTCTCGACACAATCCTGTCTCGGAGGTCTACGGCCAATTCCTTCGTCTTCATGGCTTGGTTTTTGCTCTGACATGCACTGTCAACTGTGGGACCTTATGTAGACAGGTGTATGCCTTTCCAAATCATGTCCAATCAATTTAATTTACCACTGGTGGACTCCAATCAAGTTGTAGAAACATCTCAAGGATAATCAATGGAAACAGGATGAACATTAGCTCAATTTTGAGTGTCATAGCAACGGGTCTGAATACTTATGTAAATGTGATATTTCAGTTATTTCTTTTTAATTACTTTGCAAATTTTTCTAAACTCCTGTTTTGGCTTTTTTATTATGGGGTACTGTGGGCAGATTGATGATTTTTAAAAAAGAATTGAATCCATTTTAAAATAAGGCTGTAACGTAGCATTATAACCAGTTCGTTCATCTTGCTGGTATTGAGGGAGAGATTGTGTAGGAAGGAACTGCAAGTGCTGGTTTACACCAAAGATAGACACAAAATGCTAGAGTAACTCAGCAGGACAGGCAGCATCCCTGGAGAGAGGGAATGGGTGACGTTTCGGGTCGAGACCCTTCTTTGAGGGAGTGATCCTTCCTTGTGTCTATCTTTGAGGGAGAGACCACGTTGCTGAGCTCTCTTTCTCATTCTGTACTCTGCCTCATGATTGTTTGAGATCCAGTGCGCTGCAGCGCAAACCTGTAAATGTAGTTAGGGCAGAATTTGACTATATTGTCATGAGTGCACAGTAAGGGGCTGAGAATGCATCCTTGCGGGCACCAGTGATGAGCATAGCAGACCAAAGGGCGGGACCCATTGTTCTAGATGTACAATGTGTACATAGAACCTAGAACAATACATCACAGGAACAGGCCCTTTGGCCCACAATGTTTGTGCCGAACATGATGCCAAGTTAAATTGATCTAATTTAGTTTTGTTCAGTTTAGAGATACAGCGCGGAAACAGGCCCTTCGGCCCACTGAGTCCATGCCGACCAGTGATTCTCAAACACTAACAGTATCCGACACACACCAGGGACAATTTACAATTTTACCAAAGCCAATTAACCTACAAACCTGTACGTCTTTGGAGTGTGGGAGGAAACCAGAGATCCCGGAGAAAACCCACGCAGGCCACGGGGGGAACGTACAAACTCCGTACTGACAGCACCCGTAGTCAGGATCGAACCTTGGTCTCTGGTGCTGCAAGGCAGTAGCTCTACCGCTACGCCACCATGCCGCCCTAATCTGCCTGAACATGATCCATATGGTAGATATCCATATTGATGCAGATAGAAATAAAGACTCCAAAAATGTCCACATAAGTTAAATATTAAAAACGACTTGATGCTTTTGGCAATTTCCCCAGCTATCAGAATAATAACTTGCTGAACCTTTGATCCTGAATATCCCAAGACGCTGAGGCATCAGTTTGCTGAAATGAATTCAGTCCAAGCTTTAGAAAAAGCATTTTCAGTTTAATTTTAATCCACTATATCCTGTCTGACCCTGGAGTTTTAAATATTCCAGGTTAATGCCATCACTGAAATGCTTTACATCATGATTTTTTTAAGGTTGATGGGCCACAGGATACAAGTTTTTTTCTGCTGAAACATTGAAATGAAACATCCAAATATGTCTCACTATAGTTCTGGCTGTATAATCAAGCCACTTTCCGTGTTCAATTTTCAACTGAGAACAATGGTGAAGGTGTTCCACAGATAATCCACAGCTTCACCTCAGGATCGGACCCGGGTCTCTGGCACAGTAAGGCAGCAACTCTATTGCTGCGTCACCTGCTTGCTGCATACATTTATCTTAGCCAGGACTTTTGCAATTTCTTCTCGAGCTTGCCACTGCAAAAAAAAACTTGTTTCCTCTTTGCCCCATGATCTTTATTAAAAAAATCTCTAATTAAGATGATTAATCATTGTAAGAGAAATCACTGGTGATTGCAGTTTTAATGAAAGAAGACACTCCCTGAAGAATCACTCTTCCTGGATATTCTAAGAGGACAGTGGCTAGTTAAACAACCAGCGGCTAGAATAAAAAATTAACAATGAATTAAACGGGAAATTATTTTACTGGTCGCGTGGTTATACTATTTTATCCAAGACTGTTGTAATCATGTACATGTTTTTAACATAACTGCATGCGTTCCTCGGAGTCTGGTAACCTGGTAGTTAGTTACTGAACTAGTGTCCAGATGTTTCGACTGCTGATGTCTAAAGATATGAGATTGTATCTCATTTAAATTTTTTTAAATTAATAACCCTGGAAAAAAATGTTAGCAATGCTGAAGGTTTAAACACTGAATTGTTCCAAAAGGATTCTGTCAGTGTTTTGTAAAATGTACTTTATATTTGATAACAAAATAAATAATTTATATTTTGCAGGTAAACTAATGCATTATGGAGAACGATTTATTTATGTATTCGTGTCATCACGCAGCTGTTTGCCAATAGGGAGCAAATTTTAGCACCACGTGGTTGGGCTCTGCAAGATCCTTTACAGTGCGTGTGTCATGCAGCATGTCACAGCTCAGGAGATGTTCCATAGTCTGGAGGCCCCGTCCCCACTCGCAGTCTGCCGCATCTTAAGTACATCCCCACTTCAGCATGTTGGATTTGCTCCTCCCCATGCCTCTCCGCAGCCTGTTTAGACTGCGCCAGGTTATCCACGGTTGGTCGGAACCTGGCGGGAGTTTCTCAGAGGGATCGATTGCCATGTGAATGTCTTCTGGAGATTTCTCCAGACTCTCTTCCCGGAGTTTGAGCCTTCTGGACGATGCACTGCAGTCCAGGGGATGGACAGAAGCGAGGAAACTTCTGCGTGATTTCAGACGCTGAGGTAGCAAAGGGTGGTCATGTAGGGGGTGTCTTTCATCGTCTGATTGTCTGAGGCGTTCTTTTTGACTGGCTACAGCTCTTCTGATTCCAGGAGGTGCAATGCCAGAGAGTAGGTAGATGTTGTCAGTCTTGGTAGGTTTCATGCATCCACTGATGCCGTGACAGCTTGTGATTAGCACAGGATCAATCTTCCTTGCATGAGCTGAGCACTCCCATACTGCGCAGGCATACTCGGCAGTGGAGAAGCAGAGAGCCAGAGCTGTTGATCGAATGGTTTTAGAATTTGCTCCCCATTTTGAGGTACACAGCGTGCTAAGCTCAACGATAATCGTTGAGGGAAAACATGGAGAGATGTATTCCCTACCTTTCTTTTCATATCTTACAATATGGTACAATTGCTTGATTTGTAACCTGGGCAGGTTCACAGTCGCCTGGATTTGACGGTCAAACAACAGTCATTTATTTATATTCATTAATGGTAAATGGCCACCATTGGGAGGACAGATGTGCTGTTCAATCCATGTCCAAGTAACTACCAGCTTTGCAAGAATGCCTTCCTGTTGCTTCAATCTGATGAATCAAGGAACTGCACAGTTTCATTCCATGTCCACTCAGGTCTCAGATATCATCTTCCTCTCACCAATGTTACCAGCAGATTTCCATTGAAAAGTTGTGAAATAGAATCACACAGCATGGAAACAGGCCCTTCATAGAAACATAGAAAATACAGTTTAAGAATAAGGGGTAGGCCATTTAGAACTGAGATGAGGAAAAACTTTTTCAGTCAGAGAGTTGTGAATCTGTGGAATTCTCTGCCTCAGAAGGCAGTGGAGGCCAATTCTCTGAATGCATTCAAGAGAGAGCTAGATAGAGCCCTTAAGGATAGCGGAGTCAGGGGGTATGGGGAGAAGGCAGGAACGGGGTACTGATTGAGAATGATCAGCCATGATCACATTGAATGGCGGTGCTGGCTCGAAGGGCCGAATGACCTACTCCTGCACCTATTGTCTATTATCTATTGTCTAAAATAGGTGCAGGAGGAGGCCATTCAGCCCTTCGAGCCAGCTCCGCCATTCATTGTGATCATGGCTGATCATCCACAATCAGTAACCTGTGCCCAACTTCTCCCCATAGCCCTTGATTCCACTAGCCCCCAGAGCTCTATCTAACTCTCTCTTAAATTCATCCAGTGATTTGGCCTCCACTGCCTTCTGTGGCAGAGAATTCCACAAATTCACAACTCTCTGGGTGAAAAAGTTCCTTCTCACCTCAGTTTTAAATGGCCTCCCCTTTATTCTAAGACTGTGGCCCCTGTTTCTGGACTCGCCCAACATTGGGAAAATATTTCCTTTATCTAGCTTGTCCAGTCCTTTTATAATTTTATATGTCTCTATAAGATCCCCTCTCATCCTTCTAAACTCCAGTGAATACAAGCCCAGTCTTTTCAATCTTTCCTCATATGACAGTCCCGCCATCCCAGGGATCAATCTCTTTGTAGTCTGTAGTTCCCAGATTCCTCTTTGCAGCCCTTCTTAAATAAATCACATTAGCCATCCTCCAGTCATTTGACCCCTGGCTAACTATGATTTTAGTCCAATTTTGTTTAGTTTAGAGATTCAGCGTGGAAACAGGCCCTTCGGCCCACCGAGTCCACGCTGATCAGCGATCTCCACACATTAACACTATCCTACACACACTAGGGACAATTTGCAATTTTACCAAAGACAATGAAGCTACAAACCTGTATGTCTTTGGAGTGTGGGAGGAAACCGGAGCACCCGGGGAAAACCCACGCAGGTCACGGGGTGAACGTACAAACTCCGTACAGACAGCACCCATGGTCAGGATCGAACCCGGGTCTCTGGTGCTGTAAGGCAGCAACTCTACCGCTGCGCCACCAGGCCACTTGCATCGATCTTCGCCAGGGCTGTTGCAATTTCTCCTCCAGCTTGCCACTGTGTTCTTGGACATAGGGAACTTGATAAGACCCCAGAGATTTATCTACCCTCATATGTCTTAGATATCCAGCACCTCTACTGTGGTATGGACAGTCCTCAAGGCATTTCCATTAACTTGCCCAAATTCCCCAGTCTTCATGTCATTCGCCACTGTAAGATCAGAGGGAAAATATTGATTGAGAATTGTGAAAAACCCAGCTTTTATCACATCAGTGCACTATTTGCCATTTCTGTTACTCTAGCTCCCGTGGACTATTGGGAGATCTGCTATACAGGAAAGTGACAACACTCTTTTAGTTGCTAAACTCTACCTATCTAGCTTCAATTGAGTAAGCTTCCCAGATATTATCTCTCAGTACTGAAGTAATGCGTTCTTTGCCGAAGAGTGCAATGCCACCTCTTCGTTTAGATCTCCTTCTATCTCACCATAACCTCTCCCTCAATGTCAGCAAGACAAAGGAGACTGTGATTGACTTCATGAAGTGGAGCAGTACACACACACCCCAGTTACTCCAGCAGTTACTCCAGCATTTTGTGATACCTTTGATTTGTACCAGCATCTGCAGTTATTCTCCTACACATACCCCAATCTACATTGATGGTGCCAAAATAGAGATGGTCGAAAGATTCAAATTCCTTGGAATGAATATTACCAGCAATTTGTCCTGGACCAGCCACATCGAAGCTGTGGCCAAGAAACCATACCAATGCCTCTACTTCTTTAGAAGGCTAAGGATGTTCAACATGTCCCCAACAGCCCTCACCAGCTCCTCCAAATGCACCGTAGATACCATCTTATCGGGATGCATCGCAGCTTGGTTTAAGAACAGCTCCATCCAAGAGCGTATGAAATTTCAGAGAGTTGTGGACATACCCCAAACCATCACACAAGTTGGCCTTCCTTCCATTGCCTCCATCTCCACCATGCTGCCTCGGCAAGGCCAGCAGCATAATCGAGGACCAGTCTCATCTGGTCACTCCTTCTTCTCACCTCTCCCATCAGGCAAGAGGTACAGATGTTTGAAAATGCACATCTCCAGATTCAGGAACAGTTTCCTCCCAGCTGTAATCAGACACCTGAACAGTCCTTTCATCAGCTAGAGTGCAGTCCTGATCTCCTATCTACCTCATTGGAGACCTTTGCACCATCTTCAATCGAACTTTATCAGACTTCAATATTATATCTTTGCAATAAATATTGTACCTATTATCCTTTAACTGTACACTGTGGATAGCTTGATTGTATTCATGTATAGTCTTTTCTTTGACCAGACAGCACGCAAACAAAAGCTTTTCACTGTACCGGAGTACATGTGACAATAATAAACTAAACTAAACTCAGCTCAACTAAACAAAACAAAACTAAACTAAACTAAACATAATGTTCCATACCCCAGGATATTGAGTCCTCCCCGTTTTTCAACCACACGTCTCACTGAAGCAACAACTCCAAAGACGTACAGGTATGTAGGTTAATTGGCTGGGTAAATGTAAAAATTGTCCTTAGTGGGTGTAGGATAGTGTTAATGTGCGGGGATCGCTGGGCGGCACGGACTTGGAGGGCCAAAAAGGCCTGTTTCCGGCTGTATATATATGATATGATATGATGATTATCATAAATCCATGTGTTCATTAAATGCCAATGTGTTGTGCCTTCATGCTGTTTACATTTTCACTTTGTGGAAAAACTAATTTCAAACTTGCCTTTTTTTCCAAACCAATATTTTCCAAGACCAGAACTGCAGCTGTCCAACTGGACATTAAAAAACATTTGGTTGGCAAATAAGCTTAAAATTAATCCAAAAGTAACTTCAGATGAGCCATTACAGGAAATAATCCCGTAAATCCTCTAATCCTTTTTTACATTCATTGGATGTTTTCTGATCCTCGTGCTAGACTCTGCAGAGCAATTATTGTAGACACAAGCAACTGCAGATGCTGGTTTACGAAAAAGACACAAAGTGCTGGGGTAAGTCAGTGGGTCAGGCAGCATCTCTGGACAGTGTGCGGGGATCGCTGGTCGGTGTGGACTCGGTGGGCCAAAGGGCCTGTTTCTGCGCTGTATCTCTAACCTAAACTAAACTAAACTAAAGAAAAAACAATTTAAAGCCTATTTAAAGTAAGTGTGTTATAGTGTGTTACAGTGTCCATATCAAAAATAGACAGGATCAAAACTGAACGTGTGATGATGGCAAAGGATCAGATGAAATGAGAGTTGTGGTTTCCTACACGCATGCACGAACATGCAAATACACAAACACACGCACACGCACACTCTCTCAAGCACACTATTGACTCTGCTAAACATTTCATTGTTGCTGTGGCCTCAGGACTCTCACTTGACATAAATGAGAAGAGAGGCAGAGAAGTTTAGAGAGGGAATTCCTGAGTTTAAAGCTGAGGTGACTGAAGGCATAACCAACAACGGCAGAGCAGTGGGGAACAGGCATTCATGAAAGACCAGAATTGAAGACATGACGACAATCCAAAAGGTTGTGTGAACAGGAAATTCACCGTGAATTTGCCAATAATTTACCTACTCTAAATAATTTCACCTGGGAAGATTTCTGGCACATGTTGTCCATCCCCAAATTACCCTGGATTAATGAATTAGTTAAGGGTCAGCAACATTGGTGTGGTGAGAGTCACATCCAGGCCAGACCTGGTGGGGATGGCAAATATCCCATCTTGAAAGACATTTGTAAGCATTATAGTTTAAAATGACAACCCAATCACTGCAATTGAGACAAGTTTCTTTTTAGTTAAAGATTTATTTATTTAAATAATCGCTGGAATATAAATTCCCCAAGCACCATATTAGAATTCGTACTAATGTCTCTGGATAAGTCTGTCTGCAAAATCAGTGGTTTAACCCTTCCCTGGTTATCCTTTGGTGCCTGGATTTGCAGGATACAATCATTGTTTGCACACAGTCAGTACTCAGCCAGTGGAGAAGCCTCCCACCAGAAACTTGCAAATGACCCTCACATTTATTCTGTCTACCACCTCCTACTAAGTATCTTTTTTTTTTCCGGTCAATACAATACAACAGATTGACCATACAGTTGTGAAAGTAAATAGTGCAAAAATCATTTCATCAAAAAAATTAAACAATATGATCACACATGATATTTTCTGACCGAAAAATAAAGGTGTAGGCAGAAGCCAAAGCTTATTGTGCCTACCCTTAATACTTAACAAAATATAATTTAAAAAAACCCCACAACATCATAGGTCAGAAGCAGATAAACAAAACATAAAAAGAAACACAAATATAGTCAAGAACCATCATTTCTGTCATGTCAGTCATTTCTCGGTGCTGATCACATATTTTGTATCTTTCAAATATAATACTTTTGAACATTTTCTTAAATTTACACATATTACTACACTCTTTCAATTCATTGTTGCAACTATTCCATAAATTGACCCCTTTAACAGTCACACATCTATTTTTCACATTTGTTCTTACCCTCATTTTTTCAAATATATAATTACCCCTGAGTGGATACCTGCTCTCCCTCACTGAAAACAAACCTTGGATACAGTCAGGAGGTGTTCTTTCTTTTGCTCTAAACATTATTTGTAGAGTTTTAAAGTCTACCAGGTCCATACATTTTAGGGCATATGATTTCATAAATAATGGGTTGGTTGGGTCATTATAACCAGCCTTATTGACAATTCTTATTGCTCTTTTTTGCAATATAAAGATTGAATTAGTGCTAGTTTTGTAGGTGTTTTCCCATACTTCCACACAGTATGTAATATATGGAATAATGAGTGAGCAATATAACGTAAATAGTGAATTTTGATTCAAGATGGCCTTAGTGCAGTATTGCAATGGATTTAGACAGTTTTGATTTGATATGTTTTATGTGAAATTTCCAACAGAGTTTATGATCTATTATCACTCCCAAGAATTTATTTTCATTTTCAATTTCTACATCATTAATCATAAGTGTGACCTCCGAATTTATTTTTCAATTTCCAAACACAATAAATTTTGTTTTACTTAGATTTAATAACAATTTATTAGTATCAAACCACTTCTTTAGGGTTTTCAATTCCCCTTTAACTGTGTCCAAAGGTTGCTTCATGTTTTTCCCTGAACAAAATAAATTTGTGTCATCTGCAAATATAACTAAATGTAACAATTTTGACACCATACAAATATCATTTATATAGAGTATAAAGAGCTTTGGGCCCAGCACCGAGCCTTGCGGAACCCCACAGGTATCCTTCATGTTCTGAATCAAAATTATTTACTTGAACAAGCTGATATCTGTTTTCAAGGTAGCTTCTTAACTCCTCTAATACCATATCTTTCTAGCTTATTCATCAGTAAACCATGATCTATGGTATTTTTTTGAGATCTATAAATACTCCCACAGTATATTCTTTATTATCAATTGCAGTTGAAATATTCTCTAAGAGTTCCATTAGTGCTAGTGAGGCAGACCTTTCAGCTCGAAATCCATACTGGTGATCACTTAGTATGTTATATTTATCAATAAAGATTTCAAGTCGTTGTACAAATAATTTTTCTAATATTTTTGAGAATTGAGGAAGTAGAGATATCGGCCTGTAATTTGAAAATAAATGTCTGTCTCCATTCTTGTAGACAGGAATGACTTTCACTATTTTCATTTTGTTGGGAAATATGCCTGTGAGGAAAGATTGATTACATATATGTGTCAACGGATTTACTATACATTCAATAATATTTTTGACTAGTGTCATATCAATGGAATTGTAATCAGTAGACTTTTTGTTACTGTATTTTTTAACAATATCAATGACTTCATTTTCGTGTACTCCACTGAGGAACATGGAGTGATCATTTCTATCAGAGCTCTCATGTTCTAGACCTTCCTTGCTACTCGGTTTAGCAATCTCATTTGCTAAGGTAGGTCCAACTTTTACAGAGCAGTCATTAAATTCATCAGCAACCTCTTTTATGTTATTTATAGTTATATTATATAACTTGTATACACTGGAATTTAGAAGGATGAGAGGAGTTCTTATCGAAACGTATAAGATTATTAAGGGGTTGGACACGTTAGAGGCAGGAAACATGTTCCCAATGTTGGGGGAGTCCAAAGCAAGGGGCCACAGTTTAAGAATAAGGGGTAGGCCATTTAGAATGGAGATGAGGAAAAACTTTCTCAGTCAGAGAGCTGTGGAATTCCCTGCCTCAGAAGGCAGTGGAGGCCAATTCTCTGAATGCAGTCACGAGAGAGCTAGATAGAGCTCTTAAGGATAGCGGAGTCAGGGGGCATGGGGAGAAGGCAGGAACGGGGTACTGATTGAGAATGATCAGCCATGATCACATTGAATGGCGGTGCTGGCTCGAAGGGTCGAATGGCCTACTCCTGCACCTATTGTCTATTGTCTATTGTCTATTATGATTTTTAACAAAGTAACTAGGGTAATCTGCTTTCCCAATACCTGTTTTAATTATGTTGTTAATCACTTTCCATGTTCCCTGAATATTACTTCTATTTTTTCCCAACAATTTGCTATAGTACTCCTTCTTGTTACATCTCATAATGCTTATCAATTTATTTTTATATCTCTTATATTTAATTTCATTTTCTTTTGTTCTACATTTTAGGAATTTCCTGTAGAGTACATTTTTCTTCTTGCATGCATTCTGCAGCCCCCTTGTGATCCATGGTTTAACTACATATTTATGCTTCCCACTGGAATTTTTTAATGGGCAATTTTTTTCATTAAGTTCTGTTAATATAGCCAGGAATGCATTGTAGGCTTTGTCTGGTTCATCAATATAAACGTCTTTCCAGTCTTGTTTTGTTAAGTCTTCCTTAAATGCATTGATGATTTCCTGTGTTCTGTGTCATACCAGTTTGCGTGCATTAATACCAGCTTTGAATCTAAGGTCCTTCTGCAGAATGGCAAAGACTGGTAGGTGGTCACTTATATCATTTATAAGCAATCCACCCACCAGTTCCCTATCAATTACATTTGTAAATATGTTATCTATCAATGTTGCACTATCTGTTATTCTACTTGGTTTTATAATCTGCGATACTTCTCCAGAGAGAATCATATGCCCAGGAATCCAACAAAGAACTTTTGCTTTGCAGCATTTCAACCAGAAAATACCAACGTTCTGGCGAGTTAGCTGATGTACATTTGTTTCTGCTCAGTAACATTGAAACATTGTGCTTTTTTTCAAATTTCAAAAGTAAATCTTATTCAGAATAAAAATATATACAAAATGAGCGGCACGGTGGCGCAGCAGTAGAGTTGCTGCCTTACAGCGAACGAGACCTGGGTTCGATCCTGACTACGGGCGCCGTCTGTACGGAGTTTGTACGTTCTTCCCGTGACCTGCGTGGGTTTTCTCCAAGATCTTCGGTTTCCTCCCTCACTCCAAAGAGGTACAGGTTTGTAGGTTAATTGGCTTGGTATAAAAATGTAAATTGTTCCTATAGTGTGTTATAGTGTCTTTTAGTGTGTTATTGTGTGTTATAGAGTGTTATTATGTGTTTGTGTGTTATAATGTGTTATAATGTGTTATAGTGTGTCATCAGTTTATTGTGACTCTCCCACCAAGTACAAATGTGGCAGGTCCACTGAGACACCACCACCTGCAAATTCTCCTTCATTCAAGCCTTGGAAATACATTTCTGTTCCCTCATCGTCATTTTGCCCAACACGGTACATCCTCCCCATCAGCATTTAGAGATGGGGAAATAAATAACAACCTTGCCAATAATGCCCATAAGTGAGCAAATAAAATGTTATTCTTTGGATGTAAAAATAGACCAATTATTCACCCTGGCACAGGGGGCAACAGGTTGCTTTGACTGTGCAGTCTTTTTACCTAGGGAAGTGATTGAGGCAGGCACAGTAACAACATTTAATAGACATTTGGACAAGTAAATGGATAGTTAAGTGTAGATGGGCTATTGCATGCTAGCCAACCGTAGTGTTTGTTAGTAGTAGTCCCGCCTAGTACGTGCCTTATAATATTAAGAACTCACCCACGTCAGGCAGTAGATGTAGCAGCTCAGAGCTGTAATGTACTGCAGGTCCTACGCTGTAAGTGCTTCAATAAAGAGATGTGTTGTACATGCTAAGATACAACGCATCTCTTTATTGAAGCACTTACAGCATAGGATCTGCAGTACAGTAAGGTTTAGAAGGATATGGGTCAAAACCAGGCAAAAGGTAATGATCTTGGAATATTTTCCAGGGAGAAAAAAAAGATGCAGTCTGCTTCGTGGGAAGTTACCAACCAAGTCAATTCGATCTGACCTATCCTGCCAGCCTGCAAATGCACTGCAATGGGGGGGGAAAGTGAAGTGAGTTTGCTGCTCACATCTCCTAGGGAATCCTACAAGAAAACTGCAAAACCAATTCTGCACTGATAGACACAAAATGCTGGAGAACTCGATGGGACGGGCAGCATCTCTGCAGAGAGGGAATGGGTGACGTTTTTGGTCTGGACCCTTCTTCAGACATGCTCGTCACAAAACCTCTGTCACCTATCCCCTCTCTCCAGAGATGCTGCCTGCCCCACTGAGTTACTCCAGCGTTTTGTCTATCTTCGGTGCATAAACAGCATCTGCAGTTCCTTCCTACATGTACCGATTCTGCAGTTTCCATCACTCCGGGAGGAGTCACTCATAACAGTATACACAATCATCACCATTTTCATAAGGTCTTTAGGTCACAAGGGATAGTAGTAGAATTGTAAGAGTAAGGGTTAATGAGGAATTGTAAGGGTAAAAAGACCCTAATGCGAGTTATCTACGGGCCCCCAAACAGTAGCCTCGACATAGGGTGCAAGTTGCATCAAGAGCTAAAATTGGCATGTCGCAAATGTAATGCTACGGTGGTTATGGGAGATTTCAACATGCAGGTAGACTGGGAAAATCAGGTTGGGACCCCAGGACCCCAGGAAAGGGAGTTTGAGGAGTGCCTCCGAGATGGATTCTTAGAACAGCTTGTACTGGAGCCTACCAGGGAGAAGGCAATTCTGGATTTAGTGTTGTCCAATGAACATGATCTGTTAAGGGAACTCCAGGTAAAAGAGCCATTAGGAGGCAGTGATCATAATATGATAAGTTTTACTCTACAAATTGAGAGGGAGAAGGGAAAATCGGAAGTGTCAGTATTATAGTATAGCAAAGGGGATTACAGCTGGCCAGATTTGACTGTAAGGAGACCCTAGCAGGGAAAACGGTGGAACAGCAATGGCAGGTATTCCTGGGAATAATGCAGAAGTTGCAGGATCAATTCATCCCAAAGAGGAGAAAAGATTCTAAGGGGAGTAAGAGGCAGCCGTGGCTGACAAGGGAAGTCAAGGACAGCATAAAACTAAAGAGAAGAAGTATAACATAGCAAAAAAGAGCGGGAAGCCAGAGGATTGGGACTCTTTTAAAGAGCAACAGAAGATAACTAAAAACAGAAGATAACTAAAATACGGGGAGAAAAGATGAGGTACGAAGGTAAGCTAGCCAATAATATAAAGGAGGATAGTAAAAGCTTCTTTAGGTATGTGAAGAGGAAAAAAATAGTTAAGGCAAATGTGGGTCCCTTGAAGACAGAAGCGGGGGAATTTATTATGGGGAACAAGGAAATGGCAGACGAGTTGAACCGGTACTTTGGATCTGTCTTCACTAAGGAAGATACAAACAATCTCCCAGATGTTCTAGTGGCCAGAGATCCTAGGGTGACGGAGGAACTGAAGGAAATTCACATTAGGCAGGAAATGGTGTTGGGTAGACTGATGGGACTGAAGGTTGATAAATCCCCAGGGCCTGATGGTCTGCATCCCAGGGTACTTAAGGAGGTGGCTCTAGAAATCATGGACGCATTGGTGATCATTTTCCAGTGTTCTATAGATTCAGGATCAGTTCCTGTGGATTGGAGGGTAGCTAATGTTATCCCACCTTTTAAGAAAGGAGGGAGAGAGAAAACAGGAAATTATAGACCAGATAGTCTGACATCAGTGGTGGGGAAGATGCTGGAGTCAATTATAAAAGACGAAATTGCAGAGCATTTGGATAGCAGTAACAGGATCGTTCCGAGTCAGCATGGATTTACGAAGGGGAAATCATGCTTGACTAATCTTCTGGAATTTTTTGAGGATGTATATGGAAAATGGACAGGGGACCTTGACTTTCAGAAAGCCTTCGACAAGGTCCAACATAGGAGATTAGTGGGCAAAATTAGAGCACATGGTATTGGGAGTAGGATACTGACATGGATAGAAAATTGGTTGGCAGACAGAAGCAAAGAGTGGGGATAAATGGGTCCCTTTCAGAATGGCAGGCAGTAACTAGTGGGGTACCGCAAGGCTCGGTGCTCGGACCGCAGTTATTTACAATATACATCAATGACTTGGATGAAGGGATTAAAAGTAACATTGGCAAATATGAAGATGACACAAAGCTGGGTGGCAGTGTGAACTGTGAGGAAGATGCTATGAGGTTGCAGGGTGACTTGGACAGGTTGTGTGAGTGGGCAGATTCATGGCAGATGCAGTTTAATGTGGATAAGTGTGAGGTTATCCACACTTAGAGAGTTGTAAATCTGTGGAATTCTCTGCCTCAGAAGGCAGTGGAGGCCAATTCTCTGAATGCTTTCAAGAGAGAGCTAGATAGATCTCTTAATGAGAGATGACTTGACTTGACTTAATGATAACGGAGTCAGGGGGCATGGGGAGAAGGCAGGAACGGGGTACCGATTGAGAATGATCAGCCATGATCACATTGAATGGTGGTGCTGGCTGGAAGGGCAGAATGGCCTACTCCTGCACCTATTGTCTATTGTCTATAATTATGCCATTCGGCCCATCAGATCTACTCTGCCATTCCATCATGGCTGATCTATCTCTCCCTTCAAACCCCATTCTTCTGCTTTCTCCCCATAACCTCTGACACCCGTACTAATCAAGAATCTATCCATCTCTGCCTTAAAAATATTCATTGCCTTCTGTGGCAAAGAATTCCACAGATTCACCACCCCCTGACTAAAGAAATTTCTCCTCATCTCCTTCCTCAGAGAACGTCCTTTAATTCTGAGGCTATGACCTCGTCCTAGACTCTCCCACTGGTGGAAACATCCTCTCCATATTCACTCTATCCAAGCCTTTCACTATTCAGCCTATTTCAACGAGGTCCCCCCTCATTCTTCTAAACTCCAGCGAGTACAGGCCCAGAGCCGACAAATGTGATTTATGACGTAATTGCTTCCTAGTGAATGCACTGAATGCACTGAGGAATAACAAACAGATGTTCTGCAAGTTAGGCTGGCTCAGCTCAGTCTTGCGTTGATTCAGTCATTGTTCATCGGGTTTCTCATGGTTCCAGTAAAACAGTTACTTAAAACTAACATGAGCAATTGCCTTCTGAAGATTAACAGCACACAAATGGGGGCAGCACTGTGGCGCAGTGGTGGAGTTGCTGCTTTACAGCGCTTGCAGCACCAGAGACCCTGGTTCGATCCCGACTACGGGTGCTTGTCTGCACGGAGTTTGTATGTTCTCCCCGTGACGGCGCGCGTTTTATCCAAGATCTTCGGTTTCCTCCCACACTCCAAAGACGTACATGTTTATAGGTTAATTGGCTTGGTAAATGTAAAAATTGTCCTTAGTGTGTGTAGGATAGTGTTAATATGCGGGAATCGCTGGTCGGCGCGGACCCGGTGAGTCAAAGGGCCTGTTTCCGCGCTGTATCTCTAAACTAAACTAAACAAAAAACTAAACAAATCACACCGACTTGTGGTATACAAAATATGGTCCATGGACTACACATATGGCCCATGTGACATCTCCTCCTCTGCCCCCGGCAAAGGCATAAAGGCAGAGGGGCTCCTCCTATGTGTTCATTCCCGAGCCTGCAGCTTAAGCTGTAAGCCCAGCTGTTGGTAGGTAAGGGAAGGAATATTAAAATTGCTCCTGGCAAATCAATTAGAAATGTGCTGAAACAGCTACATTTCTTAAAAAGAATGCTTCGTCGTCGAAGATTGTGCCACTTACAGTAGCACGAGGGAAATAAACGTGCTTGAAGGCTAAGGGCCAACATTCTGGCCCATCGATCCAAAAACACAAGTACAAATCCTACTGTGGCAGCAAGAGAATTAAAGCTCAACTAATTGAGTAAATCCGGAAATTATTAGTAATAAAACGAGATAAAGCGCGTCACACGTTGTGAACTCAAGAAAGAAATCCAAAAGAATAGCAATGTTGTTTAGCCCAGAGTAACCTCTATTTATATTATTATCTTTAGTCTGAAGAAGGGTCTCGACCCGAAACATCACCCATTCCTTCTCTCCTGAGTCTGACCCGCTGAGTTACTTTGTGATACCAGAGTAAATGCGTGTCGCTGCAGCTGGGCATTCCCCTGAACTCCTTCCTCTCTGCCGCTCCCGGTCACGTGCCTTTTATCACATGATGAACGAGGGTTCGATTAGCCAGTGGCCCGATCACCAGATGGCTCCACACAGCCCCCCTCCACCCAGAACCGGAGGAACAACAAGGAGCAGGCGGACGAATGCAACGACCTGATCTCGTAACCACAGGATCCGCATTCGGTCACCTCACAGGCACAGGGGCTGAGACGGCGTACGCCCCCGACGGCGACATGAGCCAGCTTAAGATGAGCCACCGATACAGTCTCAGGTTTTCCACCCACGTCAAACCAAAAGTCGAAATGCCGTGCTGCAACGCCCGGAACAGACCCTCATACGGGCATCGCAACAACGTACCGATCAGCATCCCGACGCAGGAACACATATGGGCAGTCCTTGAGGGCAGACGGATCACAGGACAAAGCAACCCTGCGCCGGGCTGTTGGAACAGGAGAAAACGTGCCCAGCTGCTCCCGTAAATGAAAAGGCACAGAGGAGGGCGACTCCTGCTGCTCCCGCACAGCCCAAATGAAACCACCAGGAACAGTGAACGGAGTACCGTGAATCGAATTCAGCAGAGGATGTAGCAACATCCAATTCCCAACAACACCCACGGTAACTCACCGACCAAATCCGGACCTGTGAGCCATGCTTCACAAGCATCCTTGAGAGGGCGGCGGAAACGCTCAACCAACCCGTTGGATTGGGGATGGTCAGCCGCGGTGTGATGTAACTGAGTCTCCGAAAGCCGGGCCATGGCAGACCACAACGCGGAGGTGATCTGTGCGCCCTTGTCGGATGAGATGCACACCAAAACGCACGATCCAATGCGCGGCGAGGGCACGGGCGCACGTAGCAGTAGAGGTATCAGCAATCGGTACAACCTCCGGCCATCACGTGAAGCGATCAACGATAGTAAAAACAGATGAGTAACCCCTCAAATTTGAGGAAGGATATTCTTGCTATTGAGGGCGTGCAGCGTAGGTTTACTAGGTTAATTCCCGGAATGGCGGGGCTGTCGTATGTTGGAAGACTGGAGCAACTAGGCTTGTATACACTGGAATTTAGATGAGAGGGGATCTTATCGAAACGTATAAGATTATTAAGGGGTTGGCCACGTTAGAGGCAGGAAACATGTTCCCAATATTGGGGGAGTCCAGAACAAGGGGCCACAGTTTACGAATAAGGGGTAGGCCATTTCGAATGGAGATGAGTACTCCAAAGACGTACAGGTATGTAGGTTAATTGACTGGGTAAATGTAAAAATTGTCCCTAGTGTGTGTAGGATAGTGTTAATAGTGTTAGTGTGCGGGGATCGCTGGGCGGCGCAGACTTGGCGGGCCGAAAAGGCCTGTTTCCGCGCTGTATATATATGATATGATATGATATGATATGAGGAAAAACTGTTTCAGTCAGAGAGTTGTGAATCTGTGGAATATGGGGCACAGCAAAACCCTGCACGGGCGCCCTGACACGACGCTGGATCTTAGACATTTGACAGGAGATACACGTTCTGGCCCAGTGACCGACCTACTTACGCGGACCATGCCACATAAACATGCCCGCCACCAACGCAATCGCCGCACGGATGGACGGATGAGCCAAACCATGAACAAGATCGTATAGCCGGCGACGCCAGGCTGCAGGAGGGATGGGTTTAGGCTGACCAGTCGACACGTCACAGTGGACCGTGGCACCAGCAGGACCAAATCACACACCCTCCAACACCCAACCGGAAATAGCGGTGCGGTGGGCGAGCACCTCATCATCGTCATGCTGCGCAGCCGCCAGGTCATTATAATCGATACCCGGACCCACCTCATGGACGGCATGGATGGCGGTGCGGGACAACGCATCCGCAACTAGGTTGCTCTTTCCCGCAATGTGCCGGACGCAAGTCGTGTATTCCGAAACGTAAGCCAATGGCGCAGCTGCCGTGCTGACCGGGGATCCGAGATCTTTGCGAAAGCGAAAGTAAGAGGCTTGTGATCCGTGGAAGCGGTGAAGTCCCTGCCCTCAAGAAAATAGCGGAAATGGCGACCGGCCAGGGAAAGTGCGAGGAGCTCCCGATCAAACGCACTGTACTTCCGCTCAGCCGGGCGCAGGTGCCAACTGGAAAAGGCAATAGGCTGCCAGCGTCCATCAATCAGTTGCTCGAGTACGCCCCCAACAGCAGTGTCAGAAGTGTCAACGGAGATGAGGAAAAACTTTTTCAGTCAGAGAGTTGTAAATCTGTGGAATTCTCTGCCTTAGAAGGCAGTGGAGGCCAATTCTCTGGATGCTTTCAAGAGAGAGCTAGATAGAGCTCTTAAGGATAGCGGAGTCAGGGGGTATGGGGAGAAGGCAGGAACGGGGTACTGATTGTGGATGATCAGCCATGATCATATTGAATGACGGTGCTGGCTCGAAGGGCCGAATGGCCTACTCCTGCACCTATTGTCTATTGTGAACCGTCAGGACATTTGGAGCATCAGCTCGCGGATGGACCAACATCGTCGCCTTCGCCAGCGACTCCTTCGCGCCCTCAAACGTAGCAGTGGCCTCCTCATCCCATACCAGGTCACGCCGCTCGCTGGGCAGGAACTTAAACAATGGCCGCATAATCCGAGCAGCCGCGGGCACGGAACGATGGTAAAAATTGACCATCCCGACAAACATCTGCAGCCCACGCACCGTGGATGGTCGTGGAAATTGCCGAATGGCCTCAAACTTACTCGGGAGCGTCACCACCCCCTGCGGTGTAACATGATGCCCCAGAAACGTGATGGACCTCAGACCAAACTGACGGCCAGTCCATATTCACTGAGACGCTGACCGAGCACACGGAGGTGGGCACGGCGCTCCTGACGAGAGCGACTGGCGACGAGGATATCGTCTAAATAAATAAACAGAAAGTCGAGACCACGACCCACCATGTCCATGAGATGCTGGAAAGCCTGCGCAGCGTTCTTGAGACCAAAATGCATAAGTCAAATCAAGTCAAGTCAAGTCAAGTTTATTTGTCACATACACATACACGATGTGCAGTGAAATGAAAGTGGCAACGCCTGCGGATTGTGCAAAAAAAATTTACAATTACAGCATATAAATTAAAGTTAATACAAAGAAGACAAAATTTAGTCCCTGGAGTTATAAAAGTTAACAGTCCTGATGGCCTGTGGGAAGAAACTCCGTCTCATCCTCTCTGTTTTCACAGCGTGACAACGGAGGAGCTTGCCTGACCGTAGCATCTGGAACAGTCCGTTGCTGGGGTGGCAGGGGGCCCTCATAATCTTGCTTGCTCTCGATCTGCACCTCCTGATGTATAGGTCATGCAGGGGGGCGAGTGTAGTTCCCATGGTGCATTCTGCCGAACGCACTACTCTCTGCAGAGCCTTCCTGTCCTAGGCAGAGCTGTTCCCAAACCAGACTGTGATGTTGCCGGACAGGATGTTCTCTACAGCTCCAGAGTAGAAGCAATAGGGGTAACGATAGCAGTTTTGGGAACGTCAGCCGGATGAACTGGAATTTGATGATAGCCCCTCACCAGGTCGATCTTCGAGAAATATTTGGCCCCATTCAAATGGGCCGTGAAGTCCTGATCCAAGGCCCCGACCATGTAATAATATTTTATGTCGTCAGCAGTAATGTGCCGAATATGAAATTGAGCCTCGGCCTGCTCAAACCATACGTGCGGCTGCGACGTCCAAAACACGGGCATTTTAACCGCCACGGCGTTCTGTGAGCCGGAGGGTCGCCGACTGCATCGGGCGGGTTGTTATCCGCGTCCATTGTGCGATTCAAAACCACAGTTTGGAAAACGTCAGGGTCACCAATAAAGCGAGATAACAGCCCGCCCAATGTGAATTCAAGAAAAAGCTTTATTAAACAAAAAGAAATCCAAAAGAATAGCAATGTTGTTGAGCCCAGAGTAACTGCGTGTCACTGCAGCTGGGCACTCCCCCCGAACTCCTCTCTGCCGCCCCCAGTCACGTGCCTCTTATCTCATGATGAACGAGGGTTCAATTAGCTAGTGGCCCGACCACCAGATGGCGCCACAGCAACCGTGAAATTACTAAATTAACCTACTGGGTTCACTCTTGTCCTTTTATGGGAGAAAATCTGTCATCCTAAAACCCCTGTCGCACTTAGGCGATTCTTTAGGCGACTACAGGTGACTAGGCTGTCGCCGCACGGTTGCCGGGGTGTCGCCTGTGTGGTCGTGAGTCGTCTCCAAAGAGTCGTAGCGTTTTTCTGGTCGCCGCTGGATTTTGAAATGTTTAAAAAAATTTGGTGACTGTTGGTTTGACGCCAATGATCGTAGCTTGACGTCTCCTGACGTGGGCGCTGTCGTAGGTTGTCGCCAGGTTGTCGCCAGGTGACGTAGGTTGTCGCCGGTGCTGACTTCGTTGAAGATCATTGGCGACTACCTACGTCAACCTACGTCAACCAGCGGCAGGTACCGGCGTCAAAACCGGAGGCCAAAATGGCGTGAATTGCCTTCATTTGTCGCTGACACGGTTGTAGCTTGCCGTAGGTTGTCGCGGGTAGACGTAGGTTGACTTCGGTTGTCGTAGGTTGCCGCCTGTGTGGTTGTAGGTTGTCGTAGGTACGGTCGTAGGTGGATGTCCTAAGTCGCGACGATTGGGTCGCCGGTTGTCGGTAGCTTGCCGTAGCTTGACGTCGACTAGGTGGTAGTTTGGTGTAGCTTGTCGTAAACATTGTCGTGGGGGGGGGTCCAGTCGCCGTTTTTTCGGCGACCTGCTACGACTATTGCAGTTGCCGGCAGTCGCCTAAAAAAAAGCCTAAGTGGGACAGGCCCCTAAGAGTGGTCCATAAAGTCACTGACTCTTAACTGCCTCCTTAGTCCAGAGGTAACGAGGGATGGGCAATAAAATCTGGATTACAAAAATCCACCAGTGGACAGTAGGTGGAGCAATCTCTGTGGGGTAGAAGAATTATTGATATTCCAGGTTGGAGATTCTTCATCAGGACTGAGACTGGAGTGAGAAGGTAGCTATTTAGTTTAACCCGAAGATAGACACAAAAAGTTGGAGTAACTCAGCGGGACAGGCAGTATCTCTGGAGACAAGGAACGGGTGATGTTTCGGGCCGAGACCCTTCTTCAGACCAGTTTAGTTTCGTTTAGAGATATAGCGCGGAAACAGGTCCTTCGGCCCACCTAGTCCTCACCGATCAGCGAACCCTGCACACTCATGCTATCCGACACGCACTAGGGATAATTTACAACTCACTCCAAATTTGGTGTGTGGGACGAAACCAAAGATCTCCGAGAAAACTCACCTGGTCACGGGGAGAACATACAAACTTTGTATAGACAGCCCCCTTGGCCAGGATCAAAGCCGGGTCTCCGGCGCTGTAAGCACCATTAGGCAACAACTCTACCGCTGCGCCACCGTGCCGCGCCACGGGCTGTTATGAAGAAGAGCAAGGGAGAGCAGTGAGACAGGGGCTGATGCATGACAGGTGGATTGAGGAAGGATAAAGGATGAGGGGCAGGTGGGAGAGGGGTGGGAATGGAGTTGGGAGACTGAGGCAGGTGCATGATAGATGGAAGCAGACAGGGAGAAAAAGAGTCAGACCGTGTCGGGACTAGAGGATGAAGGTGAATGAAGGAATGAATGAATGAATAATTGTATTAGCCAAGTATGTACACATACAAGGAATGTGCCTTGGTGCTCCGCTCACAAGTAACAACAAGAACATACAGTAAACAATTAAGAATAAAGCATAAAACATTAAAACATTAAGAATACAACATTACAGTTTAAACATGTGAGTGAAATAAACCAGACCAAAAGGAGGCTACACACTTTTGGTTATTGAGTAGAGCTACTACTCGAGGATAAAAGCTGTTTTTATGCCTGGCTGTGGCTGCAGATTCCTCCCCATCCTGGATCAGTGTAGTGGAGGAGGGCCCAGTCTTTGCAGACTGGAGTCAGGCTGTAAGTGGGTGTGAAGTGGTGATTGAGGAGGGGGTGGGTAGTGGACAAGGGCCCAGTCTTTGCAGACTGGAGTTAGGCTGTAAGTGGGTATTGCACCAGCAAGCTCACACTGTGGAGTTGGATAGAAAGGCATAACTATAAATGGAGACCATTGAGGTACAAACAAATCAGAAACGGGATCTGAGGGTAAGATGTAAATTACGGAGGTAATGTTTTCATTCACAATTTTAAAGTTTTTCGGGCACTGGAGAACAGCAGCTCATTTTCTAATTTATGATGGAAAGTATGTGTAAATCAGAAATCATTAATATGGTGCAAAGAAATCCCTAATTTACAAACAGCTAATATTTCAAAATCCTTGGTAAGATGCTGGCTAACTAAAAATACAAACTTTTTACCTCTCCTGGACTGATAATAGATTAAAAAATGACTTAAAGCACATTATGCTGTGAAATGCGTTAAAGTACCAAATAAAACTCCCTGCATTTTCAGTAGAACCATCAGTGCCTGGCAGTTGCTTAGTAACAGACTGAACAGAAACAAGACTATTAATAACGTCTACGTTTGTCTCTTTATATGTGCAACTGAAAAAAATAAATATCAGGTGAAAAATGCTTTACATTTTACATCGTTAAAATAAAAGATGTTTGAGTACAAGAGTAGGGGTGATTTGTTTCAATCACACAGAGTCCATAACCCACCACTCTATCTCCAGGTCCCTCAGGTCGGCCGACTTGGGGCTACAGACTATCCCGCGGTCTAGGCTTAAGCTCAGGGGTGACTGCGCTTTTGCGGTTGCAGCTCCGAGACTGTGGAACAGCATCCCTCTCCCCATCAGAACTGTCCCCTCCATCGACTCCTTTAAGTCCAGGCTCAAAACCTATTTCCACTTCCTCGCGTTTGAGGCCCTCTGAGGGGGCGCTGTGAACTGTTTATGTATGTGCTGTTATGTTTGTGTGCCATTGTATGTTCTTTTTTAGTACCTGCACTGATGTACAGCACTTTGGTCAACGTGGGTTGTTTTTAAATGTGCTATACAAATAAAATTGACTTGACTTGACTTGACTTAATTCTTGTTTATAAGAAGAGTAAGAGATGTTCTCATTGAATTGCACAACATTTTTAAAGGGCTTGACAAATGAGATGATGTTCCCCTTGGTTGGGCTGTGGAAAGTGTGTGGTCACGGACTCCAAATACTGGGTCGGCAATCAGGGACAGAAATGTCTTTCCCCAGAAAGAGTACATTTTTGGAATTCCCCACCCGTGGGCTCTGTCAACAAAGTCCTTTCAAGATGCCGACATGATTGATTGTCAGATAGTGAGTTAATCGTAAAGAGATGTGGGCTGATGCAGAAGTGTGTGGGGCTGGAGGAAAAGCTTAGCCACCATCTCCCTGAATGATAGAGCTGGTACAGCGTGCTGGACAGTATGCTCCAGTTTAATGTTTGGAGGTGCAACATTAACTGATGTCTCCACTGTTTGATTGAGAACAAATTGTCCGCAGGGCTAAATATAAATATAAAGCGTATGGTAACGTGCCTGGAGGGGAGGGGGCATGGGTGGGTGGGGGTGGGTGGGCCCTTATTTTCTATCTGCACTCGGTTTATTTTCTCTTGTATTCATGTATGGTAATATCTAAGATAGGGACAAAATGCTGGAGTAACTCAGCGGGACAGGCAGCATCTTTGGAAAGAACGAATGGGTGACGTTTCGGGTCGAGACCTTTCCTCAGGCTGAGAGTCAGGGGAGAGGGAAACTGGAGATATGGATGGTACAAAGAGAATGTAAGGTGGTATCATCTGCTGGGAAAGTACACAAAGCAAAGTACTTCACTGTTTCTCAGTCCACATCATAATAATAAACCAAACCTAGCCAAATGGTCCCAAAGAGACACAAAGTGCTGGAGAAACTCGGCAGGTCAGGCAGCATCCCTGGAGGACATGGATAGATGACGTTTGGGTCGAGACCCTTCCTCAGACATTTACTTACAATTTGCACAGCAAAAGTATGCAACACTTGTGTACCAGATGGCACTTTCTGTGGTGCAAATGACCATTGTGCAGCAGTCTAGTCACAGGTATGTACGTGTGGGTATGTGTATATATACAGTACACATGCTGAACTTTTTTTCTCTTTATTATATTGTTTACAGTGTATTATGTTTACATATTCTGTTGTGCTGCAGCAAGTAAGAATTTCATTGTTCTATCTGGGATATATGACAATAAAACACTCTTGACTTTTGACTCTTGACTTTTGACTCTTAACTTCAAGACTCCCTTGGTTTGTTCCATAGATTGAGTCACCCCTTTATCCAAAACTGAATGAGTTAACTTTTTATCTTCCGCAATCTGCCTCTCCCCTCTCCATTTCCCCTCCTCCTGATTGCCTCAGATTCCTTGCATCCGTAACCGTGTTCTCCCCTTCACTTTCCCGTCTACTCCATCTACATGGGAGCCTGTGCGGTTCCCAGGGAGGGAGCCCATTGACGTCACTGACCCACTCCCCAGCAGGCAATGTGCAAATGAGGCAGCAGCTGCCAGCTCAGGAAGCAGCTGCCTTCTGTGAACTTGCACATTGGCTTTTAATGCCCCTCAATAGGAGAAAATCGCAAAAGCGAGGAGCCAGAGAAGTACAATTCAGGAACAGGCTCCGAGGCCCGCAATGCCTGTCAATGTTCTATTTCACTTTGGCAGCCTACAGCACAGCAGTGTGAATATTGATTTCAAGTAACCCTTGCTTTCCCTCTATCTCCATCCCTCCCCCACCCTCGTTCTCCGACTGGTTTCACTGTCCTTCCGGTTAATTTTACTGATTGTGTGCCTCCTTGTCACTTCCCCCTCAGCTAACGATGATCCATTCTACATTTCCTTATTATTGTTGGCTTTGATCTGTCATTTTCACACCTAACCCTTCCATGTCTCCAGACTCCCTCTCCCCTGACTCTCAGTCTGAAGGATGGTCTCGACCCGAGACGTCACCCATTCCTTCTCTCCAAAGATACTGCCTGTCCCGCTGAGTAACTCCAGCATTTTGTGTCCATCTTCGGTGTAAACCAGCATCTGCAGTTCCTTTCTACACAATGGTCTATATCTCTGCATTCCTTCCCTTTTCATGTGTTTCTTTAAATGCCTCTTAAAATTGCTATTATATCCACCACCTCTTCTGACAGCATGTTACAGGCATATATCATTCTCTCTGTAAAAACTTCCCTTACAAATCTCCTGCAAACCTTCCCCCTCTCACCTGAAAGTTATGGTGTTTAACATTTTCATCCTGGGAAGATGACTCTGACTGTCTCCTTTATCTATGCCTCTCGTAATTTTATATCGTTTTATCAGGTCCACCCATCAGCCTCCCAGTTACACAGAAAATAATCAAAGTTTTCTCAACCTCTCCTAGAAAACATAGAAACATAGAAAAATAGGTGCAGGAGTAGGCCATTCGGCCCTTTGAGCCGGCACTGCCACTCAATATGATCATGGCTGATCATCCAAAATCAGTACCCCGTTCCTACTTTTTCCCCATATCTCTTGATTACTTTAGACCCTAAGAGTTAATTATAACTATCCCTTGAAAACATCCAGTGAATTGGCCTCCAATGCCTTCTGTGACAGAGAATTCCACAGATTAACAACTCTCTGGGTGAAAAGGTTTTTCCTCATCTCAGTCCTAAATGGCCTACCCCTTATTCTTAAACTGTGGTCCCTGGTTCTGGATTCCCCCAACATCGGGAACATTTTTCCTGCATCTAGCCTATCCAATCTTTTAAGAATTCTTCAAATATGAATAAATCTTATCCCGAAGATGTATCAATTGATCAATTTTTTTATTAAATAAAAAAATGGCACATATTTAGTCTCCCAAAAATGGGTGAAATCTCACTTCCATTTTTGTGTACCTCCTCTTTCTCGAGTTTTTATCCTGTTGCTGTTCCAAGAGACACAAGAGACCGCAGATACTGGAATCTTGAACAAAAAAAATAGATGTTGGAGGAACTTAGCAGTCTGTGGAGAGAAATGGACAGAGGACATCTTTGGTCACAATTCTCCATCCGCAGATGCTGTCCGACCCGCTGAGTTCCTCTAGCAGTTTGTCTTTTGGACATTGTTACTAACTTGGTCACATCCTTAAATGAGAAGACAAACGCCAAATATTTATTTCTTGTCTTGATTATGTTCCCAGCCTCCATGAAAGTCTTCTTTTTGGCTTCTAGTTTGCCACACCTTTTTTTTTGACGAACTCTCAGTGGTATTTTGTGTTTACAAACTTCTATTATATTAGCCACCAATCTATTCACATAATTTGTCTCTTTACTTCTAATTTATTGATCTCCGTATTTTCTGCATTTGGGCTTGGTTCTCCGCTACTTTATTGCTTTTGAACTGGAAATGAAGATAGAAATGTCAGAATATAAAGAAATGTAGAATGCTTCATTTCAACCACACAAAACCCTGGACTGACTCCCACATCTGCAATACTTTGTACATTTCTGGATATTGTGTGACAAAAATTGGGCGGCACTTTGGCGCACTTGATGCCTTAATACGGGTGCTGTCTGTACGCAATTTGTACGTCCCCCCCCTCCCGTGACCGCGTGAGTTTTCTCCGAGAACTTCGGTTTCCTTCTGCATTCCAAAGACGTACAGGTTTGTAGGTTAATTGGCTTGGTATAAGTGTAAATTGTCCCTAGTTTGTTTAGGATAGAATTAACGTGTAGGGATCACTGGTCGGTGCAGACGCGGTGGACCGAAGGGCCTGTTTCCGCGCCGTATCTCTAAACTTAAACTTGAACTTAAAAATAATATGCTTGCCTTGAAGGGGTAGACAATAGGGCGAACAAAATATTAACTGGGCACTAAAGATGAAACGATGAGAGTTTACCTTAAGCTTTTATTTCCTGAAATATAGAAAGTGTCACAGTCTGTCCTGTTCACTCAACTTCCAGCCATGCCCACCACGTTAAGCCAACTCCCCTCACCTGTTCACTCACCTGCTCCAGATCACCAATCAAGCCAGCATATAAACCCTTCCTGCACACAACACTCTTTGCCAGATTGTTCTTAGCCCTCATACAAGACTCTCCAGCATTCTCTCTTGGACTGATTTCCCGTTGCCGACCCTGCCTGCTCCCGACCTTCATGCCTCGTCGTAGCCCTGGTGAACGCCTCAGTCTTCTGTCCACGAGCAGGTAGAAATAAAGCTCATTCTAAAACTACTTCCTTGGTTCCGTGTGCTGCATTTGGGTCAACCTGCGGTTCGTTACAGAAAGTTACGAGTGAGAGTTCTTGGGATTTTTGCAACAGGTTAAGAGAATCTCAGCTTCAGGTTAAGGGTGACTAAAGGGTGAGGAATTTCCAAAACAAAAGCTGTCAATTTATGAAAGACCAGCCAATGGACAAAGGGAAAAGGATGAATTTTAAAATATTCAGCTTAAAATGAGAAGATTTGAGAGGCTGCATGGCTAATTGATATGTGTGCAAATTGATCTTTACTATGTCAGTTCATCTTATTTTGATACTATGCTTCTCAAATACTCAATCTACCTTCACAACTACCATGGCAATGCATTCCAGATTAATTGGAATTAGCTACGCACTACATAAAACCTATTTTCTGCGTTTTTGCAAATGCCCCTATTCTATGTCTTCTCGTGTTGACCCATCTGTTATTGGGACCTATTTTCACTGAGTGTTCTATGGACATCCGTCACCATTTTAAATAAGTCATTTATATTTCATTGAAATCTCCTTTGTTCCAAGGAATATAGGTCCAGCTCTGGACTATCTACATATCTGAAAGCCCACATTCCAAGAATCATTTTAGTAAATCACTTCTGCATCCTTGATCTTCTGTATGCCCATTTTTTTAAAAAGTGAGCCATATAGCCCATGGTAGGAAGACAGACTGGAGCGACTAGGCTTGTATACACTGGAATTTAGAAGGATGAGAGGAGATCTTATCGAAACGTATAAGATTATTAAGGGGTTGGACACGTTAGAGGCAGGAAACATGTTCCCAATGTTGGGGGAGTCCAGAACAAGGGGCCACAGTTTAAGAATAAGGGGTAGGCCATTTAGAACAGATGAGGAAAAACATTTTCAGTCAGAGAGTTGTGAATCTGTGGAATTCTCTGCCTCAGAAGGCAGTGGAGGCCAATTCTCTGAATGCATTCAAGAGAGAGCTAGATAGAGCTCTTAAGGATAGCGGAGTCAGGGGGTATGGGGAGAAGGCAGGAACGGGGTACTGATTGAGAATGATCAGCCATGATCACATTGAATGACAGTGCTGGCTCAAAGGGCCGAATGGCCTACTCCTGCACCTATCGTCTATTGTCTATTGTCTATAAAATGTTTGAGTAACTCAGACCCGAAACTTTTCGACCTGAAACATTACCCATTCCTTCTCTCCAGAGATGCTGCCTGTCCCTGCTGAGTTACTCCAGCATTTTGTGTCTATCTTCGGTTTAAAGCAGCATCTGCAGTTCCTTCCGACACAGAGTCCATGGTAGGATATTTATATTGTTTAAAAAAATGAATCTTCTCTTTGCTGGAAATATCATGGCCAAAAGCCTTTAAAGGCACATATTATATCTTGACCACAGTAACTGATTAATTTTTAATTTACAGTAGTGATGTCAATGATTGTTTAATTGTTTTTCAATTGAGTCATTCAGCGACACTGCCTAGATATTTAATATTAATCTTTCCTGCAGATTTTATATGTGATTTAATGACTGGGTGTTCCCGGTGTGGGTGATAACATTAATTAAAGTACAGCTCTGCTGCACAGTTATTTTTACAGCTCAGTGTCAGAAAAATGGCCTGGAAATTCAAATCTGCTGTGCATATTTTATGTATGTGAAGACAATGTCCATGGTTCCAGAGTTGTGGTGGTGGGTAGGGCTGTTGGTGGATTTGGGTATCAGGGAGAGTTTGCACTTACTCCCTTTCTTCAAGTCTACACCTGACCCATTGCATTGGTCTCTATAGATTTCCAATTGGACTGGAAATTTTAAGATTCTCCTTTACTATTTAAATCAGGAGTTGACGCCCATGAAAATGCACACAAAATGTCCAATTAATTGTTAAAAGATGAGGATTCAGAAATAGGTAGACTCAAAATGCTGGAGTAACTCAGCGGGACAGGCAGCATTTCTGGAGAGAAGGAATGGGTAACGTTTCAGGTCGAGACCCCTCTTCAGACAAGAAGGGTCTCGACCCAAAACGTCACCCATTCCTTCTCTCCAGAGATCCTACCTGTCCCGCTGAGTTACTCCAGCTATTTGCCTCTCTTCGGTGTAAACCAGCATCTACAGGTTTTTTTTTCCCTACACAACTGCAATTCCTTCCTATACAAGATTCACAAGTAACATGTTGCCCAGGTGACTTTGGGCAGTGAGCTGGCTTTGGAGTTGCTGAGGTGAGGCAAAGGTAATGTATTTGTTATCGATCAAATTGGATGCAAAATATGTGCTAGAAATGGTTTCAATTACCACCCAGCACCACAGAAATAGAAACCCATCTGCTCTCCTCTTGTGAGATACACACACAATCACTCGCATCTGATTTGCGTTAAAGAATAAAGAGACTTGCAAGGTTTTGATGATGACTTGTAACACAAGTTTTATTTAGCCTGGGCAAGTTTCACATACTTACTCAGCGTAATAGACAATAAACGATAGGTGCAGGAGTAGGCCATTCGGCCCTTCCAGCCAGCACCGCCATTCAATGTGATCATGGCTGATCATTCTCAATCAGTACCCCGTTCTTGCCTTCTCCCCATACCCCCTGACTCTGCTATCCTTAAGAGCTCTATCTAACTCTCTCTTGAATACATTCAGAGACTTGGCCTGAACTAATACTGAACTGCTGGTGAAGGTCGGAACAGAAAATATAACTATCTTCAAAACCGTGACGTTGGATTGGCAGCATGAAGCCAGCACACTACAGTGCCTGTGTGGGAGATTGAAGTGTGGCGAATTAACGTGCCCAAATACTAAATACTACAAAGGAGCAATAGGGCTGGATCCTAAGCAGGAATAAAGCTGTATGTTTATTATAGCTCTGCAAAATGAATCAGAACCATGTAACAAATAGACCAAAATGTTTGGGAATATCATTTCAAGGACTGCAGTGTTTATTTTTGTTCTTCTCAGATGCTTACACACATTAAGTGCTACATGTTATATTCTCAGGTTTCCAGTCGCCTATTCTGGTAAAAGAGCTGGCATTTCTTTTTGTTTTGTTGCGGAAGTTTTCATATTTTTTCAAAAGTTTTCTTCAACCAGCACATATTGTCCACCTGCGATAATATAAACAAATGAAACGGGTCAATTGATGGCATGCATGAGTAAATGATTGACTCATCTAAGCTTGGCATTGTCCAGTGGTGGAGAAATTGTTGGGCGGACTCCTGCTCTTCCTCCAGCATTGATGCACACTTGAGAATGGAAACGGGACCCCTGTTCACCATTATGTCTAAACGACAGCACTCCTGACTCACTCCCTAGTTATTATCTCTAAAAGATAGTACTTGGGACTTATTCCATCTTGCAGACCGAATCCCCATGTTCAAAATGTAGCTGTATCCAAAACTGTCAAACTCAAGGATTGGCGAATACGCATTTAAATTAAACTGATGGTAATGAAGCTGATTTCTATGGTAGTTAGTTCTACCATTACTTGGACATGGTTACAAAACAGACCATGTGAAGGATTGCTCACAATCTGGCACAGAAAACCTGAATATTGAAGGAGATCCGTGTCATCGTTGAATAACTTCTATTTAAAACTCTAATGCTTGCTTATGCCTGTCAGCAATTTTCTTGCAATAAATAGACATGATATTAATTTGCAACTACTCCCAGAAAAATGCAGGGAGCTGTACCATCTAATACACATAGTCTTTATTGACCTTCCAAAAGCCAACTCTGTCAACTCAGAGGGACTGTGCGGAACCCTTCCTGAGCCTGGCTGCTCCCAACAGTTCGACTCCATTCTATGTGTAAGAAGGAACTGCAGATGCTGGTTTAAACCGAAGATAGACACAAAAAGCTGGAGTAACTCAGCGGGACATGCAGCATCTCTGGGGAGAAGGGAATGGGTGACGTTTTGGGTCTGAAGAAGGGGCTCGACCCGAAACGTTACCCATTCCTTTTCTCCAGGGATGCTGACTGGCCCGCTGAGTTACTCCAGCTTTTTGTGACTCTATTCTATGTCTGTTAAATAGACAATAGACAATAGGTGCAGGAGGAGGCCATTCGGCCCTTCGAGCCAGCACCGCCATTCAATGTGATCATGGCTGATCATTCTCAATCAGTACCCCGTTCCTGCCTTCTCCCCATACCCCCTGACTCCGCTATCCTTAAGAGCTCTATCTAGCTCTCTCTTGAATGCATTCAGAGAATTTGCCTCCACTGCCTTCCGAGGCAGAGAATTCCACAGATTCACAACTCTCTGACTGAAAAGGTTTTTCCTCATCTCAGTTCTAAATGGCCTACCCCTTATTGTTAAACTGTGGCCCCTTGTTCTGGACTTCCCCCAACATTGGGAACATGTTTCCTGCCTCTAACGTGTCCAACCCCTTAATAATCTTATACGTTTCGATAAGATCTCCTCTCATCCTTCTAAATTCCAGTGTATACAAGCCTAGTCGCTTACTCCAGCATTTTGTGTCTATCTTCGGTTTAAACCAGCATCTGCAGTTACTTCATACACATAGACAGGTGGGGAGAAAGGCATGAGGCATGCTTGCTTTCATCGGCTGAGGCATTGAGTATAAAACGTTGGTTTGGCCATACTTAAAAAATTGTGCGTAGGTCTGGTCACCACCACATAGGAATGATGTGCTTAGACTAGAAATGGCACAGAAAAGATTCACAAGTGTATGACGGGATTGGAGGGCTTGAGTTATTGGGTTGATTAGATCTGTTTTCGCTGCAAACAAAGGAGGCTGAGAGGTGACGTGAAAGAGGAATATAAAAGATATATGGCAATTCTCTTACTATGGTAGAGGTGTCTAAAATTAGAGGGCATAGGTTTAAGAAGAGAGGGAAGAGGTGTAAAGGAGATGTGAGGGGTAAATATTTTACACAAGGTGTACATGATATCTGAAAATATGTTGCCAGAGGAGGTGGTGGAAGCAGCAACAACATTTTAGAGGCATTGATGGCTACTCGAATCAGCAGGGCATCGAGGGGTATGGAATTAATGGAGGCAATTGCAATTAATATAACGCATAAATTTGGTGGACTGACGGGCCTGTTTCCACACTGTATGATTCTATGACTGGGAAGCACCATGCCATTTATATCATTCACTGAAGTTTGATCAAGGTCTTCACATGCAGAAAGCTTTGAAATTCTCCACTTTGAACTGGACTATTTTAATAATAAACAGAAAGCAGCCAGGACTAGGCATGTGGCTATTTCAGATTTCCATCAGCTGCAATTTTTTTTTTCAAAGCTTAAGGTCATATAAGCGATAAGAGCAGAATTAGGCCAATCGGCCCATCAAGTCTACTTCGCCATTCAATCATGGCTGATCTATCTCTCCATCCTAATCCTATTCTCCTGCCTTCTCCCCATAATCCCTGAAACCCGTACTAATGAAGAATTTATCTATATCTGCCTTAAAAATATCCTTTGACTTGGCCTCCACAGCCTTCTGTGGCAAATAATTCCACAGATTCACCAGCCTCTGACCAAAGAAATTCCTTCTCCTCTCCTTCCTAAAGGAACTTCCTTTAATCCTGAGGCTACGGCCTCTAGTCCTAGACTCTCCCACTAGTGGAAACATCCTCTCCACATCTACTCTATCCAAGCCTTTCACCATTCGGTAAGTTTCAATGAGGTCCCCCCTCATCTTTCTAAACTCCAGCGAGTACAGGCCCAACGCCATCAAATGCTCATCATACGTTAAGCATACAGTTTCCTGGCTGGCTTTAGCTTTGTGTTCCAGTTCATGCTGCCATCAACAGCAGAGACAAAAGGACAGTGCACTACTGCATGGTTACTTTGATGATTGTCCACCCTCATTAATCTTTGCCATGCTCTCCGACGGGACTGCCTCCTGCAGTGGGGCAAATGGTCATTGTCGGGCAAGTGAGTCCATGACATCTTAGTATAAAGAAGATAGCAGATATTTTCTGCCTATTCACTCCGAGGATGGAGGGCTATGGAACAAGCTGCCAGAGGAGATAGTTGAGGCAGGTACTAGAACAGGATTTAAAAGACACTTGAACAGGTACATGGCTAGGAAAGGTTTAAATGGGGCAAATGTGGGCAAATGGGACTCGCATGGTGATGTGGATAGTTGGGATGAAGGCCCTGTTTTCGTGCTGATAACTGGTGCAGCCCATTTCAAAGTAATGTTATTGATATCATAATGTCATAAGATCATAAGTGATGGGAGCAGAATTAGGCCATCAAGTCTACTCCACCATTCAATTATGGCTGGTCTATCTCTCCCAACTCATCCCATTCTCCTGCCTTCTCCCCATAACCTCTGACACAAGTACTCATCCATACTAACCCATACCCATACCTGCACGGTAGCGCAGCGGTAGAGTTGCTGCTTTACAGCGAATGCAGCGCCGGAGACTCAGGTTCGATCCTGACTACGGGTGCTGCACTGTAAGGAGTTTGTACGTCCTCCCCGTGACCTGCGTGGGTTTTCTCCGAGATCTTCGGTTTCCTCCCACACTCCAAAGACGTGCAGGTATGTAGGTTAATTGACTGGGCAAATGTAAAAAATTGTCCCTAGTGGGTGTTGGATAGTGTTAATGTGCGGGGATCGCTGGGCGGTGCGGACTTGGTGGGCCGAAAAGGCCTGTTTCCGCGCTGTATATATATGATATGATATGATACCCACACACATACATGAGTATAGAAGTTGGGAGGTCATGTTACAGTTGTATAAGACATATGTGAGACCGCATTTAGAATATCAGTTCTGAGCACTATGTTATAGGAAAGATATTGCCAAGCTTGAAAGGCTTCAGAATAAATCTATGAGGATATTGCCTGGACTAGAGGGTGTGAGTTATACGGAGAGGTTGAGTAGGCTGGGTCTCTGTTCCATGGAGCTCAGGAGGATGAGGGGTGATCAGATAGAGGTGTACACAATCTTGAGAGGAATAGATCGGGTAGATGACCCTTCTTCAGACTCAAATCTTCAGACCCGCTGAGTTACTCCAGCATTTTGTGATACCTTCGATTTGTACCAGCATCTGCAGTTATTTACGTACACAAGCTTACTGGAGTTAAAGCGCTGTATATCATTGGGCTGGAAATAATACCTTTACATTTCAGGTTAGGCTTGGCATGTACTCCATTTCCAGAGAAGAACATTGGGGAGGAAATAAAAGAAAATGAAAAGGGGCTCTCGGGAAAGAGTGGGGTCATGTGCCCTTTGTGCCAATACAGGCTACATTTAGAGAGCTTGTTCCCTTTGACAAATGGTTCAAAGATTTCTGTACACAGGTTTAAAATATTGGGCAAAAGATACAAAGGGAGATCAGAAAAAATACATATTTTATTCAGTTCTGGAATTTACTGGTTGTGAGGGTGGTGGGAACAATGCCTTTAAATTATAGGCACTTGCGAAAGAATGATTTGCGGGGCTCTGGGGAATGAGTGGAGCGACGTGACTGATGAGATTGTTCTACTTGGAGCTGCCATCGATGTGATCACCACATTAACCTTCCACATTTGAAATGCAAAGGTATCATTTCCAGCCCAATGCAATACAGAGCTTTCTCTCAGTAAGCTTTCTCAGTTAATATGGAACAGGTGAAATTCCACCTGTATTTGACCATGAGTTTGAATTCATAATACCGGAGTTGTGGTTATTTCATACAAGTCGCAATTTAAATTATTGCCATGCCAGAACATTGAGTGGCATTGCTGCATTGGGTGGCACAGTGGCAAAGCGCTAGAGTAGCTGCCTCACAGCGACCGAGACCCGGATTTGATCCCGACTACGGGTGCTGTCTGTATGAAGTGTATACGTTCTCCCGGTGACCTGCGTGGGTTTTCTCCGGGATCTCCGGTTTCCTCCCACACTCCAAAGACGTCCAGGTTAATTGGCTTGGTATAAATGTGAATTATCCCTGGTGTGTGTAGGATAGAAACATAGAAACATAGAAAATAGGTGCAGGAGTAGGCCATTCGGCCCTTTGAGCCTGCACCGCCATTCAATGAATGGCAGGGGTGAGATTGAGTTTGGGCGAAGGGGGGTGAGATTGGGTTTGGCGGAAATATGGAGAATGTGAGGAGAATAAAATAGAATTAGTTTTTAAATGGGCTCGACAGTAGGAGTGAATTTAGTCCGCCAAAGAGCCCGTGCTGTCGGAATATAAATGTGTGGCTGGATAAGTCTCAAGGGGATCTCGTCAGAATTGGTAGAGAGAAGTTGCAGAGGCCATAAGCGAAGGAAGAGCAGGACAAAAGAAATCTTCTGATGGGGAGGAGCTAGTATTGCCTGGGAGATTAGCTGCTACTGAAGTTGATAGATTGAGGAGGATAGTTGGCGAGAGAGAGAAAATAAACAGAGAGATATGTTCAAGCTGCAGAATGCAGGTTAAAGCTGTTGAAAATGTTCCCCAGATTGTGACTGATCTCCCGGTGGCTGAGCACTTCAACTCCCACTCCCAGTCTGACCTTTCTGTCATGGGCCTCGTCCGGTGTCATAGTGAGGTGAGGCCCACCGCAAATTGGAGGAACGGCACCTCATATTTCGCCTGGGCAGCTTGCAGCCCAGCGGTATGAACACTGACCTCTCTAACTTTAGATAGCTCCTCTGTCCCTCTCTTCCCTTCCCCCTTCACAGTTCTCCCACTGTCTTCCTGTCTCCGACTACATCCTTTCTTTGTCCAGCCCCATCCTAACATAGCGTTAGTGTGCGGGGATCGCTGGTCATTGTGGACTCGGTGGGCCGAAGGGCCTGTTTCCACGCTGTATCTCTAAACTAAAATTAAAATATTACGAAGTATTAAGTGATTCTTTTATATCAGAAGAATGAGGAGAGACACTTTAAATTAAAGGGAAAATAACTAACATGCACCTGTGGATTATTATGTTATCTGTGTGTTTTGGTGTTAAGTTGCTGCAAGTAAGAATTTCATTGTTCCTTTTCTGGTACAGAGGATTCTTGATTCTCGAAAATAAAAAGGGTGTATAAACAGACACTCATTATTTGCACTCATATATATGAGGCAATGGTTTCATAGAAACACAGAAACATAGAAAATAGGTGCAGGAGGAGGCCATTCGGCCCTTCGAGCCAGCACCGCCATTCATTGTGATCATGGCTGATCATCTACAATCAGTAACCTGTGCCTGCCTTCTCCCCATATCCCTTGATTCCGCTAGCCCCTAGAGCTCTATCTAACTCTCTTTAAATTGATCCAGTGAATTGGCCTCCACTGCCTTCTGTGGCAGAGAATTCCACAAATTCATAACTCTCTGGGTGAAAAAGTTCCTTCTCACCTCAATTTTAAATGGCCTCCCCTTTATTCTAAGACTGTGGCCCCTGGTTCTGAACTCCCCCAACATTGGGAACATTTTTCCTGCATCTAGCTTGTCCAGTCCTTGTATAATTTTATATGTGTCTATAAGATCCCCTCTCATCCTTCTAAATTCCAGTTTCGATTGCAAAAGATAAAAAAAATAACACATTTGGTTCTGTCTTGTTAAAAATGGAAAGATTATCATATCATATCATATCATATATATACAGCCGGAAACAGGCCTTTTCGGCCCTCCAAGTCCGTGCCGCCCAGCGATCCCCATACATTAACACTATCCTACACCCACTAGGGACAATTTTTTAAAAACATTTACCCAGCCAATTAACCTACATACCTGTACGTCTTATGTACTACAAAGTTATAGGATGTTGCCATATAATTATAAAACACACTGATTTATAATTTCAGCTTTGAAAGTATCACACTTTAAGACGGGATATCAAGGCCTTTGAAAGAGCACAAATAAGATAAGAGAATTGTGCTGGGGACGAAAGATTGCAATTACTTGTGAGGCACAGGAACATTTTTTTTTCTCCTGGATCCAGAAAAGGCATGAAACCGATGGGCCAAAGGGCCTGTTTTTGTGTTGTTTTACTCCATAAGGTTAAACTGAAATTTGGTAGAGGTGTCCAGAATCACGATAGACATGTAAATAGGCACATTCAAGATAGACATACTGTTTTCAGTAACAGGAGGCCCAGTAGCCAGATGATACAGAATTAATATAATTGTCAAAGGAACAAGGAATGAGGCAGATTTTAGTTTAACACTGAATTCTTGTGATCTGGAATCTGCCGTCTGTAAGGTTTGATGTAAGTTGAGTAAAAAAACAACATGCTCATGGCAATTGAATAAACACTTGAAAAAATTGACAGTGCCATATGGAATGGGGATGGGCATGAGGCCAATAAGATGTTTCAGAAAGCTGTCAAAGCTTCCAGCTCCATCGTTTTGTGATTCAACATACTCTACTCATGCACACTTTAGATTCTTTTTACTTTCAAGTTACCGTCAAAGCTCCTGAAATGCTTTTTCTGACAATGCAGAACCCTGCTGCGATGAGCATATACAATGAAGGAGCGGGAAGGAAGTGCAGATGCTGGTACAAATCAAAGGTATTTATTCACAAAATGCGGGTAACTCAGCAGGTCAGGCAGCATCTCAGGAGAGAAGGAATGGGTGACATTTCGGGGTGAGACCCTTCAACATATACAATGAAGGTGTAGGAAGGAAGTGCAGATGCTGGTTTCCACCGAAGATAGACACAAAATGCTGGAGCAACTCAGCGGGTCAGACAGCATCTCTGGAGAGAAGGGATAGGTGACTTTTCGGGTCGAGACCCTTCTTCAGACTGTTCCCCTCTTCCCTGACTCTCAGTCTGAAGAAGGGTCCCGAACCCGAAATGTTTCTTTTTTAAATTTCTTTTTCCCAGAGATGCTGTCTGACCCGCTGAGTTACTCCAGCTTTTTGTGTCTATTTTTGTGTCTATTTACAATGAAGGTCTTCAGCTGCAGATCAGGAACTCATAACTGAATGTAAAGCTTGCAACACCTTCCCTGCATTCAATGCCGAAAATGAACCAGTTCAAGTGAACCGCTGGGCATAATTGATTCTGCTGTTTTCTTAACTTCGTGAGGTTGAGAAGCTGCAAAGCTTCATTTAAACCATTGGGAGACATCAGGTACAGTAATGGTTCACTTCATGAACAGTCTGTGACTTTATAACCATTGCAAATCTCAGTCTTTTGGGGCTTCTGGTGGAGAAAAACCTCAATTGATTCCAGGTGCTTTTAGATGAAGCACTCTCCTCCACCCAGTTGTTTCCAGCTTCAACATGAAGAATAGACTTTCGTAGCATTTGGCTTCAGTATCTCACTTCAGTTTCTTCTACTTCAGCGAACATTTCCAATGATTTTTATTGAATTCCAGATCTGGCAAAGGGGAAAAGTGCAATTTGAGCCCATAGACATTCACTCCTCCACTCCTGACACACCGTGACGAGGGACGCCACAGCTGTAGTGTGCATCGTCTACTAAGTGCACTGCTGTCTCTCGCTACACCAACTCTGACAGTAGCACTCTAATTTACCACTTGTGCCACTGAGCGAAATACAACGAGTAAACACATGCCCTGTCATCTGAGAGTTCCCCTCAAAGGCACAACCAAAGATACTGGAGGAGCAAGATGGACCACTCCGTTGAAATCGCCTATACTGAAGTGTAGTACGCAAAGGAGCGTAATGGCCGCCATTTTAGTTGGCAAAACCCGCCGTTCGCTATGCCTCTCGCAGTGTAATCAGTCCTGTGGGGGAACAGCATGTGTGATGATACCATTAAAATGCAGAATATATCTCATCTATCAATTCACAGATTTTTGTTCTTTTTCTTTAAAAATGTTTCTGCAAGTTTCTGCCTACTAAAATGGCGTCGTGACGGTTTTTGGGGTCGAGTGGTCTATCTTGTTCCTCTAGTATCTTTGGGCACAACCCATCCTGACTGGGTCTAAATCCAAGAATTGTGACTGCGGAAGTATCTTCAACTCAGTGACTGCAGCAACATGAAGGAGGCTCATCAAGGTCTTCAGTTTCCTGGACCATGGGTGAGGATAACGGTGCATCGGAATGAGCTGATCATGCATATCCTTGTCAGCCGAGGCTCACCGCTGATTTAGAAGATTGCGGCTTCAAGAACTGGAGCAAAGTCATTTCGCCTGACAGTCCTGAATGGTATTTTGGAAGTATTTCACTATCAAAGGTGCCATGGGTTCAGATGGATTGGTTCTGATGAATAACAGAGGCCCTGTTGCACGTCCTTCCTTGCACGGCAGTGAGACATTTCATGACATGTTTTCATATGAGTTGGGGAAATAATTCTGGTGTTCTGGCTGATATTTAACCTATAATCAACACTTACAAAACTGGTAATTACCACATTGCAAAATGGTAAGTGCATTTATTACATTGTGACAGCAACTACACTTTCAAGAAGTCACTGATCTGAGACATTAACACTGTTTCACTCTCCACAGATAGTCATACAGCGTGGAAACAGGCCCTTCGCCCAACTTGCCCACACCGCCCAACAGGTCATAAGTAACTTTCAATCCCCCTCCCATTCCCACTCTGACCTTTCTGTCCTGGGCCTCCTCCACTGTCAGAGTGAGGCCCAATGCAAATTGGAGGAACAGCACCTCATATTTTGCTTGGGCAGCCCCAGTGGTATGAATGTCGATTTCTCCGACTTCAAGTAACCCTTGCATTCCCTCTCTCTCCATCCCTCCCCCATCCTAGTTCTCCAAACAGCATGACTGTCTTCCTGGGTAAATTTTATCTTTGTATGCTTCGTTGTCACCTTCCCCTAATGATCTATTCTACATTTTCCTTGAGCCTCTTCCCCTTTTTTGTCGCACTTTCACACCTTAATCTTCCTTATCTCTGTCTCCTTCTCCAATGACTCTCAGTCTGAAGAAGGGTCTCGACCATTCCTTCTATCCAGAGATGCTGCCTGTCCCGGTGAGTTACTCCAGCATTTTGTGTCTATCTTCAGGTCATAAGTTCATAAATGATAGGAGCAGAATTAGGCCATTTGGCCCATCAAGTCTACTCCATCATTCAATCATGGCTGATAAATCTCTCCCTCCAAACCCCATTCTCCTGCCTTCTCCCATTAACCCCTGACACCTATACTAATCAAAAATCTATCTATCTCTGCCTTAAAAATATCCATTAACTTGGCCTCCACAGCCTTCTGTGTCAATGAATTCCACAGATTCACCAGCCTCTGACTAAAGAAATTCCTTCTCCTCTCCTTCCTAAAGGAACTTCCTTTAATTCTGAGGCTATGACCTCTAGTCCTAGACTCTCCCATTAGTGAAAACATCCTCTCCACATCCACTCTATCCAGGCCTTTCACTATTCGGTAAGTTTCAATGATGTCCCCCCTCATTCTTCTAAACGCCAGCGAGTACAGGCCCAGTGCCGTCAAACGCTCATCAAAGGTTAACCCACTCATTCCTGGGATCATTCTTGTAAACCTCCTCTGGACCCTCTCCAGAGCCAGCACATCCTTCCTCAGATATGGTGCCCAAAATTGCTCACAATACTCCAAATGCGGCCTGACCAGCACCTTATAGAGCCTCAGCATTACATCCCTGTTTTTGTATTCTAGCCCTCTTGAAATAAATGCTAGCATTGCGATTGCCTTCCTTACCGCTGATTCCACTTGCAAATGAACTTTTTGGGAATCCTGCACCACTGCTCCCAAGTCCCTTTGCACCTCCGATTTCTGGATTCTCTCCCCATTCGGTTCTGCTGCAGTTGTACAGGGCCTTGGTGAGACCGCACCTGGAGTATTGTGTACAGTTTTGGTCTCTGAATCTGAGGAAAGACATTCTAGCCTTAGAGGGAGTACAGAGAAGGTTCACCAGATTGATCCCTGGGATGGCAGGACTTTCATATGAAGAAAGACTGGATAGACTCGGCTTGTACTCGCTGGAATTTAGAAGACTGAGGGGGGATCTTATAGAAACATAAAATTCTTAAGGGGTTGGAGAGGCTAGATGCGGGAAGATTGTTCCCGATGTTGGGGAAGTCCAGAACCAGGGGTCACAGCTTAAGGATAAGGGAGAAGTATTTTAGGACCGAGATGAGAAAACATTTCTTCACACAGAGAGTGGTGAGTCTGTGGAATTCTCTGCCACAGAAGGTAGTTGAGGCCAGTTCTTTGGCTATATTTAAGAGGGAGTTAGATGTGGCCCTTGTGGCTAAAGGGATCAGGGGGTATGGAGAGAAGGCAGGTACAGGTTACTGAGCTGGATGATCAGCCATGATCATATTGAATGGCGGTGCAGGCTCGAAGGGTCGAATGGCCTACACCTGCACCTATTTTCTATGTTTCTATGTTTCTATTTAGAAAATAGTCTATGCCTTTATTCCGACCACCAAAATGCATGAGTCCGCACTTTGATACACTATATTCCATCTGCCACTTCGCTGCCCACTCTCCCAACTTGGCCAAGTCCTTCTGCAGAGTCCCTACTTCGTCTACACTGCCTGCCCTTCCACTATTTTTAAAGGCTCAATACCATGCATACTAATTTAATCTCTGATATTACACATTATCAAAGGCTTTCTAAAACTCCAAATACACCCAATCGTCAGATTTGCTCATATTTATTCTAAACTTTACTGCCTCAAAAAAATTCAAAACAGATCAGCCACAATTTTCCTTTCATATATCCATGTTGGTCCCGTTCAATCCAAGTTCGATTTTCCAAATACCCTATTTTCACTTCTGAATAATAAATTCCAGCATTTTCCCTACATACCATGGATGCTGGGCTTACTGGTTTATAGTTCTCCATTTTCTCTCTCCTACCTTCTTCTCTGAAGAAGGGTCTCGACTCGAAACGTCACCCATTCCTTCTCTCCTGAGATGCTGGCTGACCTGCTGAGTTACTCCAACATTTTGTGAAAAAAATTATTTGAATATTATTCTTGCATAGCTACCTTTCAGTCCGTGGGAACTATTTTAATTTTTTTAATGGAATTTTAGATATTGAGAGCTTGTCTATTTACCATCTCCAGAGTCATTTCCTGGGTCATGGAATAGGAATACTTTATTGTCACATGTGACTGGGCACAGTGAGATTCTTTGCTTGCATGCATAATGTATACAGATAGCGGCCACCTACAGCGGTGACAGTTACAAAGCTCGCCAGCTCCTCCTTTTGTTCTTCCCTCCCCCCCCAACAGTTCCCCCACGCAGCGTCCCTATTGTCCTTTGACTCCTCCCCCCCCCCCCCCCCCAATTGTTCATTGTTCTTCCCCTCACCACCCCCACGGCGGTCCCCCCAAGCCGGGTCCTCCATTGTTCTTCCTCTCCTCCCTCACGCGGGTCGACCCACGAGGCTTCACCACCGCTGAAGCCCCACCGCCGAGGCCCCTCTACATGGCCCCATCAGGAATACTGAGCTTCAATTGCCTTTAGATCCCATAATTTTCTTTAATACAAAGTTCATCATTTAAATATTCCTTCCCCCCCCCCACCACCAATTTTCATCTTAGTGGCAAATGTGAATATCTTACAATCTGCACCTTCCACCAACTGTGGCCAGCCCAAATGTATATAAAGATTGACCTGTTTTGTATTCAATGCCTGGTTTGATGAAACCCGGAAATCTGTATATTTTAGTAATCTGGCTTTTCAATCCATTTCACTACTTTCATAAAGACAGTCACAAAATGCTGGAGTAACTCAGCAGGATAGGCAGCATCTCTGGAGAGAAGGGATGGGTTGTAGGGACACAGGGATTGGTCCAGACCATCGAACCCTCTGATTGGTAGAAGAGGTGAGGTGGTGCGCAGGTAAAGGAACTGGGCAGTCTCGTTTAGTCCTCCGAAGGAGACAGTAAGATTTATGGTTGTCTGTCGTTTGATGCGTTGATTGTCACGGTTGTTAATGTTACAATAAACGTCTACCTCAACGTACTTCGCCTACGACTCGCCATAGTGGTGACCCCGACGTGATCACAGATCACCAAGATGTCCCATCGGGAGGCAGTTTGCGTTCATCTGCCCCCGTTCTGGGCCCACCAACCACGCCTGTGGTTCCAAGCGGAGGCACAGTTCCACCTCCGGGGAATACAGGAGGACGCGACCAGGTTCTACCACCTACTGAGCGTCCTGCCATCGGAAACGTCCGCACGGGTCGCACAGTACGTCACCGACCCGCCAGAAACCGACAAGTATGCGGGCCTCAAGTCGCTGCTGCTGAAAACCTTCGGGCGCAGCCAACAACAGCGGGCCAGCACACTCCTGCACTTACCTGAGCTCTGGGACCGACCGCCGTCGGTCCTCATGACGGAGATGATGACTCTAGCGGGAGAACACACCAAATGCCTCATGTTCGAGGAGGCATTCCGCGAAAAGATGCCAGAGGACGTCCGCGTAGTCCTAGCAGACGTTACTTTCGGGGACCCGATGGATTTCGCAGAAAAGGCGGACGCACTGGTCGCGGCAAAGGCGAGGCGCCCCGGGTCAGTAAATCGGGTTTCAACACAGGTGAACGACCGACCGCGCGGCCAAGATGGCGCCCATCCGCCCGCCACTTTTCAAAAAACACGCCAAGCTGCTACGTCGACGGCGGCCATTTTGAAACAGGCCCGCGACATAGAAACACACCAGCACGGCTGGTGTTTCTTTCACAGAAGGTGGGGAGCAGCGGCACGCAACTGTAGAAGCCCCTGCACATTCTCGGGAAATGCCTCGGCCGATCAAATGTAGAGGCAATCTCGATCGGCCAGAACCATCGCCTCTACCTGGCGGAGCAACATACGGGTACCGTTTTCCTCGTGGACACCGGGGCGATCGTCAGCATTGTGCCTCCATCCTGCCAAGAAGCGTGATCAGGTAAGACCGGCCCCCCACTCATTGCGGTCAACGGCAGCCCTGTCCGTACCTACGGAACACGGGACATGTCCCTGTCCTTTGGTTCCAGGACCTACAACTGGACTTTCATCATCGCAGATGTAGGCCAGGCAATCCTGGGCGCGGATTTCCTTTGGGCTTTTTCGTTAATCCCTGATGTCCGCGGGAAGAGCCTGCAGCCGTTGTCCAGTAGCGTTGACCCCCCCGCTCCTTCGGTTTCCGTGTCATCCACCCAGGCCGTCACTACGGCCTCCGACCCGTTTGCTGCGATACTCGCTGATTTCCCGAAGCTCCTAGTCCAGCGATTCGACACACCTGCCGCCAAGCACGGAGTCGTGCACTTCATCCCTACGGAGGGACCGCCTGTTTTCGCTCGAGCCCGACGCCTACCCCCTGATAAGCTGGCAATCGCTCGCGAAGAGTTCCTCACTTTGGAAAGGCTGGGGATCATATGCCCGTCAGACAGCCCGTGGGCCTCACAGTTACACATGGTCCCAAAAGCATCTGGGGGGTGGAGACCATGTGGCGATTACCGACATCTGAACGCCATCACCACGGCTGACCGATACCCGATCCCGCATATTCAGGATTTTTCGGCCAGCCTAAAGGGTGCCACGGTTTTCTCAAAACTGGACTTAATCCGAGGGTATCACCAGATCCCGGTTCGCCCCGCAGACATCCCTAAGACCGCCACCATCACCCCGTTCGGGCTTTTCGAGTGGCTGCGGATGCCTTTCGGCCTCAAAAACGCCGCCCAGGCGTTCCAACGCCTCATGGACCATGTGGGTCGGGATATGCCTTTTGTATTCATATATCTAGACGATATTCTCGTGGCAAGTCGGTCGGCTCATGAACACTGGTCCCACCTGCGCTCCATATTCCAAAGGTTGCAGGACCACGGTCTGATCCTACACCCGTCCAAATGCCAATTCGGACTATCCTCAGTCGGTTTCCTGGGCCATCGGATCACACAGGCCGGTGCCGTTCCCTTGCCTGAGAAGGTGGCTGCTATCTGCTCCTTCCCTCGTCCCGACACTATCAAAGGGTTACAAGAGTTTGTAGGCATGGTGAATTTTTACCACCGCTTCGTCCCGGCGGCAGCCTGGATCATGCGCCCCCTTTTCCAATGCCTCGCGGGTAACCCCACCGAGCTCGTGTGGTCCCCTGCTGCCGACGCGGCTTTCACAGCAGCCAAGCTGGCCCTCGCGAACGCCACCATGCTCGTCCACCCGCGCTCCTCTGCCCCCACTGCCCTCACCGTCGATGCCTCCGGCGTGGCGGTGGGGGGCGTCTTAGAACAGCAGGTTAACGGCCTCTGGCACCCTTTGGCCTTTTTCAGCCGCCAGCTTACTCACCCCAAGATAGCTTACAGTGCCTTTGATCGGGAACTCCTGGCCCTCTACCTGGCGATCCGTCATTTTCGCTATTTTTTAGAGGGTCGCTTTTTCATGGCTTTCACTGACCACAAGCCACTGACGTTTGCTTTTTCGAAGGTTTCCGATCCGTGGTCGGCCCGCCAGCAGCGACACCTCACTTACGTTTCGGAATTTACCACCGACGTTCGGCACATTGCGGGAAAACTAAACGCCGTCGCGGATGCCCTGTCCAGACCGGCGGTTTCCCCGGTTGCCGAGGTAAGTTCCGGGGTGGATTTCCAGGAGCTCGCGGAGGCTCAGCGCCTGGAAGACACCCCCTCCCTGTACCCCCACACCACCTCGGGGTTGCGGTTGGCACAGGTAGCCTGTGGTCCCATGCGTACTAAACTCTGGTGCGACGTTTCCCTGCCGCGCACCCGCCCGGTAGTACCCACTTCCATGCGGCGCCAGGTTTTTGACACTATTCATGGCCTGGCACACCCGTCCATACGGGCCACTTCGGCTCTGATTGCGGCTCGATTTGTCTGGCACGGGCTGCGGAGGCAGGTAGCCGCCTGGGCCCGCTCCTGCATTCCGTGCCAAACCTCCAAGGTCCACCGACACACTCGCCCCCCCGTCCAGCAGTTCACGGTCCCCGCAGTCCGATTCCTCCACATCCATGTGGATCTCGTCGGCCCGTTACCCCACTCCAGGGGCTACACCCACCTCCTCACGGTAGTCGAGCGGTTCACCCGGTGGCCAGAGGCGCTCCCGTTGTCCGACATCTCAGCAGCCTCCGGCGCGCGGGCTCTGGCGCTAAATTGGATTGCCCGTTTCGGCGTCCCGGACGTCATCACTACCGACCGGGGCGCCCAATTCACCTCATCCCTGTGGGTGGCTCTGACTCAGCTGTGCGGATCCCGATTACAACAAACCACCGCCTATCACCCCCAGGCCAACGGGATGGTGGAACAGTTCCACAGGCAGCTTAAAGCCTCACTCACTGCCCGCCTGTCTGGCCCCGACTGGGCCGACCAGCTCCCATGGGTTCTCCTGGGTATCCGCACGGCTCCAAAGCACGATCTCGGAGCTTCCTCGGCAGACCTGGTCTATGGCTCGCCCCTGCGAGTACCAGGCGACGTTCTACCCCAATGTTCCACCCCCCCTCCCTCCATGCCAGCACTCTTAGCTGCACTCCGAACGCGGGTGGGGTCCCTGGCCCCGGTCCCTGCTTCTCGTCACGGGGATCCCCCTTCACACGTCCCGCCAGCTTTGGGCGACTGCGAGTTCATTTTCCGGCGCATCGATGCCCACCGCCCCCCTTTCCGACCAGTTTACCAGGGTCCGTTCAGGGTAGTGAAGAGAGGCACAGTCACCTTCACGTTAGAAGTGGGTACACGACAAGAGGTCGTCTCGGTATCCCGCCTCAAGCCTGCCTATTTGGACCCAGACCAGCCCGTCACAGTGGCTCAACCTCCTCGCCGGGGCCGCCCTCCGGCCGCGGCTCCCGTACAGCAGTTTTCCCCCTCGCTGCCCCCGTTCGGGACCCCGGTACCGCACCGAGGGTTCTGGGGGGGGGGGGGGGGTCATGTAGGGACACAGGGATTGGTCCAGACCATCGAACCCTCTGATTGGTAGAAGAGGTGAGGTGGTGCGCAGGTAAAGGAACTGGGCAGTCTCGTTTAGTCCTCCGAAGGAGACAGTAAGATTTATGGTTGTCTGTCGTTTGATGCGTTGATTGTCACGGTTGTTAATGTTACAATAAACGTCTACCTCAACGTACTTCGCCTACGACTCGCCATAGGGTCACGTTTCGGGTCGAGAGCATTCTTCTGAAGAAGAGTCTCGACCCGAAATGTCACCCATTCCTTCTCTCCACAGATGCTGCATGTCCCGCTGAGTTAGTTGTGACTGTCTTTGGTGCAAACTAACATTTGCATTTCCTTCCTACACACTACTTTCATAATTTATTTACCAATATCCCTGAATTCCACTGCTCCTACTTCCTTTTTAGAATAGTATCCTTTAATCTAGATTGCCTCTTCTCATTCTTCCTACCAAATTACATCTGTCTGCATTAAACCTGATCTGCCATCTATGTGCATATTCTACAAACCTGTTTATGTTCTGTCCTGTGTAGGAAGGAATTGCAGATGCTGGTTTAAATCGAAGATAGACTCAAAATGCTGGAGTAACTCAGCGGGACAGGCAGCATCTCCGGGGAGAAGGAATGGGTGACATTTCGGTGCGAGACGGGTCTGAAGAAGGGTTTCGAGAGGGAAAGCAAGGGCTACTTGAAAGGAGAAGTTAGAAGTTCCCTCTCTGTCCATCACCTCCCCCTTCCCAGTTCTCCGACCAGTCTTCTCCGACTACATTTTATCTCTGTACCACCCACCCCCTGACATAAGTCTGAAGAAGGGTCTCAACCCGAAACGTCATCCATTCCTCCTCTCCACAGATGCTGCCTGGCCCGCTGAGTTACTCCAGCTTTTTGTCTCTATGTTCTATCCTCTTCAGAGTTCAAAATACTACTAATTTTACAAAATTACAAAATCTACAAAATTAGAAATTGTGGCCTGCATCCCTCAGTTTAGTTCATGAACAGATTTTTTAAAGCAATACTGTACTTCCAATACTGTTCATTGGGAGACTCCTTTATTCACTTTCCTCCATTACAAAAAAATAATTTCATGTTATTGCCTCATATAATACTAAGCTTGATAATTCTCTAGAATCTGATGCCCTTGCTGCTAGAGTTTTTACTTTCCGGTATTGTAATTGTGGCCTGACTGATGTTGTGTACAGTTCCTAGAATGACCTCCTTGCCCTTGTATATTCATGCTTCAACCAAGAAAGATGGATATGATTTCTCACCCATTTTATCTGCCCATCCAGCTACCAGTGGAATTTATGGGCACATTCTCCACGATCCCTCTGCTACTCTGCATTTCTTAGCATCCTACTATTTGCGTATTCCCATATCGTGTTTTCGAGTCATGCAGCATGGAAACAGGCCTTTCGGCCTAGCTTGCACATGCTGACCAAGATGCCCCATCCTCACTAGTCACACCTGCCCGCGTTTGGTCCATTTCCCTCTAAACCTTTCCAATCCATGTACCTATTCATGTATATATAATCTCCCATTTTGTGGCAGATATGACTACATTTGCCATTTTTGTGCTGAACTAACTAACAATGACTGCTCTCTGTAGACAAATATTTCCTACTCTCGATCCAGCACTACAACTTTGGAGACACAAAAGACTGCAGATGTTGGAATTTGGAGCAATAAAAAAACCATTGGAGCAACTTAACGGATCGAGCAGTATCTGAGGGATTGTTGTCATTTCAGGTCGAGACCTGCAGTTTGTATTTTACATTAATGTTTGCATCGTCTACAAATCGCATAATTACAGTGGAAGATAGACACAAAAAGCTGGAATAACTCAGCGTGTCAGACAGCATCTCCGAAGAAAAGGAATAGGTGACGTTTCGGGTCGAGACCCTTCTTCAGAATTTTGACCCCAAAACGTCACCGATTCTTTTTCTCCAGAGATGCTGCCTGTCCCGCTGAGTTACTCCAGCTTTTTGTGTCTATCTTCGGTTTAAAGCAGCTTCTGCAGTTACTTCCTACACAACATTATGGTCCTTACATTTAAGATCACATCATTCAAAAATGTACCCCAAAAGCATGAACCCTGGTACTGAATCCTCTTGAGATCCATTATATGCAGTGCTTGAATCACAAATATTGTCGGCTGTTGCTGTCTACCATTGCGCCAACCTTTAAAATAACTTGGATCTCAAGGCCCTGTTGTTTCTAAATCAATCTGCCATCTTTTGTTACACAATGAGGTTCAAATCTTTCAGACTCAATGTTTATTCTGCAAAGTATATACTTTTAGTAAAGGATAGAAATTAGCGAAAAAACCCCCAAATGCTGGAGGAACGCAGTGGGCCAGACAGCATCTGTGGAGGGATTGGACAAATGGTGTTTCAGGTCGGGACCTTTTCTCAGACTGATGGAGTGGGGGGGGAGGGAGAAAGAAAGAAAAGAAAAAGAGAGGTGAGGGTGAAGCATGGACTGTCATGATATAGCTGGATGGGGGGAGGGGAGTGTAATTAGTAGATCGGTGGATAGACACAAAAAGCTGGAGTAACTCATCGGGTCAGGCAGCATCTCTGGAGAAAAGGAATAGGTGATGTTTCGGGTCGAGACCCTTCTTCAGACTGAGAGTCAGGGGAAAGGGAAATGAGAGATAAAGACGGTGATGTAGAGAGATATAGAACAAATGAATGAAAGATATGCAAAAAAGTAACGATGATAAAGAAAACAGGCCATTGTTATCTGTGTGCTGTGTGAAAACGTGTTACAGACAATGGGACTCAACAAGAGGACGAAGAAGCTACTACGATTTGGGTGAGGGAGGATGGAGAGAGAGGGGATGCAAAGGTTAGTGATGCAAAAAGTTAGAGAAATCAATATTCATATCGGTGGGTTGTAGGCCCCCCAAGCGAAATATGAGGTGCTTTTCCTCCAATTTGGCCTCACTCTGACAATGGAGGAGGCCTAGGACAGAAAGGTCAGTGTGGGAATGGGAAGAGGAAGTGTTTGGCAACTGGGAGATCAGGCAGGTCCAGGCAGACTGAGCGAAAAAGTTCAGTGAAACAATCGCCCAACCTATGTTTGGTCTCGCCGATGTATAAGGGTCCACATCTAGAACAACAGATACAGTGGATGAGGGTGGAGAAGGTGCAAGTGAATCTCTGCTTAACCTGAAAGGACTGTCGGGGTCCCTGGATAGAGTTGAGGGAGGAAGTATGGGGACAGGTGTTGCATCTCTTCTGGTTGCAGGGGAAGGTACCTGGCGAAGGGGTGGTTTGGGTGGTAAAGGATGAGTTAACCAGGGAGTTGTGGTGGGAACGGTCTCTGTGGAAAGCAGAAAGGGGTGGAGATGGGAAGGTGTGACTAGTGGTGGGATCCCGTTAGAGGTGGCAAAAATGTTGGAGGATTATGCGTTATATGCGACGGCTGATGGGGTGAAAGGTAAGGACTAGGGGGACTCTGTCCTTGTTGCGACTGGGGGGAGCAAGAGCGGAGCTGCGGGGCACCGAGGAGACACATGTGAGGGGATCTATGATCGAAGAGGGGAACCCTCATTCCCTGAAGAATAAAGACATCATGGATGGCCTAGTATGGAACAACTCATCTTGGACGCAAATGGAGGAATTGGGAGTAGGGGATAGAGTCTTTGCTGAAAGCAGGGTGGGAAGTAATGTGATCGAGATAGTTGTGGGAGTCAGTAGATTTATAATAGAGGGCAATCGATAGTCTATCTCCTGTGATGGAGACGGTGAGATCAAGAAAGGGGAGGGAGGTGTCGGAGATGGTCCAAGTGAATTTGAGTGCAGGATGGAAATTGGTGGTGAAGTTAATGAAGTCCATGAGTTCTGCATGGGTGCAGGAGGTAGCACCAATGCAGTCGTCAATGTAATGGAGATAGAGTTTGGGGATAGGGCTGATGTGTCCCTGGTCAGGGATTGTTCGATGTACCCGACAAAGAGGCAGATATAGCTGGGCCTCATACGAATGCTACCGCTTGGATTTGGAGGAAGTGGGAGGAGTCGAAGGAGAAGTTGTTGAGGGTGAGGGCCAGCTCTGCTTGGCAGTGGAGTGTGAGGAGAGGGAAATTGTGGTTGAGAAAGAAACGGAGGGCTTTAAGGCCTTCCTGGTGGGGGATGGCGGTGTAGAGTGACCAGAGGTGAAAGGGAGACAAACGGGTGTCAGATAAGGACACGAGGAGTGAAATGCAAAACCAAAAGGAAGGATATAAGCAGAATAGGTCAGGGAAAGGTGAATGAAGGGGGTTCTCATGAATGAAAAATGAGCAGATTGAGGAGGGAAAAAGGGTAGGGTGACTAGGGATGTGGGAGAAACATGTGTGAGAGGTAAGGGAATGAGGTAAGTTATTATTTGAAAGAGGAAAATTAAATATTCATACGATGCATTGCAAGCTACCCAGGCAGAACATAAAGTGCTGTGCTTCCAGTTTGAAATGCTTCAAACTGTGGAATTCTCTGCCTCAGAAGGCAGTGGAGGCCAATTCTCTGAATGCATTCAAGAGAGAGCTGGATGGAGCTCTTAAGGATAGCGGAGTCAGGGGGGATATGGGGAGAAGGCAGGAACGGGGTACTGATTGAGAATGATCAGCCATGATCACATTGAATGGTAGTGCTGGCTGAATGGCCTCCTCCTGCACCCATCGTCTATTGTCTATTGAGACTCTGCTGTGGTCCACGGGGTAGCGCGCTGTGACATTGATCCCCCCCCCTGATCTCCTGGGCTGCTACTCTGTAGCAATTTGTAGTCGCTACCCTTGAACCGGAACTCCTCGACTGGATTGGCTACACTGCACTGCTGTTACACTGTGTCTTGCCTTCGGGAGATCAGTCACCATTTCAGACACCACCACCAGCTTCCCAGGGATGTGAAAAGGCTCCAGCCTTTGCAAAAATCGTGGGGTGGTTTAATTTTTTTTTTTTTTTTTTTAAGGAGGAGAGAGAAAGGAAAGAGAGACAAACAAACAAACAAACAAACCCCCCCAAAAAACGCTTCAACCGAGGATGCTTAATGGCAGATGACTTTTGATGGGGAGTATTTTGTTACATTTTTTTTGTTTTTGGAGGAAAAAACGACTTGGCTGTGGAAATGATGGAGAGGGAGGGGGAGATGAGAGGCTAGACTCCTTCGGGGTCAGTCAGCCCTGGTAGAAAGAGAGAAGGGGAGAGATCACACCGGCTTCTTTCAGATGGCTGTGCAGTGCTGGCTGCAGCCGGACGAGGGTGTATCTCTGATCGGACACTGATTTTTTTTCTCTCTCTCTCTCTCTCTCTCTCTTCCCCACACCCCTCTTGAATTGTGATTTTTTTGTTGTGTCTTGGTGGTGGGAGAGGCAATCCCCTTCCTTGCTGGCTGGGGTGAGAGAGCTTCATTCAAGCAGAAGGTAGGGAGGGAGGGAGGGATTGATTAAGCAGGAGGGGAAGATGGGGAACACCACTTCTTGCTGCGTCTCGTCCAGCCCCAAGCTGCGGAGGAACCACGCTCGCCTGGAGACCTACCGCACCGACACCGACATCAGCCGGGAGGACACGGGCTGCAACCTGCAACACATCAGCGACCGGGAGGCGGTGGACGGTACGTTTGTCCGGGGCCCTCCCTTCCCTTTAAGTCCTGCACCGGTCTGCGAGAGCTGAACATGTCTGCTGGAGTGGAGGGGGAAGCCTGCCTCCCTCCGTCTGCATGTCCTCCTTGCCTTGTCCTCCGGTGCTTCAAAGTGTTGCATTGCCCCCATCCAGAGTCTAATGCTTGTATTTATTCACAAAATGCTGGAGTAACTCAGCGGGTCAGGCAGCATCTCGGGAGAGAAGGAATGGGCGACGTTTCGGGTCGAGACCCTTCTTCAGACTGAATGCTTGCACCTCGCTGTCTGTCTGTCTGTGTGTGTGTGTGTGTGTGTGTGTGTGGGTGGGGGTGTGGGGGGGTGGGGTGTGGGGGGAGGGGGGAGGAGGAATGGAAATGGGAATGGAAATGGGAAAGCAGAGGCTGCATCACACAAGAGGGTCAGATTTCAAATTCAGATTAGTTTATACACCAGGGGTGAAATGAAACCCCGCAGAGTAAACAGTATTGGAAGTAGTGATAAACACAACGATGAGTACAAAATAGCAGAATGGTGCAAAGATTGTAGTGCAATGTGAAAAGGAGAAAAATGGTGCTCTCTAAAACTATCAAGCATGAGTGTGTTACACGTAAATATGCAATTTTAACAAAAATACAAACTTCAAATAGATTTTGTAATGGAGTACTGACTTCTATTTTGAAAATCACCAATATGGTATTTATTGAGCAGTAGAGACACACAATCTCTTAGTGCTGCAGTTGGAGTTGTCATGGTCTAATTGTCTAATGCTTGCACCTCGTTGTCTGGAGGGGAGGAGGAGGAGGGGGGGTTCAACACACACGTGCAAACTGCTGTATGTATTTCATAGTCTTGTTGTTGTTGTTGTTGTTGTGCGGATTGGATTTCAGCTGCTGTTGACCCCTGAGGAATCTGGTCTGGTGCTTGCTCGGATTGTGTCTAAAGTGGGGTGGGGAGACAAAAAAAAAAACAAAAACCCCCAGAAGAGTGTTTGGGTGAAAGTGATCAAATGCAGATGGAAATAAACGTGTCATGCCAACGACTGCCGGGCTGGATGTGAGAGGAGCGGGTAAAAAGCAAAGAGCTCGCTTAGCTCCGACCCTCGCATCTGAGACGGCTCTCCGTCGCTTTTGATCATCCTGCAGACACTGCCAGGGGGGGGGGGGGTTGTGCGGTTGTAACCGTGAGGAATTCCCATCCCCTCCCCTCCCCTCCCCGAGGTCACTTCAGCCGGACGCTCGCCTTACAACTGGTGAGATCATTTGCAGAGGCTGCCCTTGGCTTCGGAGCGCAGAGGGAAGCTGGCAGCGGGGCAGAGTTTGTTGGTAAATAGCGCCCCGTTGTTGCGACTGCTCCAGGTTTTCTGGATGGATCCGGTGCCTTGAGAAAAGTGTTGTGAAGCCCGCAGTGTGAATGTAGGGGGCACTTACTTTCAAACCAAAACGCGATAAGATCCAGTGAGTCTGGAGAAGGGTCTCGACCCACTCCTCCTCTCCAGAGATGCTGAGTTGACCCCAGCTTTTTGTGTCTATCCGAGATTGGCATATTTGCAGTGTTGCCCTGGCTTTGCGTTTGGTTGGCGACTCACCTTGGTGGTCTCTGAGTGTCTTCTGTTTCACTATGCCATATAATGTTCCCACTTGTACCTGCCGGAGAAATTAATCTAGGAATTCGCAACAACCCGGATTGTCTTATGTCGCCCAGGGATTATTGCTTTGCATTGTATATTTTGATTTGCATGAATCAAAGATAGATATGTTCAGGTGTACAAGAAAATAACTGCAGATGCTGGTACAAATCGATTTATTCACAAAATGCTGGCGTAACTCAGCAGGTCAGGCAGCATCTCGGGAGAGAAGGAATGGGTGACGTTTGGTGTCGAGACCCTTCTTCAGTCTTGTTCAGGTGTACACCTCTGCACAAAATATATTTTTCCATTAGCCTATTTTAGTAACTTTTGTCCATGTCAGAAACTTGTCAAAATGTGCAGGGAGGAACTGCAATAGACAATAGGTGCAGGAGGAGGCCATTCGGCCCTTCGAGCAGATGCTGGTTTACACCGAAGACAGGCACAAAATGCTGGAGTAACTCAGTGGAATAGCAATATCTCGAAAGAATCGGTGACATTTCGGGACAAGACCCTTCTTCAAACTGAGAGTCAGGGGAGAGGGAAACAAAAGGTATGAAAAGGTACAGAACATACTTTTCTCTCCCCCCCACTTCCCAAAATGTCACTTATTCCTTTTCTCCAGAGATGCAGCCTGACCCGCTGAGGTTAAACCAGAATTTTGTGTCTACAGAAAGTTGTCAACAGTCTGATGCAGGCTGGTGATCCTTGGTGAAGGAAGGAACTGCAGATGCTGGTTTAAACTGAAGATGGACACAAAAAGCTGGAGTAACTCAGCGGGACAGGCAGCATCTCTGAAGAAGGGTCTCGATCCCAAACGTCACCCATTCCTTCTCTCCAGAGATGCTGCCTGTCCCGCTGAGTTACTCCAGCTTTTTGTGTTATCATATCATATCATATCATATATATACAGCCGGAAACAGGCCTTTTCGGCCCTCCAAGTCCGTGCCGCCCAGTGATCCCCGTACATTAACACTATCCTACACCCACTAGGGACATTTTTTGCATTTACCCAACCAATTAACCTACATACCTGTACGTCTTTGGAGTGTGAGAGGAAACCGAAGATCTCGGAGAAAACCCACGCAGGTCACGGGGAGAACGTACAAACTCCTTACAGTGCAGCACCCGTAGTCAGGATCGAACCTGAGTCTCCGGCGCTGCATTCGCTGTAAAGCAGCAACTCTGCCGCTGCGCTACCGTGCCGCCCTATTTTTGACCTAGTACGAGTTTCAGCCCATCCATCCAGGTCATTGCCATAGCTGCCTGTTTCCACTGGGCACATCATCTGCACTTCACACTTGCTGAAACCCCCCTGGCTTTATTACCTCTGCACATAACCAGGGGTCTCGTGTTCTTGCCATGTTGGATGGTAAAGTTCACATGACATTAAGTAAAGGGGAGGGGATGAACATTCCTAAACCGAAGATAGGCACAAAATGCTGGAATAACTCAGCGGGACAGGCGGCATCTCTGAAGAGAAGGAATGGCTGACATTTTGGGTCGAGACCCTTCTTCAGACCCGTCTCGACCCGAAACATCACCCATTCCTTCTCTCCAGAGATGCTGCCTGTCCCATTGAGTCACTCCAGCATTTTGTGTCTACGGTTTAAACCAGCATCTGCAGTCCCTTTCTTAACATTTCTAAACACTTGTCAAGCTACTTTGCCTTATTAGCCTTTATTAGCCGTTTTGCTTGCAAGTGTTCCCTCATTCACCAATACCAATAATTACAATGAATGAAAAATTCTGACTAAGAAGGCCACTAGGCCCATTGTGTGTATCTCAGACAAGGAAGAAGGTTGGCAAGCTCTACTCAAGAAGGTTTAAACTTGATCGGCAGGGTGGAATCCAACACAGTCGCGAGGTAGGAGGGATGCTGGAAGTTGATAGAAAAGTCAATGGCAGCAAGTTCAATAGGACAAGCAGGACCATGGCAGGGAGTGTGGAAAGACTGTTGCATTAAATTGCATTTATTTCACTGTGAGAGAGGCCTGACGCACTGGTAAGGCAGATGAACTCAGGGTGTGGATTAGACAGATGGGGATTGAGGAGCATATTTGAGAAATAAATCGGGAGGGGAGGAAAAGGAGGCTTGATGGCTCCTGCAGATAGGTTTAAGGAGAATTCAAAGAGATTTTCTAAGTTGATTAAGGGAAAATGGGTAATAAGAGACAGAATAGGGCCGCTCAGAAACCAAAGCGGTCATCTCTCTGTGGAGCTGCAGGAGATGGGCAAGGCCCTCAATGAATATTTCTCCTTTACTTTTATTGCGGAGAAGACTAGGGAACTTGGGAAAGTTAATGATGATGTCTTGAGAATGTTCCGTATTATGGACAAGGAGGCGCTGGATGTCCTAAAGTGTATGAAGGTAAATACATCTCCAGAACCTGATCAGGTATATCAGGTTCTGATTCTTGTACATTCAGAGTCTGAAGAAGGGTCTCGGCCCGAAACGTCAACCATTCCTTCTCTCCAGAGATGCTGCCTGTCCCGTTGAGTTACTCCAGCATTTTGTGTCTACCAGGTATATCAGGTGTATCCAAACACTGTGGGAAGCTAGCCATGAAATTACAGGAGCCCTGGGGCACTAATGAATCATAGTTTGGTGCTGGAAAACTGGAGTGTGGCTCATGTTGTGCCTCTAAGAAAAACCTGGGAACTATAGACGAGTGAGCCTAACATCTGTGGCAGGAGGTAGGAAAATAACTGCTGATGCTGGTACAAATCGAAGGTATCACAAAATGCTGGAGTAACTCAGCGGGTCAGGCAGCTTCTCTGGAGAGAAGGAATGGGTGACGTTTCGGGTCGAGACCTGAAGAAGGGTCTCGACCCGAAACGTCACCCATTCCTTCTCTCCAGAGATGCTGCCTGACCCGCTGAGTTAATCCAGCATTTTGTGATACCTTCGATCTGTGGCAGGAAAGTCACTGGGGAGGATTCTGAGATAAAATATACACGCATTTGGAAAGATGGGGTTGATTTGCAATAGTTAGCATGGTTTTGTGCTTGGGAGATCACGATTGAGTTTTGCAAAGATGCAACCAAGAAGGTTGATGGGAGCAGGGCCTTGCATGTGGTCAACCTA